>NC_141553.1:44952500-45552500 GCF_021556685.1 Rattus norvegicus
ACACTTAAAAGTTAAGACCAAAGCAATCCCATGAAATTATCCATCCTCTTCTCTTCCTGAGTGACATTCTATGACAGCACCCATCAAATATTTTATTTTAGCAAGTATTACTAAATTTAAGCATAAAGATAAATAATTGTTGAATACTTAATATTTATTAAAGATTCCTTTCGATCCTGACCTACTTCTCAAACATCTATAATGCTTTCAACAAACAATTCTACATTTTGATACACTTTTCCAATAACTTACCTTAACAAAGAATGCTTAGAACTATGATAAAATGCATGAACTAGTGTTCAGGTCCCATTGCTATGCTGAACTAGCCTGATTAGTTATCCTCTTCTATGTCTTGGGGTAAAGGAAGGACTACCTTAGAAAGACACAGATAATGCAACGTAAGGATGGATCAATAATTAGCCCACGGACATGATTTTGTCAGGTATGTCATAATCTCCGAAGGAGAGGGCCAGTCAGCATTCAAAAGTAGATTGTGGGCATCAGGCCTTATTATGTAAGAAGAAATAAATTGTGTGTGTGTGTGTGTGTGTGTGTGTGTGTGTGTGTGTGTGTAAGTTTTAATTAAAATTAAAGTGGAAAGAACACACACACAAAGAGAGAGAGAGAGAGAGAGAGAGAGAGAGAGAGATATTCTAACTCTTTAACCCTCTCTCCTTTATACTATCTATTGAAATGCCATTTTGTGATTTAGTGAAAATATTTGAATGTTTGGCAGGAATCACTCAAGTAGGAGAAGGCATAATAAATTATTCAGGGTTCACCAAATTGCAATTTATAACTTAAACACGTGTCTATAGTTATTCTTTGGAAAATTGCCAAATGGTTTCCCTCACTCTGTAAAACTAAGAGGAGTTTCTAAAAATAATAGAGGGACAGAAACATAGAGCCCTTACTTATTTCAGGAAAAAGAATCAAGAAGCATCTCTTTATTAGAATATATTTGTGTTTTATATAAATTCAGTTTTCTCACCACTGCCTGGATGCAATAAGAGTAGACGAAGAATGCAGGCGTTCTATTCTCTCTCTCTCTTCCCAGGCCACCATGATGCAAGATCCTCTGTTCTAACACATCCTTCTCACCAAACTCACTTGAAACATCTGAAACTAAAACAAGGCTCTTCTCGGTTGAAAAATAACCATAAATATACAACGAGATAAATGAGTTTATAACAAATATATTTGTCAGTCACTACTCATGAATTAAGTAAACTTCAAAATACACAAATTTGATGATTTTTTTTTACCCTGAGAGATACGTCTTTGTCTTTTCCCACTTGAAGTACTTGAGACTATAAGGAGTTGACTGTGTTGAGATAGAATAATAAACAATCTTCTATCATCTATGAAGCCATCTGCTTTTTGCTTGGAATGTTTTACTCTTTTCTTATAATAAATGATCTCAAAACATAGTTACCTAAAAATAACGATTATTTCATTTTCCCATGTCATCCTTATGATAACTTTGGGCAGATCTCACTGAATGGTTCTTCTATTGGTCTCATTAACTTCCCCTTTCTATCCTAGGTTCCATAGCAGGTTCCTTGATACTGAAAGGCATAGGATGCCCTAACAACGCATTTGCCAGTTGGGCTATAGTAACTGACAAGGCTAAGAATGAGCTCTTTCATGTGTTGGCTTCATCAGCTTAAAAGGCACAAAATGGAAGCTGCAAATTCTCTAAAGCCTAGACTTGGAAAGGGACAAGACGGTTCTGCCACATAGCCTGTGTCCAAGCCACAGACCATCACGCACTAAAGTTTGTAGCCGTTTTACCATCTTGATGGAAAAAACAATGAAGCTGTGAAGGGAAGAACGTTAACACAGAAATGTAAAGAATTAGTAAGAGTCATGGCAAGTGGTTTGCCATAATTAGCAGCATGCAAGGAAGGTCTTTAATGCATTGACATTTTAAGTATAGAAAAATATTTTTATTGTTTGAGGTGCTAAGCTCATAAAGGGTGAATGCCTGATGCTTGATCTTGACTGTAGACTTGATAATCACTTCTAGGATTAGTGAAACACATCTCTGGTATATCAAGGAAGGCATTTCCAGAGATGTTTAACTAAGGAGTGAAGAGAGGGTTTAAAAGTGGGTGGCAGCATCTCATAGGCAAGGAGCCTGGATGAAAGACGAGTGGATAAAGGATCCAGGCATTCTATTTCCAAGCCACCATGATGTGAACTCCTGTGTTCTACAGTACCATTCTCATCGTGCTGGCTGTGTAACAGTAAAGTGAAGCTCTTTTTGCTTGAAAACAGAACCATCTTAAAGAGACAAATTAGATTGTAACAAATATGTTTGTCAATCACTCTTCATGAATTAAATAAATTTCAAGATAAATTTGGCAATTCACTTTCCCAAAATAATTTATGTAGCAACATAATCCCTTTAAAACTATTTCTACACTGAACCTCTCTCTCACTCTGTCTCTTTGTATGTCTTTGTCTATCTGTCTCTCTCTCATTCTATCTCTCTGTTTCTGTCTCTGTCTGTCTGTCTCTCTCTGGCTCTCTCTGTCTCTGTGTGTGTGTGTGTGTGTGTGTCTGTGTGTGCGTGTGTGCGTATGTGTGTTTGTGTGTTTGTGTGTGTATGTAGGGGGCAAGAATAAATGTGTCTGTATCCAGTAGGTAATTTTTCTACTATCCTACTACAGTACAACAATCACAATACAATAAAATCCTACTACCACAAAAATTCATATGTAAATCAACTTGTATTCTTATAACTTTAAAGTAGAGGATGAGGAAAAGCAATGTTGCCTCCCAGAGGTAAAGAATTACCAGAATTTACATCTGTGTACTGAATAGTAATTAGGAAAATGACTGAAACGTCTTTTAGTGATAATTATTTATCTTACAGATACAATTTCACTTTGATATAGAATTACGTAAAGTGGGGTGTGTTTCTTCTTAAGAATTATATTATGCATTGATTCCATGCCATCTTGGTAGGATGTAACTCCTTAAACTACATTAAAATGTTAGCACTGATACGTGAAGTCCATCACAACTAGTTCCCATGATTGAGTGTGTGTATAAGCAGTAATAGATTTGTGTTTTATGAGAAAGGAGAGCAGAAAGGTCCATGATTCACTTCAAGGAACCCAATACTGTTCAGGTACAACCCATACTAAGTTCTAGAACCTAAAAAGAAGAAAAAAGAAAAGAAAAAAAGGAGAAACACACCTTTCTTTAGAGCCAGAGTGATCCATGTTCCTTTTAAAAAATCACATATATTTAATATATACTCTATCTTTTGTTAACTAATCCTTTCACACAGAGAGGAATTGGTACCTGTGAGGTTAAAGGTGACCAGTTCACAGCCACTTAGATACCTATTAATAAAAGAGGCTGAAATCCCAGAATGCAAGCTACTCAAATGCCAGAGCAATGCATTTCTCACCCCATTATTCAAATTTTGCTTCCAATGATTTAACACTCTCTGCTTACCTAACGGCCCATGTCCTCCCTCTTTATCTGGGCATTTGGCCAGTTCTACCTCCTCTTTTTTGTTTGATGTGAGTAGGTTGGACACTGGAATATTGATGGGCGTTTAAGGAATTCTTCATGATAGCACTCAAATTATATTATAAAGATTACTTTTCTTCATAGTATAAACACAATTAATCTGACTGATGTTAAACAGGTTTTTAATGAAATGTTTTATTCAAGTCAATTAATTTTGATCCTTAGACATGATCAAAAAAGTATGTTCTTTAAGTTGCCATTGATATATAACTAATGTCATATTAACACAGCTTGAATAAATAAAATATTCCTTTGCACGTAGATAGCTAACTTTACTATCTTCATTGTCCATCATATATAATTAAGCACTTGGAAATTAAAAAATATTTTAGAATATTATTTTTGAACCTAACTTTATATGAGGCATATTAAAGAAATAATTAATTTTTTATATTTTTTTCTTCCCAGTATTATATTTGAGAGTTATCATAGAAAAGTCATTTTGCACAGGGCATATAATATTAGAACCAACTAATAACATATTGTTTTATTGTAACCATAGCAGTTTCCCATGGTTGAATTCCGTCTGTAGAATACACGTACACAGTTCTCCATGACTTCAGTGAACTGTTATTTTATGCAAATACATTTGTAGCTGTTGGGTCTTCTTCACTACAAATATCCTTTAATTAAACAAATATAATTGACATAGGAGAGATTAAGTTTAAAGATGGCAAATAACTAGAAATGCACACTTGATACAGCATGTAATTTAAGTAGTAAGACTGTTAATTTTTTTTAAATTCATATTTAGCTTCTCTGTATAAGGCTTTGCTTTTTGCTAAGTGGATATAGTAGTAGAAATGGGTGAAATGAGTCTGAGCAAAACCAAAGAACTAACTGAAAGAAAATTAGAATCCAAACAACAAGTTGTGGTTAGAATGGAATTTTTTTTTTTACAAAAATGTATTTTGAAAGAAACGCTTTGAAGTATCAATAGGCTTTTTATGCCAAAATTATTCACAGATTACTAAGACTAAATTAGAATTTGGAAACAACATAATGTCGCATTATCTATGTTCACAAATATATACCAACTGAAAGAGGAACTATGAAGACATTCTTTTCTAACAATAGTGAACATTACTTCCAAAACGGCCTTTAAAGTTGGAGTCTTTAAAGTCAGAGGGCATTTTCCATCTCAGCATTAGGAATGTAGGTTTTCACCCATGGGATACCCATTTGTTCAGTCCTGCACGGAAACGAGAAAATGAGTATCATGACATTATAGTTTGTGACTGTTTTCAGGATCTGGCAAATCGGTTGGAAATGTTTATTTCTGGCATGCAGTGTATTCATTTATAACTAGATTTCTTTGGTGTCCTTGGGTGGCATTTGGGAATGATCTGGTGTGGAGTTTTTATTTGTTTTTAGCAATAAGAAAGATGTGGTTTGTACAAGCACTCATGCCAATTGCCTGGTCACTATTAAGCAAATCAATTCTCCTCCTCCTCGTCCTCCTCGTCCTCCTCCTCCTCGTCCTCCTCCTCCTTGTCCTCCTCCTCATCCTCGTGTTCGTCCTCCTCCTCGTCCTCCTCCTCCTCCTCGTCCTCCTCCTCTTCCTCCTCCTCCTTTTTTAAAGATAGTAAGGATTATTCTGAGTTTCCAATCTTTATTCCACTGAGCTCTCAAAGCCCAGGGAATCATATGAGACTTTTAGACAGAAACTCCAAGAAAGTATAGACAAGTTTAGCTGAAATGACCAGGCAGAAATGACCAGACCTTCTAATAGCAAGGTTCAGGTAGAGCACTTAGCGCCCATGTGCACTTGAGGTATAAGAGGGCAAGAGGCTGAGCTTCTCTGAATTGCTGTTCCTCATGGTAACAAGTCTCTTCACTGATTTGCTGTAAGTTCTTGCTTAGGGTCAATGAATGTTAACGGTTCTTACTGCCTTTGTATCATTATTAATCAGACAATCTTGTGAACACAATAATCAACCAAAAGAAGTCATTTTAGCGTTCTCATAAAAAGAACAAGGTTACCAAAAACTTAGTTAAAAAAAAAACTTACAATGTACACATGTTCCCTTAGTG
Source organism: Rattus norvegicus (assembly GCF_021556685.1). Classification (NCBI taxonomy): domain Eukaryota; kingdom Metazoa; phylum Chordata; class Mammalia; order Rodentia; family Muridae; genus Rattus; species Rattus norvegicus. Next base: position 44,958,084 of record NC_141553.1, read on the forward strand.
TTTAGCTACACAAGTGGACCGGTATGGATTTTCATACTGATGAATGGTACTTCATCATCAAAAGAACATTTGCATTGATCTTAACTGACCATTTGGAGGTAAAACCATAGACACTTTGATTTGGCCACTTTTTCCTTCTTCCTGGAGAGTATTCATCTCATATCTCAATTTTCTGCTAACTTTCAAAGCCTTAGTGTACAATGGGTAAGTTTGAACACTTGGGAAGGAGTCAACAAGGTCAGAAATTTAAGGTCCTCTTTCTTGATTATGTATAGAGTTTGAGGCCAGCCTAACTCACAGAAGACTGAAAGTAAACAAAAAAATAAGTGCGATTCTAAGGATAAAGTGTAGTTTATTTTTTTCTTATTTACAGATAAGATGACAAAACATGCAGTATTTTAGTGGCTTGTTCATGATCACAAAGCAGACGCCCTGAAAAAAGATCAGGAACACACAAATAAAACACAGAAATCAGTTCCTCACAAGCACTAATGTGCATAGGAATAGACTATAATTATTTCATTTTCTAAAGACTCCAAATCAAGGGAAATCGTGAACACTGAGAATCAAGTGTGGCCTAAACATACTGTTTGGCTATGAAGAGACCTTTTTGCTGCAGAAGAATAAAAATATTTGACACATCGTTGAAAAAAGAGAAAAAGGGAGATTAAAAACAGCAAATGAGAACTTGGAATGTGGTTGAATAACAGAGTGCTTGCTGAGTATGCAAAAGGCCTTAGTTTCAATCACGAGCAAAACAAACTAAGAAAGCAACAGCAAATTATTTGTAGCCATATTTTTCTAAAACTGCACATATAATATTTTAAAATATTAAAAAAATATATTAAATATTTAAAAAATATTAAAATACATCATTCATTAGACTAAGTGGGCTACAGAACAGAAAGTAACCTGTGGCTGGTGTGGGTCTTTTGGAGGAGGTCAAGGGGACTTGAGGATTGACATGATCAAAACACCTTGAAGTTATGTATGAAAATGTTGAAGAATTAACATAAGAAAAAGAATGCTTACTTAGTATCTGAATTAGAGTTCCTATTGCTGTAATAAACAATGTGGTGATATCTATAGGTGTGGCATCAGACTCAGGTGTTTGAATGCTCGGCCCATAGGAAATGCCACGATTGGGAGGTACGGCCTTGTTGGAGGAAGTGTGTCACTGTGGAGGCAGGATTTGAGGTCTCTTATGATCAAGCTATGCCCAGAAAGCACACAGTCGCTGGCTTCTGCCTGCTCCTCAACATATAGAACTCTCAGCTTCTTCTCCAGCACCACATCTGCCTGCAAACCATGATGCTTCGCACCATGATGGGGGGGGGGGGGCTAAGCCTCTGAAACTGTAAGCCAGCCCCAATTAAATGTTTCTCTTGATATGAGTTGTCATGGTCATGGAGTTTTTTCACAGCAATAGAAACCCTAGGAAAAATACCATGATCAAAGCAATTTGCCAGAAAAGGCTTTATTTCATCTTACAATTTGTAGTTTATCATTCCGAGAAGTTAGGTCAGAAATTCAAGGCAGGAACTGAGAAGCAGGAATTGAAGCAGAGGCCTTGGAAGAATGTTGCTTACTAGCTCGCTCCCCGTGGCTTGCTCAGCCTGCCTTTACCATCCAGAAATACCAATCAGAGGCTGACAACACCCACAGTAAGGTTCTGCATCAGTTTTAAGTCAAGAATTTGTGTCCTAAGCTTTCTCACAGACTTTTTTGATGTAGGTATTCTTTCAATGGAGGTTCCCTTTTCCTGGATATGTCCAGGTTTGTGTTCAGTTGGAAAAAAAAATCAACTCCATTTGGATATATTGAGGGCCTTTCCAAGATCTACAACTTCAACTATAACTTATTGTAGCCTATGAGATTATTTTAAGTGTATTCACATTTTACTTTGCTATGAGTAAACTAATAACTGGCTGAGAGATGTAATCTCAACAGCCCCTTGCTTTCTATTTCACTGCTGCCTATGTCTCTGTACTCACCCTCACTTTGCCTTCTCTTTTTCCATGTTTCTCTCCTTTTTTTTTTTCCTTGAAAGAAAATTAATCACTGGTCTCTGGGATAGTCAGAGTGCCTAGAGCATCTCTTCACCTGATGACCCATGATGTGATAACAAATGAAAAGATAGTATACTGAAATTAAGTGTAAGTTGCAAAATGTGTGTATGTGTTTGTGTGTGTGTGTGTGTGTGTGTGTGTGTGTGTGTGTGTGCGCGCGCGTGGAGGGGGGTTGTTTAGGTTACTGTGCCACCTACCTTGATGTCACTTTATCTTTCAGCTTGAACATTTGCTTTTATTTATTCTTGAGCATCAGAGAGACCTTGCCCTCAATCTCAGGTCTCTCAATAAAAGATCAATCCTCTTTGCAAAGATTGAAAGACTTTCCCCTTTCATTTTATAGAGAATCCAATGGTTAGAAATGTCCATTGATATAAATTTGATAGCTAGTAGAACTCAGAGATTTTGAAGGAATGGGAACCTTAGGAACTGGTCAACATGTCCAGAAATTGCTCCTTTCACAGAAACCTTCAGGATTCCCTATGTGTTCAGACAAGTGTTTACTAATTTGTTTCTGGTAGATCTTAGATACTGAGTGAGTTTTGTTTTCACTGAAGGCAGCAGGTGACATTTTTTTTAGGTTCTCTTTAGTTCTAAGTCCCAAAGTGGCTTCTCAAACACCTTCAAAATCTGGGTATTTACGCACTTCTTTTTTCTTGGTTCTTTGAGAGTAGTGAAGTTGTGAACTATTGATTTTTGTGGAAAATAAAATCAAAGATGTCAGTTGATACCCTCAAGTGCATCTTTGTTGCATTCTAAAATAACCGTATACATAGATAACTACTGCTTGTTGTTTACACTCGATATCTTCTCTACCCACACAGTCACTGAAAAGCTCCATTGAAATCTGAACTCAACTGTGATGGTAATGTGTTAACCCTGTGAAAAATGCCTTACATTTTTCTTGAGGGCAGTCCCTAGAAACTGTATTATGATTTAGCAACATCTTGATTGGTAGGATACTCAGTCACCTGTAAAAGTAGAATGAGTTCAAGCATTTCCTGAAGTAAAAAAGATTAATTCAAGTATGTGGGTAACTTTAAGTTGACATCAACATTTCAAGCCAAAGCTGAATCTAGTTTAACTTCTATTTTTACCACTGGCTAATAGCAACACATTGCGGAATCTCCCATGTTTTCTTGTCACATGCTTTACTTGAATAGACATCCGTGTATGCTCAAAGAAAACTCCTATGCTTTATTTAACATTTCTAAAAGATAATGTTTTCATTTACTGAGAGCCAAATTATGTGTGATTTTTACATTTTTATAATACAGACTATCTCAGAAATGAGTTTTAAGTTATTCATAGCTCCAAAATGTGTTTTAAAAGGAAAATATTTTTTTATTTTGAAAAAGGAAAAGAAAAGAAGATTGAAGATACAGGAGACATGGAGAGATTATATGAAGAGCTGTATATTTGGTTCTTTGGTATTGCGTGTGTGTGTGCGTGTGTGTGCGTGTGTGTGTGTGTGTGTGTGTGTGTGTGTGTGTGTGTAAAAATGCTTTGTGTGGGAACTGGGAATTGAACCAGATTCTTGTGTTCACATGTTCTCACTATTAGCCTTGTTTTAGCTTAACTCTGATTGTGAGCTTCTTGACAAAGAACTAGGCCAATGTGTAATAATGCTTTGTGATAGAGAAGATACTTGATACATTTCCCTTACTTAGACAACTGCCTCAGTTACTTAAGGCCTCACCTGGACTCGGGACAGTGCTCCTTCCCTATCACAACAAAGGCAGTCAAGAAATGGGCATATGGGTCAAGTGAAGAGAATCAGAACTTGTCCTTAGAATTGTGACATTGACTCAGAGAAATGGAAATGCTTCTCATTCATTGAGTGATCAAATTGGAGCTGCCGTGCCGAGACAAGTAGGAAGAAATGATATCCAGAGAGGCAGAGACAGGTGAAGTCTAAAGAAAAATTAATTAGAAAAGGAAATAAAGAAGAGAAAGAGAGCAGGGGAGTGGAGGGGCAACAGATCACATTTCAACTTCATGGAGACTGGTACTAGAGCTGAGCCACTGGCTCCTTGAAGAACTTCAATATCTTAGACTTACTTGAAACCATAAATCCCCCATCATCCTGGAGTTTATTTGAATTTGACATCTGCTAACACTGGCTAATAAGTGAACAAACAAACAAACACTTGTATTGATATCATCATATTGGAAATTTTTAAATAAAAAATATTAAGTCTCATTTGAGGAGCCATTTTTCTCTTAGGGCTGAATAGTAGATTTTATTGAAATATTTCCTAAGAGGATCTTCATTTGAAGGGAAAAGGAATAGCAGCAATGGATAATATACTCATTGTGGTTTCGCCTCTGGACAAAATTCCTTCCTTTACTAAATGGACCTTTTGGTAAAGTATCATGTTCAGTGTGTGGCGAAGCTCCTGTTACACTTCTGCAGTGTTTCCTCATTGTTTTCTGTCTTATGAGTATAACCATCATCAAAATAAAATGTATCTGCTTAAAAAAACAAAGCAAAAAGAAAAACAAAGCAAAATAATAAAAAACGAAAAACAAACAAAAAAACCCTATAGTTTTTAGAGAAGGCTAGTAAAGTTCAGAAATTCACCAAACAGTCATTTTTCAGCATTAGATACTCAAAATTTTGTTCAGTTGGGTTTAAGAAATGTAAGAAGCAATGCTAACATGTTGTCCTCATGTTGCACATCTTAAGATCACTATCAAGGGACGCATTCACCAAGACAGTCTGACATTTTAAAAATAACACTTAAATTTAATTAATCTTTTCAAAGAAGTTTAGTTAATGTTTCCAGATTCCTCGCGATAAACTTTGGATACTTTGGAACCTAAACTATAGGTTATGACACCAGAAAAGCATAATTCTGGAAAAATCACAAACATCTTTAAAACTAACATTTAATATTTGACATACGGGTTAATAAGTGAATAATCCACAATGACATCCCATAGAATCTGGAAGAACTGTGAACAAAATCATAATTTGTTATACAGGCCTTTGAAATGAGCTATGCTGAATAAGGTTTATGACATTTGCCTAATTTCCTATAAACTGAGTATAATATTTATGTTTATAAATATGAAACATATAATTAGATAATTGTGTTTGTTGCATACACACATGTTGTAAAGGAATTTATTTTAGAAATATGACTGACTGGCTAACTTTACTGAGATGGATCCAGTCAAAGCATCAATGTTGACCTGTGGGCTACAAACACTTGCAAACATTTTAGATTTCAAATAGAAGATTTTCACATACAGATATTATTATTTTAGGAAGTTCCAAATTATTCCCTTTTATTGCCATTTCATTGCTACTAAAACATATATGGGGACATAGGCAAAGCTGATGATTTGGTACTGACAGTGGAACAACTCACGATTAAGGATTTCACTCTTTCTGGACAGCAGACTCCTCATGTTAATGCTAGAAGTGTGTAACAAACTATTCTGGTAATTTCTCAAAACACAGATTATAAAACATGACTATGTTTAAACAAAGATGAAATTATTGCCTGAATGACTAATTGAGATGTTTTGGCAGATATAATTAATAGTCATCTTGATTGGAATTTGTAATTACAAACACACAAGAATAGGTACCAGGTGGAGGTTTATATCACGGTGTATATCAGATTTGGGTATTTAACAGAGCCCTATGCTAGAAGCTCATTTTGACATTTTTCTGATCAAGATAAATAATCATTGAGCAATATTTTGGCATACCAAAATTTTCATTGACTTAAACATTGTGGCTAATTAAATTCAGTTTAATATATGTGTGTTTCGTTTCATGTAATTTTCTGGTCAGGCTTGCATTATTTGTCACAGTATTTTTCAGAATCACTTATCATAAAGTTCCTAAGATCTGTTTAATTTTTCATTCACAAACAGCTCATATTCAAGCCATAAAGTTGACATTAGTTTTAAGTTGGAGGCTAACGGCAGTATTTCTGTAAAGACCAGCATCCATGTAGTAATGAAAATTACCTGGGAAAAAACGTTCTCCAAACAATTTGTTACTTTTCTGTAGTATGAAGTCACTATAATGCACTGCACTGCTTTGTGTAAGATCAACCCACAGAGAACTTTAAAACTCAGTATTTTCTCATAAATTTCTTCCCCTTATTATCTCTGACCTTTTCCTGATAAGATGCCTAACTCTTTGTCAAACAGTATGTGTGTTTCTCTTGGAATATACCTCAGGGGGCAGAGTGCTTGCTTAGCATGCACAAAGTCCTGGGTTCGAGCCTCAGGGCTGTAACACAGGTTTTGTAACCCTAATTCCAGCATTTGGGAGACAGAAAGATCAGAAGTTCAAGGTTATGCAGGACTGCACAGAGAGTTTGAGAGTAGCCAGGTTACACAAGAAACTATATAAAAAATTAAATGTGTTTCTCATATTTTCTCTACTAAGTGGGTACATCTTTAGAATAGAATGAAATAGAAAAGAACCCAGGGATGAGTTAAATGTAAGTTGTCTACTAAAAAACTGAAAACAAGAGAGAAGAACTAAGAATTCATATAAATTCAGAATGACATAGTGGCAAGGGTGTGGCGTGAGTAGTGGGATAAGGGAGGGGAACCTATTAGACAATCCCAAACAAGAAAATTAAGAAAATAATGGTGTCAGCCTCTTGCAGATCAATTAAGGAATGGGAATCGAGCCAATGTTAGGAAGGGAAGAACAGTGCTATCGTCTTCTATTGAACGCAATGGCAACGCGCCATTTATCCTGTTGGTTTTATGTTGGGCTGGTGCCCAGACTGGACAATTAATAAAATATTCATGTCACAGTACTGGCAACTTCACGTTACTGCTGTTAGCAGAGTGTCATTAGCAAGGATGTGCACAAATCTAATCCACATTGCAAGTTCAAAGAAAGAAATGCAAGTCCGATAACAAGAGATCGTGAAGCCAGGAGGGGTATATAACACTCAACCATCTCCGCCCTCTTCAGATGGGCCCTGGGAAAGGACAGGGATGCAGAACAGCTCCAGATCAAATGGACATTCTCGGGACCGTGAGTGTCTTTACAATAAAATAGTCAGATGATAATCGGCTCTCAATCAATGGATGTGTGATTTACAGAACTCCAAACAAACAAATGTTTGCGTCTCCAGAACATTGTTGTTCATAAAAGCCCAGCCAAAACGATCTTACAAAAAGGTTTACTTTATCATAAATAGCTAAATGTGCATTTCATTATGGTTCATAACAATATCGCTCTCCCGGTAGAATCACTATTGAACTTTTTTTAAACTCTGCTTGGTATTTTGAAGAGAAAGCCATGAAAATATACTGACATCAAAACACAAAATATTTCTCTGAGATTTTATGGTTGAATCCCCAAATAGTATTTCCTAATTAATATTGGGCTTTGTTGCTTCTATCTCATAATATAAATTACAGAATGAAATAATTAAATATATTATTTGAGTGAATAAATGTTGCTTTTTGTTATTTTACAAAAAAAACCATTATAGTCACTTATTTTTAAACATTCTTATGTGCTGTAATGTTAGCCAGAACAAAGTCCATTTAATCTCTTTAAGAACCAGGCTCCTATCCAAGAACAAAAATCACTCTCATTATTTTGGTCTCAAAATGTAAATATTAGAGAAATGTTGACAGTTTATCCAACATCTCTCAAAGATCTGTTAGTCATCAAAAACAAATAAGCACATGGCATACAGTCAGAGCAATATAATTCTACATTTTATAGTGATTCTTTATCCCCCATATTTCCATCTTCGAGTTTTCATACAGCAATGACCAAAGATTTGGTGAGTGAATTGAATTTTGGTATAAATCAAAATTTTTTTCCATACTGTTTGTGTGAGTGGATGAAGCCTTGATAATTTGAAAAATGATGTCCTTTGTAGATTATTTTTTAAAGAACACAAGAGAGACAAACTCCTGTGTGAATGTGGTAATTCTGAAATAGTAGTGAAGATCCCTGCTTGATTATCAAACATATCCTGATATGAACCTACTATAAAAGAAAAATCGCAACATTCTGATAATTTTAATTAATTTAACATATTTGGTTAAACTATTTTTCATGAAATTTTGGTAATATACATGTATAAGAGTCACACATATACACCCAACCACAGAAATTGAAGTGTGGTCCCATTGCTTAGTACTCTGTGAAGACATGTACACATTCAGACAACGCATTCAACAGTTCAGGAAACAGAGCCCTTCAACACAAAGCATCTAACGTAAGCATCAACATTCAATTATTAAGTCGTTGTCTGAAAGACATACTCGGTTTTCACATTTTTCTACTCTCCTTATTCTCTGTTAAGTTTCCTTAAAAATACAGTTTGTACCAAGGATTTGATGAGAAGCTATAAATTTTCCAAGAAAAACATCTCTTTCTATTACATTAAAGTCATTTTAGGTTCTTTTTAATTAAAAGACCTAAAGAACAAAGTTTTCACAGCAGCACCCATACAGATGTACAATATTGTGAACTGTCACAGTAGGATTCATTTCTTTGTTTTAAGCATGATTGTCTCATACACTATATATCTGAAACCGAGTTTTCAATATGGTTTTTTAAATAGTAAAAACATCTTCATACAATTTAAGTGAATCTCTACATATCTTTGATTGCCAAGGATTCTTTTAGTTATCTTGAGAATAAAGAAGAAATATTTTCTGCATACAAAAGCTTCTTTCAGATGATCATCTGTGATAGATTATTGTTGCCTTCCAAGATACTAGGTTCAAATATTTAGCTTATCCTCATAAAATATTCCCATTGAAATTAGGTGGGGCTCTGATTGATTTAATGCTGAATTGTGGCTCATTACAGCATAGGATTGCAAACTTGTATGAAATACTTGAAATGAGAATTGACACACCCATAATGTTCACTAGAAAACAATATAATTAAATCCACACCAATAAATCACATGACCTTGACTTAACGTGAAATTAACTTTGGACAATTCAGCAAAAGCTGTTCATCTTTGCCTTTTAATATTCTTGCCATTCTCCTTCAGTACAAAGGAAAAAGTCCAATTCCATTTCTTTGTTGGGAATTATCCGGACATCTGGGTGTGAGTTTCTATAGCACTAACCATCCAACTTGAGTGTGGGTCTCTTCCTCAGTGCTAAGTCTCTATATAGACACTACAAGTGGGGTAGAACCTCACTTGATTTAGATAAAATATATTTTAGAAGTCACTTCCAAGTGTTATGTACTCTATCTAAGCTCTTCAATTTTCCTTTAGATTCTAACATACAATGATTACATACTTTAAATGATTTACTCCATTTCTGTTAAGATGAGATAATGCAATTCTTCCTGCGAAACTTGTCCTCTGCCTTCTCTCTTCAAGCCTTTCTGCTGTCTATCTTGAGAAGCCTGAATTACTTGCATGTTGGCACTCCATCTTGCATGACCGAGGTCTCTCGGTATCCCAAGAAACAGCTGCCCTTTCACTAATATTGAGTCTCTATCCTTGTATATACACTATGATGACTTTCTCTTAAAAGGTAAGAACAGGCCAGAGGGAAAGCCTGAAGATGTCATAGGTAGTCTTGCAGACAGAGAACAGAGTCCCTGGGTCTTAGTGGCATAAAAATAACAAAAGAAGTTTTCTTGACCCACCAGAGGCCATCCTCACATTTGAAGGATAGGAAAGGCTTCTGGAAGGTACGGAAGCCCAAATCAGACACAGTCACCTGGAACACAGAACTCCAGGAACAGAGTGGTAGTCAAAGAGGCTTTCTGTATTAGCCCTGTGAAATCAAAGCAGAGACAGCTCCAGGCAAGCAGCGTGTGAGCCAAAGGTTGTACAGTCATTAGGGAGGCAAGCGCAGGTTGGCCCTTGTGACTCATGAGGTGGGCTTTTTACACTTCTTATAAATTTTATATTCATGCCTTTAGGCATTGCCTGTCTTAGAAAACAGGAACATTTTTTCATGATATATTAATATAGAGAGCTAAGTTACCTATAATTACCTCAGAGTATGGTAACATCTTCCAGTGCAAGCAACAGAAGGGAGCAAATCAAAAGAATTTAGGAGGACAATAAGGCTATTAAGAGACAACCTGAGGTTACTTGTACTGTATGAAGATTACTTATACTATCCTGGGCAATTAAAAGACGTAATTTCACCACTTCTATTTAATTTTCATTTTTATATTGCTAAGTTAATTTTCCTAATTTTGTGATACAGCACATTTTTCTATCTGAAAAGGTATGAGTCTCCAGAAATACAGTCTGTATCATGCCTAAAGTTTTGCATATGTTATAATTAATGCTTACCTTTTCTCTACACTGCACACCGGATTCAGAAACACAAAGGAACAGACAGACATAGTAAGAATGCAATACTCATCTGAATATTCAGAACTTTTTCTGGGGAAGATCACAAAAAAATGAGTAACCATGTGCTTGGTGGGTGTGTGCTTACATAGTGTGTGTATGTGCACATACAGATGTAGCTCTCTCACCTTGAGCAAGACGGCCAGAGTTGCAGGAGGTTGTGAGCCAAGTGGACTATTACATATATGATTTCAGAAATGGTGTGGTTTCAATTTCTGATGACAAGCATTTTTGAAAAGGGTCAGAGGTGAGCACTGCTAGAGAAGCCCTAATAGAGAAATCAGGGTTATCACTGAAATACCTAGCAAAGAAAGAAACATACAGGCTTTCTGTCCTGGGGAATAAAGCTGACTAGAAATAATCACAATGAAGACTGAACCAAGAGTGTTCGTGAAAAAATCTGACATTTTAAAGGGATAGCAACAGCGAAAAGCAAGACATGCTACAACACACACCACAGTTCTCAGCTCTGTACTCAACCAGTAACATCGTGTTTGCCATTTCCTGCAGCACCCTTCCCAGTTCCTTCTCTACACCCTTTCATACCTTTCTCACTAGACATTTGGTAAATGGAGTTTTGCACCCTTCATAGTTCAGCTTAGCTATACCATTGATCATCCATTAGGATCCTAAATAATATCCTAGCTAATTTAAAACATCTTGGTCATTCTTTGTCTTCATCTATTTTGGCTAATAATAATAAGGATAAAGGTTGAATAATTTCTAACACCCAAGCATTACATATAGATGGTGTCATTGTCAAGTCGAAGTAGCTACCTCTATATTCTAAGTAAGAGAACTGAGGCCTGTGGTTGGTAAGGCATATTCTGTAAGTGGCAGTGGAGGGTTTGTCTAGGATGTGCGTGCCTATAGAGATCTGCTACATTGACTAATTCAAAAGGAAAACCCGGATGTGGGAACCACATCGCTGTCCTTGAGCGAGAAACATCTATTCAGTTAAAATATTATTGAAAATCTGTATGATTATTGTATGCATGTATAGTATTTACAGACATGTTTAGTGTGTAATGTGTTTATTGTGCATATACCCAATAGTGGAGGTTTCTTTAAGTCTATGATCATTACAGACCAAGGAAGGTGGAAGACAGTTATATGCACACTTGAGAGTGGTTATTATTGTTCTTTATAAGCAACATGCTTTGTACTTTAATTATTACGTGTGTGTGTGTGTGTGTATGTGTGTGTTTGTGTGTGTGAGAGAGAGAGAGAGAGACAGAGACAGAGAGAGAGACAGAGAGAGACAGAGAGAGAGAGAAAGCTAGCTTTTGGATTGTATGAAAACATGTACTTAAATTTTTTTCTTAAATTCTATCAAAATAGGTCACGGCTTTGCGAAGTTTGTTTAATGAAAGCAACATTTATGTGGATAGTAGGATGCTGCAGGCATTCTCTGCATACAGTCGGCTTCAGAGGGGGACAGCTCAGCTGATTCAAAGGCTGAAGATTAAAGTCACTGTTCCTTCCAGTTCCATGTCCCCTTACCTTACTGGAGATGTTTGTCATTCACTGCTGTTGTTCTGAGACACTACATAACCCACTCAGTCTGAGGTCAATGAAATGCATTCCCCTCTTCAAGTGAGAGCTCCACCCTGTAACTGGATGGTAGAATGAGAGGTACTGTGGTTCTGGAAACAAAGAACTCCCTTTTAACAGACATACAGACTTGATTTACATTTACCCATTCAAATTTTATTCAATGCTAGATTTTTCTTTCATTTCTTTCACTTAAAAAAGTGAGATTGTCACTGGGTAAAACACATTGAAAGAAGAATTTACAGTGTTAGAAAATTATAGACACTATCAAACGAGACACCTTTTTGTGTGTTTTTCTAAAAGAACCCTTAGTCATTATTATAGTTTTCAAGAGATTTTTTTCGACCATAGAAAAGCTTTTATCTTCCAAGGTCATGTGGAATAGCGTGCACCGTCTGACAGAACAGAAATGGACAGAAGGAATACTCTTTGAGTTTTGAAGCTCTCATTTGATTTTTCAAAATGAATGTTCTCTGACTTACCTTTATGTTTGGAATTACTGTGGTGAAGTGCTCACAGGCTGTTAAAACAGCTTTGTGCTTGTTTATTTTAGGAAAATCCTTTGGATCTTTTCAGGAGACAATAGAACTCAAAATTGAGTTGAAAAGACTTTAAGACCTGACATGCATCTCTTCGAGCAAAAAACTAGGCATGAACAATTTTCTTTATAATCTCGTTAATAATAATCTTTAACCACTTCGATCCAACCAAGAAAGGCAGTCACAGTTATAGCAATGAGGAGAGCAGCCGCACCACAAGGAAATACCTAATCTACTCTGAAGTAGTCACTGATGGAAACCCATTTCATGCCCATTTAAAAAGAGTGATTCTGGCACACTTTTTTTCCCTAGGAGTTTGGGGAGCGGGGTTAAGAATCAGTGTCTTTGCTTGAAGGGGCTCGAGACCCCAAAAGTACAACAATGTCAAGCAACCAGAGCTTCCAGGGACTAAGCCACTACCTAAAGACTATACATGGACTGACCCTGGACTCTGACCTCATAGGTAGCAATGAATATCCTAGTAAGAGCACCAGTGGAAGGGGAAGCCCTGGGTCCTGCTAAGACTGAACCCCCAGTGAACTAGTCTATGGGGGGAGGGCGGCAATGGGGGGAGGGTTGGGAGGGGAACACCCATAAGGAAGGGGAGGGGGGAGGGGGATGTTTGCCCGGAAACCGGGAAAGGGAATAACACTCGAAATGTATATAAGAAATACTCAAGTTAATAAAAAAAATTGTTTTAATTTAAAAAAAAAAAGAATCAGTGTCTTCTGGTTTCTGTGACTCTGGAGAATAAATCAAAACTCAAAAGTTTAGTAGAGAGCTTCTTCAAGTCTGTGTATCCACAAAGCAATGGAAAAAGAGGGCAGGAAAGGGAGGAAGGGAGGGAGGGAGGAAGGGAGGGAGGGAGGGAGGGAAAGAAAGTGCAAGCATGAACTTGGGACATGGCAAATAGTATCCGGATCCTCTGTTCTCCAGAAACAGTTACCTACCATCCTTTATACTTACTGAACACCACCAAGTTGACCACATTAGTACTGGTTTATGGAAGGGCAGCCTCCATTTTATTCCAAGACTCCAAAAAAAAAAAAAAAACAAAAACAAAACAAAACAACAAAAAAAAAACCTGTCTTTCTTATGGGACAGCAGCATTCCTGTGACCTTAGACTGCTTGTGAATGAGGCCAGCCACGCTCTGCTGCTACACACTTAGCCATGCAGGGGAATCAAGAAGCACTTGAGGCACTGTTTAGAGATCCAAGGAATTGAGTTGAGACGCTAAGAACAGCAAAGCAATCCAGGCCACTTCAGACATGCTAACTGGAGCATAAGGGGCTGGGGTGGGGGTACGAGGAAGACAGGGTAGCTCTAAGACCTCAGTCCTATAGAGCTGCAGGCTCCTAGAGGGTTTTCTTTAGTCCTTATTCATTCTTCTGACCAAGTCTGAACAAGGGCCTTATTAATTAATTAAACAAGTAGTTTATTAATCTACTCCTGAGAAGTATCTCTGAAATCAGATTTAAAGAGAGTAGATCATGGGGTGAATATGATCAAAGAATATTATCTATGTATGTGACACGTGATATGCAAAGAAAACTCATTTTGTATAATTAATATATGATAATAAATTTTAGAGAATGTACTTAGTATGCATGCTATATGTTCCCTGTTCTCTATTTCTTTTGGATGGTTACACCCTGAGGGCACTCTGAATCCTTCTCACCATTATCTTTGGGAAGCAATGATCAACCAATTACAGCTGATGAACTAAGGCCAATTGCTTGCCATTCAAAAAGTGAACAAGCTTTGAGTTCTGATTTGTGTCGATGGCACAGTCTGAACATCCTGTGTCATCTGTACGACAGAAAAGAAACAGAGACAGACCATGTAATCTATAAACTACAGCCCTTCATGCCAAAAATCTGCTTTAGTTTGGACAACTGATTACTTCATTTCCACCATGCACCAAAAACCACGGCATAGGTATTTGCAAACTAGAAGTGACCTTGCCCTCCCTACACAGGTACTGAGTTCAATGCTGCAGTTGAGACTTGAGCATTAGGTCATGAATTCATGTTGTAGGCAGAGCTAATGGTCAATGACCTGGGAGGGGTGGTTCTCCCAGGCAAGCACTTCTCTCAGAAGAGCATTTTGAGCCTAGAAAGGGGAGGAAATGGCCAGCCAAGTAGCTGCAAGTTCATCTGACTAGGAAGGGGCATTTTGTTAGCCTTTAAAAAGTTGGAAAAGGGGCTGGAGAGATGGCTCAGTGGTTAGGAGCACTGACTGCTCTTCCAGAGGTCCTGAGTTCAAATCCCAGCAACCACATGGTGGGTCACAACCATCTGTAATGGGATCTGATGCCCTCTTCTGGTGTGTCTGAAGATAGCTACAATGTGCTGATATATAATAAATAAATCTTAAAAAAAAAGTTGGAAAAGCGGATAAATAAACTAAAAGACCCAAGGTAAAAATCCTTGTCATGAATAGGACCGATAATGAAACTGTTTTAGTTTGGCAATTGCAGAAAAATTAGTAAGTCGGGGGTATAGATCATTAGAAGTGGGAGAGCTTTTACCTGTACTATAGTTCTTAAAATTGCTCCTGCAAAACAGTTGTGGGAGTGCCACAAAGGTGCCCAGACGAGTGTCCCAAGAAGTAAAACCAATGTACTGAATGTGAAAGCAAACAATTCAGGCTCAAAAACCTGACCAGCAAAGTAGACACCTTTAATCTTCTAGGAAGTACTGAGACCCTGAAATTCTTTCCTTTGGATTCCAGGAAGAGATGTAAACTGTTCTTGAAAATCATTTCCTATAGAGTAAAGGATACTGCCATCATTACTATATAATTGAACTTAGTGTTAGCTTAGAGAAAATCTATACAGAATGGTTCATTTTTCTTTTTGGAACAATGTCGAACTCAATGGGGCAGAAAATGGCATCGTTTTCTACATTGCTGTGCTATCTCAAAGTAAAACAGTGTTATAGAGAGGGACCATTCTGCATGTATATGAAATTCACAAAACAAAATAGCTTCACAGCCTGGTCATTTGTCTGGTTATGAACCTTTCATTTTCTATCTAGCATTCTGGTTTTGTAATTGACTTTCCCCTAGGTAAGGCCTTTTGGTTTTCTCTTTGTTTTCCCAGAACAACACAAACCGTTCACAACCCAGATTCTTAGGTTGAAATGACAAAGTTTGAGCCTAAGATACTAGGAGCTCTTAATAAGTTGAAGGAACACCTAACTTAACTAATATGGTTTAAAGCTGGTGGCTATAACTTGCACATGTCAAAGGGAGCTTGCCCACAATTTCTTGGTATTTTAACATTGGGTTATGCGGGTTGTTAAAAATAATAGGGTACACCTGGGTTATTAAAGGACACCTTACACTGTAGAGCTTGGTTCCCAAGGAGGTGTTGAAAGCCGCACAGCTGGTTGGTTATCTAGAACGTTTGAATGAATTGGAATTAGCACCATTTTCCCATGATTAGGACACCAGTTGTAGTAGTAACTAATGGTATAGAGGGCTCTTCATTTGGCTGAGCTGCCAATAGCTTGTTATTTTTATTTTTTGCCCTTTTTCCTTTCATTTCTCCTCAAATGATTGGGCTACATAAAAGTGTCACTACAAATTACAAGAACTCTTCAGCTAATCAACACTAGGCAAAGGCGTGGAGCAATTATTCTTCAAGTGTGTTTTTTTTTCTTCCATTTCATAAACAGGCTAGAAATCATGTTTTTGACAAGTTGTAAACATTCATTAAAAAATTCCATCGTTACTATCCTCTGTTATAGGTGACATTGTCTCTGGGTTTTCTTAGACATATTTATAGGGAATAAACAGAGAAGACTTTAGAAGGCTGAGTTTGGGATGAAGATCAGAACAGGATTGGAGGATCAGTGTCAGATTGAAGAAGTATCGTTGCAATAGCTCTCCTCTTTTCTCTTCCTCCCTTCTCTCCTTATGCTTCCCACATTGACACTATCTGTTTTCTTCAGTTTTCTTCCTTCTGTTTTTGAGACTCACACTCATAGCCTAAGAGCCTGCTAAGCTATCATCCTATCATTGACTTGTATCCTCAGTCCTAAGGTTTCTGGATACATCATGGAGGAAGAAGGAGGGGTTGCAATGAAGATTTAATGTAAATCACCGTCACCGAAATCCAGGACTTCCGTAAACAATACTAAACAAAAAAATTCCCATGTTTCACCCAAAGATTTCTTTCATTTTACAAAACAAATTCACCATCTTATTACCTCATATAAGACTCGTGCATTTCAAGTGTTTTCTTTCAGTCTTTTAACCACCAAATTCTCTTTAGCTATATGCAGTATACACAGTGGCC
Organism: Rattus norvegicus; assembly: GCF_021556685.1. Classification (NCBI taxonomy): domain Eukaryota; kingdom Metazoa; phylum Chordata; class Mammalia; order Rodentia; family Muridae; genus Rattus; species Rattus norvegicus. Next base: position 44,974,896 of record NC_141553.1, read on the forward strand.
ATCTTATGTACACAGAACCATATCTACTCATATATTTTCTTATAGAGAAGAAAAACAATATAATTTAATATGGCATAAGGTCTTAGAATGAGTGGTCCAGTTACGCATCTAGAATTCTACTACATCCTCACAGGCATCGTGTAGGCATGGTCTAAATACCGGCTGTGGTGAGTAACTCACCCTCAGTTAATATTAGCAGTTGTTCCTTCAGATTGTGAACACATGATGCTTAAGGTTCTTTCTCTAGGCTTTGGCATACTGATGGGTAGGATTATTGTGTTCTCTTTGGAACTACACTGCAGTTTCTCACTCAAGCCATATCATCTGAGGTATCACATCGATGTTTCCTCCTGTTAAAGGACAAGCAAAAGGTCTGGTTCTTATATCTTTTGAGAATGTTTCCTAGCGAGGAGTCACTTCACTCCATAGATTTCCATAAATTACTATCAAATGTGGCATGTTCAGAGCCTACCCCATTTTCAACTCGGCCAAATATTTCATATTATATTCTTTTATTAAGTAGTTACAAAATTCATCCGAATTTGTGTTACTTGTGTTCCTATGTGGGTCCATTCGTAAGGGCACCCAAGGTTAGTATCAGATGTCTTCCTTGGGAGTTCTCCACTATGTCTCACAATGAACCTGAAACTCACTTTCAGCTGAACTGGCTGGCCAGTGACACCTGCACCCCAAGATCCATCCATCTCTGTTCCATGGTGCTGGGATTACAAGTGCTTGCATTGGATCTGATTTTTATGCAAGTACTGGGATCTGAACTCAAGTCCTTACATTTGCAAGTAGCACTGTATTGTTAACAGCTCTGTATAATACAAGACTTTGGGGGGGATAAAATCCCTAAAATTAAAGCATTTTATAACTCATTATAGCATGACCTAAATCTTCTCTACCCAAAATTTTGAATATCATAAAAATAAATGACATGAAACAGTATTTTCTTTTTGAAATGCTTCCTTTAGTTTCAAAGTAAGGGTTTCATCATTATTTCATACTTTTTAAATTTCTTAATACTTTGTCAATAACACCGTTCTTCCACACTAAAATCCAGTGGCTGAGTTCAGTATTTATATGATTTTTAAAATTTATTTTATTACCAGGTAAAAGAGCATCAACATATACTATTGCCTATGTAAATCATTCCCCTTAGACTATAGAAATTTTCTTTAATAAGCCTTTAGCTAGACTCACCCATGGCTTGAAAGATCAGCATACATTAAGAAAGATGTAATTGTCTTATGTGTCCTGTCATCTGTTGACACTCTCTTCATCTTCAACCCCAAAAAGCACATTGAGAGAGCTGACGGGGCACCTGTGCAGGTGCTCTGTAAACCCCTTTTACAATGGTGAAAGATTCCTTCACAGCAAGCCCCAGGGAGAGCCCTGGAGAGCACTCTGGTATTTTACTGGGTAGCCATTTTCCTCCTAATTTGTTTTTGTAGACAGTCCACCTACTTACTGGGTCTCCTTTATTCATCTCCAGGGGATGAGTAAACAAAGATACATCTGTTTTGGGATGACAGTCTTGGTGTTTGCTTAAATGGAAAACCTCTTCAATATTTAGCCATTGCAAATGCGAAAGCTGATGCACAGACAACTTACTTCTGTTTGCGAAAGAAACAGGGAGAGCAATGAGGACACAAAGAAGGAGAAGGTCCCTGGTGGAGTTATTCTGAGAGTAATGTATGTAGTGGATATGTAAGCAGTCTTAGTTTTACAATGCAATTGCTTCAGTCTCAGGTATAAGAATTTTTTCGGTAGTGAAGGCAGCTGCCTTTCAGACAGAGTTGTAACAAAGGACAGGAATGGAACCCATGCAGAATAAGATCTGTATGCCTATTGCTTTAAAGGAGGCAGTGTCATTTCCCCCCCCATCAATGTAAACACCCATTTCCCTCAAGGAGAAGTACGTGTGAATTTAGAACACCATTTGCAGAGCACTAAAATAAAATTATGCTGTGGAAAGTGTGCTCTGTTTTAAATCTTAGCTTTGAAATTACACCTATGTGTCCTTGGCCAATCACTTGCTTTGTCTCTGTCAAACTTTTCCTCTGTTATAGAATAAAATTCTTACTATGGGGTACTCTAAAACTCAAAGAACAAGGCCTGGTCTAGATACTCAGTTAATGGGAGCTATCACAATTCTTTTACTTGTGGATCATAGCATTGGAGTTTTCTGTAATTTATCAATTCCTTTGGATGCCACCAACATCAAACACACCTGCAAGCCAAAAGCCTGCTCTTGAACAAATCACAATTTTCCAAGGAAAGGGGGTAATAATGATAAAACACCTTTAGATGCTTCAGTGACAGATACCTAAATACTGCTGTGGCTTCTAAATTCTTGTTTTAGCTGTTTTCAACGAGCATTTATTCTCATCTAGTATGTGCCAGTGGAGAAAAAGAGTAAATGTAAAACAAAACATAGGGATGTAGGGGTTGGGGATTTAGCTCAGTGGTAGAGCGCTTGCCTAGGAAGCGCAAGGCCCTGGGTTCGGTCCCCAGCTCCGGGGGAAAAAAAAAAAAAAGCTTGGAAAGAACCCTCACTGCTTTTGCCAAGGTCCTGAGTTTAGTTTCCAGCAACCACATGGTGGCTCACAACCATCTGCAATGGGATCTGATGCCCCCTTCTGGCGTGTCTGAAGACAGCGACAGTGTACTCACATACACACAATAAATAAAAAGCAGCCCTTCCTCCTCATCTCCCTGACTGTTTGTCTCCAATCCCATAATGCACAGCACAGAGGAACTGCCCTTGCTTGCTCTGCAGTCAAAGTCGTCATCGTTTCCATCAGATTCCTCTTTCTAGATATTAACTTTCTTTTCATTAAAACTACCACGAGGTCTGGGGATATAGGAGTTCTATCCCAGCACTGTCTAACCAGTGGTGATCCAAGCTTGAAATCATAGCACTGGGTTGGGGATTTAGCTCAGTGGTAGAGCACTTGCCTAGGAAGCGCAAGGCCCTGGGTTTGATCCCCAGCTCCGAAAAAAAGAACCGGAAAAAAAAAAAAAAACAACATAGGGATGTGCCTTTCTGAGTATAGCGTATTACACTCAACGTCACGAGAGACATGGTCTTCTTGCTAAAATTTCTCTACTGATCTCATTTCTCAGACCTCTTTGCCTTGGAACCTAGGAAAGGCAATCAGTTACTCATAACTAATTGTTGCAGTGGGACAGGTACTATGTGTACAGTGCACATGGATATCTGACACAGTGTCTCAATTTCACGGGGACCTTCTTAGATTTGTCACTCTCATCTTTATTTAAAGATGGAGAAACAAAAGTGAAGAACAAGGACCTGTCCCTTAACCTAGAGGTAGTAACTGGGACAGACATCTGAGGGGGTTTTCTGCTCACTACCTGTGACCCAGGGTCACTTCACAAACCGTTCGTGCTTTAACTGCTCGTCTAACCAAAAATGGACAAGTTATTTTAACAGTATTTCACTTTTAGTTCTCCCTAGCCCTTTTTCAATATATTTTCCATAATAAAAACACAAAAGGATCATAACACAACAACAATAAAAACAACAATAATAAACCAAAACATGAGAACTCCTGAAGAATAATTTTCTTCTTGCCAAAAGGTATGGTAAGAGAATGTCAATAGTCGGGTGATTGGTTCAATGGTACACTGTATCCCTACTGCTCAGATTATAACATGAGCCAACTTTTAATCACCCCTCCAAATGATGCTGCCCCAATCAGGTTGGTCACACTTGGTATAGGTAAATGATTTCAGCTGTGATGCCTCCATTCCTCTGAGGGGAGTGCCATTTATGAATGTTCCTTTGATAGGGCATAGTCATGTGTAAGGAAAGGCAAATAAAATGAAATAATATAATTTCTTAATATTTGTTCAACATCATTTTTCTCCACCCTCTGCCTTCTGTATTCATGTCCCTCTCTCCTTCTCAATTAACACTTCCTCCCCATAAACCCTCACACCTGACACGTATGCTGATAAGCATATTTAATATAATATACTAAATACATTAGTGAAAGTTATGACCCTAGGATTGATAGTGCTCCCCATAGAATCAACACCAATCTAACAAAACTCCCTTATGTTATAGATGAAGGGAATCCAAGTGACCCCCTAGAACAATATAAGAGATCAAAGGTGCCATTTATTGCCATTCCAGATGTTGACAGCAAGTTACTATTTTTGAAAATAATACATACTCCAGACAGACTACGAAAGTCCAAACTGGATCTGGTCTGAAAGCCTCCTTCCTGAGGTCTAGCTTTCAGAGTGCAAGAAGCTGCAATGACAGATGCCAGAGTTTGAAAACAATCAATTGTCCTCCACAGCTGTGATGCCTATGAATCCCAATAATAATGAGCAAGGCAAGAGGCCTCTAAAGGTGCAGTTGAGGCATTTACATATTTGCAGGAACCAACAGGTTGCTAATCAGATGCAAAGCCCGCTCAACAAGTTTGCACTCATGCCTGGTACAGGAACCCTTGCAATTTCCTGGGACTGGTGAAGCCATGGATCTTAGATGAGAACCTATGCCTTTCATGTAACTAGACCAGCACAGTTCTTCACTGCATTCTGAAACGTGCCCTTATACCCACAGCTAGGCATAGCTCCTACCTCTGCTGTGTGACAAACTTTCTGGGAAAATGCAATACACATGTCTAGTAACCCCAGATAGGGATGCCACAACCAATCAAAGTATAGGTATCACCAAATTCTAATTTGTTTTAGTGGGGTTACTTACAAGTCTGACTCAAAAACAGCTTCATTATCAATGTCCTCTCCAGTAAGGGTGTCAGCTCACAAAGTTGGGAACCTTTAACTCACCGCAAAGCCTCCGGGCAGCTCTGACTGTTCTTTCCAGCTGTCTCAGTTGGTCAAAACCTCTTCCAGGAAACTTAGTTAGTTTCTGCTTTTCTCAAATAGCCGGTCTGGTCAGTATCTTTTTTCTGCATCTCTGTTCTATTAGTCTCAGAGGAACTCTCACTTTTTATTGCTGACTCTGACAAGGATGGGCCCACTGAGTCTGGTCAGTTTCAGGGACTTCCAGAACTATTTTGGGTTGTTTACCTTCCTGCTCAAGGTTCTTCCCTGAAGGATGAAAGGCTTCAATCTCATTGGTGAAGCTTTTCTTTGTGGCAGGAGGGGATCATTACAGAAAACTACAACTGGGCAAAATGCAGAAATGAACTGATTATGTGATACCATATAGCTTAAATTTTGCTACTCTGTGGATTCGTCTTTCTTCCACCCTTCTCCATCCATTTTCTTCTACCCTTTCTACTCCCTATCACTAGATAAAATAGAATAAAAGGATATAGAGGGAAGGACTGAATTTCCTGAAGAAAGTCAGGGTTTGCAAAAGTGGTGATGTTATTATTAGACAACTTTTCTGCTGATTAGGGCAAGTTTTATCATTGGTGTCAGTGTATCTAATTTCTTCTTGTTGTCTCTTAATTGTTTATGACTCTTTAACAAACCATGGTGAACAACAACCAGTAACCAAGAAACAACCTATTTTGCTTGTCGGGGCATTAGCATTCATATACCCTCTGAAAAGTTCCAAAAATTCCAAATATCACATAATTGCAGAAACTATCTGCAGCTGGCAAAAGCACACGTGCTCCTGAAGCATGAGACAAATCATAGTCAGCTGCTGAGGACACTATGAAGCAGCCCCATATCCCATGCCTGGGATTAAAAGGAATATTCTGGATACTACAGTACCCAATATCAATGAATACATCTATAACAGAACTCCTGCACTTGAGTTATGGGGAACATTGTGAGAGAAGGGTTAGAAAGATTGTCAGAGACAGAGAAGCAAGTTGGTTATAAGATTGTGTCCCCTAAATGGCAGGGAATTTATACCTATATAAAAGTATGTCTTCTTAAGGAAGGCGTGAACAATGACAACATCAGCAGAATTGATTTTGGGGAAGAGAAAATTCTCTTATATTTCCTCAACAAAAGAACCATAAATAACCAAGGATGATTCAGAGAGTGAAAAATTAATAAATCTGTGTTTACAAGGATGAGACCTGTAATTGGTTATCACAATACCAAGTGGTCAGCACTGATGTCATATACATAGAAGCAACATTAGATGGATTCATGAGGAAGTATTGAGATTGAGAGAGAGAGAGAAGTGGGATGGAGAGAGATTCATCAAAGAAAAGGTCCAAAACTTGAGAGCGAGTTAGGGAAGGGACATGGGAGAGGTGGGTTGAAAGAAAGGAAAGGGGGAAGATGATGCAATTATATTTAAATTTCAAAAGGTAAAAAATAATGAAACATTCTCACACATGTTTTCAGAGACCCCTGTACTAGATATTCACTGAAAGCTAAATGTTTCATTTAGTGCAAATACTAAACAGGCCTTACAAACACAGAGAGAGCTTCTATAAGTCAGATCGAATCATAGGTACAAACAGGAAACAGACACAGTTTTCTTTCCAGATATTCTTCATCAGGCTCAGCTCAGTTCAGCCGATGAACTGTGTTCTTCCCTAGGCTTCCCTCCTCTAAGCCAAATAATTTTAAATGGTGTCAGGAAAGGACCTGGATTGTATTGCTCATGGTGGGGTCAGTGTTTCTAAGTCTTCCTGAGAGATCTCAAACTGTGGCTGGTATCCAAAACTAAAAACGAAAAAAATCATCTGAATTCTATTGTTTCCTGCAGGGTCCAATTTAAATCATTTGGGATGTTTGCATTTTATATCACTAAGAGGTCTTTAAAGCAATTAAACAGATATTGAAATAACCTCCCAAATTGCTTGTATGATTAATAATAAACAATGTGGTGAATTAATAGGTCTTATAAACATGTGCTCTGTAACTTTTAAAGCCAAAGATCAGCCACAAAGAAGAAAGGCACTATCTAATTCCTCATAGAAAAACATCCGGCTCCTGTCGGTCTGCACTTCTTTGCTTCATCCATCTTGTCTAATTGGGTGGCTGTATATGTATGGGCCACATGTGGGGCAGGCTCTGAATGGGTGTTCCTTCAGTCTCTGTTTTAATCTTTGCCTCCTGAGAGACACAGCCAGAATACAGCAAATATAGAGGCGAATGCCAGCAGCAAACCACTGAACTGAGAATAGGTCCCCTATTGAAGGAATCAGAGAAAGAACTGGAAGAGCTTGAAGGGGCTCGAGACCCCAAAAGTACAACAATGCCAAGCAACCAGAGCTTCCAGGGACTAAGCCACTACCTAAAGACTATACATGGACTGACCCTGGACTCTGACCCCATAGGTAGCAATGAATATCCTAGTAAGAGCACCAGTGGAAGGGGAAGCCCTGGGTCCTGCTAAGACTGAACCCACAGTGAACTAGTCTATGGGGGGAGGGCGGCAATGGGGGGAGGGTTGGGAGGGGAACACCCATAAGGAAGGGGAGGGGGGAGGGGGATGTTTGCCCGGAAACCGGGAAAGGGAATAACACTCGAAATGTATATAAGAAATACTCAAGTTAATAAAAAAAAAAAAAAAAAAGAAAATATCCAATAAAAGAAAAGAAAAAAGAATGAAATCTATAAATATAGAACCCTCAGCTCTAACTATCACCTTCTCATGCTTTGAGTGTCTTAATAAGATCCCATTATGCACTGTGGATAAGATACCAATCCCTGTTCAGAAAGTAAGCAAGAATCTTGTCTTTATTCTCTGCCATCTCCAGTGTATAAAATAAAGCAATTTTAAAACTAAAAAAAAAAAAAAAAAAAAAAAAAAAAAAAAAAGAAAAACATCCAAGTTCTGTGCTCTCTTTGGAAACAGCTGCACAGTTTCATCAGCTCAATGATGAAGGCCAGATTCTCTTGGCTCTGAGAGTTGGCCTTAAGGGGAATCCATGACACTTGCTCAAGTTTGTCAGGATAATTTGCTTGGACTCAACAGTTCTGCTGCTGTATTTTCTTTTGCAGTTGTCATTGTCAAACTCAAGACTCCAGTATGTTCAGGACATGCACAGAAAAGATTGGTTACATCTTCTTATATAGACACGGGGTGTCTTCTTTAGACTGAGCAGCATATTTCCATGAAGAACGTGGTTTAGTAAATGAGAGGGTTCTTTGGCAGCCAGAAGCTCTCTGAAGGATCAATCGAAGTAAAATCCAGCACTGTACTGTCTTGTTTTGTCTTGTTTTGTTTTGTTTTGTTTTGTTTGTGCCGCCATTTATAGAGGATGCCAATTGCTGGTAACTAGATCAGAATACTTGGCAGAAACATTAAATAGACTAAGGATTTTCCAGTCATTCTCTACTCTCCGAGACCAGTTATACACCTATTCTTGGTGCTGTAGCTTACGTCCGAAATGTCCCCCACAGTTTTATGTGTTTGAACATTGGGAATCAAACTCAGGTGATATTTTCAGAGGCTCTGAGACCTTTAGCTATTGGACACATGACTGGTAGAATGGGTCTATGAGACTAGACTTCTAAAAATCCTAGTCCAACCTCCCCTCTGGCCCCAGTTTTCTACATCCAATTCTACTAACTTGTGAGTTTCTTGTGATTATTGTTCATAGCATTCATTGTTCATACTAGTGCAGGCTTCCCACCACAATGTGTTAGATCTTCTTACCTAGGAGTTGAATTAAACCTCTTGTGACTTAAATGTATTGTCTCACTATTTGGTCACAGGGACATTATTATAAGAAATCTATTCAGTGAGGCTTACTTTTACCTTAACAAGAGAAGCACCTGTGTGCACATCTTCTAGAAATGCTTAGCGATCCACAAACCATAACGGTAATGGGCCTTGTAGTGCTTCCCCCCACACACACACACATAGAACTTTCCAGATGGCACCCAAGCAATTGCTTGTACCATATGATAAAGGTGGAGCCCAGTCAAGTTTGGAAGACACATAAAGAAGTCGTTCTGATTGTTCAAAGTGTTGAAACGGTTGATGAAAAAATGGCTTAGTCAGGCAATCTAGGACTTGTTCATAACTTAACTTGTAAGGAAGAGTTTCTATAATTCGGGATAAAGTAACAACTGAAATGATGAAAATTACACCAAATCGGTGAACACTTATCACTTAGAAGTATTTGTTTAGTACTCTGACTTCACTTGTCTTCACATCTGAGACTACTTTGGAATCCTGTTGAAAGTGAACGAATGGGTGGGTGAAGGTTTAACAAAAGCCAGGCTTAATTAGAAGAACTCACCAATGTTTTCCCAACAAGCTCCTTTCAAGTCTTCTACAGGTTAGGCAGAACGGAGCCTTTGCTCTGGGGAATGAAGTGTTATGTCTGCATGTTGGGTGTGTACTCAATATTTTGCTATGTAAGGGTGACATTCTCTCTTAAGAGCATATCATTTAGATTAGTTCTGAGTATGGTTGTACATTTTGATTCATTTATAGAAGAAATAACTTTAGAAAATCTCAAATTCCCATTAAATGAGAAGTGCCCAAGTCACTGAAGCATAGCCACACTTCATAATTTGGTAGAGAGTCACTCCGACATTTTGCTATGCACATATAATTGTATATTAAAGTGTGAAAGCATTAGAGTTTGAGTTTTAACTCTATAAAACATTTCAGTAAGTTTATGCTTAACATAAAATATGTGACATTGAGACTTTTTGAAATGAAAACAATTTCAATCACCTTGAATTTCTGTCTCCTTTTGCATGGTACCTGCTAATCTGTATTCATATTTCTGCTAAATTGTTACCACAAAATGTATACACCAAGAACAACTTTTATTAAAAATTATAATTGCACTCCTATTGCTTTAGGGTAATTTTTAAAACATATAGTTTGTCCCAAATTCATTTAAGATGAGGAAAGCCTTGACTTTTGCATCAGGGGTGTTTAAGCCTTTTATGGTGACGTCTCAGAAGACGTCACATGAGAAACATGAAAACTTCCAAACTTTGGATTTGCATTTGGAGAACAGCTGGTCTTTCTCATACTAGCAAGGAAGATTTGTACGTGCTGCACTTTCCACTGCCTTCTGGGACCCTGGACCATCAAATGTCACTCTGATCTGATGTGTCCTAGAGTTGGGGCTAATACAGACCACACTTACTGATACTGACTCTCTGACAAGCACTCTGCTCTGCTACGGATGGCTCTTACCTCATTGAATTCTCAGACAATTCTTTGGAAGAGAATAGATCCAAAGCTTAGGGAGTTTACGTATCTTGCCAAGGGTCACAAAGACAATAAAAGGCAGAGTCTGGATTTTTAACTACATGATAATGTTATTCTCGCTTACCATCACTGTTATCCCCCGCAGCTCTGAAAAAGCTACCTTTTGCAGTGGGACTGAAGATTAGTGCCCGAGTGAGTTCTGTTAGAGCCATTCATTCCTATGTCTTGGAGAAAATTCTTCTGCCTTCCATAAGATTTAGAGGATCTATGGGCTATCCTTAGGAACTTGCCTGACAGTGCTTCTCCATTTTGGGTAGTTACATCTTGCTTCTCGGCTCAGTGCCTTATGTTAATCCCATATGTAGGGCTACCCATAGCCTCTATCTAATATATGCTTTCCTCCAAGACCTGTAAGACTTAACTTCCCACCGTTTAAACTATATAGATTTCCCTGATAAGCATGTAAAGGATCTCCATGAAATATCCAAGGAAGTCCAAAGTCCACGAAGCTTTCCATTGCTGAGACCAAATGTTTGGTGTAAACCCTGGACCATCATTTTGTTCCTTGTCCCATGCCCAACCCATTAGAAAACCAGTGAGTTTATGTCAAAATAAATTGTGGACATGATAGTTCAGAATACAACCTTTTCTTAGTTTTTCTTTCCCTCATTGCTATAATCTTGGTGCAAGGAAACTATCACCATGTCTCCCAATGGAATCGTCCATATCTAGGTCCGAGAGATACTTTTAAACATCTGTCAAATTGATGCATGCTTCTTCTCTAAGCTTTCCCAGGACTTTACATCCCAGACCAAAGGTAGACCCTCCATAGTCCTCTACAGTTCTGGTCCCAGCTAACACATCATCCTGCTACTGTGTTCACATTCTATGTGCTCAAACAACACCAACTAACTACTTCAGACTTTCTTAAGTAAGGCTAGCAAGTTTTACTGTGGGGAAACATTTCTCCTTCTTGGGACTTGTTTTTCTGACACATGTCCACAAACAAATCACTTTCCCAGAGAGGTTTCTCCTGATCACCTTGTATGAAGGAGTAGCCCACAGACTCAGTGTACTGGATTCTCACTTCCCTTGTTTTATGCTTCACCACAGACATTGCCCAAACTTGACCTACACATACTGATTTCTTTATGTTGCAATTCTAATAGAACATAATACTCTCCTTGAGGGAATGGGATTTGCTAACTTTAGTGCTATATTCAGAGTGTGAAATAATACCTAGTACTTGGGAAACACTGAATAAACGAAGGAAATGTTCCCCATAGCTCTGATAAAAGAATCATTGGGAGGGTGCTATTTAGTACTTTGGAAGTAGAGTGTTCAATAATACAAGTCGCCTCTCAGATAAAACCTCAAATGTAGAGGACATTGTTTTATATTCTATGTATCAGGACTTTTTCCTAAAACTAAGTTTACCACAAAATTATAAAATAGTAATAATTAAATAACTAGGTAACAAGAGGAAAGTATTAAATACACCTTTCAGAAGGAAACGGAAGCTGGGTGTAGCGATGAGCACCTCTGATCCTAGAACTTGGGAAGTGGAGGCAGGCAGATCTCTATGTGTTTGAGGCTAGCCTAGTCTACCCAATGAGTTCTAGGCCAACTAAAGTCACATAGTGAGACATTTTTCAAATAAGTAAATTAATAAATATTAAAAACTATATGTGAAAATTAATTTAAAAATTAAAAGAGCTCAGTTGCAAGAGTGCCTGTCTGTCACTCATGGGATCCTAGGTTTAGTACTTGTCAAAGAAGTCATTAGACGCATACGTGTATCACTTGTGTTTGTCCAATACAAAGTCACACTGTGAAATTTTTAGATTTTTATTTCTGATTGCTTAGAAGTCAAATGATGTTAGTTTGGCTTTCTTTTCTTCTTAGTTTTTCCCTTGGTTCATTCTTTATTCCATCCATAGCTACAGTCATGAGACTAATGATAATTTTCAAAGCTTTGGTCAAAATTATCTCTTCATAAATTGAGTAGAAAATATCTATTTTTAATATATAGCCTATATATGATATTATACAGCTCTACAAAAGCCAAACTTAGTAACATAGTAACATATGTCTATTCACAGCAAGAAGGTGTCAGTCAAAGGGTAAAAGGTTTCAGTTACACAATTTTATAACACAAGTACTGGTAATCTAAGGTATTACAGGAAATTAGCAGTGCTATGTGGATTAGCATTGTCTAGCAACCTGTATACAGAAGGTTGTCTAAGAACGTAGATCTCAAGTCTACTCATTATGCCAGGAAGTGCAACTGTGAGGTAGGGAGTGCACACTCTTTGAGTATGTGGCTATTTCTAAATGCACTGCTTATGAAATCCTCTTCTAGAACTTATAAACGTGTATTTTTTATTTCATCACTATATAGCAGCAAAGCTGAAAAGAAATACACTTGCTGTTTTGTGCAACATTTAAAATATTTTCTTCCTAAGGATAGTGTGGAGAAAAACATTTACAAGGCAAAGAATTATGACTATAGTTTTACCAGCTAAAATTTGTCAGAACGGAACATTCATTGGACAGGCTGGCCCCTTAATAGCCTGGCTGCTGTCCAACTTCATTTAGAAAATAAAGCCTAAGAGTAGTGAATCTTAAGAAAAAAAGAGAGAAAGAGAAAGAAGGAAGGAAGGAAGGAAAGAAGGAGGGAAGGAAGGAAGGAAGGAAGGAAGGAAGGAAGGAAGGAAGGAAGGAAGGAAGGAAGGAATCTGAATGAAACCAAATGCTGATTAATATACCAAAAGGACCCAGCATTGACCAATTTTGTATTGGATGTTTACTTTGACCACATTTGAACACATATATTTACAGTTTTCAGGGTAAGAAAATAGTTTTTCTGACCACAGTTAAAGAGAGATCCTGATAGCCCACACCTTCCCCTGTCCCTCTACACACACATCTCCCATGCAGTCAGCGTTTCTGGGAGAGGAATTCGGGGTGGTTTGTCTGCTAAGTGCTTCCAGCTGTTTCCACAGCCCCATCAGATGGAGTTTCTGCTCGTATTGACTTTGGCTGAAGCCTTCCCCTGGAGCCCAGTGGTGTAGAAGCCTTTGCTCTGAAACTGGGGACTCCGGACAAACATTCCAGAGTTTCTCGGTTCTTAACATTAACATTTGATGAATTCTTCTCTTAATTTCTTCTGGAAAAAAGTCACAGACACTGGATGGTCCCCTTTGCCCTGTGAGAAGCCTGGCATTTCCCACACACAGACTTCTTTTCCATTCTATGGGTCGTTAGCTGTACACTGGAGAGAAATGATGTGCACCAACGACAGCAAGCTATAAAAATATGAGATCTTTCAAATATGCATCAGCACATTTTGACAGTCTTCTGAAATAGCAGACTCCTTTGAAGTTTTTACAAATGAAAGAGCAAAACAGGCTTTCCAGCACGCCCTTAAAGAGCTGTGTCAGAAACTGCTCAGAAACGTCGAGACACAGTTACAGCTAATTAAGGCGGTCTCCTGTCATAACCATGCTGGGGTAGAAGAGTGCTTTTTGATGTTATTTTGATAACCTTTCAAAAACGGTAGATCTGGTGCTTGATTTATGCTAAGAATGATTTTATTGTGGTTTCCAGATTAGCCATAAGAAGTAAAATAAATGATTGATTCTGCAACTCATGAGCTGAATTCAAAACTTTTCTGTTATGATGATACAGAAAATGTCTTCTCTTTGCTAACTGCATGGTAAGAAATGCTCACAAATGTATAATGCGTGTAATCTAGTGTTTTGTTTAGATTTTTTTTGTTTTTTGGTTTTTTTTGTTTGTTTGTTTGTTTTTTTTTTTGAGATACTATCTTATGGTGCAGCCTTTGCTAACCTGGAACACACAATGTAGACCAAGCTGGCCTCAAACTGATAGCGATCTTCCTGCCTCTCGCTTTCCAGTGCTGGTCTAGACGCGTGCATCAGTATACCTGACATAAAAAGTATCTTATTAGCTGACATATTTGCATATGTGTGTGGTGGGGTGAACAGGCCAACAGAGGCTGTGGCATCTATTAGGGCTAGAATCTTAGCGACTTTCAGGACAATGGGCTTGTTACCTGGCTACTAAAATCTGAACTCTGGTCTGCATGATTTTCCAGAGATCAGCCATAAGCCCTGAATCATCTGTGTGGTCTTCTAACTTTATCTGGCCTAGAACTAAGGCACATAGCTTTGGTTTTCACAGAATACTAGTAAATGCTGACAAAGGTTCTAAGATAAAATTTAGAGAACAAAGGAGGCCTTAGATTGATTTGTCTGGAATTTTCTCAAAGTACATTTTAAAAACTTACCTGAAATACAGCTATCAGTAAACTCAGAGTAGGCATTGAAATGATATCAAATGACATTTTGAAGTTCCGTCCAGTTTCAGTCCGATCTAACCCTTTGCTACTTGACTACTAAACAATGTGCCCTCTCCACTCCCATTTCCTTGTTTGTAAAGTGAGACTGACATTTGATTCACAAACTTGTAGGGCTTAAACCAGGGCTTAATGTAAGGCACTTACATCTCATTATGCACGTAAACTCGGTCAGTGAGAACGTAGTTATTGTCACCACTTTTGCTGCATAATGTTCAACCCACCTCTTATGAAGAAAACCCCTTCACATCACCAGTGCCTGAGCCGTGTGATATAGCCTCATACTGTCAGCCAATGCTTTCTGGAAGAATTCGAGCATTGGTGGCTAACCCTGAGGGCTTGAAGTTTCATCTTTCCATTTTGATACAATCTACTTCCTGAAAAATTTTTAATGCTCAGATCAGTGCAGGTCATTTCTTTTTTTTTCTTTTTTTTCTGCTTGTTTATCTTTTTTTTATTAACTTGAGTATTTCTTATTTACATTTCGAGTGTCATTCCCTTTCCCGGTTTACGGGCCAACATCCCCTAACCCCTCTCCCTCCCCTTCTTTATGGGTGTTCCCCTCCCCATCCTCCCCCCATTGCCGCCCTCCCCCCAACAATCACGTTCACTGGGGGTTCAGTCTTAGCAGGACCCAGGGCTTCCCCTTACACTGGTGATCTTACTAGGATATTCATTGCTCCCTATGAGGTCGGAGTCCAGGGTCAGTCCATGTATAGTCTTTGGGTAGTGGCTTAGTCCCTGGAAGCTCTGGTTGCTTGGCATTGTTGTTCATATGTGGTCTCGAGCCCCTTCAAGCTTTCCAGTTCTTTCTCTGATTCCTTCAACGGGGGTCCTGCTCTCAGTTCAGTGGTTTGCTGCTGGCATTCGCCTCTGTATTTGCTGTATTCTGGCTGTGTCTCTCAGGAGAGATCCGCATTCGGCTCCTGTCTGCCAGTGCAGGTCATTTCTATTCCTTCTCCAAGTCCTTATTTAATCCGGTCACTAACTCTATCCATAACTGTTCTCATCTAGATGGAGCATACTCATATGCACTTAGATATTCAACTGTGTGATTATATCGAGTTTTCCTTAGAGATTCAGTGATAATCATAAAATTACTTTTTCAATTAGACCTTTTAAAATAACTCCTGCCCCTGCTTATATAGGTACTGTGCTAAAATTTGAGATATATCAATGTCATCATAGGAAACTTATTTCAGATAGATTCTTTTTGTAACTCAGACTTCCATAATTCTTTTGCCATAATAATTTTTTAAGCACAAATTTAGGCTCTATGACTATTAATTTAAAAGTGACAGAAGAGCCTGTAGCAATTTCACCTTCCAACCAAGAAAAGCAACAAAAGAAGAATTCATTGCTATTGGTTACAGGCATTGGCAATCCAGCAAAACATTCATAACCATGAGGGTCAGCATTACTGACAAAGAGTATTGATGCAGGCTTGCCTATACTGAAGCACTTTGTTCTCTTCAGGACAATAGCAGTCCAAAGTTTACAATAGATCCACAGGACTACAGAATGAATAGATTGTAGAATAAATTCCTACAGCATAGAGATACCAAGGCAGGCAGAACCCAAAGAGAAGTAGACATCACGCAAAAACCTCCCATATATCACCCCCACTCTCCTTCAAATTTGTGCCCTCTTTTTGTATTGATTGTTGTCGCATGCAACCACCTGCACCATTCAATAATTCTTTGGGTGGAGAAATGGCAGACACATCTTGGTTATAACCAAAAGCTCTCTAGTTGTACTTAAACATCTCAATGAGAAGGATGCCATGTCTGGTACTAGAAACACAGCTAAATCGTTAATGCTAGTGAAATCATGGGTATTGGAGGAGAAGCTACAACAACTAATTTACTAAAGCAACATAATCCCTAACAGCAATATATAACCATTTTCCTCATACCCATAGATAACAGCATCATTTTTCTGTAAAAGATTTATTGATTCTCTCTCTCTCTCTCTCTCTCTCTCTCTCTCTCTCTCTCTCTCTCTCTTTCTGTGTGTGTGTGTGTGTGTGTTTGTGTGTGTGTGTGTCTGTCTGTGTGTGTGTGTGTGTGTGTGTGTGTGTTCTGCATGCACGCCATGTACCACCTATATATTGGTGCCCATGGAAGACAGAAGAGAGCCAAATGTCTTGTAGCTGGAGGTATAAGCAGTTGTATAGTTGCGTGAGAATAGCTGGGGTGCAACAAAGAATGGACCTTTTGTAGGTCCTGGGAACTGAACCCAAACTCATGGCAAGAGCAGCAAGTGCTCTTAAGGGATGAGACATCTTGCCAGCTCTTTTAATATCATGTTTAATATAACATTTCCCCTTATATACATATGTCTACTTCAAAACTTCAGAAGGATGCAAAGGAGAGAAACCAACATAAAATTGATACAAAAGGCCAGGCAGACTTTGGGGCATTTTGTTTTACAGACAGACCAAAGGGAATATTGTTCAACTTGGCCAAAGAGAACTTTTGGAAATATCCTAAGATTTCAGTTAAGAACATTGAAATGCAATGATATAAGGAAATATAAAGGCAAAATATCAATAGATCAGACTTCCCAGAGCTTAAAATCCAGTAAATAATTCCCATACTCCTTGACTGATTAAGATGTGTAAACTGTAACTTCAGAGCCTGCATGATATTTTAAATGACAATGCATGTAAATATATAGGATAAATTGGGCTAATGTAATTTTGCATGTATGTACCTCTGTGTATAGGATAAAATATGAAGGAACTGAGAGTAAAATCAGGCAACAAACACAGACTATAAAAGTGCATCCAACATCAGCTATTCTTGGATTTTTAAAGTGGATAATGAGCCAAAATATTACTGAAGATGAATACTCTAACTAAAATAGAAAGTAATATAAACAAAAACATTTAAATGGAAGAAAAATAATGCATAAAATATAAGATCATTAGATAGGCATAACAGTGTATCTTAGAAATAAAAATATTTCATGAATTAGAGAGTAGGTCACCAGAAATCATTAAGATAGAGGCATGTAGACACTAGGGGTAAAATGGAGAAAAAAAGCACAAAAGACAGAAACATGCTTAAACTGAAAAGGCAAACATTGTGAGCTATGAAAAGGAGGACATAGAGTCACGTCACAGAGACTGAAGCAGCATGCATAGTTTCCTCTGCATATGTACTATGGATTACAGTTTAGTGTTTTTATGGCATTCCTGAGTGTGCAAATGAATGGGTCTCTGATTCTCCTACTTTCTCTCCAGCCCTGTTCCTTCTGTTTATCTTGAATTCTGATGTGTCAGTTCTTGTGTTATATTATTATACTTTATTATTATCTCTTAGAGGCCCTTTCTTCCTAATGAGAGACAGAAAGGGAGTAGATCCAGACGGGAGGGGAGGAAGGAAGTAGGAGGAGCAGAGGGATGGAAGACCATAATCAGGATATATTGTGTGAAAAAATAATCTGTTTTTAATAAAAGTAAATAGATGAGAATACAGAAACTGGGGATGCCATTTGTGAAAAACTACATCATTGGATTCTAATGAGAATCTTCAGAACGCCAAGCTGGATGCCCAAAAAGCTCTGAGAGCCTGAAGCATTAAATAGCACAGAAGTATATCATGATCTCCTTGACAAAACCCAAGGAAATCAGAGCAATCAGACAACAAAAGGAAATCAAGAGGATACGAATTAGAAAGGAAAAAGTCAAGGTATCATTATTTGTGGATGATAGGATAGTATACATAATTGACCCAAAAAATTCTACCAGAGAACTTCTACAGCTTATAAACAACTTCAGGAAAATGGCTAGATATAAAATTGACTAAAAAAAGAAATAATATCCTTTATTTATACAAATGATAAACAGGCTGAGAAAGAAAATAGGGAAGCAACACTCCTCAAAATAGTGACAAATAATGTAAAATATTTTGGTATAACTCTAAACAAACAAGTAAAAGATATGTATGACAAAATCTTCAATTCCCTGAAGAAAAAAATCAAAGAATCTTGCTGGTCTAACTGGTGGTCTACATGTACAAGAATGCAAATTGAGCCATATTTATCGCAAATAAATATGTACAAACCTCAAGTCTAAGCTGATTGAGGATCTCAACATAAAACCAGATACACTGAATCTAATAGAGGAGAAAATGGGAAATAACCTTACCTATGCTGGCATAGGGGAACTTGTCCTGAACAGAACACCAATGGCTCAGTCTCTAAGATCAACAATTAACAAATGGGACCTCATGAAACTGAAATGCTTCTATAAGGCAAAGGACACTGTCAATAGGACAAAATAGTAACCTACAGATTGGGGAAAAAATCTTCACTAATCCTACATCTGATAGAGGGCTCATATCCAAAATGTACAAGAAATTAGACTCAAAAAAAAAAAAACAACCCAATTTAAAAATGGTGTACTGTGCTAAGCAGTGAATTCTTGGCAGACTAATCTCAAATGGTTGAGAAGGACCCAAAGAAATATTCAACATCCTTAATCCTCAGGGAAATGTTCCACCTCACACCAATCAGAATGGGTAAGATTAAAAAACTCAAGCAATTCAAGCAAGGATATGGATAAATAGGAACACCTCTCCATTGCTGCTGGGATTGCAAACTGGTACAACCACTCTGGAAATCAATCTGGAGGCTCCTCAGAAAATTCGAAATCGCTCTCCCTAAATACCCATCTATGCCACTCCTGGTATATACCCAAAAGATGCTCCACCCTACCACAAAGGCATATGCTCCACTATGTTCAGAACAGCCTTATCTGTAATAGCCAGAAGGTAGAAACAACCCAGATTCTGTTACACCTTCAGTTACAGAATGGATACAGAAAATGTGGTTCATTTACAAAATGAAATGCTATTCAGCCATTAAAAATGAGAGCATCATGAATTTTGCAGGCAAATGAATGGATCTAGAAAATATCATCCTGAATGAGGTAACCCAGACACAAAAGGACATGCACAGTGTGGACTCACTGTTAAGTGGACATTAGCCAAGATGTTCAGAATACCTATGATACAACTCAGACCATGAGAGGTTTAACAAGAAGGAAGGTCGAAGTGTTCCCCTTAGAAGGGGAACAAAATAATCATGGGAGGCAGAGGGAGGGAGGAAATTTGGAGAGAGGGGGAAGAGAAAGGAGGAGCAGGATGAAGAATGGGGAGAGATAGGAGGGGTGTCCAGAGAGCCAGAAGAATTAATTGAAATATATAGCAGTAGGGGTTGGGGGCAGGGGGAACCTCTAGAAAGTCCCAGAGACATGTTATATGAGAAGCTATCAGGACTCAATGGGGATGACATTAGCCAAAATGCCCAAGAGTGGGGAGATGGAACAATGGCAAGAAAAGTCCACCTTGAGTAGATAGACATGGCCCACAGTTGAGGCAGGGGACCACCCACTCATCTTCAAAACTTTTAGTCCAAAATTGTTCCTATCTAAAGGAAATGCAGGGACAAAATTGGGACAGAGACTAAATGAAAGGCCACCCAGTGACCAGCCCAACTTGGGATCTGTTCCATGTGTACACATCAAAGTCTGATACTAGTACTGAGGCCCTTTTGTGTGTGCAGATAGGAGCCTGGCATTGCCATCCTCTGAGAGGCTCTACCAGCAACTGACTGAAACAAACACAGATACTTTAAGCCAACCGTTGGACTGAGATCGGGGGCCAATAGGAAAGAGTTAGAGGAAGGACTGAAGGGGCTGAATTGCAACCACAGAGGAAGAACAACAATGTCAACCAACCAGGTCCCCTCAGATCTCCCAAAGTCTAAACCAAAACCCAAGGAACATACATGGGCTGCTTCATGTTCCTGGAAACATGTGAAACAGAGGACTGCCTTGTATGTCCTCAGGGGAAGAGGATGTGTTTAATCCTGTGGAAATTAAGGCCCCAGGGAAGAGCAATGCTGATCGGGGTGAGGTGGGGAAGTGGGCAGGTCGGGGAGTACCCTATCAGAAGTGGGGGATAGTGGAAGAACTCTAGGAGGGGGCAAGGAAGGGGAGCAACTTTAGAAATGTAAATAAATAGAATAATTTAATTTTAAATAAGAAAGAAATCATCTATAATGAACACATGATGGAAACTAAGAGCCCAGATCCAACTCTTACCCCTGTGTATTAAATCAGAAAATATTGAAGGGCTATTGGTGAGGTCATTCATTGTTATTTGTACATTTGTTTTTTAAGACAGGGTTTCTTTATATGGACCAGGCTGTCTTGGAACTTACTTTCTAGACCCAGGTGGCCTTGAATTAGTGATTCATCTGCCTCTTCCTCCATGGATTAAATTTTTTGAGTTACCACCACTGGGCTTGGTGAAACTTAAAAAAAAAAAAAAAAGAATCCTAGTGAATGCCTATCAGTGTAGCACTCAGAGACAAATGCAAAAACTTTCTTTTGCAAAAAAGAGGATATTTTTAATACCTTTATTTACATCTAATTTACATTTTCCATTTAATTTATAGTCAATATAAATAATTAAAGTACTTAGTGTATAACTATTGTTGGATGAGTTATAAATAGAAAGAATACATGTTTTAGAATATTATTTTATTTCCATGTAGACTTCTGTCTTAATTAATAGGACATCAAAATACTACTGAGAAATATTCTTTGAAATGTTCTGCCCTCAGGTGAATATAATAATTACTTTAAAAATATTAAATACAGTAAGATAGTAAATGGGATTCACAAGAAAGGTAAAAATATCCTGGAATGACTGAGTTTATGATCTAATTCAATAATGATACCTCAAAAATTAATAAGAATAATACTTCAGTAAGTCTTTCGTGTAAAACCAAGCAATATTTATTCTTCTTGAAAGGTCATTTATAGTTTGATTTTTCTCTAAACAGAGTTTTGTTTTATACTGGATGCATTAGAAAACAGATACACAGTTTAGATGGCTTAGCTCAGAATGCATGTTGTGTAACCCCAGGACTCAGAATATTGTGTGCAAAATGGTACTGCCTTGCTTTTAGCAAACTGTACTTAAAATTAGCCTGCTCCTTTGAAGGGCTGACAGGAGCTTTTGCATGGGAGAAAGATAGCTCTTCATTGGATAACATCTTCCTTCTAGGAAACTTGGAAGCTTAAAGAATCGAATTGAGGAGCAGACAATGTAAGCAGTGAGAAGGGTGGTCTCACTAGGGCTAGAGATAGCTGTGTGACCTTAGCAAACATCCTAGTTGACTGTAGCCTCAGTGTCCCACACAAAAATATGTGATGGTGTAGGATTATATGATAATTTTAACACTTTACATTTTGGACTCCTTGTGAACAAACTCATGGGAAATCAAACAAAATGGTCAACACAGTGCTTACAGCCCTCTATCAACATAGGTAATTAAGCTGTTTAAAGACTTATAGACAGAATCATTACACTAAAGAAAATAAGAGAATATCAGCTTTATATCCTAGAAAAGAAAGATCAGAGACATCTCAGACACAAAACAAAAAATGGTAAAAAATGAAGAAGAAGAGGAGAAGGTGTGGGTAGAGGCACGAGGAAGGTAGAGGGTAAGGGCACGAACCTTATCATGGCTCTCAAAGAAAGTTATAGACCACCCTAATGGCAAGATTAAAGTAACGATTTATAATTAGGCGGAAAGAAGGCTTCTAACAAAATGGACAGGGCATGAAGAAATACGGTATGCTTAGCATATGAAGGCAAAGAGGAAAATCTAAATCTAGAAAGCCAGAGAATGGAGATCCCAAATGGATAAAACATGAGATCACAAATCAGACCATAGAGGTCTAATGAGACCACACTAAGTTTTGGGATTTTATTATTATTTTTTTTTTACTTTATTCTCATTCAAACCATCACACAGGGTGAGAGCCACAATACTCTCTGGGTATAGGATTAGAATATAGCTAGAGATTATATTTGTTCAAGAAACTGTCAACAGCAGGTTCTTCTCTAGGTTTTATGCGTCCTCAGATCACAGGCAGTTATCTAGGCATTAATTCCCTCTTATTGAGCAGGAGGACTTAAGTCACTCTAAACAGTTGTCGGGCAATGACACTATTGCACACATGTCTTCCATGACTGGTCATTGTTATGGCCTACAGGCTTTATAGTTGGGTAGCATTGTTGATTGCTTCTCTCCTGGGTCACCTGCCTAGCACTTTTCAGTACTATGAAGATCCTCCACAGGAAGGAGAGTTGCATTCAGTTCCAGTTTGATTCCTGAGTGCCTTGTGTCCCAAGTGAGTGGCCTCTTCTGTGATAGGGGTTTATCTTCAGATACTGGGAAGCAACCAAGGATACCAAAAGCTGTTGTTTTGGGAGTCTCCTTGACTGCCCTGATTGCCAAACCAAGGGAGATTTCCCGTGTCTGTCACTGAGATTTTTGTTAGGTAGGCTATGGCTTTGGGGGAGAATATGTAGAAAAATTAATGTTCCCTCCTTTCTCTGCTCCCCTTTCCTTCCCTCCTCCCTGCTGTTTAAAGCAATTTCCTTATAGTTGTTTTCAGATCTTTAGTGCTATTTATCTCTTTCCCTCTCTATTACCCCTCCCACTGCTACGCCAGTTAAAATCTCCATCCTATTTTACCTGCTCCTTTAATAATGTGGATTGATGAAATTCCACCAGTGTCCAACAATTTCTTTTGTCTTAGAGAATAAAATCCCAAAACGTAGTGTGGTCTCATTAGATCTCTATAATCTGATTTGTGATCTCATGTTTTATTCATTTGGGATCTCCATTCTCTGGCTCTCTAGATTTAGATTTTCCTCTTTGCCTTCATATGCTAAGCATACCGTATTTCTTCATGCCCTGCCCATTTTGTTAGAAGACTTCTTTCTGCCTAATTATAAATCATTACTGTTAAGGTGGTATATAACTTTCTTTGAGAGTGTAGCACTCTATAGAACATAACCACAAGACTTTCCCATGGAAGAAATGGGACTATTTTTATGGTAATCATGAAAGTGTCATATTGCAGCAGATTCTTTCCTAATCTGCAGTTTTCCTCCTTTACTAACAAGTCATCCATTAAAAACCAATAACAGGAGATAGCTTAATATAGCTATTATTATAAATAGCACTTTACAAGAGGAAGACAGGAAGTACCAAAGTGACTGGCAACAATGAGGAGGAAGCTGGAGGAGCTAACCAGGCATGGGAGGGAAATCAGAACAGAATGATTTAGGTCAAGTCTTGTGGAGAGAGTTTTTATCCAAAATATGCTAAAGGAAAGACATCTTTGGGAAAGGGTTAGAGAACCAGAAAGAGTCTTGTTATTATGGGATAGGGTGTTCTCCTAGGGACAAAGAACTCACACATGACAAGAAGAGGGTATCCATCTTTGTTATGTATATACATGTGTCTGTATATGAGAGTATGCAACATTGTGACATGCCTTTCTTTAAATGTGTATAAGGACTTCTGGATTTTAATAAATATAGTACTATAGCATCAAAAGCTATAATGACCACCACCTCCATGCATAAATATGCCATAGTTAGCTTTATTCTGTAACATTTTAGGCATTTAAGATATGAATTTCTGTAACTGTATCTAAATAAGTGGACACGGAATTATGTATTTACTGAACAAATACATTAAATTTCACAATAAAGCTTCTTTAAATAATGTTTTCATATTTGCTTAAATATTTCCTTTTAAAGTCACCAGAAGAGAAAAACTTAAATAGTATGCAAACTTCATTTTTAAATTAAATTATCGTATGATTTCCTGCCTTCAAAAATGTGCAGTCCTTAATTACAAGAGTTACGTTGAGAAATTTTTGACCAATTTATTCCATTTCAAACCCAGAAGATGACTCAGTTAACTAGCACTGATCTACCATCAATCTGACATCTGATGACATAATATGACATCAACCTATGAGGGTAACCCACAGACATATTTGTGGGAGTTTTTTCCAGACATTTTTTTTTCTTTTTTCTTTTTTTTTTATTAACTTGAGTATTTCTTATATACATTTCGAGTGTTATTCCCTTTCCCGGTTTCCGGGCAAAAATCCCCCTCCCCTCTCCCCCCTTTTCCAGACATTTTATCATCTGGACCATATACTGAAGTAAAATGTCATTTACTTTTATGGCATTCAAGTGAGCTTGAAGTCATAGTCTTTCTGTGCATTGGTAATAGGCCTTTGACATCCTGGGTTGAACAAAGAAAAAAGCTAAACTCATCTGTGTGACAAGGACTTAGATCTCTCAAGATTTTGGGTGAGTAGTTCTGGACCCACTGGTTAGTTACAGTCTTCAGTTTCTTTAGCTTGCTGCACTTCCTTTTAGCGCCCCTATGTTGTCTGGACACATCCTTGGAAACAGAAAATGTCATGCAAAGTTACTAAGAGTTTCCATTTTATTTCATTACAGATTAGCTGGGTAGTAATTAATATTTCATATTAAGTTTCCCATAAAGTGTGTAGATGATGGATTGGAGTTTGGGCTTATTCCATCAAGGCCTTGCCAATGAGTCTCATATTATTATGATACTTCATTGTTTGCAAAGCATCAGCTTGAAACTTTAGATATAGTTTCTGTAGATTTAGTGAATTTCCACAAAGACTCATTAAACTGGTAGAATCTGTCCTCATCCACGATATTAATGTGAAGCTGTTATTTTTCCTTCTATAACTATCTATTCACCTATTCCTTTTTAATTATAATATTTGAATTCTTCTCATATAATGAATTTTTCTTACATAATACATCCTGATTACGTTTTCTGCTCCCTCTACTCCTCCCAAATATGCCCCACACCCCCTTTCATCCAGAACCATCCCCTTTCTGCCTCTCATTAGAAAATATCAGGTTACTAAGTGTTTATAACACAAATAATATAATATAGTACAGTATGGTGCAATATGATATGATAAAAACAAGCACATTGCAATGGGTCAGAACAGAAGAAAAAGAACCCAAGAAAAAAAACAAGAAACAGATATAGACACAGAAACTCACTTGCTTGTACCCACTAGAATCCTATAAAAACATGAAACTGGAAGTCATTATTCATATTCAAAGGACCTGCAGGGTAATGAAAGAAAGGATAAAAATAAATAAAAAATAAAAACTAGAAAATGATACAATTTGATTGTTCCTAGAGTTAAAAGGACAAGTGGACACCTACCTCATCCCTAACTTGGAATGTATCTTCACTTGATAACCACTTGCAAATAAAAATTTAATTTCTTGCTAGGGAAAATGAGACCAAACTACTCTTAAAGTATGCTGCAAATCCAGTTCATACATGGCCAACAGAAAACAATTTGATGACATCTTTGGAAATTCTTTGTCTTATAATGTTATGTCAGGGGGATATTTTTAAAAATCATTATTGCCTTTGAATTCTGAGGGTCCTATTCATTGACCTCAGTGTCTCCTGTATTGATCTCTGTAAGCCTCTCTTGATGTACATTCTGGGTTGTACTTTTTGCCCCAAGACAAACAGTTATAGCAACTGTTTCAGTTTTTTTATTCTCAGTTTTAACACAGTCTTCCTGAATCTGAATATTTTCTACAAAGCTTCCTTTTTTGATGTATAACTGAAAAATAATCTCAATATTACCATAAATGGGAACCTTCCTCCATTGTTGGTGGGATTGCAAGCTGGTAAAACAACTCTGGAAATCAGTCTGGCGGTTCTTCAGAAAATACTACTACCTGAATAGTACTATAGTACTACCTGAGGACCCAGCTATACCACTCCTAGGCATACAACCAAAACATTCTCCAACATATAGCAAGGACACATGCTCCACTATGTTCATAGCACCCTTATTTATAATAGCCAGAAGTTGGGAAGAACTCAAATGTCCTTCAACAGATGAATGGATACAGAAAATGGGGTACATTTACCCAACTCAGCTATTAAAAACAATGACTACATGAAATTCTTAGACAAATGGATGGAACTAAAAAATATCAACCTGAGTGAGTAACCCAGTCACAAAATAACACACATGATGTGCAATCACTCATAAGTGGATATTAGCCCAAAAGCTCGGAATACCCAACAGTCAATTCACAGACCATATGAAGCTCAAGAAGAAGGGAGACCAAAATGTGGATGCTTCAGTCAGTTTTAGAATGGGAAACAAAATACTCACTAATCCTGGGAGGAAATAAAGGAACAAAGAGTGAGTAGGGACGGAAGGAAAGGCCATCCAGAGACTGCCACACCTGGGGATCCATCCTACATGCAGCCACCAAACCTAGTCACTATTGCTGATGCCAAGAAGTGCTTGCTGACCAGAGCCTGATATGTATCTCCTGAGAGGCTCTGCCAGAGCCTTACTGATTTAGATGAGGATGCTTGCAGCTAACCATAGGACTGAACAAAGGGACCCCAATGGAGGAGTTAGAGAAAGAACTGAAGGAACTGAAGGGGTTTGCAAGCCCATAGGACAATATCAACTAACCAGACCCTCCAGAGCTCCCAGGGAGTAAAACACCAACCAAAGAGTACACATGGAGGAACCACATGGCTTATATGGCACCGGTAGGAGGAGAAGCCCATGGTCCTCTGAAGGCTCATATATGGGTTTCCCCAGTAGAGTGGAATGCCAGGGTGTTGAGGTGGCAGGAGTGGGAGGGAGGGAGTGGGAGCATCTTTGTAGAAGCCAGGGGAGGGGTAGGAAAATAAGAGAGAGGGGAAAGGGGATAACATGTGAAATGTAAATGCATAAAATATCCATTTAAAATAAATATATAAAAATAATACCATAAATGTTCATTAACTTTTTTTTCTTTTTTCTTTTTTTATTAACTTGAGTATTTCTTATATACATTTCAAGTGTTATTCCCTTTCCCGGTTTCCGGGCAAACATCCCCCTCCCCCCTCCCCTTCCTTATGGATGTTCCCCTCCCAACCCTCCCCCCATTGCCACCCTCCCCCCATAGTCTAGTTCACTGGGGGTTCAGTCTTAGCAGGACCCAGGGCTTCCCCTTCCACTGGTGCTCTTACTAGGATATTCATTGCTACCTATGGGGTCAGAGTCCAGGGTCAGTCCATGTATAGTCTTTAGGTAGTGGCTTAGTCCCTGGAAGCTCTGGTTGCTTGACACTGTTGTACTTTTGGGGTCTCGAGCCCCTTCAAGCTCTTCCAGTTCTTTCTCTGATTCCTTCAACAGGGGACCTATTCTCAGTTCAGTGGTTTGCTGCTGGCATCCGCCTCTGTATTTGCTGTATTCTGGCTGTGTCTCTCAGGAGCGATCTACATCCGGCTCCTGTCAGCCTGCACTTCTTTGCTTCATCCATCTTGTCTAATTGGGTGGCTGTATATGTATGGGCCACATGTGGGGCAGGCTCTGAATGGGTGTTCCTTCAGTCTCTGTTTAAATCTTTGCCTCTCCCTTCCCTGCCAAGGGTATTCTTGTTCTCCTTTTAGAGAAGGAGTGAAGCATTCACATTTTGATTATCCGTCTTGAGTTTCATTTGTCTGGCTAAGGGTTTATCTATCTTGTTGATTTTCTAAAAGAACCAACTTTTGGTTCTGTTGATTCTTTCTATGGTCCTTTTTGTTTCTACTTGGTTGATTTCAGCTCTGAGTTTGATTATTTCCTGCCTTCTACTCCTCCTGGGTGTATTTGCTTCTTTTTGTTCTAGAGCTCTTAGGTGTGCTGTCAAGCTGCTGACATATGCTCTTTCCTGTTTCTTTCTGCAGGCACTCAGCGCTATGAGTTTTCCTCTTAGCACAGCTTTCATTGTGTCCCATAAGTTTGGGTATGTTGTCCCTTCATTTTCATTAAATTCTAAAAAGTTTTTAATTTCTTTCTTTATTTCTTCCTTGACTAGGTTATCATTGAGTAGAGCATTGTTCAATTTCCACGTATATGTGGGCATTCTTCCCTTATTGTTATTGAAGACCAGTTTTACGCCGTGGTGGTCTGATAGCACGCATGGGATTATTTCTATCTTTCTGTACCTGTTGAGGCCCGTTTTTTGACCAACTATATGGTCAATTTTGGAGAAAGTACCATGAGGAACTGAGAAGAAGGTATATCCTTTTGCTTTAGGATAGAATGTTCTATAAATATCTGTTAAGTCCATTTGGCTCATGACTTCTCTTAGTCTGTCTACATCTCTGTGTAATTTCTGTTTCCATGATCTGTCCATTGATGAGAGTGGGGTGTTGAAATCTCCCACTATTATTGTGTGAGGTGCAATGTGTGTTTTGAGCTTTAGTAAGGTTTCTTTTACGTATGTAGGTGCCTTGTATTTGGGGCATAGATATTTAGGATTGAGAGTTCATCTTGGTGGATTTTTCCTTTGATGAATATGAAGTGTCCTTCCTTATCTTTTTTGATGACTTTTAATTGAAAATTGATTTTATTTGATATTAGAATGGCTACTCCAGCTTGCTTTTTCTGACCATTTGCTTGGAAAGTTGTTTTCCAGCCTTTCACCTTGAGGTAATGTCTGTCTTTGTCTCTGAGGTGTGTTTCCTGTAGGCAGCAGAATGCAGGGTCCTCGTTGCGTATCCAGTTTGTTAATCTATGTCTTTTTATTGGGGAGTTGAGGCCATTGATGTTGAGAGATATTAAGGAATAGTGATTATTGCTTCCTGTTATATTCATATTTGGATGTGAGGTTATGTTTGTGTGCTTTTCTTTTTGTTTTGTTGCCAAGACGATTAGTTTCTTGCTTCTTCTAGGGTATAGCTTGCCTCCTTATGTTGGGCTTTACCCTTTATTATCCTTTGTAGTGCTGGATTTGTAGAAAGATATTGTGTAAATTTGGTTTTGTCATGGAATATCTTGGTTTCTCCATCTATGTTAATTGAGAGTTTTGCAGGATACAGTAACCTGGGCTGGCACTTGTGTTCTCTTAGGGTCTGTATGACATCTGTCCAGGATCTTCTGGCCTTCATAGTTTCTGGCGAAAAGTCTGGTGTGATTCTGATAGGTCTGCCTTTATATGTTACTTGACCTTTTTCCCTTACTGCTTTTAATATTCTTTCTTTATTTTGTGCGTTTGGTATTTTGACTATTATGTGACGGGAGGTGTTTCTTTTCTGGTCCAATCTATTTGGAGTTCTGTAGGCTTCTTGTATGCCTATGGGTATCTCTTTTTTTAGGTTAGGGAAGTTTTCTTCTATGATTTTGTTGAAGATATTCACTGGTCCTTTGAGCTGGGAGTCTTCACTCTCTTCTATACCTATTATCCTTAGGTTTGATCTTCTCATTGAGTCCTGGATTTCCTGTGTGTTTTGGACCAGTAGCTTTTTCCGCTTTACATTATCTTTGACAGTTGAGTCAATGATTTCTAGGGAATCTTCTGCTCCCGAGATTCTCTCTTCCATCTCTTGTATTCTGTTGGTGAGGCTTCTATCTACAGCTCCTTGTGTCTTCTTTTGATTTTCTATATCCAGGGTTGTTTCCATGTGTTCTTTCTTGATTGCTTCTATTTCCATTTTTAATTCCTTCAACTGTTTGATTGTGTTTTCCTGGAATTCTTTCAGGCATTTTTGCGATTCTTCTCTGTAGGCTTCTACTTGTTCTCTAAGGGAGTTCTTCACGTCTTTCTTGAAGGCCTCTAGCATCATGATCAAATATGATTTTGAAAGTAGATCTTGCTTTTCTGGTGTGTTTGGATATTCCATGTTTATTTTGGTGGGAGAATTGGGCTCCGATGATGCCATGTAGTCTTGGTTTCTGTTGCTTGGGTTCTTGCGCTTGCCTCCTGCCATCAGATTATCTCTAGTGTTACTTTGTTCTGCTATTTCTGACAGTAGCTAGACTGTCCTATAAGCCTGTGTGTCAGGAGTGCTGTAGACCTGTTTTCCTGTTTTCTTTCAGCCAGTTATGGGGACAGAGTGTTCTGCTTTCGGGCTTGTAGTTTTTCCTCTCTACAGGTCTTTAGCTGTTGCTGTGGGCCTGTGTCTTGAGTTCACCAGGCAGGTCACTTGCAGGGGAAAAGTTGGTCCTACCTGAGGTTCCGAGGCTCAAGTGTGCTCGTGGGGTACTGCCTAAGACCTCTCCGCGGCGGCAGCAACCGAGGAGATCTGTGCTGCTCTTTCCGGGAGCCTCCGTGCACCAGGGTTCCAGATGGCGTTTGGTGTTTTCCTCTGGCGTCTGGATGTGCGCAGAGTGCAGTCTCTTCTGGTTTCCCAGGCGTGTCTGCCTCTCTGTAGGTTTAGCTCTCCCTCCCACGGGATTTGGGTGCAGAGAACTGTTTATCTGGTCTGTTTCCTTCAGGTTCTGGCAGTGTCTCAGGCGCAGGGGTCCTGCCGCTCCTGGGCCCTCCCCTACGGGAACCCAGAGGCCTTATACAGTTTCCTCTTGGGCCAGGGATGTGGGCAGGGGTGGGCAGTGTTGGTGGTCTACTCTGCTCTGCAGCCTCAGGAGTGCCCACCTGACCAGGCGGTGAGGTCTCTCTCCCACGGGGTTTGGGAGCAGAGAGCTGCTGCGGGCCGGGATCCGCGGGTGTGGGACTTCCGGTAAACACAGGAAGTGCCCGGTCTCAGAGGAATTCTGCCTCTGTGTGTCCTGAGTTCACCAGCCAGGTCACTTGCAGGGGAAAAGTTGGTCCTACCTGAGGTTCCGAGGCTCAAGTGTGCTCGTGGGGTACTGCCTAAGTCCTCTCCTCGGCGGCAGCAACCGAGGAGATCTGCGCCGCTCTTTCCAGGGGCCTCCGTGCACCAGGGTTCCAGATGGCGTTTGGTGTTTTCCTCTGGCGTCTGGATGTGCGCAGAGTGCAGTCTCTTCTGGTTTCCCAGGCGTGTCTGCCTCTCTGTAGGTTTAGCTCTCCCTCCCACGGGATTTGGGTGCAGAGAACTGTTTATTACAGTTTCCTCTTGGGCCAGGGATGTGGGCAGGGGTGGGCAGTGTTGGTGGTCTCCTCCGCTCTGCAGCCTCAGGAGTGCCCACCTGACCAGGCGGTGAGGTCTCTCTCTCATTAACTTTTTAAAATACTGTTTGACTTCTTCCCTGAGAGATACCTACTAGCTATTCCCTAGCGTAGTCAGGGAGGAGCCTGAATGGGAAAGTTTATTATCTGGAATACTGATTTTCCTACTACACAGGGTGGATCCCACCCAATCTAGTGGAATGCATACATGGAGATGTACAGGGTAAGACAGGTGTTCCATCAATCAAACCCAAGACTATATTCTAGTGATCATAATTTTCACAACCTTGAGGCTGGTAATCTTTACTTCATGTTTGTGTTTGAATGGTACATGGGAAAAATAAACTTTGTAGAAATATAAGGCACTGGTTTGATACAAGTCTCCATAGTTTGGAGGCTATATAATAAGTCATATAGAATTAAACCATTTTTCACAGTATAAGTTATTTGTATTCTTATATTTCTTCATACTAATGGAAGCTTTCATGGTTACAAATAATGTATATCTGGCATGTTACTAAAGTAAGTTCTACTGTAACAAAATACTGTTTCCCCTAAATGTCAGTCCTTTAAAGTCTAAAGAAATATTCTACACCTCCAACATTCTTGTTGTCAGAGGTAATTGTAGTTAGAAGTTAATATCTACACTAGTAGCCCAGTTAGCAGTGAGAAGGGATTCAGTTTCGGCCTAAACTATGGGTCTCTACATTTATGTGGTTGCATGGGCAAATCTGTTTACATAACAGACATGTAAGAACTTATGGCGAAAGAAACTCAGCTCTCTAGCCCTTTGTAAATTACCTTGCCATTGGATAAGGCATGTATGTTCTGACTTACCCATAAGAACATCTAATTTATATTCAGGAAAGTTGGGAACCATGAGCTCTATCACCAGAAAACTTTGGCAAGTTCTATAGTTTCAGATACTTCCCAGAGGGTATTTCTATTTCAACTTTTACCTTTATAACCTGGTATATTTTAGGTTGAATTATAAACAATCAAAACAAAACAAAACAAAAATGGCTACTGGTTTAAACAGCACATAAACACCACCAACAAAAATATGTGCATTCCCTTTGCAACGGGTGATTAGTTCAGGACAGACCATTTACAGAGAAATTTCACACAGCATTTTCACCGCACTGCTGTTTCTCCTTAAGGTGGTCTGAGTTTCCTTGAAGAATAATTCGAGTATCTACTTCCTCAGATGCAGAAGTTCTGTGAGTCCACGTGGAAATTTGCTCACAAGAGAGTTGTTCAACAGCCTCTGTAGAAGCTGTCAATCATGCCATTAGTTCCTGAAGAAGGCTAGCCCTAAGAATGATTTACATTATTGTGACATTCTGCCTTCTACTAAGGTGATACACTTTGAGCCACGTGCTTCTAGTTGCTAATTTCTCTGAAATATTATTCTTTGTGAGAATAGGGTGACTTTATAGTATACTGAGAGAAAAACAGTAACTGGAAGATATCTGCTAAATTTGCTTGTGGATATTATTGTAAGACAAACAAATTAAAAGCAAGAATTTAGAGATTTAAGCTTTTCATAAGGGATCTTTCAGTAATTAAAGGTATGAAAAAACATTAAATACATACAAGGTTGTTCACTCTTTCTACATCTATTTAATACTGTACTTGAAATCTTAGAGTAATAAGATAACTCAAGGAAATCAAGGGATACAAGTTGGACTGAAAGAATTAAAAGCATTTCTATTTGCAGATGATATGATAGTGTATTCAAGTATCCTCCGGGAACTATTATAGCTGACAAACACTTGAGGCAAAGCAGCAGGATACAAAAATAACTAGAAAATTTTGTAGCCTTCCTGTATTCAAATGACAAATGGACTAAGAAAGAAATAAAGAAAATAAGAAAATAACACCTTTCAAAATAGCCTCAAACAATATAAAATATCTTGGGTAACTCAAACCAAATAAGTGAAAGACTTGTATAATTAGAAACTATTTTTCAGTGAAGAACGAAATTGAAGAAAATACCAGAAGATAGAACAATTTTTTATGCCCATGGATTAGTAGGGTTAATATATAATAGAAATGGTGTTCTACTAGAAGCAACCTATACATTCAAGCAACCCCATCAAGATTTCAACACAATTCTTCGCGGATCTTGAAAGGATAATTGTCACCTTCATATAGAAACAAATATACAAAATAAAATCCAAAATAATATAAGAGTTCCTAGGATATCACCACCTCTGATTTCATGTTCTAAAATCAAGCTATAGTAACAAAACAGCCTAGTATTGACACAAAAACAGTGATATTGATCAATTGAATCAAATTGAAGACCCGGAAGCAAATCAGCACATGCGATTTTTTTTTTTTTTTACATAAAGGAGGCAGAAATATACAGTGGTAAAAAGACAGGATCTTCAAAAAATGGTGCTGGTCCAACTGGATGTCAGGATGTAGAAGCATACAAAGAGATCCATACATACCACCCTGCATGAAACTCAACTCCAAATAGATAAATGACCTCAACATAAGGCGGGAGACACGGAAACTCCTGAGAATCTCCTGTAAGACGATGGACACTGTCATTTGATCAAAGCAGCAGACAACACAGTAAGAAAAAGTTTTTTTTTAAACCAACTGCACATCTGATCGAGGGATCACATCCGTTTATATAAAGAACACAAACATACACAAAATTTAGATATCAATAAGAAAAACCCAATTAAAAATGGGTGACAGATCTAAACAGAGAATTCTCAAAAGAGGAAACTCAAATTGCCGAAAAACACTTAAAAGTGCAACATCTCTAGTTATCAAGGCAATACAAATCAAAACTACTTTAAGAGTTCATCTTACCAATCAGAATGGCCAATAAAACACATGATAACTTATGCTGGTCTGGATGAGGGATAAAAGGAACGCTCCACCACGGCTTATGGGAGTGCAATCTTGTACAGCTACTATGGAAACCATTGGGTGGTTCCTTAGAGAGAGGGAAATGGATCTACCTCAAGCTCTAGCCTATACCCCTCATAGGCATATAACCAAAGGATATTCTGTCTTCCCGCAGTGACACTTACACAACTATGTTCATGGCTGCTCTATTCATAAGAGCCAGAAATCAGAAACCATCTAGATGTCCCTCAACGGATGAAGGGACTAAAGATAAGTGGTACATTTACATGGTGTGGTGATACTCGGCTGTTAAAAAACATGAAGTCATGAAGTTCTCAGGTAAATGACAGAATTAGGGGGAAAAAAATCAATAGAATCCTCCAGAGTGAGGTAACCTGAACAAGAATGTATTCACTTATGAATATGAGCTCTATTGCCAATGATG
This sequence comes from Rattus norvegicus, assembly GCF_021556685.1. Lineage (NCBI taxonomy): Eukaryota > Metazoa > Chordata > Mammalia > Rodentia > Muridae > Rattus > Rattus norvegicus. The sequence goes on from NC_141553.1 coordinate 45,009,530, forward strand.
TATAACTATAACCCGTGTGACCACAGAGGTTAGGGAGAGTAAGGGATTAGTGGGGGGGAACATATAGATCTCCCTAGAAAAAATGAAAACAAATAGATAGTTACGGATGTATGGGGGCAGAGACTAGAATGGGAGGATAAAGTGTCACGGGAAAGGAAAGGAGGGAAACATTGGAGAGAATATGGAGAGGAACCGCAAAATGAAGGGCCATTAGCAGGATAATGCACTTCATACATCAGAAACTTTCTAAAATATATGAAGTCGATCTATGTGAACTCTCCAAATAGTGGGAGAAACAGAACTGTAATTGGACATCCTTTGTCACCGAATAAAGTTTCCAGTCTCACGTTTGGATTGTACCTAGTTGAATAGATGGCCAAATGCACAAAGCTTGTGGGAGTAATCAGCCAATGTCTGCTTTGACTTAAGGCCGACTCCATGAGCTGAAACCCATCCCATACAGTGCTTTGGTGACCAAGAAACAGAGGCCTAGGGTAAAAACAAATACAACTGTTCTAAGGCTCACAAGCCACTTAAAAAGCCATATAAAAACTTGCTATTGTAGAAGTTTCTTCAAAATATAATAGGGAAGGAATTTAAAAATGGAGTCACCACATCGTAGGGAAAACAATGTCCCAACTAGATATCTTATGCCTCCAAGTAAAACCTCCAGTTCTAGAAATGGGTTCCTTTTCTTTTCTGTGGGTTCCACAACCCACCCCCAAACATCGCAGGCTGTTACCAAGGCTGTTGATCACTCTCCATCACCTGATGGTAAAGCCCTGTCGATGAAGACAACATGCCTTCAAACATGGAGAAATCAAGCCAGTCCCCAGAAGCTTCACCCCTACTGACTCGTGTTCCCGGTGCTAACGGTTGCTTCCCACGCTACCAGAGAAGAGAAGTGATCGAGACTGTCATGCACTTTCAAGTCCCGTGTAAGAGAAAACACAACAAGGGGACCACCGGAAAGGTCTGAAAGCTGTTCATGGCGTAAAGCTGTTGAGGAAATAGCTTGTTCAACTGCAGCTGAACAACATCTGCTCATCTACACTGACCACTTGTAAGGAGAATCAGACGGGCGGGAGTCTGCTCAAGCAGATGAGTAGACGCCAGAAGGGCTTAGACAAGCAATATCGGGTGCAGCATTGTGCTGATGCGTGCATTCATTTCAGCAGTAACGTAGGCACACCCATGGATAAAATGACTTGAAGGCTTGGGAACGCCACTAAAGTCGAAGTTTAGGGGAAAGCAAGGTGACATCCATTTCTGAAACTAGTAATTAGAGATAATAAGTCCAACCTCCGTGCTCTGTGGAATGTCATGTGCTGTGCTGTTGCCCAGTTCGGTTAAGTAATACTTCACCAGAAGCGACTCTGTGCTCCGGGAGTTTTCATTTCCATGCAATGACCAATGATGTACGGCCTCCCGAGAGATGAAGTTTCATCTGGTAGCTAATTAAAAAGTAACTGACAGAAGTCAGACTCAGAAAGATAAATATCGAAAGGTCTCTTTCACGTGAATTCTTAATAAAAGAAAAGAAATTGACTGAAATATAAGACAGATTTCTAGAAGCTGGAAAATGACAAGAGTGGGAGAAGGAATATAAAAGGGGGAGTGCATTTAATCAATGTATACTGTGTGTGTGTGTGAGTGTGTGTGTGTGTGTGTGTGTATGTAAATAGCACACACACCTACTAATAAGCATAGTAAATATAGGTTAAAATATAAATTGATTTGACAAGTTACTATATAATATAATATAATTTGTACTGAGTAACAAAACCTGTAACTATTAAAATGTTAGTAAAACAAAAAAATATAGCTGGATATGGTGCTGTATACCTGGAAGCCCACAGTCAAGAGCAGAAGCAAAATGGTCTGAGGGAAGGCTTTCCTCAGTTATACAGAAATAAGACTCTATTTAAGTAACGAAGAGAAGAAATGCAACCACATTTAAGAAATAACATTTAGGGAGACAATTATAACCTCCAGAAAAAACAATTTCAAAAAAATCAATTCTACATTTATATATGTATTGAATTTCATATTTTATGAGATTAACAAGAATATTTAGTATCAACCCAGTTGAATTTATACTAGACATCCCTTCACTTTCCCTAAGGTGAATTATGAGCATCTGATGGCAGAATTATGAACAAGAAACTCCGGTGATAGAAATGCTTAGTTTTAAAATAATACCTTTATCTAGAGAAACTGGGAGCAAGATCAAATTTTAGAAATGCTTTCTAAGTCGGTAATTAATAAATTACTAAAAATTTAGAAAAATAATCTCAACCTTTTCTCCAGCTTAAGAAACCATGTGAATTAGCAATAATATGTTTGATTAGACACAGAAGTGGACAAATGGTAGCCAGCAAATGTAGACTCCGAGTCATAGCTTGAGGGGACACAAGACTTCCCTGACACATTGAGAGCTACTACACTCCTTGCAAACTGGAGCCCTCCAAATGAAAGTAAAGAGGAAAGTTAACATGTTTGTACTGTACTTCCCTTTCCACCATGCCATCTGTCCCTCCCCTGCCCACACCCTTCCTTCTCATCCCATACTGAACAGTCTAGTTTTTATCTTTCAGTGAACATTCTTCAAATCCTATTTATGTAGTCAGATAATAATGCTAAGCTGCTAAAAACTAGTCACTTTGATTCTACTCCCTATGATCTCCCTGAACATGAGGGCATGTGTATTCTTCACAGAAGCAATGCAGTTCGAGAGATGCCCTGGCTTAAACTTTTTATTTTAGAGATTATTTTATTTATTTACAATTCAAATGTTGCCCCCCTTCCTGGTCTCCCTTCAGCAACACCCTTCCCATCTTCCCTCCCTTTGCTTCTAAGAGACTACTCCCTCAACCTGAGAATGGAGACAAAAAAAAGTGGTACATTTATGCAATGGAATACTGTTGAGTTATTGAAAATGAGGACGTCATGAATTTTGCAAGCAAATGGATGGACCTAGAAAATATCATCCTGAGCGTGGTAACTCAGACTCAAAAGGACATGCATGGTATGTACTCACTGATAAGTGGATATTACCCAAAAGGTACAGAATACATAGGATATAACCAACAGACTGTAGGAAGTGTGACAAGCTGAAATGCCGAAGTGAGAAGGTTTCAACCCCACTTAGAAGGGGGAAGGAAATAACCACAGGGGGCAGAGGGAGGGAGGTATTTGGGAGGGAGAAAGGAGAACAGGATCAGATAGGGGGAGGAGACAGGAGAGAACCCCAGAGGACCAAGAAATAAGTGGAAATAAGCAGCCTCAGGAAGTGGAAGTTTGGGGGACCCCCTAGAGAGTACCAGAGACCGGGGTTGGAGGTGACCTTAGCCAAAATGCCCAACATTGAGGAAAGGGAACTTGAAGAGTCCACCTCCAGTTGAAAGACAGGGCCTCAAGAGGAAGGATAGGGTTAATAACCCGCAGTCAATATTCTGGACCCAGAACTGTTCCTATCTAAAAGAACTGCAGGACAAAAATGGAGAAGAGACTGAAAAATGACAGGCCCAACTTGGGATCTATCTCATGGAGGGTTCACCAACTCCTGACTATGCTATGATGTGCTTACAGACCGGAGCCTGGCATGACTGTCCTCTGAGAGGCCCTACCAGCAGCTGACTGAGACAGCTTACACACAACCATTGGACTGAAGTAGAGAAGCCCTATGGTTGACATAGGGGAAGGATTGAAGAATCTGAAAGGGACTCCATAGGAAGACCAGGAGTTTCAACTAACCCAGACTCTAGGAAGCTCCTAGAATTTGATCTACCAACCAGGAGCATACATGGGCTGGTCAGAGGCCCCTGGAACATATGTAGCAAAGAACTACCTGTTTGGGCCTTAGTGGGAGAAGGTAAGTTTAATCCTGGAGAAATTTGAGGCCCGGGGGAAGGAGGAGGTCTGATGGAGAGGAGAGCACCCTCTTGGAGGCAAGTGGGAGGATGAATGGGATGAGGAACTGTGGGAAGGGGGGACAGAAGGAGGCAATGACTGGAATGTAAATAAATAAAATAATTTAAATTTAAAAAAAGACAATATTCTACAGTGAGCTAAAGTGTGAATCAAAAGGAACAATATTAAATAACCTTTTCAAAGCAGCGTTGAAGGTCATGTTGATATTTTAAAAAGCAGAGTTTATCTCACCAGGCCCTGAATGCCTGAAGAAAAAAAAAAAAACAAAACAAGTTCTATGTCCTTTCCAAATTTCACCTTCCTTGACACATCTACTCTGTTTCCTTGCATGTGGGTTTGCCATGGCTCTAATAATGAAAGACCAAGTCCAAGGCCTGAAACACCAGAGACTGCATCCTCACCTTGCTCAGGCTGGACCATGCTCAGGCTGGACCTCCTAGACAAAAGCAGCAGCAGATTTTGCTTGTCCTGATGCCCAGCTGCTAGGCTTGCAAATGGCTGCCTTCTTGCTTAACTTCCATGGTTAGCTTTCTGTGCGGTCCTATTCTAGATTCTCTTTTGTTAAGAGGACATTAATTATGATAGACTAGGACCCATTATGCAGATTCCATTTTAACTTTCCTATGTTTTGAAAATACAACGAAGCTCAGGAAACATGTTTTCAGAGACATGCTGGGGCAACTTTCAGCGCTGTTAGGTGTACTTCTGTTTCAGTCAGGGTTTCATGGCTGTGAAGAGACATCACGGCCATGGTGAATTTTATAAAGGAAAACACTTAATTGGGACTGGTTTACAAATTCAGAGGATTTTTTCAATATCATCATGGGAAGCATGGCCAAGTCCAGGTCGATATGGTGCTTGGAGAAGGAGCTAAGACTTTAGCACCCTGATCTCCAGGAAGCAAAGTTGAGATTGGCTCAAGACTAGGCTGAGCTTGAGCGTATATAAAAGACCTCAAAGACTGTCCCTATAGTGGCACACTTCCTCAAACAAGGCTACACCCTCTCCAACTAGGCCACACCCTATGGGTCAAGCATATAAACACGGGAATTTAATGGGGGGAAATACCTATTCAAATTATAGCAACCTCCCAGGATGTATTTATACAAATTGGGATATTAACAGCATCATTAGGAAATAAATTTTCCCATTTACCACTGTCTTCGTATTGTTAAAACATTCTAAATGATCAAGTTGTTGTCTTATGAAATATTTTGTACAGGAAATACAAAACCATCACTGCTTTATATCACTGCATTATAAATCACTAATGTCCTTGATCAATGTTCCTTTAATAAAAGTAAAATCTAAATTTTAATCTTAAAATGCAACATTTATTAAATAGCTAGTATTTTCAAACTAATTACATTTTCTTTTTCTTTGGACTACCTTCTGTGGTTTTTATAGTATTACTTTGTTATAATGTAAAAATATAATAGAATTTCATAAGAAAACATAAAAGGGATGGAAATGATATTTTTGAATGAACAAAGGGGAAAGATGAAAAAAACTAGAGTCAGAAACAGAAAAGGTGGGGTCAAGCATATTCTTACATTTATCTACCAATGTTTTGCTTCCCTGGGCCACATTGTCATCCATTAAATTCACACTCAGGAAAGAACCATGCAAATTACAGAAAAATAAAGTAAGATGAAGGGAAAGAATCAAATAACAACAGCAGATGACACACATATACATAAAACTCGAATATTTTAACCTAATTTCCAATTTCACATTGAGCAGCTCTGAAGAGTGCCCTATGGTGGGCCAGCTGGAGAATCAGTCATTGATCACAGTGACTGGTCTGCATAATGGTAGTGATTTGGGGTTTTGTTTGCTCGTTTTTGTTTTTGTTGTACTTATTTATGAATTTATACCCCCAAAGCTGTCCCTGTCCAGTCCCCTCTCACAGCATTCCTCCCCCAAACCCTCTTCCCCCTTGCCTCAGAGAGGGAGTCCCCACAGGGTAACACACACACACACACACACACACACACACACACACACACACTGGTACATCAACTCTCTACAGGGTTAGGTGCATCCTCTCTCACTGAGGCCAAACAAGGCAGCCCTATACTGCCTGTGTGACAGGGTCCCAGCCCTGTATGCTCTTTGGTTGGTACCTCAGTCTCTGGGAGCTCTTAGGGCTCCAGGCTGGTAGACACTGTTATTCTTCCTGTGTAGTTGCCTCAGGGACTTCAGACCTTCCCCTAACTCTTTCACAGGGCTCCCTGACCTCAGTCAAATGTTTGACTGTGGATATCTACATCTGTCTCAGTCAGCTGCTTATAGAGACTCTAAGAAAACAGCTATGCTAGGCTCCTGTCTGCAACACAACATAGCATCCCTAAGAGTGTCCAGGATTGGTGCCTGCCCATGGGTTGGGTCTCAAGTTGGTTCAGGCACTGATTACCCATTCCTTCAGTAACTATTCCTTCTTTGTCCCTAAATTTATTTTAAACAGGACCAATTTGAGGTCAAAAGATGTGTTGGTGGGTTGGTGTCCCCATCCCTCTATTGGGGGTTCTTTCTGGCTACTGGAGGTGGTCTTTTCAGGTTCCATGTCCCCACAGTTGGACATTTTGGCTAAGGTCACTCACATTGACTCCTGGGCACCTTTGCCATCTCAGGCCTCTAGGACTTCCTAGACATCCTCTGCGTGCCCAACCCCCCAGCAGCCGAATATTTCCACTCATTCTCCTGGCCCTCTGGGCCTCTCTCCTGTCCCTCACCATACCTAATCCTGCCCCTCTACTCCTCTCCACCTCCTCACTCACACCCAGATCCCTTCCTCCCTCTGCCTCCCATGATTATTTTGTCCCTCTTCTAAGAGGACTTCAAGCATCCTCACTTGGTTCTTCCTTCTTGTTTACCTTCAGTCTTAGAGTTTCACTGCTGTGAACGGATACACTGACCAAGGCAACTCAAGGAAATTTAGTTGGGGCTGGCTTACATATTCAAAGGTTCAGTCCATTATCATCAAGGTGGGAACTTCCAGGCAAGCATGGTACAAGAGAAGCTGAGAATTTTTTGTCTTCATCTGAAGAAGACTGCTGTTCGAATACTGGCTTCCAGGCAGCTAGGATGGGGTTCTTAAAGCCCATACCCACAGTAACACAAGCAAGGTCACACATACCTCGACATACCTTCTAATAGTACCACTCCCTGGGCCTAGCATATACAAACCATTACACCTTCTTTGGGTCTGTAAGGTCTATCATGGTTGGCTAATATCCACTTATCAGTGAGTAGATATCATGCATGTCCTTTTGGGTCTGGGTTACCTCATTAAGAATGATATTTTTTAGTTCTTTCCATTTGCCTGCAAATTTTTCTCATTTTTTTAATAGCTAATGGTATTCCGGTGTGTAAAGGAACCACAGTATTTTATCTATTCTTTCAATGAGGGAACTTGGGCTACTTCCAGTTTCTGGCTGTTCCAAAAATGGCTGCTATGAACATAGTTGAGCAAGTGTCCTTGTGGTATGGAGGAGTATACTTTGGATATAAACCCAGGAGTGGTAAACCTAGATGGGTCTTCAGAGTGCTTCAGTCCATTCCTCTTTCCCTTGGCCTCTCAGAGGGTGCTCCCCTGCCTTGAACTTCCCTCATTCCTGGGGCATCAAGTTTCTACAGGATTAGGTTCTTCCTCTCCCACTGAGGTCAGACAAGGCAGTCCTCTGCTACATATGTGCTGGGAGCCTTAGAACAGCCTGTGTATGCTCCTGGTTGGTGACTTAGTCACTAGGATCTAGCTTAGTTGACACTGTTGGACTTCTTAGGGAGTTGCTATCCTCTTCAGCTCCTTCAATCCATCCCTATCGTTTTAGTAGGGGTCCTTGACCTCAGTCCAATCATTGGCCATTAGTATATGCACAAGTCTTAGTCAAATTCTAGTAGGGACTATCGGACAACAGACTGAGGCTCCGGCCTGCTAGCACAAAATAGTATCAGTGAGGGTTTTGGTGCATGCCCCTGGGGTGGGTCCAAAGTTGGGTCAGTTACTGGTTGGCCTTTCCTTCAATCTCTACTCCATTTTTGTCCCTGCATATCTTTTAGACAGGAGTAATTCTGGGTCAAAAATTTTGAAGGTAGGTGGCTGTTCCCATTCCTCCACTGGAGAAGGACACATACCTGTCTAACTAGTTGAACATTTCTTTATGTGCTTCTTGGTTATTCAAGATTCTTCTCTTGAGAATTCTCTGTTTAGTTCTGTACCCCATTTTTAAATTGGGTTATATTGTTTATTGGAGTCTTACTTCTTTATATATATCTTATATTAGCCTTCTGTTGAATGCAGGGTTGGTGAAGATCTTTTCCCAATCTGTAGGCTGCCCTTTCGTCCTATTGATAGTGTCCTTTGCCTTACAGAAGCTTTTCAGTTTCATGAGGTCTCATTTACCAATTGTTAATCTTAGAGTTAGAGCCACTGGTGTTTGATTTAGGAGAATTTCTCCTGTGCCAATGTGTTCAAGGCTGTGTCCCACTTTCTTTTCTACTGGATTCAGTGTATCCAGTTTTCTGTTGAAGTCCTTGATCTACTTGGACTTAAGGTTTGTGCAAGGTGATAAATATAGATCTACTTGCATTCTTCTACATGCAAATATCCAGTTAGACCAGCACTATATATTTAAGATGCTTTCTTTTGGGGTTGGGGATTTAGCTCAGTGGTAGAGCGCTTGCCTAGGAAGCGCAAGGCCCTGGGTTCGGTCCCCAGCTCCGAAAAAAAAAAAAAAAAAAAGAAAAGAAAAAAAAGATGCTTTCTTTTGTCCATTGTATGGTTTTGGCTTCCTTGTCAAAATCAAGTATCCGTAAGTGTGTGGGTTTAACTACACTTTAAAGGTTTACTTCACCTATAATCCAAGCACTGATGTGTTAAAGGATGAAAGATCAGAGGTTCAAAATCTTCCTTGACTACATAGGAAGTAGAGGGCCATCCTGGGCTATATGGAATTTTGTATGTAGATAAAAATAAAAACATAACAAAAATTCACACTCTGGACAAAAAATGGAGATGCGAAAATTTGCTTACAAGTATATTTACCCAACATATAAACCTATTCATCATTATTTAAAGAAAAAGAAGTTGAAATTAAGTGTTTACGAAGCTACCAAGGACAGCTTAAGGAATAGGAAAACAACATAAAAAAACTAATCACCTAATTATGACTAGCAGGAAAAAAATGTAAATATTGGATTTGGTAATGTCTACTCACATACAAAACAAGAGCAAATTAGATTTTTGTGTACATGAGTAGATGTGAAGTCATAGCATTACTATTTCATTAAAGTCAAGCTGCCACATTCTTTGTTACTAGTACTAGTAACTAGTTACTAGTTAGTAGTACAATACTACACAGTATTGATTTGCTTTAAGGGAAGCTACTTTTATGAATCAGCACACAATGTAGACATTTCTCCATCAGTATCTGTTCTTGAATTTGTATGTTCAGATGCATATATAAAACATTTGGTTTTGCTAAAAACAGGAATGCTAGCCTAACATGAATTTGATTAAAATTGGCTCCTGTAGAGTTTTCACTTAAAATATTACCTGTTATTAGGACATTTTTTAGTTTTACTTACAGTTAAGGATGAGACGTGGAGGAGTAAAAGACACCAGACTATATAAACAGTCTGTATACTGTCAATGGGAAGCATTCAACAGTATGCCTCTATTGCCAGGATCGGAATCTTAACTTTCAAGATCAAGGTTTTGAGGCTAAACATTGATCATACAGAGAATATTTTATATATAATTTTCATCTAACTATAAATGCCATTTGTGATCTATTCACCTTTAACCTCTACTTTTTAAAGAGCAAGCTCTGAGTTAGGCGTGTTAGTGTTCTTAACAAATCATACTTCTATTCTAGAAAAGGATGAGTATTCTCCTGTGTAACTAGTTTTTTTCATAAGCAACTTAGAGAAGACAGAAGAAAGTTTAATGAGTAAAATAAATGAAGGTTAATAGGAAAAGTGAGCTTGATAGTTTTTTTTGTTTGCTTTTGTTTTAAGAACAGTACATTGTGCTAGGTGGTGGTGGTGCACGCCTTTAATCCCAGCACTCAGGAGGTAGAGTCAGGCAAATCGGAATCTGAGGCTAGCCTGGCCTACAGCCTGAATTCCCAGAAAGCTGGAGCTATACCAAAAAACTCTTGTCTCAAAACAACCATACCAAAGAAACAAATAAAATCAATAACAACATAAAGGGATACTGCATCTTCTAAAAATACAAAAGCCAGATTGAGAAGTGGTTATTACTGGAGTTTTACAGCTAATCGTGGCAGCTAGTGGAATCCAAATCAAATATTCTACTAAAAGTAACTAGAAAAGCTACATGACCAATTTCTTAAACAGCTGGCACAGTAATGAAGATTGAGGGGTCAAGGTCTATGTAAAGGGGCCCTAGAAAGTTAAGTCTAAGACTGGGGTGCATTTTCCTAGGGAATCCATCTTGGAGTAGGTCAGAGTTTCTGCTCCTTTTCATACTAAAAAGAAAAAGAAATAGGATTTCAGAACCAAAAGAAATGAGGTTCATAACATGTTAGGATCCTAGAGAGCTAAACTCTACTGTTAAAGAAGGACAAAACCATATTGGCAGTTGGGGTGAGACCCAGGATGCCCTCAGGCTCTGGAATTGAATTAACTACTGCTATGACTTTTCCTGTCTGCATATAGAAAACATTCATCATTGCTTACGAAACTTTATGAAATTTCAGATAACTCAACAAAACTTACCTGAGCCCAAAGGAGTCAGGAATACGCAAGAGCAAACATACAGAACAAAAATATAACAGATGTAAGAGAAATGTCCTGTAAGGAAAGTAGATAACAGTTATCAGATACAAATGTTAAAGTTATCATAGCAAAAACACCACAGAGGTGGGGAGATTAAAAAACGAATCTAAAAACAAATCTTTAATTGAAAAACTGTTACTAAATCTGTTTGTCCGATAGACAGAATGAAAGAAGGAATTGATGAATGGGAAGATTCATAAGAAAATATTTAATAAAAAAGAAATGAAAAGATAAATTGCACGGAGCCATATTGGATTTGGGCCTAACCGCTTTTTGACTGCATGGCTCAAAGTGACTAGGTGACTCTGGGTTGTTTGGCCACAGATATTCACCCCTAAGATGAGTGCCATAAGTCTTAAGATTGTTGGACAAAGCCTCTCCCATGAATTTACAGCACAGGAAGATAACATTCAAGGGATGCCTCAGCTCGAGCAGATACCAGTTATCTCCTCAGTCTACACCCAGTGTCTCCACCACCTGACCTCATCGCCTGACCTCTTTGCCTCCAGCTATCACTGCCTATACCCTCATCTCCCCCTCCTTCATGTTTCACAAAGGTCACTCCCCCTACCTGAAAGCCTTAAAAGCTGTAACGTTCATCCCAATAAACGAGACCTTGACAACAGAACTTTTGCTTGGTCTCCTTCTTCTCTTTACCCCCATTTTGGCCCACAGGTAGAAAGCCTCTTCGGGACCCTGAATAACTGGGTCCCCACTGGCGGGGATAATAAATGAAAAAATAAAATGAATGCACACATTATATATGTATACATTCATGTATATGTATATATGTGTGTGTATGTGTGTACAAACATATACATATGCATACATATATATTTATACATGTATGCAGTATATGTAAATGTATGTGTATATGTGCATATGTTTTTATATGTGTATATGTATATATGTATATAGCTTTATATGTATATCTGTATGTGTATATACATATATAAGCATGTACATGAAGATGCATGTCTTCAATCCTCAAATAAGAACTCTGAAAAAGCAATATTCTCTGAGATGAAAGCAGAAAATTTATGAAGGTAATAAAAAATGTTAAACTTCAGATAGAAAGTACTTTATACCTCAGAAAACAACTGATGCTATTTTTCACAGAAAATTCTTTTAAAGTATCATACAAAAAGACACATTTCCAAAATTAACAAATTACTAAAAGTATATGTACTGAAAGAATGAAATTACTAAGCCGGAACCCTACACTGTGAGACTATTTCCCCCAAGTAATAGGGTCATTTTCAAGCAATTATTTTTTTGTCTTTTTTTTTTACCCGGAGCTGGGGACCCAAGCAATTATTTTAAGACTAGTGATAGAACATTCTGAAACAAACCTTTCCAGTACACTTTCACTAAAAAGATATACTTGAAGTATATCTTTAGATGAAGAACACAGCAATGATGTCAGAAGGGAACATAGGAAAGGTAAAAAACATGTATGTAGACATACATGAATGGAGGTTATGTAACTAGAGAACAGTGTCAGCTGCATTATTGAAGATGCAACAATAAGAAATGACACTGATAGCATTGGGTTCTAAGATGTTAATGTTACTATGTAGAATGTTGACTCAGAAGCAGAGCTCAGTATGATAAGGACAAGGAGAGGAAAACTTTAGGCTAGGATCCCTTCCCAAGGACAGACTTTTCCACTTTCTCGCCGCCGTTAGCGGTTTCTTGTAAATGGCCTGAAAAGGCAGATCTTTTCAGCTGAGCCAATTCCTGGAGTTGCCAGCACCTATGAAGACTATTTTCCAAAGTGGCTTGGAAAAATACTGAGGAAGAATCTGCCTGGCTTGTCACAGTGACTGCCTCCTTTCATCATTTCAATCAGTCTGCAGGCATGGTCTGGAACAGCTCCTCCAAAAGTCTTTTGGGTTAGTCCTAGGTTAGGACAGTGCTGGGTAAAGTGTTCCTGTCTCTATGTCACCTTATTATGCTATCCTGGGGTATTAATCATATGCCATTATATGTTCTAGTCCCCTCAGCTTTATCTGGCCTGGCCCCTGAGACTGTGTGGTCATCTGATGGCAAGAGCTAGACCCTTCAGACTTGCAATTATTTTCTCTACTCAAAGAACTAGAATATCTAAACTAGCAGAGGGCAGAGACACTGGCAGAAATCCCCTCTGGGGGTCATTTATTTCTTAATGTTGTGTGGGATAACAGTGTCACGGCCACAGGAATTACACCAGAAACACACAACACTGCACACTGTTTCCATGAAGCTTGAACATCCTTTTAAAAAATAATACTTCCAGACTAGTACTTGACTTGGAATTTTTGCAGTTTATATAAGAAGTTTCCAGCAAATGACCCATTGATCTCCTGAACATATGGTGCCATACATACAATTTAATGACTGTACAGCCCTAAGAGTGCTTCCCTACAGGTGACTGACACTTCTCACTAACACCCCTAACACACACACCTTCCTCAAAGAAATGTAAGTATAATTTCACATAAGAGCTTCCACTTGGTATTTGTGGGAAACTGGCTCTGGTACAAATGTGGGGATGCTCAAATCCAGTATTTAAATGATACACTATTTATATATACTGCACATACATTCATCTCTATGTATTAAGTTATGTCTAGATTACTTTTCATATAAAACATTGTGTAAATTCTATAAAAATCTTAGGTATACTATACTTTTTGGAGAAATGTTAAACAGAAAAAGTTTATATATATATATATATACATATATATATATATATTCAAGTATGAAGCAATTTTTAGGAAACACCTACACTACCTCAAATAATATGGCTGCCCAAAAAAGACCCAAGCAATGATATCATCAATAGACATAATAGCATAGAAGTGGGAAATGTGACAGGACCATACCCTCAGACAAAGAACGACAAGCAACTAAGAAATTTTGAGAGTAAGAGAAATAGTCTTCCCCAGGGGTGAGCCTCAAACTGCTTATCAATGGTTAGGCCAGAAAGCATATGTGTCTTTAAGTAGCACTAAATGGAGCAGATTGCATTCATGTATTTAAGAATAACAAATTCATATATATATATATACATATATACATATATATGAGAAACTATGTATAACTATAAGAAAATGATATTAATTACGTTTTAGTTTTAAAATGCTTTCTAAAAAGAAGTAGCTCTTAAAAAGTTTCACTCTGTTTTTTGTAAATATTACTAATAACTTACATAGTAAATAGGATTTTATCTCTCACTTAAACCATATGGACTTAGTTAAGTCATTATTTTTGATGTAAACTCCCATATTTGATCTAACATTAAGCCACTTGAGATTTTTTTTAAAATATTAAGTATTGTGATTTAAATTTTTAAAATAAAGTTATTGTTTCTTTAAGTTCACTCTTTCTTGTACCCCACACAGTATTTGATTGTTAAAAATTATCTCTGTGTATGATGAGGTTTAAGAAACTTGCAAAGTTGGAATTTTTCTCAAACTTATAACTTAGAAAATGTATCTTTACAAAAATTTTACAACATAAAACTTGCCTCTACTTTAAAATCTTTTGAATATTTTGCCAAACGGAAATGCTACAATTTTTATTTCTTCTCCACTTTCTACTTCAAAATAACTATATTTTCTCACTCAAAAAATAGAAATGCTATCCAACCATTCTGGAAACAAATTAAGGTATTTCTCTATCACATTGCACCTATGTTGCAGGGAGAATTTTGGAAGAGGGGGACTGAAGAATTTAAGATATGGAGGTTGAGGAGGACTGCACTGTAATAGTATCTACTGAATATGACACAGGGTCCTTGCTAAATGAACCCATAGCTGATTATGGTTGATGACTGTTGGAGGAGGGGAGATTCTTTTGGGGGGTGGTGCCCCCCAAAAACCCTTTGAAATGCCATCATTGGAATTATTTGTTCCCCACATTGCTTTTCCATTTATTTTATTTTTATTTTTATTATTTTATTTATCTATGTTGGAAAATTTTTACGTACATACAATGTACTTTGAACCTATTCACTCTCACTTCCTCCTTATAACTTCTCCCAGGCTTGCTTTGAAAAAGTATTGGCCAATATCAACTTCCATTTAGATCTGTAAAACTTTGAAATTTATTTAGATTCAGTTCTCACTGCATTTAATGTGCATATCATCATTTATGCCCCTGTAACGTACCCTCTCAACTGTTTCTGTTTGAAATTTGCTGGGTTCAATTAGTGTTCCTTTTATGCACATGAGTATATGACCATATGACCTACCAGATGCCACAGCCCTGAACCACCCTCCGATACATATCAAAAGATATATTTATATGCAATTACCTTATATAGGTGTAATAATGCTTTTATTGGACACCACCAACTAACAAACAGAAAAACCTAGTGCCATGAATAAGTTATCCAATTTAGAGTTGTAGACCAGTGAGTTTCTAGACCCCCAAACATGGCAGCCTATTGCCAATGCTCTTAGTTGCCTTCCCGAACTGGGCTTTATCAACAGGTCTTTAGTGTCAGTTATCCCTCTGTAGATCCTTCCTCTACCCTGCCCTCCCATCCCTCACCCCTTTTAATCCTTCCTGTTCCATTATTTCTCCTAACCCTCTATGTCTTTGTGTTCTAACTCCCCTCCCTTGAAATCTCCCATGGCCTCTACTAATTTCCTGACCTCTGTGGGTCTCCCACATATCTGAATGTTAAAGCTAGCTAGGAGAGAAGAGATGGACCATTTTCCTCTCCTGGTCTGGGTTACTTCACTAAGATTATTTGTTCCCAGCTCCATCCAGCTACCTTCAGGTTTCATTGTTTTGTTTTTCTTAAGAACTGAATAGTGAGATTCCCAGGAAATTTCGCTTGGCAGGAGAGGAAAACATGTGTTTCTGAGTAATCAGGTTGTATCTAACCCTTATGGGCATGAGAACTGATGCAATTGATTGGAAATCCATAACTTGGGCCAGCTTCCATTGTTCACCTCCACCTGCCACCTGCTCCTTGTGTCTCTTCTCTGAAAATGAGATCTCAGCTGTTGATAGGAATGGAAACTTGCTGAAAGGCAGGGGGATGAGACATCTAGCTTTCCCACCCCACCCTCAAGAAAGCAAAAGGATACCAGCTGAAACAAGAGTTTCAGCTGCTTCAACCACTTAACCCACAAACCCAGCAAGTTTCAAAAGTGCCCCTCTGGGCTCCCCATTACGTAACTAGGTAAGTGCTTGTTCTACATAGGTTTCAAAGAAGAAACACAGTGGTAAATGATTTCACTCTGAATTTTCTTGACTAAAGAAAGGCAACCGTACATTTTTTCTAAATACTAAGACTTACTGTCATCATAGTAAATATAAATACTACACAGTATTTCTCCCTAGATTCATAGTGTTAAATGTAGCATACACAAGGCACTTAACATCTGTCATATTTCATGCTATAAAACACCCCAATTGATCCTAAAAGCATTATAAAATTGGTAGGCAGAAAAAATGAACAGAGAAGCATTGGAGGCTTATCGCTATCTTTGTCCAGTGAGATACCCTTGGATTTGATAGCCCCCATCTAAGTGAAATCTAGTTCATCACATATGAATCTCTAACACAGGGCTTGCTGTATCTCTACTTTCCTTGTCTCACTCTGGAAGCAATTCAGCCTTGGGGAAAAGGCGCTAAAAATCATCGTAAGTAGGAGTGATTCTGGGTCTAGAAAAGGATAGAGTGAAGAAACAAAGTCTTTATGTGACTTTCATCACCTACCCGAGGGACTATTGGCCACCCATGAGCTGGGTGGACCTCCTCCCCGTTCTGCCCCTTAAGACCTAGATTCCAGAAAGCACACAGCAGCGTTCGGTAAGTGCCTGTACCATTTTAACTGCAAGATATGGTAATGATGATCATGATGATGGTGATGATGATGAGATATAAATAGAACATTAAAAAAGGTAACTCTGAAAATGGGTATTTGCTTAGACATAAGAGCTTAAAGGCAGCAATTTGCTTCTGAATTAGAGAACTCCACTTTAATCCAACTTGAGTGCCATTTCCTAAAGGAATATTTCTCTCTAGTCTCAGAAGTTTCAATCTAATAGGGATGATCTTTAGCCACAATTAAGGTTTCTCTGCTCAGACTTTTAAGCAGTAGTTAAGAGAGTAATCAGAATCAGGACCTTGGGTGATATGTTACCATACTGGCAGACATTTGCCTAACGCATGATTAAAAACAGACCCAAATAAAATCCTTCTGATGTTCATGGGTTTGTTTTGTAACAGAAGAAAACACATTTTATAAGTATATATGTTGTTTCGTTTTTAAAGATAATTCCCTATTGCTTCAAAAATTATTTAGCAATACCAGCCCTATTTCTAGTCCTGAGTCAAAGGTATAAACAAGGAGAAGGGTCGGACGCTATCTTTGGTTTCGTGGAGTTGTAATTAAAACCGATGGCACAACTGTGATAGGCGTACAATTATGATAAGTGTTACCGTGGGAGGAACGAGATGAAAGTCGTAAGGAATTTGAGTAACACCTGGGCTTGGGTATGAATATTGAGGAGTAGTCACTGAGAGGAAGATGGCAGGAAGGTGTACCCCAAACAGGTGCAAATGCTTATGCAAAGTACTTGGGGTGGGAGCAGCTGCACAGTGTACAGCACATTGAGGGGGGGTGGTAGTGTACGAGGACTTAGAGGAACCACTACTAAATCACCTGCTGTGCTCAGAGGCTAGACTATGGCAAAACCTTAAGTCCTTGACCAGACTGTAGGGAAAATGGCAGGTGGTGGGTTCAACTTGCAGCAGCACATACACACCCACATATACCCCACATTCACACCACACACATACACACAGAGACACACTCTCTCATACATGCACACACACAGAGACACATACACACTCACACACTCACACACAGACACACAGATACATACAGATACACACAGACACGGACACACACAGACACACAGATGTACTTTCACACATATATTCACACACACAAACATTCACACACACACACAGACACACACACAGACACATACACAGACATATACACAGAGAGACAGACATATACAGATATAAACACACAGTCAAAGAAACATACACACACACACACATATATACACAGACATATACAGACACAAACACACAATCAAAGACACATACACACAAACACATATATATATACACACAGACATACATAGATACACACACATGCATACACACACACACACACACACACTTAAGCACTCACACGTGCACACATGCATACTCACACACTGAGGACATGAAAACTGAAGGAATACTATTTGGTAGGGAGGTAGGGAATTAGTGGAAAATTAATAGTAAATTTCAGTTATTATTACTCAAAGGTTTCTTCAGTTCCTTTCTGTGTTTCTTCTCCCTCTGCAATTCCCTTTTATAGTTGTCCCACAGGTTCTGGACACTTTGTTTTTCTCACTTCCTGCACACTTTGGGTTTTGGAGTTTCTATAAACATATTTTCTAGCTCTTTTCCCCACTGTTTCTGGTCTCCATTTGAACCCTCAGAACTATTCTCATTTCTATCTCAATGTAGATTTTTTTTTGAAAAAAAAAATCTATGCTCTGTTCCCCTTTGTTGCTTTTGATTTTTAATGATCAGAATTTCTTTTTTAATTCTATTTTGGGATATTTTTATTGTATTCACATTATCACTTTGTTCTTGCTTGTCTTGTCTGTTTTTCTTTCTCTCGACAGTCTTTATTATGTTAATCATGGCTAGTTTAAATTTCTGGTCAGCTAATTAAAAAATCTGTGGACCCTGGATCTGTTTATGTCTTCTCTGTCTCTTCAGACTGGGTTGAGTTTAGTTATCAGCAAATGTTCTTCTCTTTGAATCTGTCTTCAGGATTCTCTGGGCACCCGTTCATTGTGGGTTTGAAATAATTTTAATAATTAAGTAAACTTATATAAATAGTAGAACGTAACATTTATTCCTTTCACGACTATGAAAATGGATCCCAAGTTTTACTCTTTATTGTATAGTTGCCTCCAAGATACAGACCTCAAGTTGAAAAACATTGAAGAGACATAAAAATCATAGATGATTTATGACTGTTATTTTCTATCCTGAAACTTGTTTTAATCTCTTTCCTTTCCTATATGCATCTAAATAAGCATACTAAGAACGATGGGGGTGGTCTGGTGCTGTTATCTATTCAAATGCTAAATTCTGTACCCCCAGATCTGGCTGATGTAAGAGCAAGTCCTCACATACACTATGTTTTCTTGTACAAACCTTGCTTCCCAATTTAATTGGCCAATAAAAATGCTAAAGCCTGTGATTAGGCAATAGAGTGAGATAGGTAGTGAAAGATCCCATGCAGAGAGACCCTTACTCAAGTCTTGGGAAATCGCGGACCCCAGACACAGAAAGACCATTTTGGATGTAATAAGCAAAGGCGAGGTTTATTACGGAGATCTATTACGGGGATCTCCGGGTCGACACGTATCCTGCGCAGGAGACAGAGGTGTCGACCTCGAAGCTCAAAAGTCAGGGGTTTTATATAGGGAAGGCTAGGGGGGTTTGGCGCGGTTATACACAATTGGCTAATTTCTGGCGCAACTATAAGTGATTGGCTCATTTAAACATGGCAGTGAGATTACAGCACAGCAGGAGAGTACTTATTGACTGGAGCGTACAGGATTTTAGGAGCTAGGGGCATATCAGGGTTTGAAGGACATCTGGTTAAGGTGTGACTCTGAGTAAGCTGGGGGAGGTGCCTTTCTGCCAGATGGTTTGGGTCAGTCCTGATAACTCGGGCTGGTTCCTGCATTCCTTTTCTTTACCTTTATGGTCTGTTAGTCCTAGCGGCAGGGCGGGGCTGCCTGGACTTGCTTTTCACAGTGTTTAGGCCTGAGTCTGAATTTTGAAACTTACTCTTTTAATTTCATATTTTTAAACCTTAAATCTGTATAATTTTCCTTTCAGTAGGACTTCCAGCAAGGGAGCAAGGAATTCTGGGAAGAAGAAAGAAAAAGTCTTTTCACCAGGAGAGAGGAGATTATGGGCCTGGAATTTAAGGAAGCCACCTGGCTGGATTGGGCTATGCTCCAGTTAACCTAGCTTTGTAAGACTCTGCCCTGCTTAGGCCTACACGTTAAAGAATTAAAAAGTTTCTGCATGTGTTTTCTTGGGAGAACTAACAGGTTAAGGAATAACTGCCACTGTGTTCATTTCTAGCATTAATTAATACATACAGAATATTAATAAGCATCTTTTTTTTTTTTGCAAGAGAGGTATGTTATTTCTATGTGAGAATACCCTAGCACTGCCATCATGGCCATAACTTATACTGCTAAAAGTATCTGCTGAAGACTTCTCAGCAACAAGAAGACAGATGGCTTCATTCTAAACAGGCAGCCAGTTATGTCTTTACTTACTAGTTCACATTCCGACTGAGATCTAACAATGCTCTTTATGGACATGAGTTAACAGGTGGAGCCTGCAAGTAAAAGCCTATTCACTCTGAACTTAGTCAGCAGGAAAAACACTCATTCCAGTCTCACTTGTAAAGCCATCGGTTTACCTCAATTTTTATTCTAACACGTAACACCTGGCTAATTCCATGCACCTCTAGGGAGCAAGGGAGTGATTGCTACCCACCACAAGGCTTATAGGGCCAGTTGATTGTAGGAAACATGGCCTTTAGAACTCCATGTCAAATCTCAGTTCAACATGGAATTCTCACATCTACATTTAGGTCTTCTGAGACTTGTGAAAATACACAGTTAGAAATCCATCATTCCCCTGTCTCCGTGGAATTTCTGTTAATGTTTTTCAAATTAAGAAAACATATTTTAATTATCAATTTTGCTTACCTGTAGTAATTCAAATAAAAACTCTCTTTCTCTCTCTCTCTCTCTCTCTCTCTCTCTCTCTCTCTCTCTCTCTCTCTCTCTGTGTGTGTGTGTGTGTGTGTGTGTGTGGGTGTGGGTGTGTATGTGTGTGTGTGTGGGTGGGTGTGGGTGTGGGTGTGGGTGTATGTGCGTGGGTGTGACAGAGAGATATGAGGGAGAGAGAGACAGAGACAGAGAGACAGAGACAGACCAAAAGAAAGAGAGAGATGATGAAGAAAGTCAGAGGATAAGTTGCCATGGTTGACTTTCTGTTTTCATCTGGATCTTGTGGGCTTGAATTCAGGTCTTCAGGCTTGTCAGCAAAGCTCTTTTTCTGCCAAGCCACATGGCTGGTCACGATTTTATTTAGTCTCACTTCTTTCAATGTTCCTTATTTTAGGGTCCTCATTTCTTTCTGACTGCACTATTTATTTTCTCAGGTGCATCTCCATGGTTCTAGGACAAGATTTCCTCTTTTACATCCAGTCACAGGAAGAACCTGACCTCTGCTGAAAGTAGATCAGTGGCAAGTTGATTAGAAAAGTTAATCTCAGGTTAAAGTGGAAATTCCTATGGACATCAGCCACAGAGCTGACAACAACTTAGGTGTTTTGCAAATTGCTTCAGATAAGGATTTTAACCTCCTGCTTTGCAAACGTGCCAAGAATGCATTTAAAGGGTGACT
This sequence comes from Rattus norvegicus, assembly GCF_021556685.1. Classification (NCBI taxonomy): domain Eukaryota; kingdom Metazoa; phylum Chordata; class Mammalia; order Rodentia; family Muridae; genus Rattus; species Rattus norvegicus. Next base: position 45,030,788 of record NC_141553.1, read on the forward strand.
AAGCACACGTGTCTGGTCTGCCTCCACAACTGACCTACAGAAATCAAGCCCTCTTCATTAGCAGGGACAGTGCTACCTGGTGCAGTGGTTGAAGAAAGGAGCTTCGAGTAATGAAGTAGGAAGAAAGCTTCAGAGCTACTGAACTAGAATATTAGAAAATAGTCTAATTCACCTGAGGGAGATTTTCATGTAACAAAATGAGAAGCCCTATCCAAACATGGTTCTTCCTCCCTCTCTGTCCCCCTCAGGAGGCTCCAGGTTGCCATCAGTTGACCACCAAGTGTGGTAGTCTGGGATTATCTTCGTCTCTCACCATCTTCCATTATCTGACTCTTTAGCCTCATCTCTACTTTGTCCTTAAGAATCAGCCTTTGATTACCACTGTGAATACTTCTGTAAAAGTTAGTTTATCCCTGTATTTCATATTCTAACATTTTCCAAATGGTATACAGTCTAGCCACAGTCATGTTTTGAAATTAAATCTAAAAACCCGAGTTTTCCTCATCATTTTTTCCAGCTCACCCCGCAAACTATATCTAGAAACAAGGTCACCCTTTCTCCTCTACCCTCATATCACATCATCTATAGCTCTCTTGTCCTCACTGCCATATTCTAATGTGCATAGTCATTCAATGTTCCCAGAAAATAGAGACTGAAGTAAATTCCATTTGCTAAAAACTAGTGAGACTATATAATTACAAAGAAGGAAAGACAGAGGGGGAAAAGTCAATGAAGGCAGAACAGATGCCAATGTGTGAACCCCTGAGATGGGCACTCCTTGGTACCAGATGTGATTCATTGATTATAACTGAGAAATCATTCTCTTATAGTTCACCTGGGTATGACTGTGTCTTCAGACACTGTCCAGAAACAAGGTGGGAGAGCCATGATCTATCTGGCAACTTCTGCCTGCCATTGGTCAAAAACTTACACCATTAACAGGATAACTCTCCTTGGTTTTCATGCTTTTTGGGAGGGTCTTCATGAAGCCTAGCTTTATCTGAACCAGAAATGATGGAAAATGATAAGAAACTATGAAGGTAGGAAGCCAAGTATTGTCATGGTACTTAGGCCCACTCCAAAGGTCCACTAAAAGCTGGCTGACCTTGAAGCAACAAAGTCAGAAGAGGCATCAGAAAAGGACATGCTAAAGGCATTTTAAGCACCACACACATGCACGCGCATGCACACACACACACACACACACACACACACACACACACATGCATCTGTGCCCCTGTGATTTCCCACATTAGTAAAATAGGAAGAGCAATAGTGTAGAATTCAATGGGTCACAAAGTTAGAGATTTGTAATTTAACTGTTTGGGTACTTGGCTACATTGAACTCTGAACCTTTTACAATTATATATTTATCTTAATGTTTTTCTTTAAATATACATAACTTGAAAAAGGATCATGGATCAACACCTACCCAACAGAAGGAAAAAGACAAATAAACCACAGGTTTTTGATAATATGTAATGTATCTGCTTACATTATTTTATCATATCCTATACCTGACCACATTACTTAACCAGAAAAAACAGAAATATAGAGCTATTGTATGGTCAGAAAAGGAGATGTGATACTTAGTGAGTAGTCAACTAATTCTGATACCAGATTCAGATAGTAACTTTTATACTATGGGCTTCTTTCTGGTTGTTAAATTGTAGGTAGACATGTTAACAACCATTTTATATTACATATGGAATCCATGCTATAGCACTGTCTGCTCAGTGGAAGGGAAGCTCGGCATTAGTTTGAGCTACATCAGTGGTTGTAGGACCTGTCAGGATATAAAGTGTGTGCTGCCTTTGTTTATGTTTTGTTAGACATGTAGGAGAAGGAAGACATAGTTATGATTTTAGGAGTCACTAATAGACTTTTTTCAGAAACAAAAACACTCCGTAGACCTGCCCAGCTATGATGATTGACAGGTTGGGGCTGATTATGAAGTCCTGACAATTGGGTGAGGCCACAGAAGAAATATGTCATTGGAATACTCAATTTCTGTAATATTGCATATTGATAATATTATCAGTGCTTTGGTATATTTAAATGGTATTTTATTTTTCAAATGTAGCGTAACAACTGTCCCACCTCAGAAGATTAACTGGTAACAGCACCAAGATTTAGTGACTAATGATAAATTAATTTTTTTTGCATTTGTTTAAGAAGTATGAGTTAAGAAACAAATCCATGACTGAAGAAAAACTGAGTGTTTCTCCTCAATCATAATTGATTACTGAAAAAAAATCACAGTACCATTTTTTCCTAAACGAAATGACTTTGAACACTATTTATAATAAGTCAATTTAGAATAGCTACATATATCCATTGTAATAATTATTTTATATTAGAAAAATGTAAGAAAAATGTAAGTGATTATTGAATCAATTCTAAATAAGTGTTGGGCAGATGATTAAAAATTGATTATCCCTATAGAAGTAAACTAATAAAATTCAAATTTAGTTAATCACCATAATAGTTTTGAAATTTAAGCTCTTCTGTGTAGAATTGTTTAAACATTGACTTTTTGGTGAATGGAAAATAGCAGAGTAAGTTTTCCATACACTTTTAAAAAGTAGGCCCTTACTTTTGCTATACGTCTCTTCAAATTCCCCAATTACTACAACGCTCATAGAGTTCCTACATGGTCCCATAGTTGTACGTCTCAGTAACACAAATATCCTTAAGGCTATACGTGAATACATATGTCAAGCTCTACACTCATTTTTTAAAAGGTTTCTTTATATTTTAACATTTCATATACATAGAGGATGAAATATGGTCATATATAGCTCTAACTTACCATAGATCTTCCTTTATGCCTTTAGTTTTTGATAACCCACTAAATTAGACCTACTATAAGTTCATGAGTAAAGGACCATCAACTGGAACATATGATACCTAGCAATGGGCACATTCTCAGCAAAGGATGATTCTCCTTTCCCAGAAAGTATCTGATGCCAATAGTTCCTAAGTGTGTTGTTGAGCATTGACCTTATCTATTTCTTCTATGTCGATGTTTTTACTGGTTTTATCCTGAGCATGCCCTGTACTGCTACTGTGAGATTAATATTGCAAAGTCCATGTCATGTCTAGAAGACAACAATTTAAAGCACTCCTCCCTACCTTCTAACTCTTAAATCCTCCCCGCCTCCTCTTCTTTGTAGTCTGTGAGCTTTAGTAGTAGTGGTGCAGAGAGTTAATGAATATTTCAGAACTCTAGCCAGGCATTCATCTCTCTGTCGACATCTCTTACAAAATGGAACATTCTATTTTCAAAATTGAGAGTATCCCGGGTCTATAGGTATGAACATAAATCAGAAGACAAGTTGGCAGCATGAATATTGAACTAAATAACAAGTTCTTCAGTAGTACCTATGGCTTTCCATGTATAGGACCTTTCAATGGAATTACAGTATCAGACATAAAATTCCAATTTGTTCAGGTCTCCAATTGAATCAAAAGTAGGCAATTACCCTGTAACACTGGACACACTATTGCTCCAGTAGGCACAACTTGCTTGGCAGGAGGTCAATATTACCATTGCTTACTAAGATAATTAATGAGTTTGTTTGTTTGTTCCTCACCCAGGAAACTACAAAGCACATTCTCACTTTCTTATTATATTATATTATTGTTATAGAAGTATGCATATTTTGCCTGAATGCGTGTATGTATACTATGTAAGTCATGTGCATACCTGGCCCTCTCAGAGTAATGGCTGTGAGCTACCATTTGGAAATCAAACCTAGGTCCTTTCAAAAAGCACCAAGTGTTTTTAAGCACTAAGCCATCACTTCTGTCCCCTTCTAGTAGTGTGTTTTGCGAAAAGTGTGTACTCTCTTCAGTAATTGGATCTTGTCATGTAGCTATGGTGGATAACCAAGGGCTATGACAATAGTATTTTGGAGGTCTCTGGGGCATCTTTGAACAATAATGCTTAAGGAGGTTTCCCATACCCTGTACTGTATTTTCACTTAATAACCTGTGTCTTCTGAAAGGATTCATATCTATCCATAGAGAGAATTTCACATTGAACTCTATTTAAAGTTGCCTTTTGAAATTAACTTATCAACTACTGACTTTACATAAGGCTTTATCATAATCTTTCATTTTAGTTAACCTATTACCTTTCCTTCCTACCCACCCCCAAGTCATGATCTCTGCTTAATTCTTAAACCATCAGCAACTCCCTTCTTTCTTTATGCATGTGTTCTGCTATTCTTCCACTTCTTTCATAAGTTTATAAGACTAGAAAGAGAAAACTTACCACAAGATTTAAGCAACTGCAAACTTTTCAGAACACCCGTTCTTTTAAGGATTCCTTCACAGATTTTTTTTTCCTCACCAAACTTCACTTTCCCCCTTCCACACAACCAGCTATATTAAAGAAAAAGTGACTTCTAAGTGTGGCTTTCTCAAGGCACACGAGAAAAAGCTCCTAGCAAGAAAAGCAGACTACCATGATTTACATTCATTCTTAGACCACCAAAAAAGTCCATTGCCTTTAAAGTCTGGCACAAAAACACAGAAATGGTTATGTGGGAGCATCTAACACATGAGCAAAGTATGTGAGATATATAAGATACTCTAATTACTAATTAGCAGATATCCACATTGTATTCTCTTGTGCTTGATAATTTTAGTATCTGAAACTGTCTACAATATAAACATGTAAGGCATATGACAGACTTAAAGCATTGCTACACGCAATACATACATATATATATATATATATATATATATATATATATATATATATATATCCTTCAAATAGTTTAACTTTAGAAAAGATGCCTGGGCTATGGAAGAATCATCTTTTTTCAGGACTTCTTCTGGAATTCATTACCCATAGCATCAACATCAGGTACAGATTTTGTAGTCCTTTGTGTGTTTGTCAAGCAAGAGATAAAATTTATCTTACAACGCATACTGATTTTCAGGTTCTAGCTAAAGCGAATGCAATCATTCAGCAGAAACATTTCCAATTAACTTTGGAGTAGAGAACATTCAAAGATACCCTAAAATATGTACATGTATAAGTAACATTTGAAACATATGTCTGTACCAGGGACCAACTATAGAAAAAAGTCCTAATTAAAAGCAAATTGCATAATTTTCTCTGTTTACAAATGCTTATAACTATTATTATCCAAGTACTATCATATACATAGGAAAACCTAGGGATTCTAGAATATAAATGCTTAGTCCTATATCCAAGGAGATTGAGTTATAATAGGAAATGTAAAGAAAATTTGCAAGAATATAAGATACAAGTCACAATGACTGGATGAATGGAGATATATTCTCAATGTGAGCTTGTCTTGAGATCTAGTCATAAAGAGAAAAAAGTAACCGTTTGCCATAGTTTGCACTTGGGCAAATCCGTACAGAGGTTAGAGAGAATGTTCTATGGCAGCAATTCTCAACCCGTAGGCACTGACCTGTAGGCTTAGATTTTTTAAAACTTATTTTAGTAAGGCTTCTTAAATGCTTCTAACCCCCTTCTTACCCACTGTCCAAAGGTAGGGGAGAAAAGATGGTCAATAGGACAAGGAGATATAGGCCTGCTTAGAAGAAGTTCCTTGGGACAATCACAGTCTCCATTTTCTAGGATATCAGCAGTACAGTTCAGTAGCATCGGGACACCAAACATGAATCAGCAGCAGTGGTACAATCCAGCAGAAACAGCCAGACCTCTACAGAATTGGCATGGGTCAGAGGGAGCAACCAGAACCTTTTGGGATGGCAGGAGAAGTTCTCTGATGTGCCTCTCTCAAAAAAATCAAGGTCAACAAAGACATGGCCAATGAAGCATTGAAGGGCTAGCTATGTAAAGGTGCTGTCACTGTCTGTTGAGTACTACACGGTCCATTGAGTACTATTTATATTCTCTCCAAACAATACATGTCCTCCCACAAGTCTTGCCTATGCAAAATACCATGTGAGTCTGCAGTACACGCTATGACCAGAAATTTCCACTGCACTGACCCATTTGGGGGTTGAATGACCTTATCACGAGGGTCCTATAAGACCATCAGAAAACTCAGATATTTACACTATGATTCATTAAAGTAGAAAAATTGTAGTCATGAAGAAGCAATGAAAGTAATTTTATGTTTAGGGGTCACAACAACACGAGGGACTATATTAAAAGTCACAGCATCAAAAAAGTTGGGAGCCGTTGTTCTAGGCAAGTGGGATATGTAATCGACATGGAAGAGACATGATGATAGATTTAAGCAATAAATGTTGAACCAACTTCACTAGAATTTTGAAGTAGTCATAGTGGTATAGATTCAGGCTGGAAAAAATGATGTAAAGAGCCATAGATCTTAAAAACTTTCAATTCAAAGGATGCTAAGGATGCTAAGTTTTAACTTGAAGTACCATCAAGACGAGCTCACTTGTGCAGTAGAGGCACAAATGTTATATGAGCAACCAATTACTTCTTAATAAGGTTTAAAGTGACCTCTACAAGAAAAATATCTGATACTGTAAATGAACCAAGGATCTATGGCTAGGTAGGTCATTGATCCAAGTGGGGAAGCCTACGATAATTATGTTAATGATACAGAAAATAAGAACTTTTCATGACCTATCATTATAAGATCAGCAAATCGCTCACTCTCATCAGAGAAGCTCCTCCTTATAGTAGATGATAGTTTTTACAGAGGCCCACAGCTGGTCAATATACAGAGACTATAAAGAGGACATCTGTTCTCACAGCTCTCCACTCACATCTCAAGAATTTATGCAGAAGAGGAGACAGAGAGATTCTCAGAGTCATAGCAAATGGGTTCCTTCTTTGAAGCTGTTTTCCAGGCACGATGGGGAAGATACACAGTAATTGTGCAATATACAAAAGATCTGCACAAGGTAAAACCAGACAAAATCCAAACATGGAAGAGTAGGCATAAAATCCCACTCCAATCCCAGTTGCTATTTGCGTTTCATAAATTGCTGCTGGAAGAAGAGAAAGTCCTTTTTTCAGTAGGATGTGACGCCTGTTAAACCATACTCCAGAGCAAACCCGACACCCAGGATTTGCTGATAAACACAAACTGGACTTGAGGGGGAAGGGGAAAGTGAGAGGGGTGAAGAAAGGAAGAGAGAGAGAGAGAGAGAGAGAGAGAGAGAGAGAGAGAGAGAGAGAGAGAGAGAGAGAGAGAGAGAGACTGGAAGGAGTTACAGAAATGGGTGAATATGATCAAAATATATTCTATGAAATTTTGTTTTCCTTCTATGTGACGTACTTTGTCCTTGTTTTTCTGAGCAAATTCTGGAAGAGAGTTGTGAGGATCACAGTGAGAACGGATCCCTTCATTCTCGGCAGAAAGCACCACAGTGGCTTGCGGCTTCTCACTTTGTTGGAAACGGTTATCTTCAACAATAATAGGTCTGGGAGGAGCCACTTCCACAAATCGAAAATCAGACTGGCCACTCCCTGGTTCTCTTCCACTTCTGCGTGTACCGTTCCTTGCTCCCCTGGTTCAGAGTCCTCCACGTAGAATTTCACGGGCACGCACTTTAGCCGGTTCACATATTCAACAAAGCTGACATGTCTCCGCCCACGTCTCGACCTTTCCCCATAGCCTTTCACAGGCTCACCAAAGACACTGATCACCTCAGGGTGTGTTCTGCATTTTCCTAAGGCTTTCCCATATATGATATTAGGACTGGATGAAGAAAACAGTTCTTTGAAGATCGTGTATAACAAGCCACCTGTAATGCTGACTCCAAAGAGCACCACTATGAGGTAGGTGACGTCTCTCCCAGCTTCTTTCACTTTCTGAGATGTTGAGACACCGGTTTCCTCTCTTTGATGCCTGTGAATAGACACTTGCTTGTTACTGTCCTCCTTTGCTTTCCGGGGGTTCGGTCCTTGTGTCCAGAAGGTTTTCTAGGTGAACCTAACTTGCACTGTTTTCTTCTGCTCTCGCAGCCCCCATCTCAAAGGTTGGGTTTTCAAGCAAGCTTTGGTGAGTACAAAGTGTGGCAACAACAATTGCCTGCCCAACGACCCGTGCAGCTTCTCCGCAAGCCGTACAACTCGTAGAAAAGCACAAATCATGTTCACAAACACTGTGAGATTTCCAGACTGCAACTTCTAAAGGCTCATAATCCACACACTCAGGCAGACAAGACATGGGACCAAATCATTCCCATTACATCCCGTGTTAGGCAGAATCAAGATGAATAATCTACAAGAGGAGTTAGGTACACTTTATTTTTTCTCTCTCTCGAATTAAAATCTCTATGAAAAATTTAAAACATAGTTTAAAATCAGAAATACAATCTTGAATACGAAGAAGGGGCTGGAGTGGACATTTATAAAAGGGTACAAGGCAGCGGGCAGGGTGAGTCACCTGGTGGTAACTACGATAACCAAGAGCAGAAAGATGGAGATGTTTAAATGTAGAATTAAAAGTGTGTCCCTCGGAGTTGGGGATTTAGCTCAGCGGTAGAGCGCTTGCTAGCAAGCTCAAGGCCCTGGGTTCGGTCCCCAGCTCTGAAAAAAAAGTGTGTCCCTCAAACATTTACCCTGTGAAACACAGTATTTAATACTACAGACCCATAGCTCCTGATGTGGTTAAGAGAGGATAGTGAAGTAGGGATTTTTGGTTTCTTTAGAGACTTGGTTATGTCATGTGAATTTTTTTTTCTGGAAACTGTCTGATGAAAGGATGTTTCAGACAGGGATGGTTTTTTGTAGGTAGCCTAGAAAAAAGACTTGTGATACTTTGTTAAAACAAATGCTTGAGAGACCTGGTAATGTTTGAAAAGGATATAAATATAACCCAAAGAACAATGGATGATGCTAGATAGTATTGATATGCATTGTCATTCTTTACTGGTCATCATTGGGCTTTATCAATGCTAGTCTTTACTGACAACACTCAATGATATTGATACAACTTGCCATGTTTTTATTGGCCATCCTTTGTCATGACTTCAAAGATAAAAATCCACCATAAAAAAAAAAAAAAACCCTTTGATGGTGTTCCAACAGCAGCTTCTGTGGACTCTGATTGATTGACAGAATGTTTTGATTTTTTTCTTGATTGACCTGAAATTGGTGATTCATGAATTGCTTTTGTGAGTGGATCACACTGCCGATACTGATTCATGTGAATTAAATATCTGATAACCTGACAATGCAGATTAGATTTGTTCCATGGAAATATGTCTAAACAGGCCCGCATCCTCCTTTGCTCTATTAACCTTTCCTTTCCACCACCTCTGGTGGGATGGTGGGAGAGAAAAGATGTTAAAACATTTAGAAACAGGATAGCATGAAGCATTGCGAGAAATAAAAGAAATACAACATATGTAAAGTGTTTATCAGAATAACTAATAAATAATAAGTGTGATGAACATGAAAATTTAGATAACTCAAACTTAAATAATTAGAAAAATCTTTTTATATAGTACTTAGGAAGAGCTTAAGTCATCATTCTTAAGACAACATTTTTGAATTTTTATTTTAGGATGAAACTTAGTTTGTATTATCTTAAAATGATAACATATTATGGTTCTTAATTAATGAAAACTTTTTTAAAAACACAACTGTATCATCAAATATGAATTGTTTTCTAATTTTTAATGACATTTCATCATGATTTTCTTTTTCATCATAAAATAAGTATAGAAAAAGCAATCTGAATTTAAACAAATCTTGATTGATAACTTGATGGTGTATTGATTTAATTGTTAATCAAGGTTCATAAAGTAATCTCCAATAAGCACTAATTTGTTTGAGAACATTGTAAATGTATTAAATAAAATTTGATGGTATCCAATCTCCTTACCTCCCTCCAATTCTTGTCATATTTCTCCCAAAATGTCTTTTATCCTTTATTTTATTTTTAAACAAAGGTTTTATATTTCTTTGGGAATTTCATACTACATATTTTGAAAATACCCATCCCTTTCAAATTCCAGCTCTTCACAAAACCATCATTGGCATCCTTCTATCTCTTCCCACACAACCTTTTCCTTTCCTTTCCTTTCCTTTCCTTTCCTTTCCTTCCCTTTCCCTTCCTTTCCTTTCCTTTCTTTTTCTTTCCTCATCATGGTCATTAGGTCAGCTAATCCTGGGAATGGGGTTTGCACACTGTTCATCTACTAGTAGTCATATCATTAAAGAAAACAGATTCTTGCAGGCACCTGTCAAATGCTAATAACTCCTCAGCTAGTGGCTCTTTGACTGTCACGATGTTTATTTAATTTGTAAATTACATATGTATATACAGTATATGTTGTAATAATATAAACATGTGCACACACAGATGCAAATGAAACTTTGTGCTAAGTTTCATTACGTTTGTTTTGGCTTTTAAGCCAGTGTTGTTTATGTGGGTAAGACTAGCTTATGTTTGTAAATTTTCTGTCCTCAGGCTTCTGAGGGCTGGGATTATAGTAGAATTTTTCAAGGTTAAATTGTCCTATATCTTGTTTTAACCTTTGTTTCCTTTCATATTTCAAAGTGATTGAATAGAAATATACACTTTTTCCTAAAATCTGATTGTTTTTACTAAAGTATGATCAAGGCCATATGCCAGTCAATGTACCTGGAATATAATAATCTCTCCATTTCGTCAGCAAACACTTAAGTGATGCAGAGAATTTCCCCCATTTGGTTATGTACGTGGTTGCACTTGCTTGGCAGTTACTGCTTGGCTGTTTCATGAGGCATAGAGGAGTTGAACTCAATGAAATCAATTATATCTCTTTTAGACTCACTTTTTACTCCAAACCTATGAGCCACTTGTTATATCATCAGGGAAGCTTTGACTGTAGCTAACGCTGGGCTTCATAGATTCACCTGTTTCTCATTTTAAAAACTTGCTCTTAGAACTCATCCATAAAGCACATGCCCAGAAGCATTAAGGATCTGAGTTTGACACTCAGAACTCATATGAAAATCTGAATGCAATGGTCCATGCTTGTAATCACAGCAATTAAGAGGTGGAGACAGGCGGATCCCTGGAACTGTTAAACAGCCAACCTAGCCTGAAAAGCAAGCCTCAGATTTAAGTAAATGACTCTGTCTTCAAAATCAAGGTCAATGGCTTGCGTAGTGCAATACCCAAAGTTTGCTTCTGTCCTCTACATGTGTATACATTTGGAAAAATTGTTCTTTAGAATTCTTATTTTCTATCATCTTTGTGATTGTTGAAGTCTATCATGTTTATTTATTTTATATCATTTATGGGATATCAACAGGTAGGAAGTAGAGGTTAAAATTATAATTTTAATACTTTATTAATCACTGAGAATAATATATAATAGCCAAATACTGAAAAGCCAATGTTAAAAAGGTTGGCAGATATCAGAAGAAGGAAAGATCTCTGATGTTCATGGATATGTAGGACTAAATAGTAAAAACGGACATCATACCAAAAGAAAGCTACTGGTTCAAAGCAACCACCATCAGAATTCCGACACAAATCTTTATAGACCTTGAAAGAACAATACTCAACTTCATATGGAAAAATAAAAACCCCAGGATAACTGAAAACAGTGCTCCATAATAACAGAACTTCCAGAGGTATCACCATCCTTAATCTCAAGCTACTACAGAGGTGTGCAAATTAAAAAAAAAAACACATGGTATGGGCATTTACAAAAATAGACAAGTTGATGGACAGCATGTTCAACGAATGGTATCGATCTGAGTGTGAAGATAAACCTCTACACATCACCCTGAACAAAAGTCAAGTCAAGTGGATCAAAGCCCTTATCCTGATACCAGATACACTGAAACTGATAGAAAAAAAAGTGAGGAATAGTCTTGGATACACAGGTACAGGAGACAACTTCCTGAACAGAACAACGTAGGCACTAAGATAAGCAACTAATAATTGGGGTCTCATGACTGAAAAGCTTCTGAAAAGCAAAGAACCCAGGAAATAGGACAAAGCATCAGCACACAGAATGGGAAAAGATCTTCACCACATCTGACAGAGGACTAATATCCAAAGTATATAAAGAACTCAAGAAACTAGACACCAGCAACCTAAAATGGGGATACATATCTAAACAGAGAATTCTCAACAGAGGCGTATCAAATGGCCAAGAAACATGTAGAGAAATGTTCGATGTCCTTAGCCATCAGAGAAATGCAGATCAAGATGACTTTGAAATTCCATTTCATACCTCTTAGAATGGCCAAGATTAAAAGCTCAAGTAGCAGTTCACGCTGTTAAGGGACATTGCTGGTGGTGTGCAAACATGTATTGTCACTTTGGAAATCAATGTTTCTCAGAAAACTAGATACTTGTATACCTCAAGACTCAGCTATACCACTTTTGTACATGTACCCAAAAGATGTTCTATCATCCCACCAGGACACTTACTCAACTATGTTCGTAGCACCTTCATTTATAACATCCAGAAACTGGAAACATCCCAGCTGTCTCTCAACTGAAGAATGGATGAAAACTGTGTAGTGCATTTACACAATGGGATACCATTCAACTGTTAAAGTCGATGACATCATGAAACTTGCAGGCAAATTGATGGAACTAGAAAACCACTCTGAATAAGGTAAAGCAGACCCAAAGAGACAAACATGGTATGTATGTATTAACTTGTAAGTGAATTTTAGCTGTAAAGTTAAAGACCACAGATCCAGAGAAGTTAACCAACAAGGGGGTCTTAAGGGGGGAATGCAAGGATCTACTGCGGAAGAGGAAATAGATTGGGTTGGAAACAGGAGATATGAGATAAAAGGGAAGGGGGGAAGAAGATACTCGGAGAACTTGCTAGAACTAGGAGTGGGGAGGTGCATTTCTGTAGCAAGACAGAAACCTAGTACAATGGAATGTCCACAGAATCTATGACAGTAACACTAGCAAAGACTCCTAGTAAAGTGGGGAACAGAGCCTGAACCTGGCTATCTCTGTCACCAGACAAGGTCTCAAGCAGAGGGATTGGGACAACAACTCAGGGAAAACCCTCAAACCTACAGATTGTCCTGCCTGTAGAGTATGCCTGGACTTGAGCCTAACAGAATCATCATCAAAGAACCAGAGAGACTTCTCCCAGCCACTGATGGGAGCAGATGCAGAGTCCCACAGCCCAACATTCATGGAGCTTGGAGAGTTCTGTGGAGGACAGAGGTGAAGAATGAGAGAAACCAGAAGGGTCAGGGGTACACCAGAACACAGGCCACAGAATCAACCTACCAGGACCCGTGGGAACTTACAGAGATCAGGGAGTCCTCTGCAAGTATGTTATGACTGAGTAGCTTGGTCTTTGTGTGAAAATCCTGACAGGGGAAACAAGGGCTGTCCCTAACAATTTTGCTTCTTTGTGGGACTCTTTTCCTCCTACTGAGTTACCTTGCCCTGCCTTGATATCATGGTACATGCCTGCTTTTATTGTAGCTTGTGCCATATTCAGTTGATGTTCCTGGGAGGCATGGTCTTCCCTGAGGGAAAGAAGAGAGGTGAAACTGAGGGGAAAGGGAGGTAGTTTACGGGGGGGGGGGGGGGGAAGGGGGATCTGCTGTCCAGATGTAACTTATGAAAGAAGAATAAAAATAAAGTATTGGTCGATTTTAGATTGTGATATTGTTATTATTGTAAACACATTGTCATTCTCACTTATCAGTGTACTCTTCTGACGTTTTCACACAGGAACTTGATCCATAAAGTTGACAGCTGCTTCTGCAGCCTGAAAACTGTCGCAGGCTACCTCAGTGCCATTTATCAGATGTGTGTTTGTTAGGATTTTGCAACTTTTCTAAAGGACAACATTTAACTGGTGTTGACTTTCAGGTGCAGAGGTTCAGTCTGTTATCATCCAGGTGGGAATATGGAAACATTCAGACAGACATCAGCCTGGAGGAGCTGAGAGTTCTACATCTTTATCCAAAGGCAGACAGGAGCAGTCTGGCTCCCACATGCTTAGGAGGAGGATATCATTGACCACCCCATATTGACACACTTCCTCCAACAAGGCCACACCTCCTAATAGTCCCACTTTCTGGGTCAAGTATATTCAAGCTGCCACAATCTGTATTACTGCAAATGGCTATAATGACAGTTATCAGACTGACTTAAATAATACAATGCTCGACTCACATAACTGCCTTGCTTAAAATGTACAAATCAGCTTCTCAAACTCAGAGCAAAATCTTGTGACCTGCTATGATCACTATAACCAAGTCCCATCAAAATCCTGCCTCGGGACATTTCCTGCCTTCCTTATCCTCCTGCTTTGGACATGTTACCCTGCACTCTGATCACAACACTTATGGGTCACTTTCTTGAACCTTCTTGAAATTTTCCCTAGAGCCTGCATGGCAATATCTGACCATCTCTTGTCTCAGACAAAGCTCCATGTTGTTGAACAGAACCTGCTGGCCACGAACACTGAAGTGATCTTCCACCCTCCCTAATCTGTGGATCTGCCAATTTGTTTCCTTCATAGACAACATACCTTTGAACAACGCATATTTATGTCATTAATTACTTACACATTAAACATTTATCTTTCACATTAGAATAACATGGGAGAGAGGAATTTTTGTACATGAATACATTCTGTATTGAGCAAAACCTCAGAAATGACTGACTCAATGAAAGGACGTGATATGTAGAGGGAAGGTTTTCTGCTATAGAGATACACTCCCCTGACTAGACATCCTTCTGCATAAAGGACCCAGAAACTTAGAAAGTTGAATAAGATGCAATTTATCTTGTATACATGTATGCAATTAGGAAATGGTAAGACAAGAATAAATTCACATAGGTAGTAAAGGGTTGGCAAGTCTTTTTAAAAAAATGTTTTCAATGATAGAAAATGCATTTAGTCCTCTTTATTTCAAAGGCTAAACAAAGAAAGTGTTGCTCTCCAGATGAGCACTCTTTACCAGGGACATCAGAGAAAATCTGGGTTCCTTTGCATTAGATGTCTCTACTTCTTCAACAGTATGCATCACCAAGAAGAAGAAAAAGATACGGGGGTATATTTACCTTGTTGAAACAGGAAGTGTCACATAACACTCTACAAGCATAACGAACAATGATGGGCAACTTTGGCCTTATGTAGAAAAAGGTCATTCAGGTATCATTCATTACAAGGAGCATAGGCCATCCCTCAGCCAATAAAACACATACTTACAGAAGAATGTTATGTGAGTTCATAGGAAAAAAATCAGGCAAAGATACAGGCTCAGACTGTAATGATGTGCCAAGCAGGCACAAATGTGAGATTGATTGTTAATAAACATTGAAAACAGGGTTGGAGATTTAGCTCAGTGGTAGAGCGCTTGCCTACCAAGCGCAAGGCCCTGGGTTCGGTCCCCAGCTCCGGAAAAAAAAAACACATTGAAAACAAGGATGGAAGTAAGGAACAGAGACTCCTTCAAAGCCCCCCAAACTAACCACAAATCTCAACTCATTGAGAGCGAACTTCTAAAATCCATGACTGTGACAGAAAAATAGTCTGTTGCTTTAAACTACATAGTCAATGACATTTTTATATGCAGTTCTAGCAAAACAAAGCGTGTGGCCAACCTGGGTGCCCAAAAAGAGACAAGCAGAAAAGATGTTGTTGAATATTGAACACTCTCTGTCACACCAAGTCTCATTACAACATTTACACTGTCACTTCCCCGTCACAAGATGAAGTTTACCAAATAAAAACTGATTTAGTTCAGAATAAACACACAAGTAGAACTGCCAAGAAGAGCATGATTTTACAGCAGACTGTGAGAAAAACAGCAAGAACCTATTATGCTTGCCTGGAGGTAAGCATGAGAGATGAGCTGAGACAATAAAGACAGATGCAGAAATGTTAGAGTAGCCATAAAGCCAGAAATCTCGTCCTGCCCCATTGTGAACCCTGTTGTGATATGTGCTGGGAAAGTTCTCTGCTATGGAAATACACTCCCCTGCCTAAATGTCTGCTTTTCTATAGCGTACATGGAGAACCACTCAGGGTTAGAAATCTAGCAAGAGTTATGTATGCTAATAATCTAACAAGAGATATGTACACATTATTGACTGGATGGGACTTGTTCCCTAGGGCTCACGTTTTGTATATTTGATTCCTAGATGCTGGTGCTATTTTGAGAGATTGTGGAAATTTTAAATTGTACTTAGCTGAAGGAAGTGGGTCACTTGGGTAGGTCCCTGGCTACTTCCTATTTCTTTCTGCATCCTAGGTAGTCATGAAGTGAAGCGCTCTCTTATATGCCACACTTCCTTTGCCATAATGTTCTGTCCAAGTACCTCAGAACTGACTATGCTGAAAATATTAGCCAAATCATATTACATCACTCTTAAAAGTACTATGGGTCAAGTATGTGGTCATGGCAAAAAGAAATTAGTATTGTAGGCTATAACCAAAATTTTACAGAGTAATAAACTGGTAGAAATGAAAGGCCCAGTCCTTTAAACAGTAAGTATAGAACCCGACAACATTTAGTTCAGCAAAGAAACCATACGAGGAATGTTTGTTTTCACAAATAGTTTTAAAGGCAAAGAAATTGTTCTTAGTTGAATTCAAAATGTAAGAGTGGGCTTAATGAATAGTAGTTATAGGAAAACCAAACTTGATTAAAGATGAAAAGCATTTGATGGCAACCAGTTTTCCCAAAGGTAGGCTCTGCTAGCATCTAAAGAGATTAAACTTTAATACTGAGGAAATTATAGAAGAAAGGCCAGGAAGACCCTGTCTTAGTTAGGGTTTCTATTGCTCTAAAGAGACCACAGCAACTCTTATAAAAGTGACCTATTCATTACTGAAAATGTAGAACAAAGTGTCTAGGAGATTTTACAATACAATTTTAATCTAATTTACATGTATACATGCCATATCTTATTCATGCTGTATTGTTACTCCAACACCTTCTAGCTAAATCAGGAGTCTAGAATCACTCAGTTGGACTATACTGTGACTGTGGCTATGTATTTGTATTTAAAGAGTACATGTTCTCACATTTCTTTTATGAAATAGATGTAGATGCAAGGAACTCTTTTTTTCTTTTTTGTAATTTATTTATTCATGTAGATCCCAATATGAGCCCCCTTTTCTCCTGGTCTCCCCTTACACAGACCCTCCCTCTGTTGCTCCCTCCTGTTCTCCTCTGAGAAGGGGAAGGACCTTCTGTGTATCACCCCACCTTGGCACATCAAGTCACTTCAGGACTAGGTGCATTTTCTCCCACTGATTCAAGACAAGTCAGGAGAATGGGATCCACAGGAAGAAAACATTCAGGGACAGTCTTTACTCCAGTTGTTGGGGCACCCGCATAAAGATCATGCTTTACATATGCCAATATGTGTGAGGTCTCTAGGTCCTGCCCATGCTTGCTCTTTGGTGGGTGGTCAGTCTCTGAGAACCCCCAAGTGTCCAGGTTAGTTGCTTCTGTTGATCTTCCTGTAGCAAGGAATTAATTTTAATAAGAAATCATGTCTGTTTAGAATATTTTATTTAGTCTGCTTAGAAATAGTATAAAACCTATTTAAAAATGAGCCAAGTTATTAAAATAGTATTTCAATGTGGATTCATTCTAAAAAAATGAAATCATTAAAAACAGAGAATTTAATTACTAGATTTTATTACAGAAGAACTAATAAATCTAAGTTTGATAAAGCAGAACCATGATTGTCAGTAATTGGAAACATCAAGTCCCACTCTAGGACAGAAGAAGGAAAAACAGAAGAGACTTTCCTGATGTTCAAGAGCTGTGATTATCTAATATATTTGAAAATAAGGAAAGTCAAGTTTTATTGCTGCTAGAAGTGAGATAAACAGAGAAGACAAAGCTGCTTGAGACTTTTCCTAATAAATGACCTTAGTTGTTCCTCTACCCCATTCTCATGTCTCTTCCTAGTTCAGTCCATTATACAAACAAAAGGAAAGACATCTTCTTCAGAAGGCTTAGAATGTAACATGTAGAATTCAGTGCTCTGTAATACAGAACTTACCAGAGGCAGGCAGGAGTGAATATTAGAGCAAGCTTACCTGGAAGCAACAAAGGTAAGTTTCCATATAGATTCAGGAACCAAGAATATTAAATCAGAGTTTAAGTATAAATCTATAACAAAGACGTTTATAAAAATGCAGTTTAAAGAACTTTAATAAATGAAAAGCAGTAGATGAGTGGATAATGAAAATGTAATATATATAAACAATGGGATTTTATTCAACTGTAAAAAATAAGGAAGTTATGAAAGCCATAGAAAAATGTGGATCTGGAAAATATTAGACTGAGTGAATTATCAAAAATGTCAAGAAATATAAATGCAACATATTCTCCCTTATATGAATTTTTCATAGTATGCATAACATTAAGTGTTTAAAAGGTCAGAAATATATGAAGGGATCAAAAGAGAGAGAGGGAACAGAATAGTAGAGCAAATCAGACATGAAAGTGTAAGGAATATAAATACTAACTTTATAAAGGTCTAAGCAAGGCGTGAACATAGGAAAGAGGAACAAGGAGGACAACAGGTACCCAAACTAAGACTATAGAAAAGTCATAGAGAAACTTACTATGTCTTAAGCATATTAAAATTGAAACCTAAAGAGAAAAAAGTTTGAACAAGAGTAACCCTTATGCATGGATTGTAGAAGTCCTTGTAGAAGTCATGGATGATTTAAAAAATCCCAGTCATGGATATCTAGTATGTTCCTAAGAAGGCCCCAGACACATCCAAAGTAATATGGGCATTTACCTTTGTTTTGGTTATTAACCAGAGCTTGATGGTAAGTCTCAATCATTGGAAACACAGGCAATGTGGTCATAGGCTGTAAAGGAATCAAGATAGTACCAAAAGGGGCTATGCAGACTGCTGGTGGCGAATAGCCATCAGAAGGCTTACCTAGTTGTAAATTGTACAAGCTACAACACCCAGGTTATTACTTTTCACTCTATTGCCAGTCAACATGTTGCAGGGGGCTGGGCAAGCATCACAGCTGGCAGAATGATCTGTGTGAGGTAAGAAGGAAAACCTGGGTTAGCCTGACTTAATTGGGCTTGCTCAATCTGCTTGAGTCTGACAATTACAAAACTCAAGCCCAAGTGGATCAAGGATCTCAACATATAACCAGATACACTGAACCTAATAGAAGATAAAGTGGGAAAGAGACTAGAACTCATTGGCATGGGGGTTGGCAGAGGTCATGGTGGTGGTGGTGGTGGTGGTGGTGGTGGTGGTGGTGGTGGTGGTGGTGGTGGTGGTGGTAATTTCCTAAACAGAGCTCTAATGGTTCAGGCTCTAAGATCAAGAATTATTAAATTCAACTTCATGAAACTGAAAAGCTTCTATAAGGTGAAAGGCATAGTCAAACAGGACAAACTGGCATCCTACAGTTTGGGGAAAAAAATCTTGACTAACCCCAATAGAGGGCTAATACCTGAAATATATAAAGAACTCAAAAAGCTAACCTCTAAAAACCCAAACAATCCAGTCAAAAACTGGGGTATAGAACTAAACAGAGAATTTGCAACAGGAATTTCCAACGGCAGAGAAGCACTTCAAAGTCATTAGTCATCAGGGAAGTGAAAATCAAAATGACCCTGAGATTCCAACTTGTATCAGTCAGAATTGCTAAGATCAAAAACTCAGATGACAGCACATGTTAGTGAGAATGTGAAGAAAGAACAACACTTTTCCATTGCTGGTGGGATTGCAAACTGGTACAACCACTCTGGAAACCAATGTGGAGGTTCCTCAGAAACTTGGAAATAGATCTACATGAAGACCCAGATATACCACCCTTGGGCATCTACCCAAAAGATCACCAGCATGCCACAGGGACACATGCTCCTCATGTTCATAGCAGCCCTATTTTTGATACCCAGAAGCTAGAAGCCACCCACATATCCCACAATGGAAGAATGAATAAAGAAAATGGGTTCATTTGCACAGTGGAATACTATTCAATTATTAAGAACAAGGACATCGGGGTTGGGGATTTAGCTCAGTGGTAGAGCGCTTGCCTAGCAAGCGCAAGACCCTGGGTTCGGTCCCCAGCTCTGAAAAAAAGAAAAAAAAAAGAACAAGGACATCATGAGTTTTTCAGACAAATGAATGGAATTAGAAAATATCATCCTGACTAAGGTACCTCAGACCCAAAACGACATGCATGGTATGTACTCACTAATAAGTGGATATTAGCCAAATATATACAGAATACCCAGGATACAGTCCACAGAACTCAAAAAGGTTAACAAGCTGAAGGGCCCAAGTGGGGATGCCTCAGTCCCACTTGAGAGGGAGAAGAAAGCAAAGGGTAGAGGGGAAGAGTTGGGAGAGGGGAAGGTCAGGAACAGGGGAAAAGGAGGACATGATCAGGTATTGGGGGGCAGGAGTGCAGCCCTGAGGGCCAGCACAATGAATGAAAACATGCAACCTTGGGAGATAGGAGGTTGGGGGACCCTCTAGAATGTACAGAGACCTAGGAGGTGAGAGACTCTCAGGACTCAAAGGGAGGGATCTTAGGTGAAATGCTCTACAGTGGGTAAAGGGAACTTGTAGAGTCCACCTCCAGCAGAAAGACAGGACATCAAGTAGAGGTTGCCATTCACAGTCAGAAACTCTGACCCAGAATTTTTCCTGTCTAAAAGAAGTGCAGGGACAAAAATGCAGAAGAATCTGAGGGAAAGGAAATCCAGTGACCGGCCCAATTTGGGAGCAAACTCAAGAGGAGGCTTCAAGGCCTGACACTATTATTGGTACTATGGTGTGCTTACAGGCAGGAGCCTAGCATGGCTGCCCTCTGAGAGGCCCAACAAGTAGCTGACCAAGACACATGCAGATACTTAAATCCAACCAATGGACAGGAAGTGGAGACCCCTGTAGTTGAATTAGGGAAGGCTGGAAGAATGTGTGGAAGAGGGAAACCCTATAGGAAGATCAGTATTCTCAACTAACCTGAACCCCTCTGAGATTGATCAGACACTGAGCCACCAACCAGGCAGCAGACCCAAGCTGATATGAGGCCCCTGACACATATATAGCAGAGGACTGCCTGGTCTGGCCTCAGTGTTAGAAAATATACCTAACCCTCTAGAGACTTGAAGCCCCAGGGAGTTGGGAGGCTTGGCAGGGTTGGGGTGGGATGACATCCTCTTGGAGACGGGGGAGGACAAATGGGATGGGGAACTGTCAGAAGGTGGACCAGGAGTGGAATAATGACTGAACTGTAAAAAAAAATTAAAGATAATAAATGAATGAATGGATATGTAGATAGATAGATAGATAGATAGATAGATAGATAGATAGATAGATAGATAGATAGATGATAGATAGATAGATGGATAGATGGATAGATAGGTAGATAAGAATACTATAATTTTGGAATAATGTTTTCTGGTAACAACTATCCCTATCTCGTGTGCAAAATATAGCTTGAGTAATGACTACTTGAAACTTTTTTTGCAAAGTACAGGTGATTGTGAAGATGGGTTTAAAAGCTTCAGAGCCTAGGGACTGGTGTCCCCTCTGATGGAGATAGTATAGAAGTCAACTGGATAAAGTACATGTAGCATCTCCTCTAATGATGGGTTCTGTTGACTGAGAAACTAAAGATAAAGGTCTAGTGAGGGAGAGTCTGGGATAAACATTCTGAGGAATTCAGGTGAGGTCCAACTCTACAGATAGCAAAGGTCACCAGGTCACTAATATTCACTCCCTGATAGTTATTCATTTCCTCCATTTAAGAGTCAACTCTGTATAATTAGCATTCCTTGTTTCTCTGATACTTGTGTACAAACATGCATGCCTTCTACAACATGTAACCTCTCACACAATAGTGGCATGATTGTGATGGTGTTAACTAACTATCTGATTGGAATTTTGAGGCTTGTTCCAAAGGAGAGAGATGGAAAAGTGGTTATAAGTCCATGGTTTTCAAGGTCATAGTCCCTAAAAATGAACCTACTCTTATTATTTTGCTAAATGGTCGTGTTGCCAACTTGCCTTTTAAATACTCACTCCTAACTCATAAACAAGTGTTGCCTCTGAGCTTCACCAGAAAGCCTTCCTATGAAAGTAGGTGTTGTTTAACACAGAAAACTCCATAATTGGCCATTAATAAATGATTGTTGAGTGTTCAGAACTATAGGAGTTAGCGATGTTACCTCCTCTAAAGCTTAAGGATCTTGGAGGAAGAAGAGACAAAAAGAGTATAAGAGTGAGATGATCAGAAAATATTCAGCAAAATAATCTCTTCTAGACAAGACATGCTCATTGTAACCAGGAACTCACTGTACTGTTGTTTTCTGCAAAACACTGAGCCTCTAATAATTTATCAAAACTGAGGGAAGGACCTAGAAGGCCCCAAGCCTCACTGAGGGACCATTGGCTATTTGGAAATACTTGCCATTTTCTTCAGTGCTGTAAACCCTGATAAATGCCCCCACCCATACTGGGGCAACACACTCTAATAAAATTCAGTGGATTACACACAAAAAGGAGGTGTGAAAGTTGGAGGTGGACATGTTGAGAAAGGTTCAGTGGGAGATGAAGGGAATGAGAGGAAACTGAAATTTATTAAAATGTATAATGTAAAAACAAGTTATCCAAATGTTCAAAAAGAAATAAAACATATATATGTATATATATGTATATATATGTATATGGAAATAAATGAAATTTTAAAAAATATAACACTTAAGACTTATCACAATAAAAAATATCTGACCATAAGAATATCAGAGGAAGTAATATCATTGTATTTAAGAACATTTTCAATTTTATTTGAGTTTTAGGATAATATATTTATCTTATTTCATGCTGGATCAGGTACCAATAATCTTTTATTTCCTGAGTTCCTGCCACAGTGGTACACTTTCTTTCAGTCAGTTGGTAGCATGACTGATAATCTGTCGATCTGTCGATGCCATTATAAAATATATACTCTTTGCCTTATAGAACACTTGGAGAACAAAATATAAAATAATTCAAAGTTTATGGAAAACAATGTCTTTGATTTTTAAAGCACATGTATTCTTCTTATCCAACAACAAAGAAGACATTTACATGTGAATAACTCGGAGCACTAGAAAGAAATTAAGAGGAATAAACTTTCAATTGTTCATTAAGTATTTCTACTTAATCTACATATTTCGGGGCAAAAATTATATCAATATGTTGCTTTGAAATTATATCAAAGGATTTTTGTGTTTCTTCTTTAAGGGCTTTTACCTGTTTACCTGTGTTCTTCTGTATTTCTTTAAGGGAGTGATTTATGTCCTTCCTAAAGTCCTCTAATATTAGATGTGATTTTATTTTTTTTCATCTTTATTAATTTGAGTATTTCTTATTTACATTTCAATTGTTATTCTCCTTCCCAGTTTCTGGGCCAAATCCCCTAATCCCTCCCCCTCCCCCTTCCCCTCCCCCTCCCCTTCTCTATGGGTGTTCCCCTCCCCATCCTCCCCCCATTTAAATACTAATCTTGCTTTTCTGGTGTGATGGGGTATCAAGGACCTACTGTAGTGGGAGAATTGGGTTCTGATGATGCCAAGTAGCCTTGGTTTTTGTTGCTTATGTTCTTGCACTTGCCACTCACCATTTGTTTATCTCTGATGCTACCTGCCTTTGCTGTCTCTGACTGGAGCCTGTCCCTCCTGTGATCCTAGTTGTTGTCTCAGAACTTCTCAGAGTCCAGCTGTCTATGTGATCCTGTGATTCTGGGATCCTGTGATTCTGGGATCCAGAGATCCTGGGTGTGTCAAAACTCCTGGGAGTCAAGCTGCCTCTGGGATCCTGAAATCCTGGTCTGACCAAGCTCCTGAGATCCTCATGCATAAGAGCTCCTGGAGCTTTCTATGAGTGTTGCAGGAGTAGGTGGGCAGCCAGATCCCTAGTTTTGCTCCAGGCACAGGTGCAAGCTGGAAGGAACCTGTGCCTCTGGCTTGGTGGGGGTTTGTGTTTCCCTGGTTCCTGTGGGGGTCCCAGTTACACCGGGTGTTGTGGAACATGCTGTGACCTCAACTGTGATCTTGAGTGTGCCAGAGTTCCAGTGCTCCTAGTTGTGTCTGATCTCCTGAGAGTAGAACTTCTTCTGTGATCCTGTGATCCTGTCATCCTGTCATCCTGTGATCCTGGATGTTTCAGAGCACCTAGGAGTCAGACTCCCTCTGGGTGTTCTAAGACTGGATGTAGAAAGAGGCTCTGCCAGAGTCTGACAAATACAGAGGCAGATGCTCGCAGCCAACCATTGGACTGAGAACAGGGTCCCCAGTGGAGGAGTTAAGAGAAATGACTGAAAAAGCTGAAAGGATTTTCAACCCTATAGGAAGAACAATATCAACCAACCAGACACCCCAGAGCTTCCAGGGACCTAACCACCAACCAAAGAGTACACAGAGTGACCAATGGCTCCAGCCACATATGTAGCACACGATGGCCTTGTAGGGCATCAATGGGAGGAGAGGATCTTGGTCCTGGGAGGGCTCAATGACCCAGTGTAGGGGAATGCCAGGGTGGGGAAGTGGGAGGGAGTAGGTGGTTGGCTTGGGGAGTATCCTCATAGAAGCAGGTGCAGGACAGATGGGAGTTGGGGGTCCTGGAGGGGAAACCAGGAGAGGAGATAACTTTTGAAATGTGAATAAAGAAAATATCCAATAAAAGAAAAGAAAAAAGAAAACAAGAAATTATATCAATATATCAAAAATTCATGGTGACAAATATCCAGATATTTGGGAATCTTCAGAATTTTCTTTGCATATATATTTTATAGTTAACTAACACAGAACTTAGTACGTAGTGAAAATACAAGAACAGATGCAGCTCTTCCAGTATCCTTGTACTTGGCTAAATTTTATACCAGATAGTCTTAAAAGCAGACAAACACACAAGTAAGGTTCAATAACTTGAAGGAACATCACCACAGCACTCATGCCTTGCCACTCAGGCCTGCCTTTGCTTTAGTTTGTGACAGCCTGCTGAGGGGTCCCTTTTCATCCTCCTTCCACTTCCTCAACATACAACAGTGAATACTCACTGATACCTCATTGATTTTTGAGCACTTCAGTGGTGATATAACATGTCATCTCCTATAATAAGAATTTTACATGATTTCTCCCAAATTTTCCAAATACTCTTATATGTACTCATTCTTGTTACAATGATCAATGATTACTTTGGGTTTGGAAGTGAATACACATATTTAAAGTTGTTCATATTTTAAGGATGAGTAAATTAAATAAGGAAATTGAGTTTTATGACATTTAAAGAAATTGATGAAGATAACATGTTCTAGTATCATAGCCTATAGATTTCCAGATTTAAAAAAGGAATAAATAATGTGTCGCACAGTCAACAAACAGTCTAAAATCTTTATGTGGAATATTTTTTACTTAAGAAAAGATTTAGTGGGCTGGAGAGATGGCTCAGCCGTTAAAGGCTAGGCTCACAACCAAATATATAAGAAAAGATTTAGTTAATACATTAACACTGTTGCATCTACTGGCAAACATCAGTAAATATACAACAGGTATATTGGTTTGCTTTTTTCTTTTTTTGCATTATCAAGTATTCTTACTTATTTGCTCTGATTAAAGACAGGTTTTGATAACATAGAATAAATTGATGATGGCCAATTACAGTCAACCTAATACCAGTAGAGTTTGTTGGTTCACAGAGAGTGGATGTGACACAAATAGATCTCTTCTCTAAGATGGATACAAGGATAATAGTGAAAAAGGTCCTCTTTGCAGGTTTTCTTTGATTTCTGAACATAAGACCAAAGTATGAAATGGATAAAAAGTATAGGTACGTGGGGTGGGGGTGGGGATAAAGAGGGATCTCAAGTTCTAGTATTTATATCATCTTGTTTACTTTCCTTTGTCTTCATCTGCTTCATTTGAAAATTTCACACTATAGAACCATTCCTTTTTGATTTTGGGAAGCTTTCTGCATCTATTATAAAGGAATCATGACTTTTTACTTTAAGTGGCATCCACATTTAGGTGAGTGGCAGCATTAAACAGCATGTTCCCAACAAAAGAAATCTTCATATTGGTGACATTATAGAGAAGATGTACCTCTTTGCTGGAATATTCCTCCTTCCATGTATGCTTGGTGATTTTTGAAGCACATGGTGTTCATAGATCCATTGCTGTTTACAGTTAATTCCCTGGATCAGCAAACTCATACTGGCGATTCTAACTCATGCTTTTTAGCTGATTAAGTGTATTGGGCTGAAATGTTCTTAGGTATAACTGGAATTACTATTTTTCAATATCATGTCCACATAATCTCTTCCAAACTCAAAAACCAGCTAGAACTGTACTTTTTGGATTAGATATATCTTCATCCCCCCGTTTTTCTTTCAGTACATACTTAATTACTCCCAAGAATTAAAGATTTGATCAACTTTGTCTCCCATGGTAATGCATGCTTTTCTGTTAAGTTAATCTGTTTAAATGTATCTGTTTTCAATGTTTGTGAATCTATCCAGATAAGAGATATGCAGAGAAGTATAATATGATTAAACTGAAAATACCATATCTTACATTGAAAAAATAAAAAGAGTGGAAATTTTAAATAAACAGGAACTTATTTAGAGATTAACAAAAACAGCGTTTATTGTTTTATATTATATCCAAAACATGATTAATTTCCTATTTACCAGTAAATGACATTAGCTCCTGTTTTGTGTGTGTTCCCATAGAGGGAAAGAAATTTTAATTTTTACATAAAGGTCTAGAGATCTGATTCCTCAAAATAAATTATATAAGAGTCTGCTTATTTCATTATTTCTAAACCTACAGTTGATAAGATTGTAATCACAGGGTCAGTTCACATTATTTTTATATATTATTTGTTTGACAACCACTATGTAACTTATTTTTAAAAAATAATTTAGTATTAGAGGTATAAATCTTAAAAGTAAATACTGTAGATACTATAAAGAGTAACACTTGATTATTTTATCTAATGAAGCAATGTTTGATGCTTCAAGGAAGTAAAATGGAAATGAGTAGTCAAGGTCAGATCAAAGGTGAACATGGTAAGAGGAAGAAAAATAAATATATGTCAGAATATTGTGGAATGTATTACTAATATAAAAACCACATAGACATCCACAGCTGGTTAACATGCAGTGAACAAACTGACCATGATTTATCCAGTCTTAATTGATTAATCTATAACACAACCCCATCCAAAAGGCTCAGAGAATACAGGGAAGAAGATGTAGAAAATCTGTAAGAGTCAGAGAACCAGGATTTTGACTGTGGGGTGGTTTCTTCTAGACATGCTGTGGAAGCTAAACCTACATGACCTCAGAAATATTATTACCTAAAACAGACAGGTGTATCAGTTCTAGTTGACATGCCAATATGTCCCAAAATGGAGAGCTCCAGAAAATCAATGGCTATTGAATCAAGGACAGTGTTCTATGGTGACAAGACTCCTGATAGGTTATCCAATCCCAAGTGGTCAGCCCTAAACACACACACACACACACACACACACACACACACACACACACACACACACACACACACACGGGCTGGGAGAGAGATGATACTAAGGACTTCAAAAGTCTATATTTATATGTGTATGTATGTGTGGACATATGTATAATGGGGAGATGTGAAGAGATTTATTTCTAGGATTAAGGGTTGGTAGAAATAATGTATTTGTAATATTTGTATATTAAATTTTCAAAGCATGAGTATTTAAAAAATCTAACAAAATTTTAAATAAAATAACATGGATTCTGTCAGGATTTGTTTATGGTTGGATCGTGTTTGACAAATGAGGAAGTGTCAGTCCATTGCAGATTTTGAGAGACAGTGAAACTTTTCAAAAGTGTGATTTGTTATAAGAAAAACAGGCCAGGTTCTTAACTCTCTCTGGCCTCCTGGGTGACATGTTCTCTTTTCGCATATCCTCTTGTGAAGCTATCTGCTGTTATCATTCAACCATTGTGGGCTAAATACAGAGGTATGCCCAATTTTGGACTTTTCAGTTTGAAAAACTGTGAACCAAATGGATTCTCTTTCTTTATAATGTACATGGACTCAGAAATGATGTTCTATTCCTAGAAATAGACTAATACAGATTCTAAACTGGACAATGTGCAAAATTAGGTATAATAAGGCCTAATTGGTTGACAAAAATAGAACTCTATGCACAAAAGTATTCACTGATAAGTTGGATGTATAAATGGATGGGTAGATGAAAAAATAGTCTTCTAGAATAAATTCAGACATCTGTCCGTTGTAATGATATCTGTTATTTTCAAAATTAAACAGGGCTTTTGGTGCAGATTTATAAGAAAACTAAGAATACTCTATTGCCTTGAATACCTGCTGGGTAACTTTTTCTGGGAGACATGAACAAACAAACATCTATTTAACCCTTGCAGACCACTCATGAAAGACCAAAGACATTATTCCACCAAAGTCTAGTTTAGTGAACCCATGAGTTTATTTGGATTGTTGGCACAAATGTGGGTGGCTGAAAGGCAGCTGCATCACTGAACAGCCTGCCAGGCACAGAATATGCATTATAAGAGCAGTGTCACCAAAGCTTGAAAAGGGATCACTGCTTCCATAGCCTTGAGAGAAGGGAATTTGGAATATTACATGTTTCAGGAGCTTCCTAATCCTCTATATTATTTTCTTTATTTCTCTAACTACTCACATATAGCTACAGAACAGGAGTTGCTTTCCATGCTAGGAGCCAAGAGGACTCCTCTTTGATTAAAGAATTAGCACTATAGAAATGCAGCAGATGCCAGAAGATCCCTGTTAGATAGAGGCTTCCGTGCAGAGATGAGCTGCACTGAAGATTCTAAGCAGACAATGCCAGCTCATGCTACACCCACCCACCAAGCCTCAGTGGAAAGTGTATTGATGACAAGTCAGTTTAGAGTCATCAACTCTATGGAGTTTTGTGACCTAACCAAATTATATCTAAATTTAAAAATATCTTTCAATTTTTAAAAGAAAATAGAGCTATACAGCTCATTGGCATTTTTTTCCCTCGGTTATAAAGCTTTAACTTTCTTTAGAAAATATGCACTCTTTCCAATTTCTCCAAAATCCTCTCTAGAAGATACTAGAAATGAATCTGAATTCAAATCTCATCTAAGCCACTGTATCAAATTATTTTTAGGAAGTCTGCAAAGTAATAAATCTGAGGAGAGAAGAATTGTGTGAGAGAGATAGAGTGTATACTTTTGTTTACTCTTGGGGTTTGAGGGATTGATCTGTTTAAATAGCTACAACAGCTTCTGCTAAAACCAGCATGAGAAAATGTTCTACAGGCTTTTCTTTATCAACCTCATTTCTTCTTTCCTCCCTTCCTTTTTCTCCTTCCCTGCTTCTGCTCAACCTTGTCCTCTACCTCCCTCTCTTCACATCTCCCTCTCTTCGTATCTCCCTTCCTCTTTCCAACTTCTCCAAAACCCTCTCTAGAAGATACTAGGAATGAATCTGAATTCAAATCTCATCTAAACCATTGTATCAAATTATCTTTAGGAAGTCTGCAATGTAATAACTCTTTCTACATATAATCCAGAATTAATTAAATCTTTTTGCACATATCTTCGGGAAGATGAGCTGAACAGATAAGAAGAATAAATGGCACAGTCTGATATAAAAATAATTATGAGGGGCTGGAGAGATGGCTCAGTGGTTAAGAGCATTAACTGCTCTTCCAGAGGTCCTGAGTTCAATTCCCAGCAACCACATGGTGGCTCACAACCATCTATAATAGGATTTGACACCCTCTTCTAGTGTGTCTGAAGAAAACGACAGTGTACTCATATACATAAAATAAATAAATCTTTAAAAAAATAATTATGAGTAAATAAACCCATACATTGGAATATGTTTGGTTGCTCAAACTAATTATAACTTGGAAACTCTACTTTGAGCCTCATAACTGGTCTTCTGATGATGTCATCAATTATCATATTGGACTGAGTTACATGAGTTGAGTGGGAACTCTGTGAATAGTCTTCCACAAAGTCCAGACTTCTTCTGAAATGGAGTTCCTGTGGTACTTAGTCACCATGGACCCCAATCATTTCTCATATTCTTCCTCTCCCTTTCTTCTGGTAGCTATCCTACACATGTGGGAAATTCGATAAGGAATAGTTCTGTGGTAATATCTACAATTGTTCTCTTACTTTTGAATATGTATTGAAAATAATTTTTCTGAGTCCTGAGTAATTCAAAAAAGCAGGGATAATTAGGGAAGCATGCCACAGAAATAAATTACTTCTTAATACAAAGAGGGTTTGAACTTTAGTGGCTTTTCAGTCCTGTACCTGGAGGTTTGTCAATACCTGATATACACACAAGATATCACTAAGATGATAAAATAAACCAATAATTTAGCCCAACTTCTTCAAAGGAGGTTTAAGTATCTTGAAATATTATTATTATGCAATTGGTAAAGGCTGGTTCTGGCTCTTGCTTTAAAGATGCTGCCATGGAGACAATAATCTGCTTTTTACTGAACAACTAACATTTTCCAGTTGACAAGGAGATGACTCAACAGTCATTCAAAGCAGGTTACCTGACAAGGTTTATTAGTAGTAGTAGTAGTATATTATTATTATTATTATTATTATTATTATTCATTGTTATCATTGACCAACATCTATCCTTGGAAATTATTTATCTGTCATAATGTAGTCAGGCCAAATGAGCCATTCATATCATCTCTGATATTTTGGTTCCAGTGAAGATCATTTTGCCATTTTCTTTGAACATCTGTAATATGATTTTACAGTGACATCTCCTGAAAGTGACACTCTCAGAGTCACTGACTGGGAAATGATCCTCCTTTAAGTCTATAAGGAACTGAAAGGAGACAAACAGTGTGCTAACTTTTGCCAACCCCAGCAAGAGCTTACATGGCACTTTTGCTTTTAATCATAGGTTTGCAAGCCTTTTTTTAAAAACCTTAGCATGAGGCAAGACAGGATGGTGTGTAATCTGTGTAGCTTCTTACCAGCTTTCACAGACGAAAGAACATGACAACTCCATGTGAGGAAGGAGTGATACTGAGCGAAATAGCCTGTTCACCCAGCTTCATGAGTCCACTCTTTTTACTAACATTTCTAGCCCCAAAAGCCAGCCACTGTAAAGTACCCGAAATTATCTTTGCACATATGATAGGCTTTGTGTCTGTGACACTGTTATCTCAAAGCCTGACAGTAGAATAGAATGATGACCAAGGGGAAAAGAAATTTTCAATTTTTGTTTGAACAGGAGTACCCTGCATGGGTAAACAATACTTCCCTCATAAAACCTAGGTTACTAAATTCAACATTTCTGTGTAGAGGTCCCAGCGATCTCCAATACAACACAAGCTATTGTTCTTGCTTTTGATTGCACATCATAACTACATAGTTAGACCCTGTTGCTGAAGACATCATACACTTCCATTGAAGGACACAGAGAAATCAATCTCAAGCTGACTAGGAAACTTCCTCCCTGTTGGATAGTGTTTGGATGCCTGCAGGTTTTATACATACTGCTAAGGAGGGGAACAAACCAGACGACCTTCCCAATGGTGGACTCCATATGTTCCAATGTAGGCCTGCCATGCAGAGTATGTCCTCTGTCTCAATAGCGAAGTGACTGATATTATGGTGACCCAGTCACTTTCTGATTTGATTTGAGGCCTGTTCTTCAGGAGAAAATCTATGCATATTACTGTAAACCTAGTCAAAATCCTATGTTCCAAGATGTCATAGAAAGTAAGAGAAATCTACTGTCGTTATTACAACTAATTGATATGTTATCAAACTAAATGTTTGTTTATATGCATAGATCTATGTTTTTCTCAGTCTTTGCCAGAAAGACTTGTCCTTCCCTCCCCCCCATGGACAGCAGTTAATGCAAAGTCATGTAATTAGTCAAGGTGTTGAGGCTAAATAACTGGGAACTTTCAGCTCCAGTTGGAGCATCTTTATTAACCTACTACCCCTCCTAAATTTTCCTCAGGAAGCATTGAGGAAGAGAGGACAGAACAGGATGAAAGTTGTAAAATGCTGTTGCTAGACATTTCATGACAGTTATAACCATGAAATCACATTTGTATAATCATCTGAACAAGTCCTGCAGTCAGTCCAGGCAAAACTCCAATATGGATGTGAATGGATTCACAAGGCTCTGCCCATACTTGGCAGTTGATGGCTTTTGGAGTAGGGAGAGTAATTTTTCTTTGGGAATATATATATATATATATATATATATATATATATATATATATATATATATATATATATATATAATTTTTAAAGAGTCTTAGAGCAAACATGATTGTCAATGAAGTATTTCCTTTGGAACCGAATCTAAGAAATTTAGCAATTTGCCACTATCACTGAGACAGGGGAGTCACGAAGTTGGAAAGGTAAATGGTAGGGTTCTCAGGAGGAAGAGAAGGAGGGGGAGGGATGTACTGGAGGTAAAAATGATCAAAATACGTGTATACATGTTAAAAATTTTCATAGCAGAGAAGTATATTAGAAATTTTGAATTTAAGCTACCTTTGAATTCATTTATATTTACTAGTTATTTGTCACTTGTCTTTTATATATTAGTTACTGCTCTAAATTCTTTACACACAGTATATCGCATCTTGCATCGTTAGGAAAACTTTATGTATGAATTTAGCTTTTACTGTGCACAAAAGGAAACTAGAACCCTGGTAAACGGTGTTTAAATTCGGACAGACTTGGTAAATGCCCGACTTGATGCAAGATGAATCTTATTATTTGGATACAAATGAAATATCAGAGGCTGCGTCTACCCGCATTTCTCCAAGAACCAGAGTAAGAGGGAAAGAGCAGAAGTTGGGGCATCAAAACCTTACCCTTTGTTTGTTTCCCATGCCTTGTTTGGCCTCAGTGGGAGCAGACATGTTTGGTCCTCCGGCAACTTGATGTGCCAGAGAGTATTGGTATACATGGGGACATTTTCCTTCTCTAAGAAGAAGGGGTGTTGGTAATGGGGGCAGAGGTTTATCAGGTTGGGACTCAGAGGAGAAGAAGGATGCTGGCGGTGATCAGGATGTAAATTTAATTAATTAATTAATTAATTAATTAAACGTGTGTCTGCATTTCTGTATATGAATATGTGTTCATGGTGGTATGTACGTATATGCATGTGACATGAAAGTTAGATATGTTCTTCAATTGCTCTCTACCACTGTTTTTTCTTTTCTTTTTTTTGGAGCTGGGGATGGAACCCAGGGCTTTGCACTCGCTAGGCAAGCGCTCTACCACTGAGTTAAATCCCCAACCCCACTGAGCTAAATCCTCAACCCCCATTTTTTTTTGAGACAAAAATCTCTCACTGAACCAAGAGCTCGTCAACTTCTCATGACTTGCTGCACAGTGAATCCCAGGAGTCTGATGTCTCTACTTTTCCAGTACTGGAATGACGAACATGGATTCTAGTCATATGCTCCCGCTCTTGGCTTTTAAGTGTGGGTGCTAGAGATGCGCGCTCAGGTTTTCACTTGGCATGACTCACATCTTAGTGACTGAGCTATCTCCCAACCAATCAAAATAAACTTTGATTACGTGACAAAGGAATAGGAACTACGAAGATACTTCTTTCCAAGTTCACTATAGGATAGAACAGCTCGTACGTTATAGTCGAGCCCAAGCCTCGTGATTTGTGTGTGCTAGCTGACCCTCGCAGTGCTGGGCAAGTTTCCCACCATATCACGTGTAGTATAACTTATCCTACATGACTCCAAAAGATAGAATTTAAACCATTAATAGGAACATAATAAGGAAAATGCATCATTTATTTATGAAGAGCAATTTCTGGGCATCAAAAAAGTCTGTATTCTCATAATGATGTCAAATCCGGTCTCAGTGTCTGCATACAGCAATAACGCAGAGTGGGATGACGTGAACAGATAAAGGGAGTCATTTAAATACACTCCGAAGATGTTTCTAATTCCGAAGTCTCAGATTATTCTAAAGTAAACTCACACATTGAGCTAACATAAATGGGATATCCAGAAAAGACAAACCTTGCTGAAGGAGGGGGCCCTAGGATCCCCATCTTTTAAGATTGATTTACCAATTTCAGTTTCGACGGAACACATAATGGCAGCCATGTGTAACTGCATCATATATGTCTTTGGAGATAACAATAATTTTAAAATAATAATTACAGCATAAGAACACGGTACTATATTTTAATGCTAGTGTGTATGAATACGGTCCCAGCAACCACTGGGGAGCAATCTGATCATAGACATTAGTGATTACTTTGAAAAATGTGTTGTGATGAAAAATAGGCACATACAAATTGAATATCCTCAGATTTAGTGTTAGCCATCCTATGGTTTCTTTGAGAATGAAGGTACTAGGGAAACATGGCTAACAACTGGGCTCAATTTTTTCAGATCACTGCTTTGGTTCTCTTTTAAGTAGACGTTAACTCTTAGTTTTATGAAAATCGATTTAAAAGAAAATTTTTTTTTACAATAATGGGAATTGAACCTAGTTCCTCACTTCTATTTGGTGTGAATTCTAACAAGCTCTAGCCAAACCCCAGGATTTCACAAATTTCCTTTAAGAATAAGAAAAAAGCCAGATCACACCTTGGCTAACTTAGATACAAAGTGAGATATGAAACGTGATGATTTTTTAAATCTATGAGTTTCGATCTTTGTAACCTCCAATATTAAGGTACAAATGTCAAATTTGCATAGCACAAATTCATTTATCTCCATCATGGGTTGTATTAATTTTATTAGCTCAGTGTATTTTTTTACCTCTAATGGCACAGATTAGTGCTAATAGAAGGATATTGTTAATGCTCATTATGATATATGCTATGCTTTAATTTATCCAGTCCTTAATTCATGGAGTTCCTGTTTATTGCATGACTGTACAGCCCTGTAAACGTCTGCCATGCATCGAATTCTGGGAATGCTCAGGTCATAGACTAATCCTGCTACTTAGTTGTTCCTGGCATCATTCAGAAAAATAAAGCAGCAACCAAGGGAGCCCTAATATACTTTGATTCCTACTCTTACTACCATAACAAGTTGGTTCTTGTTGCAGCTTGCTCAAAATTCATAAAAAGGTTTTGAATTTTTAATTTTCCTCATTCCCATTATGCTGTAGTTTAAATGGCTGGGTTAGTGAACCCTAGTTCTCACGGTGACATGAGTTTACACTCTTGACAGTTACACTGGTTACCATAGTCACAAAGAAACGTCCCTTTTCTCTCTGTCTAACCTAAGGCTCTTTTCTCAGCTTCTTATCCCTGTAGCTCACAATTTGATACACTGGTTTCAAATGGAATACAGTTTCCAAATCCAACCTGGCTCAAAGCACATCCACTATCTTCCCTACTCAGCTAATGACCTGTGGCTCTGGTGTACCTTACCAAAAGTTCATCAGTGGCCACTGCTTTAATCTCTCATCTACCCTTCTATTGGCTCTGAAGAATTGGCATCCTCCTTCATCTATCAATAGCTTTCAGATAATATTTTGTTTCAAATCTACCTACTTCCATTTCTTCAGATGCCTCATCCACTCGTGCCTGCCCATGTCTGGTGGTGAGAAGTTCATTTAGACAGCTCTCCTCTCATTCATCAAAATTCTGTTGATGATATCAGCTAATCTCATAAACTACTTCAATCCCAATCCTGGAAGAGCTTCCTCATATCTGCATCTCTTTGGTCTTGTAGTAGTACGCATAGTGTATCCTCTTCAGTTGAGCTAAATATAGATATGTCTTAGATAATTAATGATAGGAAGTGTGTTTTATTCTTTGTCGAAAACCTAACATATCCCACAATGATCCTAAGAACATAAAAACATTCTAAACAAATAGTTATAAAATCAACAAAATAGTCTGTTCAATCTATATACATCTTATTCTTGATTTTGCTTTCACCAGTTGTTGAAAACATTACTGTATGTTTGTCTCTTGATGCACAAGCAAAGCAAACACTCTACAGATTGGAAAAATTGAAGACTAAAAGAAATAAATGAAGGGGCTGCTGAAATGAATCGGTGAATGGAGAGAGAACTTGCTACTCTTACAGGGGACCTAGGTTTGTTTCCTAGCAACACAGGGTGGTTCACAAACACCCATACTTTCAGTTCCAGTGAATCCAGTGGCTTCTTCTGACCTCTGTGGACCCCAACTATACACATGGTACACATGTATTCAGGTAAAAGAATAAAACTCAAACTCATAAAATAAAGTAAATAGACATAAAGAAATTTTTAAAAAGAAACAGGAACTATTATTCTATCCCTCTTGAATGAATACTTCAACATATTGCATATTTTGTACACTATTCTTATTGTCATATGGAAAAGCCTTTTGTAGTTTAGCATAGCATATTTCCTTTATTATCATTTTTACTTGTATGACACAAATCTGCAGATGCACACTGTTTTGAAGAAACAAATTCACTACTACTTATTATTCATAAATATCAATACTGAAAATAATATTCCTAATGTTTTTCTTCATCTTTATTAAATTGTGTGTTTCTTATTTACATTTCAAATGTTATTCCCTTTCCCAGTTTCCAGGCCAACATCCCCGTAATCCCTTACCCTCTCCTTCTATATGGGTGTTCCCGTCCCCATCCACCCCCCATTACCACCCTTCCCCCAAAAATCTAGTTCACTGGGGGTCCAGCCTTGGCAGGACCAAGAGCTTCCCCTTCCACTGGTGCTCTTACTAGGTTATTCATTGCTACCTATGAATTTGGAGCCCAGAGTCAGTCCATGTATAGTCTTTGGGTAGTGGCTTAGTCCCTGGAAGCTCTGGTTGGTTGGCATTGTTGTTCATATGGGGTCTCGAGCCCCTTCAGCTCTTTCAGTCCTTTCTCTGATTCCTACAACAGGGGTCCTGTTCTCAGTTCAGTGGTTTGCTGCTGGCATTCGCCTCTGTATTTGCTGTATTCTGGCTGTGTCTCTCAGGAGCGATCTACATTCGGTTCCTGTCGGCCTGCACTTCTTTGCTTCATCCATCTTATCTAGTTTGGTGGCTGTATATGTATGGGCCACATGTGGGGCAGGTTCTGAATGGCCGTTCCTTCAGTCTCTGTTCTAAACTTTGCCTCCTTATTCCCTCCCAAGGGTATTCTTGTTCCCCTTTTAGAGAAGGAGTGAAGCATCAGCATTTTGGTCATCCTTCTTGAGTTTCATGTGGTCTGTGCATCTTGGATAATTCAAGCATTTGGGCTAATATCCACTTATCAATGAGTGCATACCATGTGTGTTTTTCTGTGATTGGGTTACCTCACTCAGGATGATATTTTCTAGTTCCAAGCACCTGAGATACTCTAGAAATACTGTGAGGTAAGTGCATATAAAGAATCCTAAAAGAAAAGAATGAAGACAGTGCTCTGCGGTGCTCTTCATATCTAATTTGGACTGTACCCAGAGAGGTTCAGGATGTTTGCTCATTTACTTAGAACAACTACTGAACACCTAGACTTGCTTTAAATATAAAATGAAAATGTCTCTGATGAAATTCTTTAAAAAAATGAAAATGTGTGTATATGGGTGCTTTACTAACATATGTATCTGTGCATCCTGTGTACCTGGTGTCAAAGAAGGTCAGAAGAGATCATCAAATCATCTGCCGGCAACTGGAGTAATAGACAGTTGTGAGCTGTGATTTTGTTGCAGATCTAATCCTGGTTCCTTGCAAAAGCAGAAAGTGCTCTTAACCACTGGGCCATCAGCCATATTTCTAGTTTCAAAGCAATTTTGCGCAAGTAAATTCTTTACTTTTATTTATTTTTATGTATTTTTTACATGTTATTTTATTTATTTACATTTACATTATAGTCATTGCCTCTGAACCAAGTCCCTCATTCCATTCCTCCTCTGCGTCTCCAAGAAGGTGTCCCACCACACATACACGCACAACCAGCCTTCCCCTTCCCTGGGGCCTCAAGTCTCTCATATCTCTTCCCACTATGGCCAGATCAGTCAGTCCTGTGACATATTTATATATGCCATGACCCTCAGAACAGCCCTTGTATGCTCCTGGTTGGTGACTCAGATTCTGGGAGCTCCTTGGGGTCTGGGTAAATTGAGTCTACTGTTCTTCTTATGGGGTCGCTCTCCCTTTCAGCTTCTTTAATCCTTCCCCTAATTCAACCTTAGGGGTTCCTGACTTCAGTTCAATGGCTGGGTGTAAGTATTTGCCTCTATCTTAGTCAGCTGCTGGTAGGGCCTTGACAGTCTGTAAGCACATCAATAGCATCAGTAATAGTGTCAGAACTTGGTGATCCCCCAACCCCCATGAGATGCATACCAAGTTGGGCTGGTCATTGGGCTGCCTTTATTTCAGTCTCTTCTCCATCTTTGTCCCTGCAGTTCTTTTAGACAGTAATTATTCTAGGTCAGAAATTTTGACTGTGGGTTAATAACTTGAAGCCCTGTCTATCTATCTACTAGATGTGGACTCTTCAAGTTCCCTCTCCCCAATGTTGGGCATGTGTCCTTATGATATGGTGGAGCATCTTTTGGCTATATGCTAAAGAGTGGTTAAGCTGGTTCTTCAGGTAGAACTATTTCTAATTTTCTGAGGAACCACCTCAGAAAAGGATTTCCGAAGTGGTTGCACCAGTTTGCAATCTCACTACCAATGGAGGAGTGTACCTCTTTCTTCACTTCCTTGCCAGTATGTGGTGTCACTTGAGGTTTTGATCTTAGCCATTCTGATTGGTGTGAGGTGGAATCTCAGAGTCATTAACATAGTAAAAATGGCCATCTTACCAAAAACAATTGAGAGATACAAGCAATCCCCATGAAAATTCCAACACAATTCCTCACAGACATGGAATGAGCAATTCTGAAATTCATCTGGAATAACAAGAAAACCCAGAGCAGTGATAAGTATTCTCAACAAAAAAAGAAATTCCAGGGGACTCACCATCCCTAACTTTAAGCTGTACAACAAAGCAAAAGTGATAAAACAAACAAACAACACACACACACACAGAGAGAGACACGCACACACACACACACACACAAAAAAAAACAAAACAAAAAAACAAACCTGGTATTGGTAAAGAAGCAGACAGATCAATGGAATAGATTCAAAGACCCAGAAGTAAACCCATATACCTATGGACACTTGATCTTTAACAAAGAAGTCAAAACAAACAGTAGAAAAAAAGAAAACATCTTCAATATATGGTGCTGGTCTAATTGGCGGTCTGTATGCAAGAGAATGAAAATAGATCCATATTTATCACCTTGCACAAAGTCCAAGGCCAAGTGAATCAAGGACCACAACATAAAACCAGACACACTGAGCCTAATAGAAGAGGAAGTTGGAAAGAGCCTCAAACTCATCGGCACAGGGGGAAATTTTCTGAACAGAACACCAATGTATCAGACTTTATCAACAATTGATAAATGGGGTTGCATGATACTGAAAATCTTCTATAAGACAAAAGATACCACCAATAAGACAAATCAGCAACCCAGAGATTGGAGAAAAATCTTCAATAACCCTATATCTGACAGAGAGCTAATATCCAAAATATATAAAGAATTCAAGAAATTAATGTCCAGAAAACCAAATAACCTAACTTAAAAATGGTGTGCAGAGCTAAACAGAGAAATCACAATAGAAGAATCTTGAATGGCATAGAAGCACTTAAAGAAGTGTTCAAAGTCCTTAGTCATCAGACAAATACTTTTATTTTTAATATCATAATGTAATTATATTCCTCCTTTCTATTTCCTCCCTCAAATAATCTCCACTCTCCTAATTCATGGCCTTTTCTTTTTGACTAATTGTGCACATGTATGTCCTAATCAGTCTGTATAATGTTGCTTATACATACATGTTTCCAGAGGTAACTGTTTGCATACTAGACACACACTGGTGTACTCTTCTATAGAGAAGACCACCTCTCCAATTCTCAGCGTACTCTCTGTCCCCTGTCTCCTGAAACTTTTTATCCCCCCTCTTCAACAATGTTCCCTGAGCTTTAGGTACTAGGGTGACTTTTGCATGTATCCATTGGGCCTGGGCTCAATAACGCTATAGATTGCTGGACTATGGTTTTCTATAGTGAGCTTTGTTATAAGAAGAAACTTCTTTAATATGGGGTGAACACTTTACTTTCTGTGGATAAAGGGACAAATGTTTATAGATTGCTGTTAGTAATCATGCTAACCTATACTAAATTAATGTATGTAGATTCTTGTGTAATAACCATGATTTTACCAGTACTGAGCAGTTAGGAAGATTTCTGGCAACAAGCCTGGTCTCTTTCTTGCTGAGCAGATTTTAAATCCAATAGAGAACTGTAGGTTACCACCAATGTATGTGTGCCAGTACTGTACCACACTATTAAGGTTATCATGCCATGCAGGTTGATTAGGTAGTTCATAGGCATCATAACTAGTAGGAGTGTTGGTTGCCTCTCTCCTTTAGAAACTTGCATGGGGTCTTCTGGTACCATTAAGGCTCGCCCTCAGGAAAGGGTCTTTCAGGTCATTTCCAGCTCGGTGTTTCTGGGCCATGTTCTGAAGTGTATAGTATCTTCGTCAAAAGAAATTTACCTTCCATCTCTAGAGGGCAACCCAGGGAAACAGCAATAGGTTATATGTTTTGAACAACCCTGGTGAACAACTCAACAGACAGCATCTCACGACTAAGTCTTCTCTTCCAGTTTGGTATTTATTGACGATTGATAGCTAGGTGTGCTCTTCAAAAAAAAAGAGCATGATTACATTGCATAAAGGCTCACTAAACTCATTAGAAACCATCATATACATTATTGTGAATTCTGTCATTTGAACCTCCCCTATTTATGTGCATTTGTATCTGAATTTTTCTAATTTCTATGAGGTATTTTTCCAAAGCTAAGTGCACTAGAAATTTAGAAAAGTAAAAATATGTGAACAAAAACATTAATGTATGGGTGACTTTGGAAAAGGCAGAAAGAATATTTATACATTTATTTGGTGTTTTTACAATGTTGGTACATGAGAGAAAGTTCATTTCAAACTAGGTGGTTTTAAGAGTAAAGGGTATGTGGTGTGTAACTCACAGGACTCACACATTTCTGAATGAGCAAGAGCTGAAAAGGGGAAAAAAAGTTTTCATGACTTCACAGTTTCAGAAACCCTACAGGTACATGTAAAAAAAATACTTATTTTAGGGAAGAGAGAGAGATACCAAAACTATTTGAAGAATAGAATTGAAAGATCTCAAAAAAGCATGAATAGTGTTCCTGAAAAACATGAAGGAATGGATCAAAAAATCAAATTTATACCTCACAGTTGAAGGAGTGGAGATCTTAAATGTATATCTGCAGTGTAGGGTGGTTCTATCCAGGAAATGGAGAAAGTGGTAGCCTTGGTGAGGAAAGGCTGCTGTGAGTAAGATGTATTAAGAAAGCTTGCCCTGTCTCGTTTGTTTGTCGGTGACTGCTTTTACGACCATGCAGTCATCACTTTATGTACAAAGAGAAAGGAGCTTTGCCCAGATCACAGTGTTTGAATATATTAAAAGTAAATTTTAAAAAAGTTACTTAAAATTTAAAAACTCATATCCAAAGGTAAAACAGCAAGGTGTTACTCTAATTTCTACTCCTTTAATCAACAAGATGTTCAGTGTGATACTTGTGTCCACATAAAAGAATTCCAAGGACAACTGTAGGTATTGCATTTACTTAATTTGCCTGAAGTAAATTATACTTAAAGCTTTCCTAATTCTAAAATATTTTATGGCCTCAGAAACAAGAGACCAAGTGCAATATCACATTCATGTAGGTTATTTTATTGATTTCCTTGTTTTCTATTTCTTCTTTCTTTGTTTTTTATTTTACTTTTTATTACTTAAGGCAAATTTTCAATTCAAATATATTTTCATCATATACTTTTCATCATATACTTTTGAGCCCAAATAATCAAATAATCGATAAATTATTTTTGCTACCACTGAAATGAGCCAATTTAAGCCAGATTGATTCTACTAAAGGCAGGTTTATTGGAAAGCTGCTCTGGGGCAAATTCATTGGCCCTGAGGACTAAGGCCAGGGAAGTCACTGTGGGGGAGTATAAGGAGGGGGAAGAGAAAGAGAGAAAGGTCGAAGGTCATGCAGAGAGAGGGGTAGGAGGGAGGGAGGGAGGGAGACAGAGAGAGAGAGAGAGAGAGAGAGAGGAGGGGAGGGCTGGGGAGGGCAGGGAAGAGAAGAGAAGAGAAGAGAAGAGAAGAGAAGAGAAGAGAAGAGAAGAGAAGAGAAGAGAAGAGAAGAAGAGAGAAGGAGAGGGAGGAGACCAGAGTGTCTGGTTATATAAGGAAAAGACTCTAGGGGAAGGGCAGTACAG
Organism: Rattus norvegicus; assembly: GCF_021556685.1. NCBI lineage: Eukaryota > Metazoa > Chordata > Mammalia > Rodentia > Muridae > Rattus > Rattus norvegicus. The sequence goes on from NC_141553.1 coordinate 45,073,106, forward strand.
CCCGAGACTGGAAAGTTCAAAATTGTTCAAGGTTGGTTCAGAGTATACCAAGTATCGACAAAGGGATTCTGGGAAAACCTGGAGTCTAGGTCTGCTTTGATATGTAAAATAAACACCTTAGTCCTTGGGTCAGAAACCAAACAATAATGTTTTTACTTGCCATTTCAAGCTAGACAAGTCATAGAGCTAATCAATTTCCTAGTGGTGGAACAAGAATCACACCTACAGAATAAAGTTGAAGAGAGCATTGCACCTATCTGTAATTGTCTAAAGCACTGAAAACTCAACATAATTAACGTTATTAAAATTATATTAATGTAACAGACCAATTATGCACATGATGATACATGTGTGTACATGTGCATTTAAAGGCCAGGTATCAACCTCAGACTTTGTTCCTCAGACCAGATATCTTGTTGCCTTTAAACAGAGACTATAGCCTGATCAGAATGCTACTGGGTGGCCGGTGAGCCCAAAGTATCCTCTTGTGTCCACCAGCACATGTACCCTAAAATACTTGGTGTATAATTTACTATCTTACAGATTATATTTGTAAACAGGAAAATTGAATGTTTTTGGGTGGTTTGACCAGTGCTTTTGTTTATTTTTGTTGTTGTTGTTTGTTTGTTTTAGCTTTTTATTGATTCTTTGGGAGTTTCACATATGCAACCCAGTCCCACTCATCTCCTGATCTCCACATTCCCTCATATCTGCCATTCATATTGCAACTACCCCATGAACAGACAAACATACACACACGCACATGCACACACACACACACACACACACACACACACACACACACACCAATAACAAAAACAAAGCATAGAAAATATCTCATCCTGGAAGCTATAGTATGTCACATTGTGTGCCACTGTATATTCTCTGCCCATACATTTTCACTTGCTAATGTTCATTCTAATGTGCCATTGGTCTGGCTCAAGATTTTTGGATTCTGTTGACCTCATCAATTTTGGATTCTCGTCAGGATTTTTTCCCAGTTACCCGCTGTTGCCCTGTGTCATGGAGATCCTGAAGCATTGGATCCTGAAGCAGGACTGACCCGTTTTTGCATCTGAACTGTTGGAATTAAGCATCAAAATCTGACAAAATCACACTGTGCAACAGGTCCCACAATAAACTGTGGGAGGTTTATTAAGAGGGAGGTATAAGAGGGCACAGAGGCTGCCTCTGTAGGACCTGATGAGCCCTATGTCAGGGAGGTCCCACTCACTAAAACACAAAGACAGGGAGCAATGAAATCAAGCAAGAGGTTTAATGATCCAGCGCACTGGGGTGGCCCTGTAATTGGAACAGAGGCAACCCCAAATAACAAAAGCACACACTTTTTATACACTTGTGGAGGAGAGCCTTTGGCAACAGCACGAGTTGGTCCTTGATGACACACTCACCTTAGCACGTCTCAGTGGTGCGATATCTTTGACTCTCAGATAGGGAACTACTAAGGGGCCTTCCCTCTTCGAGGTTAGCTCATTTCCTGGAGCAGGGTGTTATTCTAAGTCCTTTGGACAGGGTACAAAGCTGGCAAAAGCCCTTAGGGTCCTCATAGCCTACCTACTTTCTACCAGGCCAAGCCTTCTAATAGATCTTATACTTCAGTAAGAGCTAGGGTCCTTCAACTCTGGGTGGAAAAAAGGAAAAAGGCAACAGGGTAGGAAAATCATGGCTGTTTAATTGGAACAGTGGAGCATGCACTGGAGAGACAGAGGCAACAATGGGAATATGTTGCTTCTGGGCAGCTAGTGATGACTTGTCCTGTTGTCACCTGTTGCCAGGCCATAGGGAGAGTCCTGATGGTCCCGTTGTTGTGAAGTTCCCTTGGGGTAGCTGTGGAGGTACCTGGTTGCCAACACTAATGATTCCCAGATGATACACATTTTGGGGTGGCTTAAACACACTAGTAATCGCCATATTTTGTGCCACATTTGTCCATGGTATAACAAGCATTATAGCTTGAAAGAAGATAAGCATCCTTTTCTCTGCTCTCCAGTGCTAAGCCTACCTACCATATTGCAGAGTGTCTTAGTTTGGGTTTCTATTTCTGCACCAAAGAGCATGACCAAGAAGCAAGTTGGGGAGGAAAGGGTTTATTCAGCTTACACTTCCACATTGCTGTCCATCACCAAAGGGAGTCAGGACTGGAACTCACGCAGGTCAGGAAGCAGGAGCTGATGCAGAGGCCATGGAGGGATGTTACTTACTGGCTTGCTTCTCCTGGATTGCTCAGTTTGCTCTCTTATAGTACCCAAGACTATCAGTCCAGGGATGGCACCACCCACGAGGGGCCCTCTCCCTTTGATCACTAATTGAGAAAATGCCTCACAGCTGGGTCTCATGGAGGCATTTCCTCAACTGAGGCTCCTTTCTCTGTGATAACACCAGCTGTGTCAAGTTGACACATAAAACCAGCCAGTACACACAGTGAACCAGAAATATGAGCTTGAAACCAGCAGGATTTGAAGAACTGAAATCAGAGGGTGATGTGTTTATAAAATGATAAAAGAGAGGGGATATGTTCTATGGAGGTGTGGTAAGGTATGGGGAAAGGGGTGCCTCAGCAGGTCCATGCTGAGGCATCCCTTCCCCCTGAGAGACCATTCACAGGACGGTATAATATAGAATAGAGTTTATTTAGGGCATAGGGAGGGGAGTTAAGAGGTTAATAAAGGCAGAGAGAGAGAGAGAGAGAGAGAGAGAGAGAGAGAGAGAGAGAGAGAAGAGAAGAGAAGAGAAGAGAAGAGAAGAGAAGAGAAGAGAAGAGAAGAGAAGAGAAGAGAAGAGAAGAGAAGAGAAGTTGAGGAGTAGACACTGGCCATGAGCATGTGGATAGAGAGTGGGAAGGGAATGGGGAGAGAGTGGGAGCAGGAAGGATAGAGCAAGAGCAAAAGAAGACCAAGAGAGAGAGAGAGAGGAGGGGGCTAGCATCCCCTTTTATAATGAGTCAGGCACACCAGTGGGGCTGTGGGGCAAAGCTTAGACAGAATGCTAACAGAGGGTATTGATCGTCACCAGACTATATTCCCCCAAATGCATGACAAAAGCACATGATCAGAAGTGTTGCCTGGCATCTTTTTAAGCATAAGAGTGATTTTCCAACAATTGGCCACATGGATTTGGGACTGTTTAAGACACACACGGCACTTATTCGCATAAATTATAACCACTGTTATATTCTAGATTAAAATTATTTTACCCAGTATATTGGTCATTATTTGTTTTATGTTCCCTTAGAAATTTTGTGGAATAAATAACTACTCTAAATAAATGTTTATACACACAAAGGAAAAGGAGAGCCATTTCCAATGTCTAGTTATACATTTGCCAATACATCTATCCAACTCTATTCATGATTCAATAGCAAAGCCGGAGAGAATTGATAATAATTCAAAATGCCAATTTCCCTGCACTGAGAGGGTAAGATGCACTGTGAGGACATACACACATGCATCTAGAATTTTAAAGCTAAATGTAAAAGCTACTTTTTAAAATCAAAAATTTAAACAATCAACAAAATTACACTTACTAGGATTATGGGCTTAACTCCATTGAGGCAAATAAGCACTTTAATTCCATGTAAACTGAGAAAACATTTGCTAAGCTAGTCTGGCACCTCTGAGGACATTTCCTGCTTTACTCCCTGTGGTTCTAAGGCTTTGTATAAATCTCCCTTTTCTACTATTTACTGCTACAAAATTTATGCTCTTAACGTCTGCCTGGTACTAATAATGCTCACACATAAACACCAAGATAATTGCAAAGTGTGATTGAATGGTTTCTTTAGAGAGAGGAAAGCGGAGGTTACTACATAGACACTGTTATTTCAGCTGCTATTTTTGTCAACTTCTCTTTGTTCTGAGCCAGCTCCATAGTGACTTCTGCCCCTCACCTCAGAAAACCAAACAAAGCACAAGGAGGGTTCCTTCTTCCCTAGGCTAGAAGTTTCTTTTCTTTTTCTAGTTAACCGAATAAAATTATTTTTGATGACTGAAACATAGATTTATATAGACTGATGGTTCTAACCCACACCTACCTCTACTTTTACGGAAAAAATATAGATATATTTTCATAATATTTCATGTTTCATTTTAAGGGTTCAGGATTCACCAAAAACTGATGCCCCAGGCTCAAATAGTGTGTAAACACAAAGAGTGTTTAATTCTACGGAGGTCTAGCATGCTGAGGTCTCCCATTACCAAATTGGAGAGAATCCTAAGTGAGCTCAAAGACCTGATTTAGAGCACATTAGGGGAATTCTGGTATAGGTGACCTTTCTCTTGCTCCATCTCTAGGGACATTCCAGGCCCATTACTGAGGCATGGGGGCTGGAAACTGTTGCTGAGGGAGTCTGGAAACTGTTGCTGACCCATTGCCCTTGCTTCAGGTCAGGTGGTAGGGCAGCTTATGATGGCAGGGCAATTTCTGACTAGCTCCCTGAAGCCTGGGATTTTTTTCTAATAACTGACTTCCCTGGGCTTGCCTGGACTTGCCCAATTCCTGAATTGCCAATTTGAAACCTGTCGTGGAGTTAGCCTAGCCTTCTCATCCTATTTTTCACAAGTTTCATAAGTTTCAAATTTCTATTTTTATTAAATGAATCTAACAACTCTTTATGCCTAATAATATGTGTGTGTAAAAACAAAAATATATGGTGTAGATCAATATCTATATATTTCATATGTATATAAATATGTCTAGCTATACTTCCAATTAGAGAAAAATCGACTGACATACTGAATTATCCAAGCAATATATACTATTTTGTTGATCATTTAAAATCCATTTTGGAAGTAATAAGCCACTTATTACAAAAATTTCATTATAATTTCAAATAACAATTATAATGATTTATACTCCTCCAACCTAAAAGAAAACAGATCTTGATGTTCCAAACTATGTTTATTTTATCCTGCCATTTCAAAACCTCAACACAGCCTAAACCCTTGATGACTTTTATTCATCGCTGGGACCCATTTGAGAAGTCTTATCGAAACTTTCACACTCAGAAGTAGCCTGGAACAATTCTGTTAACTCAGCATGGCATGCTCTGCTGCGTGCTGTGGTGGCCTTAGAGGTTCTTCATTACCTCCTCACAGTCATTCTTGCCATGGAGCCTGCTGTAGGCTGGTAATTGCTGAAGAAAACAAAACAAAACATAAAACAAAAACAAACAAAACAAAACATAAAACGAAAACAAACAAACAAAAAAACAGAAACAAGAAAACAAAAAGAATTCCTCCTACTCACACTGTCAGAGTTCTGGCATCAACTCTACTCAAACCACTTGTGTTGATTTGTACTCTCAGACACCCAAAGTAAAATGGCGGACACAGAGTTGTTGCTGGTACTGGTACCCAGTCAGTCACCATCACCATACATAACATCCTACTGAATATCCTTTGTCTCCAGGTTGGCCCATTGTCCTCAAGCCTCTCTTTTAGCAGCTTATGAAACCAGGAATTTATTCAAAAGAGGCCCTATTGTTTCTCTTAAATAAGTCACGTGAGGGTAATAATCACCCTGTATTGCCTTCCACTCTGTTGTGTTTTATTCAGAAATACCATACATAATCACTGTGGGAACTAGAGATACAAAGTAAATATATATGACTTTAGAGTATGTTTAGAGATGGATGGCCAACAAATATTTGGAATATGTTGTGATGAGATTATAAAAAGGGTCACTGCTCCATGCTGGGCCCCTGGGACTCTCGGACCCATGTGGTCACTACCTGGCTCTGGCACCGTAGGGACATATGGAACTAATCTTTATTTATCAGAGGCAGCTGGCTTCAGTGAGGCACCATACCACGTTAGCCTAGCTATCTTTTGGCCCCAGCAGTCTCTCCCCTCCCATTATTAGTCACCTTGACCAGCTCTGGTCAGTCAGGAACTCTGGTCCCAGCTACCCGATAATAAAAAGACTCAACAAACTATAACCCAACAACCAGATTTATATGTAAAGTACTCAATGTATAATACATCCACACAATAAGCTTACAAAGCGGTTGAAAAGGATATAAACCGCCCACCTAGATAAGATAAATTTGCTCATCTAGACACACAAAATCCTGTACACATCCATCCCTTAAGAATAGTCATAACAGGGGTTGTGAATTTAGCTCAGTGGTAGAGCAAAGGCAAGCACAAGGCCCTGCGTTCGGGCCTCAGCTCCAGAAAAAAAGAAAATAAAAAAGAATAGTCATAACAACCTGTAAATGTGCAGAGAGAAATCTTAACATCTGCCGCCCTGTTCTCTTGGCTGCTCCCTCTTACTTAGAAAATAAAACTTTTTCTCTAACTCTTAGGCCCATAATCTCAATTTTCTAGTGGATTCTTACCCAATATGTTGGATTGCCACCTGTAGCTACTCTACACTCGGTCCCCAAGCTGCCCATTCCAGGCTGTCTCCCTTTTAGCTTCCCTCTCTGCGCAGTCCCCTAGGTGGTATTTACTGCACCTGGCACACACACACACACACACACACACACACACACACACACACACACACACACACACACACACATCTCATTCTGCAGACCCTTGCTCATTCTCACTCAGCGCAGGCAACAGAGACAGATCCTCATGCTCCAACTGCCTCTCAGCCATTTCTTTTACACTAAAGAGCACAGTATTTTGGGAGAAAGGTCTTGTGTTTGTGTTTTTAAAAAGGGTAATTGGGATCTAGACACCTTCTGGAGTTATATGGATCAGATTGATAGAGGGAGACGGCCTGAAAATAGGTTCCAGAGAAGCAAATGAAAAGTTTTCTTGATGATGCTAAAACTAAAACTAAAAATGAGAATTATGTATTGCAGAATGTACCTGCTTGTATTTCTGGTCTCAAGGCCTTTTCAGCTGGGTCCAGTCAAGATAAACACAACAGGCTACAACATTCGTTCTATCCCCCCAACCCCCAAGGATATCTCAATGCCCATGTACAACTTAGAAAAGTCACTGAAGAGTTGTTGCCCTGATTCCCTGGACTTTGGGGGTGGGGGTGGGGCTGAAGGTGGTTATTCTAAGGTCGCTTTTGTGAGGAATTTAGAAGTGGTCATAATTTAGCAGGGAGGAATTAGCTAGATTGATTTGTACAGCCATAATCTCAGTTGGTAACTAAGGTAAAATCATATCTTTACTTTGGTAGAGAACTTACTTGTTACAAAATTTTAAAAATGCAAGGTTTGGACCCAGTCCTTCTATTGATGTCATTACACTTCTGAATTGATTAAACGTAGGAATTAGGGGCCAAATAACATATTCATGGCTCCTAGTTCACCATTAGGGTGTTTTTAAATTTTTCTCGTCAGAAATAGCTGAGAACAGTTAATAGACAACAGTCCAGACTACCTTATATAGATAGATGTTTTTCAAAAATGTCAGAGATATACAAAATATGACATTGAAAGTTATTTATCTTTTGTTGAAACACATTTGCTCCTAACAGTTCTCTTTTGATGGATTTAGCAAAGAAATTGAACATCTCCACCTCCGGGTGAGGTAATGCTTTGTGGCAAGGCAGCCATTGGGCAGAAACTGCCTATTTCACATACAGACTAATACTGTCCAAAAAGGGACACATTATGCAGAGTAGTTGACTGATAATATTTGCCAAGACAGAATTAGCAACCCTTCAAGATTTCTGCATTTCAAGCGTCTGTCAGTTGATCCTGGACCAGAAGGCTGACACTTGCACTCACAAGTTGCTAACAGGTGACTGTGCTAGTGGATTTGTCTCTCCAACCTGTCTCAGTTCTAGAAGCCGTGTTAGGCTCCCTGTGTTTATAGATATTTAGTCATTCTCAGATTTCTGATGGAGTTGAAGACTAATTTACTCTCATAGCCTACGCAAGCTAATTAACTTTGAGAAAACATAGTCATCAGATAATTTTTCTTTTTTTTTTTTTTTTTTTTTTTTTTTTTATAATAAAGCTGTCTGACCCCAGCTTAAGAAGCAACACATGAAGCTGTGTGTTCAATATTTTGTGGAGTCACCTTTTCTTTTTTTTTTTTTATTTATTTATTTTTTTATTAACTTGAGTATTTCTTATATACATTTCGAGTGTTATTCCCTTTCCCGGTTTCCGGGCAAACATCCCCCTCCCCCCTCCCCTTCCTTATGGGTGTTCCCCTCCCAACCCTCCCCCCATTGCCGCCCTCCCCCCATAGACTAGTTCACTGTGGGTTCAGTCTTAGCAGGACCCAGGGCTTCCCCTTCCACTGGTGCTCTTACTAGGATATTCATTGCTACCTATGGGGTCAGAGTCCAGGGTCAGTCCATGTATAGTCTTTAGGTAGTGGCTTAGTCCCTGGAAGCTCTGGTTGCTTGGCATTGTTGTACTTTTGGGGTCTCGAGCCCCTTCAAGCTCTTCCAGTTCTTTCTCTGATTCCTTCAATAGGGGACCTATTCTCAGTTCAGTGGTTTGCTGCTGGCATTCGCCTCTATATTTGCTGTATTCTGGCTGTGTCTCTCAGGAGCGATCTACATCCGGCTCCTGTCGGTCTGCACTTCTTTGCTTCATCCATCTTGTCTAATTGGGTGGCTGTATATGTATGGGCCACATGTGGGGCAGGCTCTGAATGGGTGTTCCTTCAGTCTCTGTTTTAATCTTTGCCTCTCCCTTCCCTGCCAAGGGTATTCTTTTTCCTCATTTAAAGAAGGAGTGAAGCATTCACATTTTGATCATCCGTCTTGAGTTTCGTTTGTTCTAGGGATCTAGGGTAATTCAAGCATTTGGGCTAATAGCCACTTATCAATGAGTGCATACCATGTATGTCTTTCTGTGATTGGGTTAGCTCACTCAGGATGATATTTTCCAGTTCCAACCATTTGCCTACGAATTTCATAAACTCGTTGTTTTTGATAGCTGAGTAATATTCCATTGTGTAGATGTACCACATTTTCTGTATCCATTCCTCTGTTGAAGGGCATCTGGGTTCTTTCCAGCTTCTGGCTATTATAAATAAGGCTGCGATGAACATAGTGGAGCACGTGTCTCTTTTATATGTTGAGGCATCTTTTGGGTATATGCCCAAGAGAGGTATAGCTGGATCATCAGGCAGTTCAATGTCCAATTTTCTGAGGAACCTCCAGACTGATTTCCAGAATGGTTTTACCAGTCTGCAATCCCACCAACAATGGAGGAGTGTTCCTCTTTCTCCACATCCTCGCCAGCATCTGCTGTCACCTGAGTTTTTGATCTTAGCCAATCGCACTGGTGTGAGGTGAAATCTCAGGGTTGTTTTGATTTGCATTTCCCTTATGACTAAAGATGTTGAACATTTCTTTAGGTGTTTCTCAGCCATTCGGCATTCCTCAGCTGTGAATTCTTTGTTTAGCTCTGAACCCCATTTTTTAATAGGGTTATTTGTTTCCCTGCGGTCTAACTTCTTGAGTTCTTTGTATATTTTGGATATAAGGCCTCTATCTGTTGTAGGATTGGTAAAGATCTTTTCCCAATCTGTTGCTTGCCGTTTTGTCCTAACCACAGTGTCCTTTGCCTTACAGAAGCTTTGCAGTTTTATGAGATCCCATTTGTCGATTCTTGATCTTAGAGCATAAGCCATTGGTGTTTTGTTCAGGAAATTTTTTCCAGTGCCCATGTGTTCCAGATGCTTCCCTAGTTTTTCTTCTATTAGTTTGAGTGTGTCTGGTTTGATGTGGAGGTCCTTGATCCACTTGGACTTAAGCTTTGTACAGGGTGATAAGGATGGATCGATCTGCATTCTTCTACATGTTGCCCTCCAGTTGAACCAGCACCATTTGCTGAAAATGCTATCTTTTTTCCATTGGATGGTTTTGGCTCCTTTGTCAAAAATCAAGTGACCATAGGTGTGTGGGTTCATTTCTGGGTCTTCAATTCTATTCCATTGGTCTATCTGTCTGTCTCTGTACCAATACCATGCAGTTTTTATCACTATTGCTCTGTAATACTGCTTGAGTTCAGGGATAGTGATTCCCCCTGAAGTCCTTTTATTGTTGAGGATAGCTTTAGCTATCCTGGGTTTTTTTGTTATTCCAGATGAATTTGCAAATTGTTCTGTCTAACTCTTTGAAGAATTGGATTGGTATTTTGATGGGGATTGCATTGAATCTGTAGATTGCTTTTGGTAAAATGGCCATTTTTACCATATTAATCCTGCCAATCCATGAGCATGGGAGATCTTTCCATCTTCTGAGGTCTTCTTCAATTTCTTTCCTCAGTGTCTTGAAGTTCTTATTGTACAGATCTTTTACTTGCTTGGTTAAAGTCACACCGAGGTACTTTATATTATTTGGGTCTATTATGAAGGGTGTCGTTTCCCTAATTTCTTTCTCGGCTTGTTTCTCTTTTGTATAGAGGAAGGCAACTGATTTATTTGAGTTAATTTTATACCCAGCCACTTTGCTGAAGTTGATTATCAGCTTTAGTAGTTCTCTGGTGGAACTTTTGGGATCACTTAAATATACTATCATGTCATCTGCAAATAGTGATATTTTGACCTCTTCTTTTCCGATCTGTATCCCTTTGATCTCCTTTTGTTCTCTGATTGCTCTGGCTAGAACTTCAAGAACTATATTGAATAAGTAGGGAGAGAGTGGGCAGCCTTGTCTAGTCCCTGATTTTAGTGGGATTGCTTCAAGTTTCTCTCCATTTAGTTTAATGTTAGCAACTGGTTTGCTGTATATGGCTTTTACTATGTTTAGGTATGGGCCTTGAATTCCTATTCTTTCCAGGACTTTTATCATGAAGGGGTGTTGAATTTTGTCAAATGCTTTCTCAGCATCTAATGAAATGATCATGTGGTTCTGTTCTTTCAGTTTGTTTATATAATGGATCACGTTGATGGTTTTCCGTATATTAAACCATCCCTGCATGCCTGGGATGAAGCCTACTTGATCATGGTGGATGATTGTTTTGATGTGCTCTTGAATTCGGTTTGCCAGAATTTTATTGAGTATTTTTGCGTCGATATTCATAAGGGAAATTGGTCTGAAGTTCTCTTTCTTTGTTGTGTCTTTGTGTGGTTTAGGTATAAGAGTAATTGTGGCTTCATAGAAGGAATTCGGTAGGGCTCCATCTGTTTCAATTTTGTGGAATAGTTTGGATAATATTGGTATGAGGTCTTCTATGAAGGTTTGATAGAATTCTGCACTAAACCCGTCTGGACCTGGGCTCTTTTTGGTTGGGAGACCTTTAATGACTGCTTCTATTTCCTTAGGAGTTATGGGGTTGTTTAACTGGTTTATCTGTTCCTGATTTAACTTCGATACCTGGTATCTGTCTAGGAAATTGTCCATTTCCTGAAGATTTTCAAATTTTGTTGAATATAGGTTTTTATAGTAAGATCTGATGATTTTTTGAATTTCCTCCGAATCTGTAGTTATGTCTCCCTTTTCATTTCTGATTTTGTTAATTTGGACACACTCTCTGTGTCCTCTCGTTAGTCTGGCTAAGGGTTTATCTATCTTGTTGATTTTCTCAAAGAACCAACTTTTGGTTCTGTTGATTCTTTCTATGGTCCTTTTTGTTTCTACTTGGTTGATTTCAGCTCTGAGTTTGATTATTTCCTGCCTTCTACTCCTCCTGGGTGTATTTGCTTCTTTTTGTTCTAGAGCTTTTAGGTGTGCTGTCAAGCTGCTGACATATGCTCTTTCCTGTTTCTTTCTGCAGGCACTCAGCGCTATGAGTTTTCCTCTTAGCACAGCTTTCATTGTGTCCCATAAGTTTGAGTATGTTGTATCTTCATTTTCATTAAATTCTAAAAAGTTTTTAATTTCTTTCTTTATTTCTTCCTTGACCAGGTTATCATTGAGTAGAGCATTGTTCAATTTCCACGTATATGTGGGCATTCTTCCCTTATTGTTATTGAAGACCAGTTTTAGGCCGTGGTGGTCCGATAGCACGCATGGGATTATTTCTATCTTTCTGTACCTGTTGAGGCCCGTTTTTTGACCAATTATATGATCAATTTTGGAGAAAGTACCATGAGGAGCTGAGAAGAAGGTATATCCTTTTGCTGTAGGATAGAATGTTCTATAAATATCCGTTAAGTCCATTTGGCTCATGACTTCTCTTAGTCTGTCTACATCACTGTTTAATTTCTGTTTCCATGATCTGTCCATTGATGAGAGTGGGGTGTTGAAATCTCCCACTATTATTGTGTGAGGTGCAATGTGTGTTTTGAGCTTTAGTAAGGTTTCTTTTACATATGTAGGTGCCCTTGTATTTGGGGCATAGATATTTAGGATTGAGAGTTCATCTTGGTTGATTTTTCCTTTGATGAATATGAAGTGTCCTTCCTTATCTTTTTTGATGACTTTTAGTTGGAAATTGATTTTATTTGATATTAGAATGGCTACTCCAGCTTGCTTCTTCTGACCATTTGCTTGGAAAGTTGTTTTCCAGCCTTTCACTCTGAGGTAGTGTCTGTCTTTGTCTCTGAGGTGTGTTTCCTGTAGGCAGCAGAATGCAGGGTCCTCGTTGCGTATCCAGTTTGTTAATCTATGTCTTTTTATTGGGGAGTTGAGGCCATTGATATTGAGAGATATTAAGGAATAGTGCTTATTGCTTCCCGTTATATTCATATTTGATGTGAGGTTATGTTTGTGTGCTTTCATTCTCTTTGTTTTGTTGCCAAGACGATTAGTTTCTTGCTTCTTCTAGGGTATAGCTTGCCTCCTTATGTTGGGCTTTACCATTTATTATCCTTTGTAGTGCTGGATTTGTAGAAAGATATTGTGTAAATTTGGTTTTGTCATGGAATATCTTGGTTTCTCCATCAATGTTAATTGAGAGTTTTGCTGGATACAGTAATCTGGGCTGGCATTTGTGTTCTCTTAGGGTCTGTATAACATCAGTCCAGGATCTTCTGGCCTTCATAGTTTCTGGCGAGAAGTCTGGTGTGATTCTGATAGGTCTCCCTTTATATGTTACTTGACCTTTTTCCCTTACTGCTTTTAATATTCTTTCTTTATTTTGTGCGTTTGGTGTTTTGACAATTATGTGACGGGAGGTGTTTCTTTTCTGGTCCAATCTATTTGGAGTTCTGTAGGCTTCCTGTATGTCTATGGGTATCTCTTTTTTTAGGTTAGGGAAGTTTTCTTCTATGATTTTGTTGAAGATATTTACTGGTCCTTTGAGCTGGGAGTCTTCACTCTCTTCTATACCTATTATCCTTAGGTTTGATCTTCTCATTGAGTCCTGGATTTCCTGTATGTTTTGGACCAGTAGCTTTTTCCGCTTTACATTATCTTTGACAGTTGAGTCAATGATTTCTATGGAATCTTCTGCTCCTGAGATTCTCTCTTCCATCTCTTGTATTCTGTTGGTGAAGCTTGTATCTACAGCTCCTTGTCTCTTCTTTTGGTTTTCTATATCCAGGGTTGTTTCCATGTGTTCTTTCTTGATTGCTTCTATTTCCATTTTTAATTCCTTCAACTGTTTGATTGTGTTTTCCTGGAATTCTTTCAGGGATTTTTGCAATTCCTCTCTGTAGGCTTTTACTTGTTTATTAATGTTTTCCTGTGCTTCCCTAAGTGTGTTCAGGTCTTTCCTGAAGTCCTCCAGCATCATGATCAAATATGATTTTGAAACTAGATCTTGCTTTTCTGGTGTGTTTGGATATTCCATGTTTGTTTTGGTGGGAGAATTGGGCTCCGATGATGGCATGTAGTCTTGGTTTCTGTTGCTTGGGTTCCTGCGCTTGCCTCTCGCCATCAGATTATCTCTAGTGTTACTTTGTTCTGCTATTTCTGACAGTGGCTAGACTGTCCTATAAGCCTGTGTGTCAGGAGTGCTGTAGACCTGTTTTCCTCTCTTTCAGTCAGTTATGGGGACAGAGTGTTCTGCTTTCGGGCGTGTAGTTTTTCCTCTCTACAGGTCTTCAGCTGTTCCTGTGGGCCTGTGTCTTGAGTTCACCAGGCAGCTTTCTTGCAGCAGAAAATTTGGTCTTACCTGTGGTCCCGAGGCTCAGGTTTGCTCGTGGGGTGCTGTCCAGGGGCTCTCTGCAGCGGCAGCAACCAGGAAGACCTGTGCCGCCCCTTCCGGGAGCTTCAGTGCACCAGGGTTCCAGATGGTCTTTGGCTTTTTCCTCTGGCGTCCGAGATGTGTGTGCAGGGAGCAGTCTCTTCTGGTTTCCCAGGCCTGTCTGCCTCTCTGAAGGTTTAGCTCTCCCTCCCACGGGATTTGGGTGCAGAGAACTGTTTATCCGGTCTGTTTCCTTCAGGGTCCGGCGGTGTCTGTGGCAGGGGTCCTGCCACTCCTGGGCCCTCCCCCACGGGAGCCCAGAGGCCTTATACAGTTTCCTCTTGGGCCAGGGATGTGGGCAGGGGTGAGCAGTGTTGGTGGTCTCTTCCGCTCTGCAGCCTCAGGAGTGCCCACCTGACCAGGCGGTTGGGTCTCTCTCTCACCGGGTCTGGGAGCAGAGAGCTGCTGCGGGCCGGGATCCGCGGGTGTGGGACTTCCGGTAAACACAGAACGTGCCCGGTTCTAGAGAAATTCTGCTTCCGTGTGTCCCAAGCTCACCAGGCAGCTTTCTTGCAGCAGAAAATTTGGTCTTACCTGTGGTCCCGAGGCTCAAGTTCGCTCGTGGGGTGCTGCCCAGGGGCTCTCTGCAGCGGCAGCAACCAGGAAGACCTGTGCCGCCCCTTCCGGGAGCTTCAGTGCCCAGATAATTTTTCTAGTGGTAATAGTTGTGCACAGCTCATATTTGATGAAAAAAAAAGGTTTTGTTTTGTTTTGTTTTGTTTTTTAGTTAAACAGAAAGGGTGATGTGTAGGATGATGTCATTATGCAGCAAGGAGGGGCCAGGATAAGGCCTAGCCTATCACTGGATGAAAAGGAAGGGTAGGTGGGAAAAAGTCTAGGGAGGAGGGAGGAGGAAATGTAGTGAAAAAAAAAAGTCAAAACGGAGACAATAAAGCAGGATGATCCATACCCTAATGTGCTTAAATATGTCTGTAGGGGCCAGTGAGTAAAATGTGGTGGTTTGAATATGTTTGGCACAGGAAGTCGTACTAGTAGGTGTGGCCTTGTTGGAGTAGGCATGGCCTATTGGAGGAAATGAGTCACTGAGGGACTGGGGGGTTGGCTTTGTGACCTGCCTGGAAGAAAGTTTGATCCTTGGCTTCAATTGGATGAAGATCTAGAACTCTGAGGTTCTTCTGTGGTATGCTTGCCTGGAAGCTGCCATACTCCTGCCTTGATCATACTGTCCTGAACCTCTGAACTTGTAAGCCAGAACCAATTAAACGTTGTCCTTTATAAGAGTTGCCTTGGTCATGTTGTCTGTTCATGGCAGTAAAACCCTGATTAAGATACAGTGGAAACCTATAAGAATAATAAGGATTGGACCAGAAAACATAGCTATGGCCATTGAGAAAAATTATTTTAATAAAAGTGTTTGCTTGGACATTGTATTAGCTGGAGTAGCAATGATAGTAGGTACTCTAGCCAGATTCATGAAGTGTTCTAAATATTTTACCTGGATTTGTCAATGTATTCTCCATATCAGCCATATTAACAATATGCTATAACTATATATTTTTAGATGTTGAAAGTGTAATTTTGAGATGTGTTTCTGTGGTAAAAATAAATAAGAAAATGAATGGGAATATTAGAATATACCGTACCTAGAAAAATTAAATATTGTTTAGTAGAACTTTCACTAAAATCAGTACATGAGTTTTAACTTGCAGTGTACAATCTAATTTTATCTTTGAGGCTTAAGAATGCTTGAGAAGGACAACATTAATTCCTAAAGTGAGGAAATAAAACAAAGCAAAAAATATCTCTTCCATAGAATAAGCAGAATACAAAAAAATGGCTTTCATAAAGAAGAATAAAAAGTGACTGTTGGATATTTTTGAGTCTGGATTATGTTACTTAAGATTGTTTCCTCTAGTTCTATCCATTTGTCCACTAATTTAATGTTTTGGATTTTTTTGTTTGTTTGGTTTTCTGTTTTTTTTTTTTTTTTTTTTTTTGGTTTTTGGTTTTGTTTGTTTGTTTGTTTAATTTTGTTTTTTTTTTTTTGGTTTCTTTTTTTTTAATACCAGACTGTCCCACTGGATAATTGTACCACATTGTTTTTATCTACATATCCATTAATGGATATCTAGGCTATTACCAATTTCTGGCCATTATGAACTAAGCAGTAACAGATATTGTTGAGTACATATTTCTGTAGTAGGATGTAGAGACATTTGGGTATATGCCCATGAGTGGTATAGCTGGATCTTGAGGTCCATCAATTCTCACCTTCCCAGAGCATGGCCACACTGACTTCCTTAGTGGCCTTTAGTTTACCCTCATACCAGCAGTTAAATGTTCCCCTTACTCCAGATCCTTGCCAACATGAACTGCCATTTGTCTTATTGATTTCGAACCTTCTAATTTGTATAAAATGAAATCTCGAGGTAGTTTTATTTTTTTTTATTTCCTTGATGACTAAGGATGCTTAACATTTCAAGAGTTTCTCAGCCATTTGAGTTTCTTCTTTTGACAATTCTCAAATACAGTTTTAAACCTGTATCCCACATTTAAATGGATTCTTTGTTTTGATGTACATGTTTGTAGTCTTTATATAGCCTAGGTATTAGCCCTAGGTATTGGGTTGTAGTCGGTGAAAATCTATTCCTGTTCTGTACCAAGTATCAGTACCATGATGCTTTTCAGTTCTGGGAGTTCCCACTTATTATTTTTTTATCTTAGTCCCTGCATTCTTAGTGTTACACACAGAAAGCCTTTTTCTGTGACAGTAGGTCCCAGGTGATTGCCTACCTTCTAGTGGAGCAGGTTCAGTGCATTGGCCTTACCTTGAAGTCTTTGATGCATTTGGAGTTGAGTTCTGTGTAGAGTGACAAGTATGATCTATCTGTCTTCTTCTTTATGCAGTCATCCAGTCTGATGAGCACCAATGGTGCTGTCTTTTTTTTCCAGAGTGTATTTCTGGCTTCCTTATCCATAATAAGATATCCGTTAGTGTGTGTACTTATGCTTAGGACTTCAATTCTCTTCCACTGACTAATGTTCCTATTTTTATTCAGATACCATGCTGTTTTTATTACTACAGCTCTGCAGGGCAATGTGGTATCAGAGATTCTGATATGTCCAGCAGTTCCTTTATTGTTCAGGATTGTTTTAGCTATCTTAGGGCTTTTGTTCATTTGTTTATTTTGTTTTCATAGAAGTTGAAAATTATCCTCTCGATGTCTATGGTGGTTTGGGTTAGAATTTTGATAGGATTGCATTGATTCTATTGATTGCTTTCGGTAGGATATTTCACTACGTTAATTCTACTGATACATAAATATGGGAGATCTTTCCATTTCTGATATCTTCTTAAAATTATTCCTCCAATGCCTTAATGTTTTTACTATGCAAGGATTTCACTTGGTTGGAGTACCCAAGATCTTTTATCTTTGCCATTTACAGATATCTTCTCTTTATCTATTCTAATTTTTCATAGTTTTGTTTTTTCACACTGTTGCAGGTTACATAAATTTTTCTTTCTTTTTTCTTTCTTCCTTCCTTTCTTTTTTTTGATTTAAGTTTCTTTGAGTGAGATATCAATTTCGTCTACCTTGTCAAAATGTGTAAATTTTTCTCTTCCATGTTTTGTATTCTGTTGGTGAGGCTTACCTCTGAGATTTTGTTTTTTTTTTTTAATCGTTTTTTATTTCTAGTTTTATTTCCGTTGGATTTATTGGATTTTACTTTTGTGATTTTATCTCCACTTTTATATCTTAAACTTTTCATCAGTTCATTTCACTGTTTGTGTTTTCATAGGCTGCATTAAGGGATTTATTCATATCTTCTTTAAGGTCCTAGAACGTATTCATAAGAGCTTTTTTGAACTCCTTGTCTTGTGGTTCAGCTATACAGCTTTTCCCAGGGCCTACTGTAGCAGAGTTGGCAAGTTCTGGTACCAACAAACTTTCTTGGGTGTTAATGATTGTGCTTTGTGCTGGGGTCTAAGTATCTAGGTTTGGGATGATTGTGATTCTCATCTTTATTGGGTGGATGTCCCATCCTGTGTTTCTGTTGAGTTTCTGGATCTTAGGAAAGTATGGCAGCTGTTTGGGTTGTCCAGTAGAGTCTCTGACAGGTAGAGCCACTGAAGGTCCTAGGTAGAACATGATTCTAGGGACTGGAGGCATGAAGATTGAGGGTGGTTAGGAGGTGGGAAATGAGAGTGTGAAGAAAGCTAGGTCCAACACAAGGTTCAACAAAATGCCAAAGAAGTGGAGTGAGAAACAGATAACAGGCTTCTGCAAGTAGCCTGCTACAGGGCTTAGAAGATACTGGGGAATTGGCAGTGGAGACCAGAAATCTTTGTGTAACTCTGGTAGTTTCACACATGTACATGCTTAATTTTAATTTTTATCTCCTTTCACACCCCGCCTCCGATTGAAAAAAAAATGCAATGCCTTGACTTAGAACTATGATGATATATTATCAGGCAGAGAAATGAAATATCTCAATTATTTACCATGATTTACTCCGGTTGATGATAAAAATGTTTTTTTATCGCCCATTCTTATATTTTCTTTGTAATAATAATAAAAGTATCTTTTCTTCCATGTTACTCCATTCTTTATTTTCTAGCCACTAAAGTAACATATTTTTTAAATTAGTACTCAAACGCTCTGCAATGTATAGTCATTTTTACACTGTGTCTGTTTTTCCCCAACATACGTAGAGATTGTTAGCCTTATAGTAAGTATCCTTGATCCATCATGGCTTTTTTTTTTTTTGCCAAACATTCAAGAATATCAGTAGATTTAATGGTTGGTAAAGTAATCAGTCTAACAAATAAGCTACTTGGAGGGATACGTAATTCATTCTTGTTAATCTCTGCCCTTAAGTATTTTGATCATGTTTGTACTTTGGGCTAATGCAAGTCTCTTTTTAGTGCCCATTTACTCACAAGACAATCCTCAAGAGTATTATGGGTCATTATGCAAAAAAAAACAAATTTACACAATATCTTTCTACAAATCCAGCACTACAAAGGATAATAAATGGTAAAGCCCAACATAAGGAGGCAAGCTATACCCTAGAAGAAGCAAGAAACTAATCATCTTGGCAACAAAACAAAGAGAATGAAAGCATACAAACATAACCTCACATCCAAATATGAATATAACAGGAAGCAATAACCACTATTCCTTAATATCTCTCAACATCAATGGACTCAACTCCCCAATAAAAAGAAATAGATTAACAAACTGGATACGCAACGAGGACCCTGCATTCTGCTGCCTACAGGAAACACACCTCAGAGACAAAGACAGACAAAGAGTGAAAGGCTGGAAAACAACTTTCCAAGCAAATGGTCAGAAGAAGCAAGCTGGAGTAGCCATTCTAATATCAAATAAAATCAATTTTCAACTAAAAGTCATCAAAAAAGATAAGGAAGGACACTTCATATTCATCAAAGGAAAAATCCACCAAGATGAACTCTCAATCCTAAAAAACTATGCCCCAAATACAAGGGCACCTACATATGTAAAAGAAACCTTACTAAAGCTCAAAACACACATTGGACCTCACACAATAATAGTGGGAGATTTCAACACCCCACTCTCATCAATGGAGAGATCATGGAAACAGAAATTAAACAGAGATGTAGACAGACTAAGAGAAGTCATGAGCCAAATGGACCTAACGGATATTTATAGAACATTCTATCCTAAAGCCAAAGGATATACCTTCTTCTCAGCTCCTCATGGTACTTTCTCCAAAATTGACCATATAATTGGTCAAAAAACGGGCCTCAACAGGTACAGAAAGATAGAAATAATCCCATGCGTGCTATCGGACCACCACGGCCTAAAACTGGTCTTCAATAACAATCAAGGAAGAATGTCCACATATACTTGGAAATTGAACAATGCTCTACTCAATGATAACCTGGTCAAGGAAGAAATAAAGAAAGAAATTAAAACCTTTTTAGAATTTAATGAAAATGAAGGTACAACATACTCAAACTTATGGGACACAATGAAAGCTGTGCAAAGAGGAAAACTCATAACGCTGAGTGCCTGCAGAAAGAAACAGGAAAGAGCATATGTCAGCAGCTTGACAGCACACCTAAAAGCTCTAGAACAAAAAGAAGCAAATACACCCAGGAGGAGTAGAAGGCAGGAAATAATCAAACTCAGAGCTGAAATCAACCAAGTAGAAACAAAAAGGACCATAGAAAGAATCAACAGAACCAAAAGTTGGTTCTTTGAGAAAATCAACAAGATAGATAAACCCTTAGCCAGACTAACGAGAGGACACAGAGAGTGCGTCCAAATTAACAAAATCAGAAATGAAAAGGGAGACATAACAACAGATTCAGAGGAAATTAAAAAAATCATCAGATCTTACTATAAAAACCTATATTCAACAAAACTTGAAAATCTTCAGGAAATGGACAATTTCCTAGACAGATACCAGGTACCGAAGTTAAATCAGGAACAGATAAACCAGTTAAACAATCCCATAACTCCTAAGGAAATAGAAGCAGTCATTAAAGGTCTCCCAACCAAAAAGAGCCCAGGTCCAGACAGGTTTAGTGCAGAATTCTATCAAACCTTCATAGAAGACCTCATACCAATATTATCCAAACTATTCCACAAAATTGAAACAGATGGATCACTACCGAATACCTTCTACGAAGCCACAATTACTCTTATACCTAAACCACACAAAGACACAACAAAGAAAGAGAACTTCAGGCCAATTTCCCTTATGAATATCGACGCAAAAATACTCAACAAAATTCTGGCAAACCGAATCCAAGAGCACATCAAAACAATCATCTACCATGATCAAGTAGGCTTCATCCCAGCCATGCAGGGATGGTTTAATATACGGAAAACCATCAACGTGATCCATTATATAAACAAACTGAAAGAACAAAACCACATGATCATTTCATTAGATGCTGAGAAAGCATTTGACAAAATTCAACACCCCTTCATGATAAAAGTCCTGGAAAGAATAGGAATTCAAGGCCCATACCTGAACATGGTAAAAGCCATATACAGCAAACCAGTTGCTAACATTAAACTAAATGGAGAGAAACTTGAAGCAATCCCACTAAAATCAGGGACTAGACAAGGCTGCCCACTCTCTCCCTACTTATTCAATATAGTTCTTGAAGTTCTAGCCAGAGCAATCAGACAACAAAAGGAGGTCAAGGGGATACAGATCGGAAAAGAAGAAGTCAAAATATCACTATTTGCAGATGATATGATAGTATATTTAAGTGATCCCAAAAGTTCCACCAGAGAACTACTAAAGCTGATAAACAACTTCAGCAAAGTGGCTGGGTATAAAATTAACTCAAATAAATCAGTTGCCTTCCTCTATACAAAAGAGAAACAAGCCGAGAAAGAAATTAGGGAAACGACACCCTTCATAATAGACCCAAATAATATAAAGTACCTCGGAGTGACTTTAACAAAGCAAGTAAAAGATCTGTACAATAAGAACTTCAAGACACTGAAGAAGGAAATTGAAGAAGACCTCAGAAGATGGAAAGATCTCCCATGCTCATGGATTGGCAGGATTAATATAGTAAAAATGGCCATTTTACCAAAAGCAATCTACAGATTCAATGCAATCCCCATCAAAATACCAATCCAATTCTTCAAAGAGTTAGACAGAACAATTTGCAAATTCATCTGGAATAACAAAAAACCCAGGATAGCTAAAGCTATCCTCAACAATGAAAGGACTTCAGGGGGAATCACTATCCCTGAACTCAAGCAGTATTACAGAGCAATAGTGATAAAAACTGCATGGTATTGGTACAGAGACAGACAGATAGACCAATGGAATAGAATTGAAGACCCAGAAATGAACCCACACACATATGGTCACTTGATTTTTGACAAAGGAGCCAAAACCATCCAATGGAAAAAAGATAGCATTTTCAGCAAATGGTGCTGGTTCAACTGGAGGTCAACATGTAGAAGAATGCAGATCAATCCATGCTTATCACCCAACGCTTAAGTCCAAGTGGATCAAGGACCTCCACATCAAAGCAGACACACTCAAACTAATAGAAGAAAAACTAGGGAAGCATCTGGAACACATGGGCACTGGAAAAAATTTCCTGAACAAAACACCAATGGCTTACGCTCTAAGATCAAGAATTGACAAATGGGATCTCATAAAACTGCAAAGCTTCTGTAAGGCAAAGGACACTGTGGTTAGGACAAAACGGCAACCAACAGATTGGGAAAAGATCTTTACCAATCCTACAACAGATAGAGGCCTTATATCCAAAATATACAAAGAACTCAAGAAGTTAGACCACAGGGAAACAAATAACCCTATTAAAAAATGGGGCTCAGAGCTAAACAAAGAATTCACAGCTGAGGAATGCCGAATGGCGGAGAAACACCTAAAGAAATGTTCAACATCTTTAGTCATAAGGGAAATGCAAATCAAAACAACCCTGAGATTTCACCTCACACCAGTGAGAATGGCTAAGATCAAAAACTCAGGGGACAACAGATGCTGGCGAGGATGTGGAGAAAGAGGAACACTCCTCCATTGTTGGTGGGATTGCAAACTGGTACAACCATTCTGGAAATCAGTCTGGAGGATCCTCAGAAAATTGGACATTGAACTGCCTGAGGATCCAGCTATACCTCTCTTGGGCATATACCCAAAAGATGCCCCAACATATAAAAAAGACACGTGCTCCACTATGTTCATTGCAGCCTTATTTATAATAGCCAGAAGCTGGAAAGAACCCAGATGCCCTTCAACAGAGGAATGGATACAGAAAATGTGGTACATCTACACAATGGAATATTACTCAGCTATCAAAAACAACGACTTTATGAAATTCATAGGCAAATGGCTGGAACTGGAAAATATCATCCTGAGTGAGCTAACCCAAACACAGAAAGACATACATGGTATGCACTCACTGATAAGTGGCTATTAGCCCAAATGCTTGAATTACCCTAAATGCCTAGAACAAATGAAACTCAAGACAGATGATCAAAATGTGAATGGTTCACTCCTTCTTTAAAAGGGGAACAAGAATACCCTTGGCAGGGAAGAGAGAGGCAAAGATTAAAACAGAGACTGAAGGAACACCCATTCAGAGTCTGCCCCACATGTGGCCCATGCATATACAGCCATCCAATTAGACAAGATGGATGAAGCAAAGAAGTGCAGACCAACAGGAGCCGGATGTAGATCGCTCCTGAGAGACACAGTCAGAATACAGCAAATACAGAGGCGAATGCCAACAGCAAACCACTGAACTGAGAATAGGACCCCCGTTGAAGGAATCAGAGAAAGAACTGGAAGATCTTGAAGGGGCTCGAGACCCCATATGTACAACAATGCCAAGCAACCAGAGCTTCCAGGGACTAAGCCACTACCTAAAGACTATACATGGACTGACCCTGGACTGACCTCATAGGTAGCAATGAATATCCTAGTAAGAGCACCAGTGGAAGGGGAAGCCCTGGGTCCTGCTAAGACTGAACCCCCAGTGAACTAGACTGTTGGGGGGAGGGGGACAATGGGGGGAGGGTGGGGAGGGGAACACCGATAAGAAAGGGGAGGGGGGAGGGGGATGTTTGCCCGGAAACTGGGAAAGGGAATAACACTCGAAATGTATATAAGAAATACTCAAGTTAATAATAAAAAAAATGTGTAAAGAAATAAAATAAGCTCTCAAAGATTGCACTGCTTTATATGATTAAAGAAAACAAGTAGTTTATAATTGGAAAATTTAACTCATGAACACTTACAACTTGTAATTTTAAAGAGTCATGCAGTATGGGATGAGCTAAACAGAAATACTGTCCTCGATAGGCAATAATAACACATTGATTTTCCCATGCACATACAAATCAAATGTAGATCACTCTTTAAGTATGTTCTTTGTTGGAAGTCCTTAATGTTTAATGTCTTTGTGCAAAATAATGTTAAAGAAAACAAATGCGATATTGAGAAAAATGCCTGTGAATGAAGTTATTCTGAGTAATAACTCTTGTCTCTAGGATTCCGGATCCCAGGATTTCATGATGAAGAGGTCCTTTAAAACACTTCTGCCTTTTCAAGAAGGTTGAATTCTTAGACATGACCCAAAATGCTCCACATACCTGCAAACTGAGAACAGGATTCATCATCCAGCAGGAATGCACAGAAACAAGGCGCAGGGAAAGAAAACACATGGCATTTCACATCGCACATCATGAAGCTGACTCGCTTTTTGTATTCCAAAAAATTCCAGACTTTTAAAAATCAAAAGGTCTGAAACAACATTAGAACTCCCAAGGGGGTTTCAAACTTCTCTCTATTCTGTCGTATGACTTAGTTCAAAAAGAGAAAATGGATGATTATGTGGTTAATCCTTGAGTCAAATTTCGCTTCGATCCAGCCCCAATTTTGTACACGGAAAGAAAAAGAAAAGAAAAATGACAGGCACTTTCATTTAGCAGATATGATTGACCATTAAAAACTCAAGAAAGGAATTATACATTATTTATATTATAATAGGAAAATTGTCACAAATATATGCAAGCCCTCTCTCTTCAGGCTATGATGAATTTTTCTAATGAAGTGTTCAAATGCATTTGAAGACACAACACTACAGTCATAACCTTGAAACATGAGTTTGGGCTCTTGTATGCTGGATTCTCAGTCACTGGCTTTGGGTTCTACATTACAGAAGGCTGAGCTTATAAGAGATGTCAAGTTCAGAAGGTTGATTATCAGAACCTGCCTTCGGCATATCACCTTTCAAGACCAAGGAGGGAATACCAGCCTATTCTGTTGTCTGCCCTCCTCAAAGGGCAGTTTACAAAGTTTAACTGAATCTGGCAGTAGATTTACCATAGGAAAATAAGAGACTCTCTTGAAGAATTATTTGTTTTACCCCTTAAAGAAATTCTAGAAAACTTACTTATCCCAGAAAGTTTCTGGGAAATGGTTTCTTCTATTGAATGATAAGAAATTATGTTGATTCCTTTCTTTATTCCTTCACATAAGTTAGATGAAATAGAAGTGCAAAGAGTAACTCAAATTTTGTGTAGTTTCTTAGGTATCTGGATATTTTTAAAGTAACATTTTTTTCTTTTCATTATTACTCAGTTCACACTTAATGCATATGTTCTTTTCTGATAGACTATAAAGAAAAAAATCTTTCTTCATGAAGATCAAGAATTAAATAGAATATACCACCACTTACTGTTTCTCCAATTCTTCCCCAATGGTTCAACTAAAAATAATCCTCTCCTTGAAATTCATTTATTTTCAGAACACTTTCATATTGTCCTCTGTTTCTCAGAAACCATGGAAATTTAAAGTTACTAGGGTCATCACCCCTATCCCCAAAGTCTTGTTGTAATTGTAGAACTCATTCAAAAGTTGCCAAAACATTTAATTAAATATATTCATAGTACAGATTCAGGGTGGTAATATTTGAATGAACACATAATATAATCCCAGAACTTTGGTAAAACCTTCTTAAAAAGTAATGCAGGCCAGTGAGACCAGAGAGGAGGTAAAAGCCATCCTGTACACACTTATCGAATTGAGTTCAATCTCCAGAATTCATGGAAGGGTAAAAGGAAATAATTGACCCTACAATGTTGTCCTCAGATTCCTACCCTCCACACATGTCCCAAAGGCAACCACATCAACTCATGTTGCACACCATAATAGTAAACAAATGTTTTAAAAAGTTTAAAAAGGTAATATTCCAATTCCAACTTACTAGAAATTACTTAAAATCAAAAATGTAATTAAAATGTTCTGGGCAAAAAAAAAATCAGTATCTGTAATGAAGTGAGCCCAAGAATGTGCCTCTCTTAGGAAACTGCAGGAATTTCCACAGAGCTGGGTAAACTGTCTCTTGGGCTTGAAGAGATGAAAATGGGAATACGATAAAAATACAGCCTGTGAGCATCCTTGTCTAAACCCAACGTTGCAGATTTTTTTTGCCTCCAGGCAAAGAAGAATATACAGACAATTTTAAAGTTTTTGTTTTAGAGAACACAGTTGCTCTTATGCAGTGGGTACCCTGAGAAATTGCCATCAGCTGAGTCAACTAGAAAGCTCGCAGAGTAGTTTCAGTAAGATATAATGTTGCCAAAGGCATGGGGTTCTTATCAAAATGGAGAACAAAAAATGTATTTGAAAGCAAAGAGAGAAAACAGAACTTATTAAGTTGGAAGAACTAAAAACAAGGAAAAAAGAAAAGGAAAAAACAGTTTAGGCTATCTCCAAGACTCTAACTTGTAAAATCAAATATGTATGCTACTATTTTAAAACAAAGATACATGGGTCCCCACAATAAAATAATATGTGTTACATTTAAATACTGCTATGTTTGAAACACTACATTGTAAACAGTTTGATAGAGGTGTGTGGAATGTTGATTTGCAAGCTAAAATTGAGTCTGCCACTCAGTATATTTGTCTGACTTGGAGAGAACATAGATAGCTAAGGGGAAAAAAGATATTTGTGTGCAAGATCATGGTGAAAATGCTCTGAATAAAATGATCAAAGGCCACACTCCCATTCAGTAAGTATATTTAAATGCTTCTGGAGAAAAATTCAGAGAGAGTATAGTGCAAGTAGGCTTCAGTCATGCTGGTTTTCCCACTGAAGACAGTAGGGTACATGCTTTGATACTGTCACTGAAGCCACAAGGGAGGGCACAGCCTGCTATGATTGTACCTATGTCCTTATTCCCAAGTGTTTAATAAAGGTCAGGTTTTGCCCCTTCATGTATGATGTGGGCTGTCCACCTGCTACTTTATCAGAAATAAAGTGGAATGTTCAAAGAGATTTGTGAAACTCAACCAAAGCATTAAGGTGAAATGTCCTTGGCATTGTTCCCCAGCATTATCCTTCCTTACAAGTTTCATTCTTATGAGGAAATGAAACTGAGTCAGATATCATATTATATGAATGTCAAGGTGGCTATTTTAGCGTGCTTGGAGAATATGTTTGGCTAAGTTTGACGACAGAAGAAAGTGGCAAAAAATCACTGATATGTCCTCATCCTCCTACATTGTCTTTAGAGAAAGTCAACTCACATTTCTCAGTAGATGTAGTTAGATAGACTCTATGATCAAATTGAGGGCATAGATTTAAGTAATGATGTGCTTATGAGCCATGATTTTACCAAGAAAAACTGTCACAAATTTAGCAGTCTTCAACAGCACACATTACTTATGTCAGCTTCTGTTGGTTGGATGTTGAGAATAAGTAGACATTACATGCATCATATCACCAGATGTTGCCTGACCCGTGGTAAAGGAGGAGCATGCTTCCACAGCTGAGGTCTTCCAAATCTATTGGTAATTATCAAAACTCAATTTTCTGTGCGGTCACACTGATGAAACAGTTTCCCTGTTAAATACTTCCTTGAATTTTATTACCTATTTAAGAATATCATCAAACGCCATCATAAAGAAACCTCATCTCTAGTGTGTCAAGCATGAATGACTACCAAAACCTAGAGCCCTGCTAAGGTCTTGCCTCAGGATTCCACCCCTTTCCTGTGCAGAGCGACTCATACGGAGCGTCAAACCAGTAAGTGTCTCTTGTCATCTGTAGATCCTCTTGTTTTTTTTTCTCCATCCTGAAAGTTTTAAGTATGACCTAATATGTCTTTTACCTTAATTTGTATGCCTTCTACATCTCCAGTCTACAAATTTCTGTTTGCTCAGTAGCTTTGTAGAGTCCCAGACTTCAGGGATTTTTTTTTTCTTTTTAAGATGACAGGATGATCCGTTCATTCAGTAGCACTCTATTGCTGTGCTAAAACATTGACCAAACCATCCTTGATGGACGTACAGGAAGTCAAGGAAGGAACCTGGAGACAGGAAGTTCAGAGAAGTGTATGGAGGAAAACTCCTTGTTGACTTTCCCCATAGCTTGCTCACCGTGCTTTATAATACTACCTTACCAGGGTGAAAATACCTGTAGTGTCCTGGGCATTTTCACCATTAGATTTCATCATTAGATCACTAATAGAGAAAAGGCCTCCACACACTTGCCTACGGGTCAAATCTAATGAAGGTGGGATTTGCTGTGTTTTGTTTGCCTGTTAAACTTTATGTTGTTTTAATTGAGCCTCCTCTTCTTCCCATTTGGCTCTCCTTGGGTTGAGTTAATAAAAACCTACCTTGAGTTGTTCATGTATGCTTTTTCCTGAAATCGGTCTCACATGCAGTCTGAGGAGTCAACATTCATGTTTTAACTTAGGAAGAGTCATTTTTTCAGGTCTTTCATGACCTGCCTGTTCCTCAGATTTGAATGAAGCTTCATCTTTTTTTTCCCAACAGAGTAACTATGAAAAGTTTGAGAGTATGTTCTGCTCTTTAAACTCGGTGTGCTTTTTTTTTCAAGGAGTACAATCACTGCCTTCTTAAATCTCCCTTGTGGAGAATAGTTTTCGCTATACTGCATTTTTTTTTTTGTTATTCCAAATAAATGTACAATTTGGTCTTTTTAACTCTGTGAAGAATTGTGTTGGAATTTTGATGGAGATTGCATTGAATCTGTAGATTGCTTTCAGCAAGATTTACTATATTAATCCTGCCAGTCCATGAGCATGGGAGATCTTTCCACCTTTTGAGATCTTCTTCAGTTTCTTGCTTCAGAGACTTGAAGTTCTGGTCATACAGATCTTTCACTTGTTTGGTTAGAGTCACACCAAAGTATTTTATATTATTTGTGACTATTGTGAAGGCTGTCGTTTCCCTAATATCTTTCTCAGCCTGTTTATCCTTTGAGTAGAGGAAGGTTACTGATTTGAGTTAATTTATATCTAGCCATTTTGCTGAATTTGTTTATTAGGATTTCTCCAGAGGAATTTTGGGGTCATTTAAGATATTGAAAACTATTCTCAACAGTAAAATAACTTCTTGTAGAACCGCCATCTCGGACCTCAAGCTGTATTACAGAACAATGGTGACAAAAAAAAAAAAAAACAAACAAACAAACAAAAAAAACCCTGCATGGTATTGGTACAGAGACAGGCAGGTAGATCAATGGAATAGAATTGAAGACCAAGAAATGAACCCACACACCTATAGTCACTTGTTCTTTGACAAAGGAGCTAAAGCCATCCAGTGGAAAAAAGATAGCACTTTCAAGAAATTGTGCTGGTTCAACTGGAGGTCAGCATGTAGAAGAAAGCAGATCAATCCCTTCTTATCTCCTTGTACAAGGCTTAAGTCCAAGTGGACCAAGGACCTGCAAATAAAACCAAATACACTGAAACTAATAGAAGAGAAAGTGGAAAAGAGCCTCAAACACATGGGCACGGGGGGGAAATTTCCTGAACAGAACACCAAGGACTTATGCTCTAAGATCAAGAATTGACAAACGGGACCTCATAAAATTGCAAAGCTTCTGTAAGGCAAAGGACGCTGTCATTAGGACAAGTAGCAACCAACAGATTGGGAAAAGATCCTTACCAATCCAACATCTGATATAGAGCTAATATCAAATATATACAAAGAACTCTCTGGAGTTAGACTCCAGAGAATGAAATAATCCTATTAAAAATGAGGTACAGAGCTAAACAAAGGAGTCTCAACTGAGGAATATCGAGTGGCCTAGAAGCACCTAAAGAATTGTTCAATATCCTTAGTCATCAGGGAAATGCAAATCAAAACAATCCTGAGATTCCACCTCACACCTGTCACAATGGCTAAGATCAAACACAGGTGACAGCAGATGTTGGCAAGGATGCAGAGAAAGAGGAACACTCCTCCATTGTTGGTGGTATTGTAAGCTGCTCTAACCTCTCTGGAAATCCATCTGGCAGTTCCTTAGAAAATTGAACATAGTATTACCTGAGGACCCAGCTATACCGCTCCTGGGCATATACCTAAGAGTTGCTCCAACATATAACAAGGACACATGCTCCACTGTGTTCATAGCAGCCTTATTTATAATAGCCAGAAGCTGGAAAGAACCCAGATGCCCTTCACCAGAGGAGTGGATACAAAAAATGGCGTACATTTACACAATAGAGTACTACTCAGCTATCAAAAACAATGACTTCATGAAATTCTTAGGCAAATGGATAGAACTAGAAAACATACCTGAGTGAGGTAATGCAGTCACTAAAGAACACACATGGTATGCACTCCCTCATAAGTAGATATTAACCCAAAAGCTGGGAATTCCCATGATACAATTCACAGACAATATGAACCTCAAGAAGGAAGACCGAAGTTTGGATGCTTCAGTCCTTCTTAGAATTGGTAATAAAATACTCATGGGAGGTAGAAGATGGGAGACTTGGGACAACAAAAGGAGGGGTAAGGGCAAAGGGGGAGGCAGGATCATGTATGGGAGGCGACTCAGACAATATATAGAGGGTCAGGAATTTGAGCAGATGTGTGTAGCAATGGGGGGTGGGGAACTGTGGGTAGCCACCAGCAAGTCCCAGATGCCAGGAAAGCAAGAGTCTCCCAGGACCCAAAGGGGATGAGATTAGCCTAAATGTCCAACAAAGGGGACAAAGAACCTGTAGACACCACATCCAGAGGATAGGGGATGGTGCCACCCATTCATTTCCAAAATTTTAACTCACAATTGCTCCTGTCTAAAGAAAATATGGGGACAGTGTGGAGCAGAGACTGAAGGAAAGGCCACCCAGATACTGCCCTACCTAGGGATCCATCCTATATACAAATACCAAATATAGACATTATTGTGAATACCAAGAAGTGCTTACTAACTGGAGCCTGATATAGCTGTCTCCTGAGAGGCTCTGCAAAAGCAGAGGCAGACGCTTGCAGCCAATCCTTGGACTGAGCATGGAGACCCCAATGGAGGAGATAGAGAAAGGACTGAAGGAGCCGTAAGAACAATGATATCAACCAACCAGACTCCTACCACCCCCCGCCAGAGCTCCCAGGGCCTAAACCACCAACCAAAGAGTACACATAAATGGACCCATGTTTCCAACTGCATACATAGCAGTGGATGGCCTTGTCAGGTATCAATGTGAGGAGAGTCCCATGATCCTGTGAAAGCTGAATACCCCAGGGTAGGGGAATGCCAGGGCAATGAGGGGGAAGTGGGTGGTTGGGTAGGAGAGCACCTTCATAGAAGCAAAGGGAGGGGGGATGGAATAAGGAGTCTCTGAAGGGGAAACTGGGAAAGGAGATAACATTTGAAAGGTAAATAAATAAAATATCTAATAAAAAAATCTCCCCTGTCTTTGTAATTGTGCTCAGTACAACAATGTCTGTTTGTCGTTTACTAATCATTTGTCACAATTCTGAGAAATAACTGATATTTTCGATTAAAACCTATCATCTAGATGAAATACTACAAAATATCTCATCAGTTTATTCACTACAAAAATACTTGATAATTATATGGTATCATTTTTTGTAATTGCATGTTTGAATTGTTCATTTAATTCATTTTTATTTTTAGGAAATAATTGATTCAATTGCATATATATAATATTATTCTATAATTACTTTTGAAATAATAATTATGTTGTTAATTTTAAAATATTGTTTCTTGCTATCCTTTAAGTGATTACAGTTTCTTTCTCACCATGGTTTCCTAATTATTTCAAATATGCATTTGAAAAGCTGTAACTACATATACATGTATATAAGTAAATATGTACTTCATTTCCATATATGAGATAGTGCTTTTAATACCATTTTTTACTAATCTCAATAACATTTTTAGTTGTATGTTCCTATATCTGGAATTAGACTTTATTTCAAAATATTATACAGGATTCCATTATATTCGTATCCCACATTTTAAGTTTCCTAGACACATGAGCAATGTCTTGCCATCAATGCCTCTTCTCCAAATAATGCTATCAAGAATGTGTTCTGGGGATGAAGAGATATCTCAGTGGTTAGGGTCACTGGCTGCTTCTCCAGAGGACCCAGGTTATACTCCCAGCACCCACATGGCAGCTCACAACTGTTTGCAGCTCTGTTTGCAGGGTATCTGATGCCATAACACAGAAATGCATGCAGGTAAAACACTAATCCACATGAAATAAAATTGAATAATATTATTTTTAAAGTGAAAAGAAAAAAATGTTTTCCTAGATGTTTCCCAAGGGTATGTCTATACTATATGGAGTGAAAGTGATAAGTCTTGAGGAATATGCATGCCTTATTTGGTGGAGTATTTCCAGTTCCTCTCAAGAATGTCTGCTTCACTTTATAGTACAAATACTAAAATATGTGTT
The DNA here is from genome assembly GCF_021556685.1 of Rattus norvegicus. Lineage (NCBI taxonomy): Eukaryota > Metazoa > Chordata > Mammalia > Rodentia > Muridae > Rattus > Rattus norvegicus. The sequence continues at coordinate 45,105,337 of NC_141553.1, forward strand.
TCTCTGTGTATATTTTGGTGGTACATGGTCAAGGGAAATTTTTGTTTGTTTCTTTTTTTTTTTTTTTTTTTTTTTTCGGAGCTGGGGACCGAACCCAGGGCCTTGCGCTCGCTAGGCAAGCGCTCTACCGCTGAGCTAAATCCCCAACCCTGTCAAGGGAAATTTTATAGTGCATGACACGGGTCATAAACTGTCTCCTTGGCTCTGCTAACAATCATAAGACCCCATATGATGCCCTTATAACTCAAACATCTTCACAGGGCACGGGTCTGCTATCATCTGATAGCAAGTACACAATACATCCCATGTTATTCTCTAATTTCAAGGAACCAATAAAATCTACAGCTTACCTCATAACTGACACAAATGGCTTAAAAATAAATCTCCAAGTATAAGAGTGATTGGCCCTATGTCGTTGTGTACAGATGGTTTTCCTCGGAGTAAAATTTAATCAATTCAAGAATGTAGAATCAGAAAAAAAAATGTCTCACTAAAACTACATCTGTAGTTCTTTATTGTATATTTCACAACAATCACAAGTTTATATTGGCTAAGATCAGTATTCCCCAGGACATTTCTATGGCCTCCCTACCATCGTGACCCACATTCTAAATCTACAGCCATGCATTACTTTAAGGACTCTTGACAGAGCAGAATTCTCATCACACACACACAAAAATCAATACAGGTGTATGTTAGCATGCATACTTTAATTCATTGGGTTTAGGTGTTGCTCTACTGGATTTTTAATTACTCTTGGAAAAGACTTTCAGCAAATGTCAGCCGCGGATACTCCACTGAGATCATCGCAGTAGAGAGGAGTCTCACAGAAAAGCACACATAAGCATAAAAACACAAAGTACATCAGCATTTGTTTTCAGAACAACCTTGAGAAGACCGTCTCATTAGGACTCACACTTCGAGAAGAGAATGGCCAGCAACTGTGCAGAGTCCAAGCTGTGGAGCAAGGCTCTGCACAGCCTCAGAACTTACAGATACCCACTCCTCAAGGCTCTAAGAGATGAGGATTATGGGATTTCATCTGCCTCCAATAACTTGAACTTTTGAAGTTTTGAAAGTATATTAAAGTTAGATGGGAGTAGGGCAGGGATGATATGAGTCTGTAAAGAACTTGACGGGCATGCATGCAGACACGAGTTCAATCTGCACAATTTACAAAAGCCGGCCAAGTGTGGTGGCCCAGCAACTTCTAAGTCCAGCACTGGACACGTGAAGCAGATAAATCTCTGGAAGTCATTGGGAAGCCAACCTAGCATAATCAGCAAGATCCAGGCTGAGAGAGGAAATTGTCTCAAAGCAAAACAAGACAGAAAAGACAAGAGGGATGCTACCCAAGAAACCTTCGAAGTTTATGTCTGATAGTCATATGTGCACACCCATGCATATGCCCTCCTGAACATGCATACATTTATACACTCATACACAAAAGAAGCTACACATAGGGAAAAGAGCGAGGCCTTTGAAGTTGAATAGCAAGTAAAGTTATAGAATAAAATTGAAATGTATAAGTTTGTTGTTTATAAGTCATCAGTTATGCTTAACCTTTTAAAATTTTTTATTAATTCTTTTAGAATTTTTTTATAATATATTTTGATAGGATTCACTCCACTTTCAACTCCTTCCAGGACCACCCTACTTCTGTACCTACCCAGCTTGTCTGTCTGTCTGTCTGTCTGTCTGTCTGTCAGTCTGTCTGTCTATCTAATCTATCTATCCATCCATCCATCCATCCATCCATCCATCCATCCATCCATCCATCCATCCATCCATCTATCTATCTATCTATCTATCTATCTATCTATCTATCTATCTATCTATCTATCTATCTATCTATCTATACCTCCCTCTGTCTTTCTCTGTGTCTGTGTATCTGTCTCTCTGTGTTTCTTTCTCTCTTTGTGTGTGTGTGTGTGTGTGTGTGTGTGTGTGTCTGTCTGTCTGTCTCTGTCTCTGTCTCTGTCTCTGTCTCTGTCTCTTTCTCTCTCTAAAAGTACCCATGAAGTCTGGTTTGTGTTGACCAACTACTCTTGGGTATCTGGTATGTCCTAGAGTGTAGTAGATATACCATAGTTAGCATCATTTAAAAAACTGACTTCCCTTTCCTGGGAGCTATCAACTGTCAATAACTTCTTGACTAGGGGTGGGACATCATAGCTTGTTTTAATGCACTATTCTCTATGCACAGACTTCCTGTAAGACAAGAGTGTAGCCAGACAACAAGCGTTTTATTTAAAACCTTCAGACTTACTTACTGTTTTGTTCTTATCTGACCAATGTAATTACTGAAACTGTGGCTTGTATTTCAGGTAAACACTACACAGGGACATAGGAAAGCAGTGTCAGCATCGATCACATTTCTGTAGGCCTTTACATTGGAACAAAACATTCCTCAATGACACGAAGAAACCACATTGCATAAAAGAGAAGGCAAAATCCAGACAGGCTTTAGTTTTTAATCTTCAGATCTTGTCAGATTTTTTTTCAGCTAAAATTCTTAATTTAAACTAAAACAGATACGGCATCTTAGCACATGTATTTAAATTGTAATTGCTTTATCATAAAAAAAATTATCTCCTTTTTCTTGCTTCATTGGGATAAGGTCTCAGGCAGTTGCCTTCTTTAAATCTGTTTATCTTTCTTGATTTAATATCCACTGGTTTCTATCACACTGTGATCATAGTTGCTTTTTTACTCTAAGAGGAATCAATCATATGACAGAGTCTATGATTTTATATCTGGAAGTCCAATCTACTCTAGAAAACATTTGCCAGGCATCAGCCTCAGGATGGGGTCCTCTCTCCGCCGTCTCTTCCAGCTGTGCTGCATGTATGGGTTTATGTGTGCAACTAGAATGTTTTCATATTTTTAAAATTTCTAGGCTGTAATAGAAAATAATAACCCTGGTTATAAAGAGAATATATATGAACTTAAAATGAACTACAGAGATGATATAATTAATGTAACACAAAATACTTTAGGCCCTTTCACATTCAGCCTCTAAAAGGGAAAAATGTTTAAGGTTTGGGAGATCAGAATCATACACTCTCTTTTTTCAGCTATTTATGGTATTTTAAAGATGTTATATTTGTATGTAAAGTCCCACATGTTTATGGAATTATATTTGATCCTATAGTATTGAATGTGAAGTGATGTGGGTTGTAAAGTGGCAAGCAGGGCTGCATGAACGTGGACAGAATCATGAGGATTTAACTGAATTCTCTCCTGAAATTGCTTTCCAGATGTTTGTTGGTTTGTCTGTCTTGACATGATGACTTTCTTGTAGTCCAGGGTAGCCTTGAACTTAAAATCATCCATCCTGAGATTCCCACATGCTGACATTACCAATATATACACCATATAAGCTCAGGTCATTTGCTCGTGTGCGTATGTAAAATTAAATTTGGAGCCCAAAATTTTGAACAAAGCTAAACAAAATTGTTACAAACTTAAGAAAAGTCAAACCGAATATATATAGAATTATTAAAAATACAAAAATAATTTACAAAGTATGCATATCTTTAAGGAAATACTAATATTTTAATTTTTAAAATAGATATTAGTCTTAGATTTTTAAATCTTTTGATTAATTATTTAGGAATTTCTTATATTATCCATTTGGATCTACCCTGTATATTGTTCTGTTCTAACTCTTCTCATATTCCTCCACTGCTACCATCAATCCCCCCCTCTCTCCCTTCCTCCCTCCCTCCCTCCCTCCCTTCTTTTAACCAATAAATTCATCAGATCTACATATAAATGGGCATAAGCCCCATCCACTTGGGCATGGGCAACCTGTCTGGGCCAAATCCCTGAAGCCAACTGAGAAACGGACGAGTCCCTCCTCAGCAGCTCTTGCTAACTATACTTAATAATCATTACCATAATGTCCACCCACCCGTTTTTCGGTTAGCTCCCATTCTCTCTTAAAGTTCTTTATCTTCAGTTTTGCATGGTGACAGCTTTAGCACTGGAAGTTTAGGACTGTGGCATGCCTCCTACTATGTCATCTCACCTCAAAACCAATTACACGTTTCGAAAGACAATATTGCTTTTAGAAACGTCTCTATGAAAATTATTATAAATAAGACAAAAAAATCTCTAAAAAAGTACTCACGTTAACCTTATCTGCAGTAACGAATCCATTGGGGGGGGGGAATGGTAATTAAACTACTCTGCATCTAAGTTTTAGAATAATATGGAGCTTATCCAACTTTCTTTTTGAAACTTTTTTATGTATGTGTGTATATGGATGCATGTTTCCATGTGTGCAGTTACATGTATTTGAACCTGTGTGCACACTGATGTGCGTGCCTGTGGATGTAGATGCCAGAAGGCGATCTCAGATGTCATCCTTTAAAAAATGCCACCTTTTGAGAAAGCATCTCTCATTGACATGGAGCTGATCAACTAGACTCTGCTGACTGAAGATGACTCTGGATCCTCCTGTTTCTGCAGAAAAATTTTTATACATAGATATAAATATTGAATATAAACATAAATAAATACGAATGTAAATTTAAATAGAAATGTAATAAATTTAAATACTTATATAAAAGTATGTCAACCTTGAATTAAGTAGAAGGAAATATTTGATAATTACATAGGTTATATAATTCCCATCTGTATAAACGTTTCTCATTTCTAGACTGTAGAAAATCCCAGTATCCAGTTCCTAAAATCACAATGATCTGCTTCAAGAATCTGTCTATAGTGAATGTTTTCTAAATTCAATCATCACTGGGAAGATTTTGTTCTTATTGAATTGTTATATCAGAAAGAGAAAGAGGGGAAGTCCTATTCTCTTTAGTATTTGCTCTCTCAGTGTCTAAAGAAAGCTGTAATAAGCAGTCATTTCAAATCTACAAAGGGAGAATTAAAAGGGGATTGCCTTGTTTTGAGTTAGCGAATGAATTCATCACATCCAAACCCCCAGAGGAATCAAATCCTCAGACGTTTGTTATCTGAGATAAAATGCCTATAATGCCTATGGTTATCTGTGTGTGTTCATCAAAAGAAAAGGATGAAGATGTACAGCATGTGTACATTTTTCCATTGAGCACCGGTCTCCGTGTGCTTGGATCCTCCATGATGGTCATCTGGATGTTTCCTACTGAGTCTCTGAACTTTCTGTCCGAAGGTCAACAACCATAATTCCCAATATCTAAAGAGAGACGTTGTAGCTACATATGTTGTAAAGATGGGCTGTGAGCTTCCATAAGGTTCAATGGAGTTCATTTCAGTTGAAGTGTAGAGCCCTGGGTTCTGTCCATCAGAGATAGCTCTTCTGAGGAATCAATGAAAAGAGTTTGTAGAAATCAGGATTTAATGAATTTACATGTCTCCGTGCCTTAAAAAGTCAGCTCCAGTGTGAGATGTCAAGAGATCCCTTGATTTCTATCTTTGTCATTTCATCCTATGATGCTGGAAACAGTGGTCACCTTCACAGCTCCTTGAAGAAGTCTGTACGTATATGTAAAAAAAAGGAAAAGAAAAAGCTGTCCATGCTTTTCCTCTGGCACTGTATTTTATAGACTTTATTTCGCATCACTTCTAGGGAAATATTTCTAAAATTGTTTTCTTCTTAACATAAGGCCAACAGGGTCACCACCAATCTGGGAGTAAGCTGAGATCACCAAGTAAAAAGGCAACCCCATGCCAGGAAGGAATGAAGAAGACATCTGCGGCGTGACAGCTCTGCCCTCCGCCATCTGCCCCCATTAACAAACAGCTCATTTTCTTCTCAGATCACTTCACAGCTTTCTCCAAAAGTATTGACAAGTAATTGCTTCTTGTTTGTTCAACTGAAGAAATGTCTGAGGATTTGTTCCCCACAAAATGTGTAGGTGGTGACTCAAGTTTCCACTTTTAGAAAAGGCCCTGTGAGGTGGATCTTTCTCAGCTCAGACTCACTGAAATGTCCACCTCAGAGTTCTCCTGCCGGCCCTACCGACGTTACATCAAGCACATGAAACATGAAGGATGTGGGCTGCTTGACTTGAAAGGGCTCTGCTGTGATCGACTTCAGAGGTTGTAAATTGAAAGCAGGCACTCTCGACCATTTTTCCAGCTTTCCCTATTCCTACAATCTAATTCATCCCAACAGGGATAAATGCACGGCACTTTTGACTGGGTTTTGATAGGCTTCAGGTCAAGGCAGCTACAGCATTATCAGGCTGCACAATTGAATAAGATAAAACAGAGTTTGATTTACTTAGAACAACATTTCTAAGGATGACCTTAGTGGTAGATCTAATTACATAATCTTTTATAAATGGGGTGAATTCCCATTAGGTTGATTCATCTATGTTTGAAGTTTACATACATTATCCAAGGGTAACTGGATCTTTATAAGGATATTTTCATCAGTTTTTATTATTGAAATAATCCAAACTGTTCATATTTTTGCATTACCTGATATCCTAATTGTTATTATTCCAGCGCTTATGTACCATAAACTGATTATATAGCCTTATTTTCAAAGCTATGTGATCAAATATGTTCTACTATCTTGGTTTATTGGGAGAATGGTAATGGAATGATATGGTTATCGAAAGGCAGATAATAAGGATGATAAACTTTTTTTTTCCAGAGCTGAGGAACAAACCCAGGGCCTTGTGCTTGCTAGGCAAGCACTCTCCCACTGAGCTAAATCCCCAACCCAGGATGATAAACTCGAACAACAGCAGCCAAAGGCAGACACCACCATGTTGGTGAGAACCAATAGCCTTCTCTTTGCACTGCCAATGAGTGACCAGTTACCAAGTGTAAGCACTCATTTATTTAACCCAAATCTGAGTAATATTCTCACGTTCAAGTATACAGGAAAGGTTTACAACATTATTACAACATTGAATGGTTTAATGAAAGAGTGTCTCTGAAACAAAGCAGAAAGATTCTGGAAAGTTTTTCTTTTATAAATCACAGGCACTTACACACCTACATGGCTCTATATGGTGTTTCAGTATATGTATATAATGTGGAGAGTGATGGTGTGTGGAGGACACCAGGTGAAGTGCAATAAACCTGACTAGAAACATACATGAGTTCCCATGATCTATATTGTATCGCCCATTTGCAGAATCTAAAAATGTTAATGCTGTTGAAGTAAATAAAAAGCCAAATTAAAAAAAAAGCAGAATGTTTGCCAGCATCTGGGAAAGACTGGACAATAGGTATAAAATTATAAGTAATACAGTTTTTAATACCTTGACAATACACCATGTTTGGCACTCTGGTTACTAAATTCAATTACAGAGATTCATCCTCTGTAGAACCTGGAACTGTCATGTTTCCCTTGTTAACATGAGAACGTATGTGGAGAAGACCAGAGGAGGGTATTCCAGACCCCTGGTCTCTGGTCTTGGCACTCTTGCTCACTATAGCATTTTAAGCACACCACTTCACTACCCCCAAGCCACCACTTCCGGATAATGATGTGGCAGAACGGAAGATTAGAACTCCATGGGTATCTGATGCACTTTCGTGCTTCATACTACTAGATCCACTGAGTATCTGAACTCCAAGGACTCTGTGTTTTTCTCTACTTTGACTGGTTATTCTTGTCCTTCAAGTTGAAGACCAGACTGGGAGGTTCCAATGCTGTTCAAGGTACAGCTCAAAGGAACTCTGACCTGGTCATCAACCTCTGTTTGAAGACTGTTGCTGTAGGAATCTTGTAGCGTGGCAGAATGCAACGTAGAATCAGATACTTTTATTTTATGGGAACATCACTAACCATTTAAGGGTCTGGTAAAACTTCAAGAACCATAGGTAGTAGGTTGCCGTTTTTTCCCCAGAGAACTATCATTCCTTTAAATATAGTAGAGACAACATGTGCACACCAGGGCATGTTCCGTAAATTGGATTGCCATGGTGAAAAAGGCATAGAATTTCTAGCTCTTCTGGAACATTAATTTCTTAGAAAACAGTACATTTTTGTAAGCAGCAAACACCTCAACATGTGTATAAATGTATATAATGTATACACCTCATCTGTATATAAAACTCAATTACTACAGATCGCTAATCCTCAGTTAGGGGCAGCTTTGTCCTCCAAGAGGCATTTAAAAAGATCTGGGCTTTGTTCTTCTTTTGACACACTGGGTAGAATGGAGAGAAAAAGCAATGAAGACAACTTTACGGAATTGTCCAACAGCATCTCTGGTATTGCACTGTGAGCACTCAAGAGGACTCAAAGGTTTGCTTTGTAATTTACAGGTAACTATTGTGTATTTTCAAGGGTACTTTAGAAGTTTCTTTTTTCTTAATTCTACAGCACTAATGTTTTTTTAACTTCCAAGAATTGTGAGACTACACAGAACTCACTTTTGTTCTTGTGCCTGGCTTATTGACTTGATATGGTGACCTCCAGACACTGACACTGGTAAATTGCTATTGTGAAGAGACGAGAGATATTGTTAAGCACCTTACAACACACAGGCCAGTTCTCCACAACAAGGGCCTAGCTCTTCAGGGGTTTGAAATGTGGAATATGAAAGACCTGCTCTTAGTCACAGCTACACATTTCTGTTTCCTGCTGCAGCAGGTCTGTCAAAAGTTGGACACGTCTCTGTTTACAAGCCATGAATTGCCACTCACACTCAATTTTATATATATATATATATATATATGTGTGTGTGTGTGTGTGTGTGTGTGTGTGTGTGTGTGTGTGTGTGTGTGTGTTGCTTTCCCATGTATACTTTGGAAAATTTCAAATATATAAAGAATTGAAAATATTTCAGTTCTTAAATGAATTAGTTCTATTATCTGTCAAATAAACTTTCGTACAGGGCCTGTGTATTGGTGTCATACAATACTGGCTTGTGTTTTCATGTTACTAACGTAACTCTGGAGGTTGAGCTGAGGAAGCCAGTTCACTTGTCTTGTGACACTTTCTTTTTCAGTGTGTTAGTTAATCAGGTTTGCCAACAGCCTTAAGAAGGATGAAGAATATCATATAGAAGACGTGAACATTATTTTCAAGTCTGTTCAGTAACTTCTTTCATTTTGCCTAGATGTAACCAGGTTTATTTTCCACTGGTTTTTCCATTTTTTGAGGAAATCTCTAATCAGTATTTAGGCAAAACATAATGGAGACCTGTTGGCGGCTCTACCCTTATTCTTACAGGACTGTAGCGCCACCTACAGGGAGCCATAGGCACACCTCTATTATCCAGCAAGTATGGATATGTGTGCTTGACATAAAAGGAGAAACAAACCAATCTAGAAAACTAAATCAAAGAAATAATTTTAAAAAAAGAAAAGAAATGTTTATATTTTGCAACACATTTTGGAAATGAGCTTTAATGGGTCTTTTGAAAGTTAGTAATTTCTTGAGTTCCAGTTTTATAGAATTATAGTACCTTTTAAAATTTGGATCATACTTACTCAAGAAACAAGAACATCTTCAAAATAAGAAGCAATTATTTTATTCACAATAAAATGTATTTAAAACAGGCGAGAGAAAAATATTAAATCAAACTGAAATTTGAAATATAGAATTATATAAACTTGGAATGTGAATATCTAAAAGAGAAAATTATTAAAATCAGCATCAAAATAATAAGACTCCTCTGTTTTTACACCCCTCCCTCTTCTCTTCAGATTAACCATAGAGGGTCTGAGGAATTAAGAGGGTGGGAGTCAATATGGAGCCACGGTGGCAATGCTGTAAAGTCTTATTGTTTAAATACATGCATTTCTCCAATAAAGTCATTCTTCTTTAAGATCATAGTAGCCCAACAAAAGATAGCCGTATGAAGCTAGTCCTATTCTCTTCAGGAGTAAATCTTTTTACCTGAGACCAGGTTGTTTAGGGGTGGTATAGACAGAAGTTAGCATCTTTTAAAACAAGGACATTCCTTTTTTGTTATTATTTAGGCAAAAGCCAGAGCTTTCTAGGTATAAATTTGAATCTGTGAACTTTCACAGTAATATTGTATGTCAAGCTGTGTCGCATCTCTTCTGCTCATCTTTGAGATGTGTCAGGATCTCACTGAGGGAAACCCTTACTCAGACACATCAGCATTTAAAGGCATTCAGAGGACTCTGTGAGAGGCAAAGGTAAATTCAGACCAAGATGGCAGTGAGGGCAAGATGGTAAGTCTCTCTGGGTTGAGTGTGATGGGGAGAGGAAACAAGCATAATATGTCTTAACGCCTATAGAAAGGAAATATCACCCCTGGAGTCTTACCTTTTGCATGAATCAGGGAGTTGAAACTCATTGATGCACCGTTAAAGTATTTCTGTGAACTTGCTAAGAGCCACAAGTCAAACTTTGTGACAGAAAACAAGTTACCATAAGTCCTTGTTACTAGTAAAATGCTCACACCCCTGAGTTCAATTGAGTTTGCAACTACGGCCTGATCAATTCTTTTTTTTTCATCTTTATTAATTTGAGTATTTCTTATTTACATTTTGATTGTTATTCCCTTTCCCGGTTTCCGGGCCAACATCCCCCTAACACCCCCTCCCCTTCTCTATGGCTGTTCCCCTCCCCATCCAATAGGGACATTCAAGCCAATGTCAAGGAGGAGTTACCTCTCCTTTTAATAGAAGAACTCACTCCTCTGTTTTCACACCCCTCCCTCTCCTCTTCAGATTAACCATAGAGGGTCTGAGGAATTAAGATGGTGGGAGTCAATATGTAGACACAGTGGCAATGCTGTAAAGTCTTATTGTTTAAATACATGCATTTCTCCTTTAAGATCATAGTAGCCCGACAAAAGATAGCCGTATGAAGCCCTCTAAGATCGCAGGTAAAGTCAGCCTGTAAGAGTTGGTCATAATGAGGTGTATGCTGTTTGTAGTCTAAAGGAGGCATGCTGGCTGACGGCACAAAAAGATGAGGGGAGAGTATCTCAAAAATGATTAAAAGTGATGACTGCTTTCATAGGATGATATCAGTCTCAAACAGAATGAGAAAACTATTTCTTCTCCATTCTATTCTGTTGACATGGGACACACAGGGCAGATTAGCCTGTCCAAACAGAGAATACTAAATATTTTTAATATGATTTACTTATCTGGTATGTGTTCATGTGTGTGCGCTACTCGTGCTCACACAGACATGTACTCCCCTTCTCTCCCTCCCTAACCAAGCACCACTAAGATCAGACAATAGTTTCTTCCAGAAGTTGGTTTTCCCTGCCTCTCTTTCAGTCATGCAAGACTGAATTATCCAACTCGGTTGATCAGGGTTGATGGCCAACAGCTTGAACCGCAGCATCATCCTACTGACTCAAGAATTTCAAATTGACCCTAGACAAACAGATTAAACATAGAACTCTGGCTTCAAACGACCTTGCTAGGTAGAGACTGAAGACTGGTGCAATTTATGCGCATGTCTTTGTCTAAATCTGAGTAAAAGGTAGTGAGCCATGAAACTAAACAATTTAATGAAGCTATCTTTCCATTCTGCAGATTTGCTCTGGTGACCTCAGTATCTAGTTCATCACAATGGAGAGTTACTATCAAGTGCTTACATAATGCCTTCGCTATCCAACAGGGAGTGATTGAGGCCAAAAGTTCTTTATATTCACTTTGATTTCAGAACTAAATTCCATTTATGTAACATACAGGAAGTCAAATAAAAGAATATATATCATAAAAGCTCATGCTTTTTATTTTCAGCAATACAACTGTTGATATCTTGGGAGGTGTTTATAAATAACTGAATAGTTGAAAGAATCTGTGATTTGGAATAAAGCAACCTCTCCTTCAAAAGGAAAAGCTAGGGGAAAAAATCAACACAAAGTAAGTATGTATTCTTCCTTTGTGTGAGATTAAAGCGGTGGTAAATTGGGATAGGTCAGAAGACCATTACTGCTGACCATGATTGGAATTAGATCACAGTTTAATCACATATTAAGGTATATAGGAATTGCAAATGTTGAAAGGATCATTCAACCAGATGTAAAAACGAGGAGCTGAGAGATGGCTCAGTGGCTCAAAGCACTCATTCCTCTTCAGAAAGCACATGGTAGCTCACAGCCATCTGTAACTCCAGTGCCAATGGATCTGATGCCCTTTTCTGGCTTCCAAACTGTACCCACGTGGTGCATAAACAAACACGCAGGCAAGACACCCATACACATAAAGTAAAAATAAAGGTAAAATTATTATTAATAAAATATTTGGAGCCAATCTATTACTCATATAAAACTAAAATATATGTTAGGTTTCTTTTTTACTTCACTCATAATTTTGAAGGGTTTTTTTTTTTACAACTTGTTTTAATGAATTTGGAATTTTATATATTTTTAATTGGATAGGTGTGTATGTGTGTATATATTTACAAAGCAAATCTTTGTATATATGTATGTGTCTGGATGTTTAGGTGTATATAGATAGATGCACCATACATGGATAGATACACAGATAGACGATAGATAGACTGGGTGAGTAGATATGGAATAGAAGGTTTCACTAGGCTAACAACAGTGGTGCAAAGGAATGAGCTAGAAAGTGTTTATAGCCCTAAGTAGATGCTGACTGGGTGGTTTCCTTTAAGAGTCCAGAACCCAAGGGAGATTTCGCTGATGGTAATAAAACTTTTGGGGTGAAGCTTATAGATGCTATTTAAAATCACGAGACTAGACACTGTGAGGGAAAGGAAAATGGTTAGGAAGAGAACAGCAAATAGCTCATAATGTGTAAAGTTTTGGAATATCAAGTTTTGGAATGGATAGACATATAGTATGAATATTGAGAATACGGGAATATTTCAAGTATTAAGTGTACTTAGTGAGGTCTAAAAATAAGAGTACATGAAATTGGCAGGGGTTGTGGAGGATAAAGTATAGGAGGGACTTGGAGATGGAGCTGTGGCCAAACTTTGTATTAACGAATGAAATTCTCGAAGAATAAATTTTTAAAAGCTATCACATGTATACGTTAAGCCAAAGGATCAAAGCACTTCATCTGTGAGAGAAACGCTGCTGAGATGATGGATGAGAAATTACTATAAGGAAGGAAGAGGTAGAAGACAGCTGAACAAGAGTTTTCTAGTAGATCGATGGGGAAGGCCTTCCTAAAATTGATCAAGGAGCAACTCAGAAAGTAGAAACAGGTAAGTTAAGCAAAACAGGAATAAACATGTCATAGATCCTACCTATGTTACCAGTATTAATGAAGAAACAAATCTCCTTTCATCAATGATCTTGCAATATTTTAGGAGAGTCTCTGTTAGAACACTGGAGGATGGGGCAAAGGGAAAGAAAGAGGCAGGTGGGAGAATGATTTATACTATGCTTGTCATGGTCATGTTTGTGGTCATCATGTAGTACAAGAGAAAGTTACTAAGTAGTCAGCATTGGAAAAGCTCATGAGTGAAGTCTAGAGGAGACCAGGTCCATGTTCCCACCAGTCTTCTCCCAGTGGAGTCACATATGGTACCTTTGTGGCTTCCAGCCTCAGATTTGACATGGGTAGAACATTGCTCAGCAAAAAAAATCTGTAAGGACTTGGTGCCCAAAGATTTTATTGTGGGCTGGTTATAAATGTGTGATTGAAGACACATCAAAATTCCAGACCCCATGAATACAAATCAAGCATTCAGCATAAATCACATTGTAAAGACATATGAGGCATGACCAAGCCCTTCTCATCGGTTAGTAAACAGCGAGATCCCCTTCATAAACCTAGTCCTAAGCATCGGAGTGGTGCTAAGTTTGCAAACAGACTTTTCAAAGCATGACAGTCTCAGACCTGGGTTAGTTCTTTTCAGCAAACCCTCCTGAAGGTAATTAGCTTTTTCTAGGTGTCTTAATTTTTTCGTTTCCAGTTTTATGACTGTAGGTACTGCATACCCATTGGAAAAAGCAGACAAGGAGTAAGGTACTTAGCGAGCAGGCATGTGCAGTCATCTAGCTCATCCCTCAGCTTGGGCAGCAACTCACCAGGCCTAGAAACTGACCTGCGTGGCAGAATCACACTGAAGATTTATGAATCTAGAAGGGTGGTAACTAAAAGCAAATATGGTATCAACCGACAGTGTTATTTCACTCAAGTCTTAATAAGCCATCCAGCTCCCTCCTTTCATCTGGAATTGTAGGTCATTTAGATAGATGCAGGGTTGTTCTGCTGTTGGAAACAAGTCCAGACACACCTAGGGGACAGAAGGACAATGTCAGTCTGGCTGAGGTGCCACTTACACAGAGAATTCAGTGCTCCAAAATGAACTCCACTTACAAGGAGAATTCACTGCTCCAAAATGAACTCTGTTCTACCACTCCTTAGGAAAATCTTATACAAGCTCACAAATGAAAGCTGCAAATGGTTTTTATCTTATTTTTGTAGGTTAGAAGCTTAGGGGCTTCATTTAACCAATCCATGAATGTGTTACAAACACTACTTGGTCACAGTCACCTGATAGGTGAGAAGGGCCAGTACTTTGGCTCACATGTTAAGGTCTTGGTGGAGATGAAAGGGAGGCAGTTAAAATGCCCGTTGGATATATGCATACGATCTCTTCAGGGCCATGGCCTAGAGATCTTTGTATTTTTCACATGTAGTCTTAGATGCTGGGACACTATTCAAAGTAGACACTTGCAAGCATCTTCTCATATAATAGATGCATGAATCCTGGAATATTTTTCTCCTATACTCTGTTGGTCAAAGGCATCACTAGGGTAGCTCTAATTCAGGAGGATTGAGATTCTGCTTCTCAACGAGCTGAGTGTCAGTGAATTTTTTTCTCATGCTTAACCTATTACAGTCACAATTTCCATAGATCCACCTTAGTCTGAAGAATGGTTCCCCCTTTCCTTGCTCATACTTGTATTCTATTCATAAAAAGAGAGGTACTATTTTTCCAACAGAGGGGTACATTCTAACTCACTAAAGAGATGTCATGCTGCTTTAATTAATTTTACTTTATACTTGTAAGGAACCTAATGGTTATTTTGCAAACTGAAGGGCCTCCAAAATTTTCTCTTGTACTTATATATGAGTAACAATAACAACAACAACAACAACAATAATAATAATAATAATTTTCTGACATATAAATAATGAGATAAGAAAATATATCTGTTTGGTAAATGAATTATGCAACTATTTTTTATTTTCATAACTGATAAATTAAACCTAGATTGTAGGCTGTAAAGATAAAATAGTTACCCATTCATTTTAGGAAGGACAAAGTAAGGTTACTAGAAGGGGTGTGACAAAGTTAAGAATGTTTAAGGAAGATGTCAAAAAGATTTTCCAAATGCAGGGCTATGGGTCTAGGTCATGATCAGTGAGCAAACACCGTAGGCTTGATTGCATCCTGGTTTAGGATTAGGATGAATACACTCATGATAGCATTTGTAGATATGCTTTACACATAACGAGTCAGAATTTCCTTCTTTTGAATTAAATTTACAAATATCCCTTTAAACCATTGACCATACACACTGAGAGCTGCTTTGCAATCACAGAAGGACAAGGGGATGCCCATTCCCTTCCAGCATCCCCGAAGCCGCCATTTGCCTCTGCATATGTCAGCATACTAAGAGCATGTGAAATGCACTTGAATTTTAAACATCATCCTCATTTTCATCACCTAAAGATCACCTTAGTAGTAACTTTTACTCACTCTAAAACTTCAAAGCATTCTTGATTTCTCCATGCAAATACACCTTACAAGCTTTACTTGCAAACTGATGGAGGAAACCTTGTAGTTGTCCCCTCCAAGGGGCCAATCCATTCTGTCTTCTTCTGGAGCTGCCCTGGAGGTGAAGTATGTGTTGGAACTCACCCTTGACACACAGTGCTGGTGCAAACCTTTCACTTTAAACTCTCTGCCACCGCCACACCTAAGCTTTGGTCAAGACTGCAACATATTCTGTGACATAAAGAGGTGAGAAATTTGTTTGATTGTTGTTTTAATTCCTGACTAAACTCCAGGAGCTACCATGGAAGTGATCCTTTGCTTAGACTCCTGAGCACCAGCACGACTGACTGGCAGTAAGTTCACCTATAGACAAATGTCCCTGATACGTGAATATTGAGAAGAATTCAGTTTGTTAATCTGTGTCTTTTTATTGGGGAATTGAGTCCATTGATGTTGAGAGATATTAAGGAATAGTGATTGTTGCTTCCTGTTATATTCATATTTGTGTGTGAGATTATGTTTGTGTGCTTTTCTTCTCTTTGTTTTGTTGCCAAGACGATTAGTTTCTTGCTTCTTCTAGGGTATAGCTTGCCTCCTTATGTTGGGCTTTACCCTTTATTATCCTTTGTAGTGCTGGATTTGTAGAAAGTATTGTGTAAATTTGGTTTTGTCATGGAATATCTTGGTTTCTCCATCTATGTTAATTGAGAGTTTTGCAGGATACAGTAACCTGGGCTGGCATTTGTGTTTTCTTAGGGTCTGTATGACATCTGTCCAGGATCTTCTGGCCTTCATATTTTCTGGCGCAAAGTCTGGTGTGATTCTGATAGGTCTGCCTTTATATGTTACTTGACCTTTTTCCCTTACTGCTTTTAATATTCTTTCTTTATTTTGTGCGTTTGGTGTTTTGACTATTATGTGACGGGAGGTGTTTCTTTTCTGGTCCAATCTATTTGGAGTTCTGTAGGCTTCTTGTATGTCTATGGGTATCTCTTTTTTTAGGTTAGGGAAGTTTTCTTCTATGATTTTGTTGAAGATATTTACTGGTCCTTTGAGCTGGGAGTCTTCATTCTCTTCTATACTTATAATCCTTAGGTTTGATCTTCTCATGGTGTCTTGGATTTCCTGTATGTTTTGGACCAGTAGCTTTTTCTGTTTTACATTATCTTTGACACTTGTGTCGATGATATCTATGGATTCTTCTGCTCCTGAGATTCTTTCTTCTATCTCTTGTATTCTGTTGGTGAAGCTTGTATCTACAGCTCCTTGTCTTTTCTTTTCGTTTTCTATATCCAGGGTTGTCTCCCTTTGTGCTTTCTTTATTGCTTCTATTTCCATTTTTAATTCCTCCACCTGTTTGATTGTGTTTTCCTGGAATTCTTTCAGGGATTTTTGTGATTCCACTCTATAGGCTTCTACTTGTTTATTTATGTTTTCCTGCGTTTCTCTAAGGGAGTTCTTTATGTCTTTCTTGAAGTCCTCCAGCATCATAATCAAATGTGATTTTAAATCTAGATCTTGCTTTTCTGGTGTGTTTGGATATTCAGTGTTTGCTTTGGTGGGAGAATTGGGCTTCGATGATGCCATGTAGTCTTGGTTTCTGTTGCCTGGGTTCTGGCATTTGCCTCTTGCCATCAGGTTGTCTCTGGTGTGCACATTTTCTGAGCTGAGACATTTTAAACTCATTCTCCTCACTTTGCTCCAGAGCCACCTAGGGACAGCCAGCAGCACCTGTCTTCACACTCACTGCATCCCTTGTGCTGCACTGCAATACAGCTGCCTGGGCTGCCAGAGGCACTTGTTGCCATGATAAAGTGACCACGCTCACCTTCACCTGACAGGCTTCAGCCTTCAGCCTTCAGCCTTCAGCAAGCATTTGATATAAATCAGAGCAGAGCATAATGAAGACAAATGTGGAAGTAAAGGCAGAAGCCTTTAATCCTGATGCTTACTTTAGCCTTTACACTTTAGAAATCAGCACTGCCCACACGCCTTTCCCCTGACTGGGGTTTAATGATGCAATTAATGAGGATCCTGAGCTTCTTCAGTGAAATCAAGCAGCCTCTGAGATAATGAAAGGAGAAACCCATCCATATGCTTTAGGGACACCATCACTCTCCATTTGTTTTATTCTTCAGGTTAAAATGCAATATGCACGGGGGAGTGTCTTGACGTTTGAGCTTCGTAGTGGTAAGAGGTGGAAACTTCCCAAATGAACCAGATTGAACAAATTAAGCCCAAAACAAATCAGGGTGAGCAATAAATGTGATTTTATTTTATTTTACTTTGGCTATATCAGGAAATTTTTTAGTAAAACTGTTTACTAGGGACATACACCCAAAATGGGACAAACATCAAAATTATTTATTATTTATCTGGAATTTAATTGAGCTGTATATTTCTAATTTGATAATACTTATTTTACATGTGTTTGGGTATGCATTGCATTGGTCCAGTTTCAATTAAAACCATCTATTGAACCCAAAATAAGAAAAATATCCAAATTAGAGAAAGAATTTTATATGGATTGGCCAAAGCAATGTCATTCATTATGTTTGCATGCATAAAGTATTCTGACTGTACTTCCCCTCCTTATCATCCATGCTCAACCCTCTTCTCCCTCCGAATGTCACCATCCCAGGATGCTCTGTTCTGATGCTTTTATACAGTTTTTACTTTATTTTTCTTTTAATTTCACATATACAATAGAGAACAAACAATATTTGTCTTTCGGGTTCTGGGATTTTTCCCATTTCCCTTTTTAAGGGATGTTGAGAATAGTCATGTGGGAGAAATCCTCTAAAATACAGGAGGGTCGTTCTGCATGTGCTGTTGTTTTCTCTCTTAGACCCTCAGTCAGTATCTCCAGCACTGGCTGGTCTGTGAGTTCTAGCTCACAGTAAATTACAGGGGTGCCTGTACTATGATTATGGCATGAAGCACTACGCCGGCAAGACTTGTAAATCTCTGTCCTGTATTCAAGACATTATTAGCTGTTACGAATCTAACCAGTGGCTGCTCGGAAAGCAAAGAGGGAAGTAAGTGGAGAGGGTTGGAGACCCCTACTCAATCAAATTACTGTCTCTGGAAGGCAGTAATTTCAAGGCCTACATGGACCTCACAGAAGCAAGAACTTCTGGGGGATGACCGCCATTGTTTTAATTCAGGTAAGAGGACAAAAAAAAAAAAAATCTGATTGAAAATTTGCTATTTCAGGCATCACTGAACCATAAAAGGACCCAACACCCAAGCCTCTAGCACTCATTTTGTAGTCATTACATTTTTTTTGTGGGAGGGTAAGCCTTTGGTTCTGTGAAGGAAGGCTCAATGCTGTGAGACAGGACTGATGGGTGGAGGAGCACCCTCATAGAAGCAGGGGCTAAGGGGATGGGATAGTAGGAAAGAGGATAAAATTTGAAATGTAAATAAATAAAATAATCAAAAAAATTGTGTTTTCAGGTGTTATTGGAATGTTTTCTGCATTCAATTCACGAAATCTATCTGCAGAAAATTGAAAACTGACTAGTCTTCCTCTTTCATCATTTTCCTAACCCTGTTTTATAGAGCATTGTTTGCTCGCTTGGGCTAAACTCATCAGGGAACTCACTGGAAAGCACTTTCAGGTAAAAAAAAAAAAGCAGCTCAATTAACTTAGTCACTCAAACAAGCATCCGGCAAGAGTCTGTATATCCCAATGAGCTTTCTACGGTAGAACAGTCATTCTGCTCCCATGATGCTTTGCTTCGAGGTTTCCACTTTCACTGTCAGTTACATTTTGTACATAGGAGCGCGCGTGCGCGCGAACACACACACACACACACACACACACACACACACACACACACACATGCACGCACGTACACATAACAACATGAAAAGTGCATAGCAGAGTTAAAACTAGAAAAGCAATCATATTTAAATCTTCTTTCAGGCCCCTGTGTCTTTTAGCTGTATCTAGTTCTTCCTTACCACTTAATAATACAGTTGTCCTTTTATCTACATGTTATAATATATCCATACATGCATCTGTTTACCTGTGAGTACATATGGGCATATTATATGCTAGTACCTTTATTTGAGGCAAAAGGCACATTATTCTTTCTTTCACAGATTTTGCGATCTTGCTTAATACTGGACATTATAAATCCATCTATTTTTCTGAAAAATCTTGTCACTTCATTCGCATTTCCTGTTGAATAAAATTACATTGTATATGTGTACCATATTTTCCTTGTTTGTTTACTGATGAGCAACTAAATCGGTTTTATTTTCTTGCCACAGTGAATAAAGTGTCAATAAATATGGGGACACAAGCATCTCTTTGGTAGATACTGAAGTTCTCTGTGTCTAGTAGATGGGTCATATGGTAATTCTATTTTTAACTCTTTTGAGGTACAGCCAAACTGATTTCCATAATGGCTGTGTCAATTTGCACCTCCACATCTGTGACTAAGGATTCTTCTTTCTCTGCGTCCTCTCCAGCATTTGCTGTCAGGTTGATTAATGATATTTTTTCTAACTTGGGAGAGATGGTACCTCAGAGTAATTTTGACTTGCATATTTCCCTGATGACTAGAGATGTTAAACACTTTTGCTTTTCTTCTTCCATTGGTACTTTGAAAGATTCATACAGTGCGTTTCAATCATATTTATCTGCTTTCTCCCAATTGTTCCCCAGCTGGCTCCCTTTGTCCTTACCCACTCATGTTTGTATCATTAAAAAAAGTCCTTCAGAATTAATTTTACGCTGCCCAAATATTCTTGGATATGTGGCTTTACAGTGGAAAATGGTTGACTTTCCAGGGGCTACACTCTCAGAGCAAGCCCCTCCCCCTACACTCCTTCAGTAGGTGATGATTGCCAATGGCTCCCCAGCTTCAGGTTTGTCCAATGCTCTTCTCCTTGATAAAATAGATTTTTGTAGATGCGATCAGAACTGCTGTGTACTCGAGGGCGCAGGTGCCCTACTGTGTCCAGAAGACAATGTGTTCTTGTTGACAGTCAGCATCTCGGACTCTTACATTCTTTTGTGGTTGTTTTACCTGCATGTGTATCTGTGTACCATGTGCCTTCCTTGTGCCCACGGAGGTCAAAAAAGGGTTTTGTATCCCCCTTGTAACTGCAGTAACAGACAGTTGTGAGCTGCCATGTGGATGCCTTAAATTATGCCTGGGAGAAAAAAAAGATGAAAAAAGATGCCAAATTCTCAACAAAATATGTGCAAACTGAGTTCATAAGCACATTAAGATAATTATATATTATGACTTCACTGAATGAGCTTCATTAGAGAAAGGCATGGTTGGTTCAGCTATATAAATCACCCTTCTGAGCAGAAACCGTTGATTCTGAAAAGACATTGGGCAAAGTTCGTCATGCCTTCATGAGAATAATGTTAAAAACATTAGAAAAATAGAAAGTACTTCAAATTAATAAAGTCTATATACAATAAGTCTGCAGCTAACACTGTGGTAAATGGAAACATTACTTCCTGTAAAATCATCATAGAGTCAAACATGGAACATTTCCTCTAAAATAAGGAACAGGACGAGAGTACTTCCTCTTTCCTCTCTCATTTGTTTGAGTGCTTGGTTTTTTTTTAACTACCATAGTTAGACAAGAGAATGACAGAAAGGGGGTAAAAATAGAAAAGGAAGAGTCAAATTTTCCTTATTTATAGATGACATGAATTTTTCTTTTGTTATATGTGTATGGATGTTTCATTTGCATATATGTCTTTAAGCCATGCGTATACAATGAGTACAGGAGTCACACGCTGTTGTAAGCTCTGAGGTGCATGCTAGAACTAAACCTGGATCCTCTGCAAGAACCTCAAGTGCTCTTACGTGTTGTGTCATCACTCCAGCTCTAACGATGATGATTGGCATTCTTTACATAAAATACCCATATACTTCAAAACTCTTAAATGTAACAAACACACTAAAGTAGCAGTGTAGAAAACATGTCTGCACGTGTCAGGGTGTGTATTAAATTAG
This sequence comes from Rattus norvegicus, assembly GCF_021556685.1. Classification (NCBI taxonomy): domain Eukaryota; kingdom Metazoa; phylum Chordata; class Mammalia; order Rodentia; family Muridae; genus Rattus; species Rattus norvegicus. The sequence continues at coordinate 45,126,949 of NC_141553.1, forward strand.
CCTTTGTATATGCTAACAATGTGCTCTCAGTGGAAAAAAGTATGGGAAATTATTTCATTTAAAAATAATTCAAAAATGTAAAGACCCCTACAATGAAAACATCAAAACAGTATAAAGAAATCAAAGAAGAGACTAATCAATGAATATTTCTTCCATGCTCCTGGAATGGCAGAATTCTTATTTTGAAAACGCTTACAGTACCAAATTAATCTACAATAACCAACAAATTTTTGATACCATATATCAAGGATTTAGAAAAAAATAATAAAAGAACTTATAAGGAACCACAAAAGATTAACCAATGCAATCTTAATGATATAGAACACTGCTGAAGGAATTGCAATATCCAACCTTTTTTCCTTTTTTATTGAAAATAAATCATGTTGCAGTTTTTAAATATAGCCAACATTTTTTTTAAACACAACAACTACTGTGGGAGTATTTATGAGAATCCAATTAAAACAAGTACCATTTGTGCTATGAGAATGGATTTGTAAAAAACGAGAACAGTTAACTATATCAACAGTGTGATAAGTGTGATAAGAGTGATGAGAGTCTAATAAGACACTAGCCAGAAAACAGCAGGGTAATACAACACTAGAAGAAACCATCTGAAAACAGCAATAGCAAAACTTTTGCGTGTGCCAGTTAGTTTTATTAATTTAATATAAGCCAGTTATGGTAACAGAGAACCAGAAGTGAATAATTGCCTCCATCTGATTGGCCTGTGGAGCATTTTCTTAATTACCAGTTGATGACAGGAGAGCCTAGTCCACTGTGGGTGGTGCTATCCTGTTGACCTGGTTGTATGTGATTAAAATAGAGGAAGAAGGAATAAGTCAGTAAGGAACATTCCTCTGTGATTTCTGCTTAAGTCCCTCCTTTCGGTTCCCGCTCTTACTCCGGCGTCCCTTGATGATGGACTGTAGCTTGTAAGTTGAAATAAAGCCTGATCTCTCCTAACTTGCTTTTGATCGTGATGTTCAGCGTAGCAGCAGAGAGCGAACTAATACACTATGTCTTCAAAAACCTACCAAAAGATTTAGTGAGCTTATATTAGCTTATGGCTTTAAATACATAAACTCAATTTTAAAAGGATATTTTGTAATTCCAACAACAAAACACAAAATAGCTCATACTCTACATATAATGCTTTAGAGGAATTTTTATTGGGTTCTTGTGATGGAAGGGTACATATACATTCACATCTCCACAGGACTAAGATGAACATGTTTTCTTTAAGGAACATTTGTACCAATATTCATTATGAGATCTAATAAGCTTATTACTTGTTTCTAAAGAAGGACATCTTCAGTTTCTTTAAATACACCTCCTTGTATGTAAGATGATCAACCTAACTATTTCCAATAGCCTTCCCGTATCTGTTATGAGGTGACAAGCTGTTTCGTTACAGAGACTCATAAGCAAAAGTGTTTCATATATAGGTGTTACCTTGTGTTTCTGAAAATTACAGTCAAAACAGTAAGGACGGAGTGTGTAAGCAACTGGTATCTAATCAAGTGATAATTTATTTGATTGAAAATTCAAAGCCCATTGGAGATTTCCACTGAGTTTAACACTCCTAAGGACTCTAACTTGTTATACTAGAAGAAACAAAGTTCCTTACATATTTGGCCGCCAGCTGTTCAAATGTCATTGTCAACCAGGTCAGCATGCTGTACACTAGATAGCAAAGCTTGCTGCTGCTCGGCCACTTGCTTCTATCTAGAAATCCCACAGGCAACAAACCACAGCAACTCGGTAAATTCTGGTTGAGCTGGGACTGACCCTTTTGGATATTTCGTAACATGTCTAAGCGCCTGTCAAAGTGTATCAGTGGACTCTGTAGTTACAGATAAGAATGTTGCTGCTGGCAATGCTCCCTATGCTTAAGGCCCACTTATCTCTCACTAAGTCTTGCCAGTAGAAAGGTTATTGAAGGAGGTGGCAAAGTGATGTCCAGAAGCCCACTATTCAACTACATATCATAGACACCTCTGTATTTATTTTACTCTGTGTGTCTCTCACATTTATTAAAGTTAGATCCACATTGAATTCAGTACAGTATTTCATATGCACTAGAAATAATAGAGAAAATGATTAGTAACAATGTGGAATATTTTGAAAACTCTCAATAAAGTTCATCTAAATTGCATAACGCATTCTACCAGCAACAATGAAACTCTGTATACTTTGTAATCTATACAAAAATCTTACTAGGACATGTTCTATTGTGTTTAATAATGAAAACTGAATATATTTATAGCCATTACAATTATATGCCTGATATTATATTCCCTTAATCAAATTTAGTTTAAAATTATGTGGAACATACCTGTATGCTTTAAAATATACTTTAATAATCATGAATTATTCATGGTACAAAATTTAAAACATATTGAATGGTATGAAGCAACAAAAATTGTTACTCCCATCAGACAAAAAAGCAAAGTGACTGGGACTAAGGCTTTTTATTAGGAAAAAGAAGAAACATAAGAAATTGGGAAAACATTCTAACATATAAGAATTTAAAATGCAGAAAATAATAGGCATATAGAAGCAGAAGAAAATGATTTAGCAAAGGACACTTTCATAAGATAGAGAACACTCAATCAGTAAATGATTTATTACAAGAAAAAAATTTGGTACTGAGAAAATATCAGTAAAGTGGCTAAATATATATGCAAACTAATTTTGAAAATGGTAGATAAGTAATATCAAGAAAGGAGAGAATTGAGCACAGATTGCCAAAGTGTAAAGAAAAAAGCAATAAATGAATGAGATAGACATTTTAATTCCGTATGCTTGAAAACAAGGAGGACGTGGGTAGAAACACCAAACGGCACTCAGAGGAAGCACGCTGCAGAGGAAGGGTTTTGTGAATGAAAACTGCAATAGTGAAATGTGGGCTAGCTTTTTAAAGACTTTCAAAAGAGAAATCCCCAAGACCAGGGCAATTCAAAGACAACAGGATGTCTTTTCAATATGTCTTTTCATAAGTATAACGGAAGAGGATCAACAAGAATTATGACCCTCACTTCATTGTACATATAAATATTAAGGTTAGGACCTAGGTAAGATATTAAGCCTACATGGGATGCTAAGGTCTATGTAAAATGTAAGGACTATGTAAAATATTAAGGTCTAGGTAAAATGTTAAGGCATTAACAAGAAACTTACCCAAGTACCTTCTGTTACTAGGAAACTTTCTAGTGCCAAGATTGATCGCATATTCTGTTCTGTTCTGTGTTCTTGGAACAATCATGATAGAAATCAGTAGAACTGCTTTGTATAGTAATAAGCAGTTCCTTAATAAATTTATAAACCAATCATCCACCAGCACTTTCTGCACCTACGTATGAGCTTTTATGGTTTAAGCTGCCCCTGTGAAGAACCGTAACATAAGAAAGACACTTGCACCAATATAAAAAAGTCTACTTGGCATGAGACTTCCATTTTTGAGTAGTGGTAAAGTAGAGGTTACATTCCCAAGACCTCCTTGGGAATCAACAACCTGCTTGACAGAAAGAAACACGTACTTGGGTAGCTGACATCATCCTGGTTGGTAAGTTAAGACAAGAATGTTAGAGAAGGCAAGTCCCCGGCCAGAGTTGAAGACCCCAACCAATGGAAGCAGGATAAATGTACAACAAAGACGTTGTTCCTAAGGAAATCCCCTATCCCCAAAACCTGATTGGTAGAATAGCTTGGCACAGATATTTGTGGATTTGAGGCTTAAAAACCCTGCAGGATCTTAATTCAGGGTCATGTTTCAGTTTTCAAATCTTGACCACTCCTGGGGTATATGCTCAAAAAACTATTCCTGTCTCACTAAGATCGGTGTTCTTGTGGTTTGTGAGGTGATTTCTGGACCACCAAAACTAATTTTACTTTGTAATAATAAAAATGTATAAGATTTCTACTATGAGCTTAGATAAAATTTTCATAGGACATAAAAACATAAACAATAAATACATTTAATTGACAAAGTCAATTTCAGAATTGCTGAAATTGGTCTTCAGAAAATACTATGAAGACAATGAAAGTCACATAGTAGAAGAAAATAATGGCTTACTATCTAATAAAAACACTTACAAAGTTTCTTTAGATCTCAGTATCAAAAATGATCAGCTTGAGCAGAAACTTGAAGATTGTTTATACGACACGATAAACAAGTATCTTGAAGCAACAGAATAGTACTACCCAAAAGAAAAGCATGAATTGCTAAAATATAAAATAAAATCAAGGATTCAGACCATCATTTCGTCAAGTAAGAAAACAAACTTAAAAACCAGACATAAAATGCCACATTCTATGTGATTCCACGCATATGAAATTCTGGACAAAGACTATAGTGATGGAAGGTGGATCAGAACCTGGCATGGTGGAGGGACAGATGGACAGAAATATACATTTCAAAAATGAGAATGTACCATAAGTTTCTTTGGGTGGAAGCAAAATAGATATATGATGCTGTCAACACCTACTACATGTTTCAAATAGTGAAGATAAGTCTTTATCTCCCTCGGTTGTTTATAAAAGGTGTACATGCTTTTAATGTTTTAGTTTACAGCAATTAAAACGCACGATGAGGAAAAAAATAACCTTTACTTTTCTTCACCTGCAAAAAAAGTGGCTGTAATTCTTCAATAGCATTAAATTGAAATATACTGCTCCAAATAATAGAATACATATTATTATCAGAATTTTTCAACCAGATGATTTTGTTAGTCATCTACTTAATCAATCAAATGTTACTGAACTAAAGCACTTATAGTTTATATTTGAATGAAGGAACAGTAAAATTGCATAGCAGATATTTTTTGAGCTAGAAAAGGATCTTAGCGGCACTGCGAATGAACACCAGAAGACTGCGTGAGAGGCAAGCTCATTTGTTAGGAGGGGTCAGGGGATATTTATTCCCTAGGGAAATTGCTGGTTGAGCCCATGTAGTGGTATGTTACTGTGTGGGGCAAGAACACGAGGGTGCTTCATTTGCCTTCTCTGGAGCAGCGGGAGTCCAGAAAGGAATCTCATAAGGTCCTAGAGACAGGAACAACACAGGCTGTTTCAGGCCCAGCAGTTGGATAGAACAACCAGGCCTAGTAACCTTGGAGACGTATGAGCTTATCAGTTGCTGCATTCCCCAGGCGTTTCCACCCTAGCTGCTGGAGTCTGTTGGTCCCAGAGAAGGTTAGTGGAACAGCCAAACTCCTCATACTCTCAGGATAAGAAAATCCGGGATTTAAGTATAACAACCCCTTCTCCACTCCAGCCCAGGCCGGCAAACCTCCACTCTCGTGTAAAAGTCTCATGATGGTTTTGCTTCTGTTTATATATTGCTCAGTTTTAGATTTGCTGTACATGTTAGGCATAGCCTAACACAGGCATTCTTTACTGTGTTACCCACATCTTACAAGATTTTCCTTTATTCGTATACATTCTCCTCGTTCGCTAATTCATATCCCGGTCATCTTTGTACCTTGAAATTATAACTGTTCGTAACTTTAACAAGCTCTAGAATCTGTGGACATCAGTAATAGCACAACTCACTTTACCTGCTTTCTTACTTTTAGAAATTAGTCTAGTATTTATCTCTTCCCTTACCCATCTTACTTTCTTCTCAATGCTAATCTTATTAGGTAAAATCCCAACATGCACCGTGTTCTTTGGTCGTTTGTCCTTTAACAGTCATTGAAGTCAAAGGGCTTGGTTGGTAATTGAATAACGCAACACTTGAACGCTGGTAATACCCAGCACCTGTGGCTGTTCTCACAGCTTTAGTCAGGGAACGGTATGTTCTCTGCATTGGGCACGTTGAACCATTATGGCTCCTAACACTCGAGCATTGTCTCACCTCGGTGCAGAAGTCTTTTTTCGTGCTACTGCACCATCTCTGCCCTGATTGACTGACCAGCAATTTCGAGGTTTTGCTGTCTTAGAATAGTCCATCAGAACTCAATAGACCATCTAGTTAGTTGTCCCACGGAGATGGGTCGCATATCCGTTTACCAGGACTTGTAACAGACCCTGTTAAAGGGAGAAATATGTTTGAACTGTGTTAAACTACTAACCTATATTTTGGAACATGTCACTTTGGGAGACGGAGAGATGGCTCTGCAGCTGACAGCACTTAACTGTTCTTCTAGAGGCCCCAGGTTTGTTTACAAGAGCTAAAACAATAGAGCTTACAACCGCCTACAACTCCAGTTCTAGATCAGCACTCTCCTGCCTCTGTAAGTTCTGCATGCATGCCAGGTATATTAACTCTTACAGGCAAAATTCCATAATCAAGCGAACAAATAGATCTAAGCATGTCTTTGTTGGCTTTGTCATTGTTGGCTTTATTTATTTATTTTTTACTTAAGTCACCCTAGTGTGTCTGTCCTCCAGTGGATCAGCTAGAACTGAAGCTTCAGAAGCCACAAAGCCTGCACAGTATGGTACCATAGCTTAGCAAAATGGTAATAAGCCGAACACTCAAGATTAGTCAGTTTCAAGAACTGAGCAAACTCATACAAAGGGAAATAGAATGCTATCTCAGGTGTTTGTAGAGATATCAAGGAGGCTGGGCAGCCACGCCCAGGTCTATGGGAATTTTTGGTAATGATCTATAAATTGGAGCATAGAGATTTGTTTGTTTGACCGTAAAACCCCGAAAGCAGTGCTTCTCAACCTTCTCAACGCTGTGACCCTTTAATGCAGTTCCTCACGTTGCGGTGACCTCCAGCCATTTTTTTCGCTGCTACTCCATAACTGTAATTGTGCTACTGGTATGAATAGTAATGTAAATATCTGTGTTTTCAGATGGTTTTGCAGGAACCAATGAAAGGGTCATCTGGCCCCTCAAAGGGATCATTAACCATAAGTTAAGAACGGTTGCTCTCAAAAAATGTGCTTGGTGAAGGCAGTAACGGGTTACCCAAGTCTCTCAGTTACCGTATTTCACCACTGAGGAAAGTTACACACTCTGGCCATCTTACCCTGTAGGGCTCTATTTCGTTGACTGCTTCATAAAGACATCCTTTATTCTGATGCTGATATCATGATAGATCTACGTGTCCCTCTTAGCTTCTATATGAACCTATATGGCCATTTTATCAAATTGTTGTTACGAAGATATAAAAAGCAATTTCTATAAAAAAGTCATACCAAATTTCAGATGTTCATTATACTACTCCAGTACTTATAAATTTAGTTTATTCTTTCAGTAAATACTTGGCAATGACTACTTATCAGGAATAAGATAGGCAATGGAGACTGCAATGGAGTAAACTGAAATCCTAGCCATGGTACATAAGTGGGGATTATAAACATGCCATGAAGACTCAACCTACATGAGTATTGTGGGGCACTTCTTGGATTAATCCTTCACATCACAGGGTTTTATTCACAATGGGTATTAGATGTTTTATTATAATTACCTAAACAAAATTAAAAGATTTATAAGGATTAGGACTACTACCATGTTTAAAACTACAGTTGTTACCGAACTATAAAACTTGACCTACACTGACATTTATTCAAAATGCAATATGTGCATGTATATAGCAAACAATGAACTTATATTTTATTCCAAATACATGCGAGCCAAGGAACATGCTATAAATAGAGTGATAATTATCACATTGCAACCATTTAAATTCAAAACACTTACAGAAGTGCTTTCACAGCTTCGAAGCTGTGCTTAGGGATGAAACACCTAAGAGTGCAGCTGCGTCGCATCTTACTCCTCAGTCTACTGTGCTATAGATAGACTGTCAAAATGGTTGCCAATAGAAAAGCTGCTGTGCCGTGCTGATTTATCCAAGAAACAAGGTTCATTTTAACCAAGCATTCCTTTAGTCCAGGGACAACGCAAGTGTCAAGAGACTACATCAATAATATATCGCCTAAAATCACAGGTTTCTACTACTCTAGGTCAGGTGAAAATTCTCCCTCTGCAAGTACAGGGAAAACAATGAAAAATGGACCACTGTGTATCCTGGGGGACCTCCTAAGTCACCAGGATAAGTCAATACCCTTTACAGTTTAGCATTCAGCATCCTTGAAGCGAGCAAGATTATTCAGTAACTGCTGAGCTGCTGTATGGAGATTGCAAAGCACAAGAGAGAAGGAAAAATCTTATTTCTCCTTTATGTCTGAAAGGAGGAAACATAGATCTGACTGGGATTATTGAAACATCTCTTTTAAAAAAGTGGTCCTTCAATTCCAGGCCCCTCCTGAGGTAAAGAAAAATGGTGTGCTCTCTGTTAGATCACAGATTTTTTTTTTTATTAATTTTCAAGTGACAGAACAAAGAGTTAACATGTGACAACTCAGGGGACATTACATCTAAAGAAAAATGTATTATCCTGTCAAGAATTTAGAGGACAAACCAGCAGTCAAAAAGTGCCACCCAAATTGGAACTCAAGTGAAGTAATTGAATGTATGATACAAAATCTAGATTGAGAGCTAATCATAAATAAAAGAATACACTATTCAAGAGTCAGTGTTTTCTGTGAAGGGCTAGCATTAAATATTACATTGTGAGCCATATGCTTTCTGTTGTAACTAATCAACTATAATCTTTGTATAAAAGGCCTACAGACATTACCTAAATCAATGATTATAGCTCTGTTTCGAGGAAACCTGTAGACAATAACCACACATTTTACATAATTTTTACATATAAAGTTTAATTTTTTGTTATTATTAGTTCTTTGAGAATTCCATGCAATGCTCTTTTGATCCTATTCATCTCTCCTCCCATTCAGCTAGGTCCAGCTGCCTAGTTTAACACACCCAGATTTGTGTCTTTTTCCCTCAAATTCAGTCTGTGCTGCCTTTATACTTTTGGGTATGTGACCTGCATTTGTAGTCAGCCTTGTGGTCAGGACACCACCATTAAAGAAAACTGTTCTTCCACAAGCAGGTATTAATGGCATGTAGCTTCTTAGTGAGAGACTGGGAATTATTCATTCATACCTTCCCTGTTCGTACTGGAATATTTTCTGACCTGAGCCTGTGTGGGTCTTGTGGATACTATCTCAACGTCTAAGAGTATATATGTGCAACCACCTTACTGTGTCCTGAAATGACTGCCTCCTTGTGGTCATCTGCTGCTTATGGCCTTACAATGTTTCTATACTTTCTACTACAATGATCCCTGAGCACTGGGAGGAGAGGTATTATAAAGATGTCCTGTGTAGTCCTGAATATTCTAGTCTCTTATTCCCTGGATCTTGATTAGTGTGGGTCCTGGTGTCAATTGTCACCTACTATGAAAAGAAGTTTGTCTGAAGAAGGTTGAGGGTCCACTAATTGGTATACCAGTAAGTCAGTATGTGTCAGCTTAGTACTGTGTCCATATACTAAAGTAATAGTAATAGGCTGTCACCTTAGGGCTAGGACCTAGCCTAGCCACAGGTTCTTAGACTTGGTAAAGGTGTTAAATATGGTTTCAGTCTTGTGGAATGGTCTTTAAATTCAATCAGAAAGTAGTTTGTTACTTACAAGACACTAGGGCCTGTGTCTGCTTAACTGATCAATGTAGGTTAAAGAGTTCACAGCTAGGTGAGATTTCTGTTTCCTTTTCTATTCAAGGATTATGCAAAGCACTTTCTAGAACAATGAAAGCTAGCCAGTAGAGAGGAAGCTTCCAGATCGATATATGTTTGATTTCTTCATGTTCTGTAACTCAGGCAAGCGATGTCATCAGCAACACAGTCTTACTGGAAAGTTTTCAAAATAACCAAAAGAATTGTCATGGACTATGACTCCAACGGAGTTAACCCATTCCTGGGACTGAGCATTTTATCTGCTATGCTGAAGTATCCAGTAAAGACATTGCTGCCTCATTATAAGATAACTCAATTTAAACTCTCTCTCTCTCTCTCTCTCTCTCTCTCTCTCTCTCTCCTCGTTCCCTCCCTTCCCCTCCCACACACGTGTGTGTGTGTGTGTGTGTGTGTGTGTGTGTGTGTGTTAGGAAGCTTCTACAGTAGTAGATTTACATATGAAAATTTTCAGAATTAATTTTGATTGTCTGTAGTCATTATTCCTCCTTGTATTCCCTCATCAACCCTAAACCACCGTTCCATCTTCATTAAATCCCTTCTGTATCATTATCCCCCTCTTAACCTTTTATACTCACTTTAATAGCTCCACAAGTTCCCTTATTAATATCCTGACCTCTATAGTTAGTTCAAATGAAACACACATATCGAAAGATTCAAGGATAGCTTCTATAAATGAGAGAAAATGTGTGACATTTGTCTTTCAAGGTCTGTGATAATCCATTCAAAATTATTGATTCCAGATCTATCCACTTCTCTGCAAATTTCATAGCTTCATTTTCTTCATAGCTAAATAATATTGTACAATTTAAATGTTCCACATTTCATTAACCATTTATCACTTGATAGATATCTAGACTATTTCCATCTCCTAGCTAGTGTGAATTAAACAGCAATGAACGTGGATGCACAGGTATCTTTGTACATTCTGCAGTTTAGGAAATACTATGTCCTACAAGAGGGAGGGTCCAGCCTGTTTAGTCATGCCTCTCCTCAGGTCTTGACTCCAGGCTTTGTGCTGTTCTCCAAACTGCATCCATCCAGAAGGGGCAGATGTTCCACCCCACTGTTTCTCAACTTTCATAATGTTGCAAATCCTATTGTGGTGATCCCCCCTCCCTTGACCATATAATTATTTTTGCTGCTATTTCATAACTGTAATTCTGTTACTGTTATGTATTGTAATATTGATATTTGTGTTCCCTGGTGGTCTTAGGTGACCCCTAAAAGGTTAAGAACCACTGCTTCAGCCAAATGACCGAGGGGTGATAGTCCCTGTAAGAAAACTTGATGAACTTCTTATGTAAGACTATGCCGGCAGGCTCGGTTCATTTAATTTATGTAACCATTTCCAGAGGCTTCACTACATACAGACTCAGAAAAAAAAAAAAAAACAGCAAAGAAGAAATCTCATCTCTAGTAAGCATTAAATGCCCTACTGGAAGGCTCAGAATTACCTGCAGATTGACTTCCTTGCCTTGGTCATTGTGTTATTTGCATTTGTGATATGCAACTAGAAGTGAATTAAGTGATTTTAAAATATTTTTATGTTTCTCTACAAAGCAGCTATCGCATTGCATCAGGAATCAAATGTGTCTCTAGACATGAATTCATTCTAAGTTGGCTGCTTAGACTTCTTTCATGCAGTTTGGTGACCCACAAGGTTTTGTGGATTGTTACTCAGATTCCTGATTTTATTCCTTTATTGCTTTACCTTTACAAAGGGAAAAGCCTTTGTGGGTTTCCCATAACCAGACTCAGAAATTACAGTCTGTCAAATTCTCCCAGAATAAAATTCTGTGCAGCCTCCTTACAAAGTTATGAGAAATTTTAAACAAAACCTATCTAATTCCATTAGCTCTTTCCAATAATGATTAAGACTTTTTCATGTTGTTTTATGTTTTTCATAGCTTTGGGAAATTTTTCATTATAAAAAAAAGTTAGCTTAATTTCAAAGATTTAATTTTTGCAAGTAAGTCAGCCATTTTATTCTTTATGCGTAGCACTTAGGAATCCTCCTTCAGGAAGCATAGACTTCGGGATGTCAGGTACTGGGAGAGGAAGACAGGCTGGGAGAGAGGAGCTGACACTGAGCTAACACTGAGTTAACACTGAGTGGCTTAGCCTCTTGCTCTCTGATTCAGATGTAAAGATTTCCAGAGAAAACAGTAAATGGATGGAGCCCCCCAGTGTGAACAGCCATGGGAAATCAAAAGATAGGAGGACATGTATCATTTAGCCGGGCTGACAAATTACCATTCATCCCGGTCTATGAGGACAGTGCTTTGGCCAGACAACAATGAAAGTGCCAGCTAAGCTGTTAATTCAAAGGGCATTAGAAAGATCAGAAGAAGAAGAAAATAACTGTTCCTAAATTCTTTCATTTTGAGTTCTAAAAACATCTTGGATTAAACAGAAAGGGCAGCCCATTGACTTTCAACTATGCTTGCCTCTTGTTTCTCATAGATGGAGGGAAATGCAACATGAAGAGAGATGGGAACAATTTTTCAGACCCCACAAACTATTACAGTCCACAGCTCGTGTCCATTACTTGGTCCAAATTTTAAGAATATTAGGAGTCCAGTTGCAGTTCAGAATGATCAGGGTCAAGTATCACTAAACTTTGGCTGTGTATTTTATAAATGCTACATGGAGATTAGTAGTTCTTAATATAAAATTAAGATTCAACAAGCGGCTCGCATTATGCAAGAGCACATCTGGAGACTGGGAAATATGCTAATTTGTTCCTGATCTCAAGCAGCTTCCCCAAGAATGGAAGAATTTAATTTATTGTAGATTATTTGGACTTCTTTCCAGGCTTTATTTTCTCAACCTGGGGAGGTTGAGTATGACCCTCAAGCGGGTGAACCAGAGTACCCATTTAGAGAATCGCAATTTTTTTTTCTAATAGGAAATTTATGAGGTTATGTTTTGATCCCAAATATATGAGTGTGTACATAGGGGAGGAGTATGTATTTTTCTAAAATCAAGGATTCCTTGAAAGTACTTTAAGGAAAATAGAGGTAAGGTAAGTTTATTTATTGAAGTCTCTTTAGCAAAGTTCAGTTTCCACATTTTTAATAAACTCTCAATCATTTAAGCGTATATTACTCATACATGTGTGAGTTTTGTATGCCGGTGATGCCCATGTGTGCTAATATCTATTTTCAACATCGTAGGCATCCTGTGAACCTTTCTCCACTCAAGTGCCTGTGTAGGTCACAGAGGGGTCACCTGTTCTCGTGTACCCTAAAGCATAATAACATATACTGAATCATGGACTTAGCTTGAGGAGGACAAGTCACAATGACACTTACCGAAGGGTCACTAAATGTGATTAATTCTAATGTAAACAAAGAAGATTCATGGCTAAAACCACAAAGTAACTGAACCACCACGGTATTCCGGTGATGGTTTATAGCCTGACACCTTTCCCCCATGCACCAGCACACACTGCTAGTTAACAGCACATACATTATAAGAGGCATTTTTCCCCATTAGGTAGAGATTTTAATGATCACATAGAATATCTGTTTGTTTTAAAGAAAAAATATGGTTTAGTTGAACAATCCAACCAAGAAACATGTTAATAACCACAGAACAATGCTCAGGGGGAAATGGAAATAGTTTGTGCACTAGATCATGAGTTTTCCTTTAGATAATCTAATTTGAGGGAGAAAATGGCGATTCTGGCTGCCTCCCAAGACATTCTTCACTCCTCTCTCACCTTCAATAATCCTTCTGCATAGAGTGATGGGCAGGAAGCGTTTGTCTATGGGCGAGATGAATTCAAAAGCATTTTAACATCCCCATTTTAATCCCCCCAATATAAATGTGAAGGGAAAGAAAATGTATCAGTGGGGTGCTGCTGGGGTGTCTCCAAGAGAGAGGCAGAGGCAGAGGAAGGAAGGCAGTTCTCTATGTGAAGTACTTACTCTCCAGGGGTGAATCTCTCAGGTATTGACCACACCATTGTGGGCAGCAAGACCGTTAGTTCCCTAGGAATATGAACCACTGAGAGTCAGTTCTGGGACCTCATGAGCACCAAAGAGGCCTGAGGCTAACAGGTCCATCTGTACAGTCTTATTCTGAATTACCTGGAGACCATTCTAGGTAATTTCCTGTGTCCTTAAGCCCTTCTTTATCCAGCAACCACTTCTGTGACCATAGCAGCTTGTGGGCAAAGTGAGATGTTCTATCCTCTTTAGCTTTCTTTCTTTAAGACTTACAGTATGACTCTCAGTCTCTCTCTCTCTCTCTCTCTCTCTCTCTCTCTCTGGGTGTGTGTGTGTGTCTCTCAGTCTCTCTCTCTCTCTCTCTCTCTCTCTCTCTCTCTCTCTCTCTCTCTCTCAAAAGTCTGGTTGAATTCTGTGATGAAGATGTTTGTATTGGAAATATCCCTTAGAGAAGGTTCTTAGGTATAGTTATGGCTGTGCAGAGTGGGGTTTCCTTGGGTAAACTGTGGTGAGCAGGATAGCATTTGATCTTGCCACTATACTTTTTTTTTTTGCAATCTGAGATCTCACATTTAGTAGCCTCCGGTTTTTAGTCTACACTTCTCATTCTTTGAGAACGTGTAATAGTCAATGCCTCCTCATTGTCCCATATGGTCATTTCTCACATGCATTTACTTTCCTGATCAGCCATTGATTTTCTGTGCAATTTGTATTTCATTTTATCTTTATGATATGGAATTTTATTTTATTTTCCATCTAATATGTGTTTTTATACTTCTATCATTATTACTACTCTGCTTTTGTTAAATATAATTTATTTTATTTTTAGCTTTCAAAGCAGAGGATGCGACCACTAGCGTAAATGCTTTCAACGTCTCTGAGTGTGCAGTTACCATGGCCACACCTAACCACAGTTTTGTAAGCTCTGTTGTGTACTGACACGCTGTTTTAGTTTTTTTTTTTCAAATTTCTTCTTTGGCCAGTTTGTGCATCCATGAGTGGGTTACTATATTTTCAAATATTTATGGATTTTTCTGAGATGTCAATCTGTTTTTTTATTATTCATTTAATTCTGTTTGATCAAAAAACATATTTAATTAGTTTAAATTCATTGAGTTCTAAATATGGCATAGGAAGTAATCTAGCTTCAAAAGGTTCCATTTTCAATGGAAAACAATGAGTATTCTGCTGCTTAAAAGAAGGTTGCATTACAAACACCAATTGTGCCAAGCCATTGACACATTTGACATTGGTGTTGAAAGCTTCTGCATCTTTATTGCCTGCATACTTACGATATCACTCTTGAGAGACCTAAAAACTCTAAGTATAATTGTCAGCTTCTCCATTTTACCTACCAGTTCTACCAGTCACTTCACAGACTTTAAGTCGCTGATACTGATGCACCATCATCTAGATTTGTAGTAATAATATTGTTTGGTGCATTAAAGGTTTTAACATCTAGAAGTGCTATTTGGTCCTGTACAGCACTCCTTTCCATGAAATCTACATTTCCTAATCTGTCTAAAGCTATTTCACCTGTCTACTAATTAATGGGATTTGGGATATTTTTAAAAATACAAACATTCAACATATTTGTATTTTTTATTTAAAATAAATTTCACATACACATGTGCGTATGTGTCATGTCATCTCTTACATACACATATTCTGTAGTTACATCATTTATACTCCTCCCTGTATCCTGTTTTCTGTCATTCCTTCTCAAATTCATTTTTTTCTATATATTGTTGTGTTGTTATGTGTGTGTGTTTGTGTGTGTGTGTGTGTGTGTGTGTGTGTGTGTGTGTGTGTGAGAGAGAGAGAGAGAGAGAGAGAGGAGTGTGTATATATCTGGTATCTGTGTGTATGCATGTGTGTATAAGGTGTGTGTGAGGGGGGTGTATATGTGATCTGTTGATTCCATTAAGTGTTATTCACATATACATATGTTTAGAGTTGGCCCCTTGACCACTTGAGATTAGTCAACCTATCAAGGTCTCATCCCTGGAGAAAACTGATTCTCCCTCTCTCAGTGCCAATAATTACCAATGGTCCTACATCTAGCTGTAAGGTATTGTGATATTTACATCATTTATGTTGGTATGACACCTGGGTTTTAGTTGTAACTATTCTGGTCTTCTTTAGGTGGTCCTATTGTCAAGATTCCATTGATACCACTTTCCTGTCATAATCAGAAGACACTGTCTCATAGCAGACATCCTGGTTCTCTGGTTTGTACCCAAGGCCAGTTGTTCTCTGTACCTTGAGAAGTTCTTGATTTCTGTGATGGTCTCTGTCTCCTGCAAAAAGAAGCTTCTTTGATGAAGGGTTAGAGCTTCACTGAACTGTGGATGTAGGGATGAGTATTAAGAATGAAGTTGGTGGGGTTGGGGATTTTGCTCAGTGGTAGAGCGCTTGCCTAGTAAGCCCAAGGCCCTGGGTTCGGTTCTCAGCCCTGAAAAAAAAAAGAACAAAAAAGAAAAAAGAATGAAGTTGGCGATCAGAATTGCTCAGGAAAGCGGTGGTGATTCATTCTCCTCTGGGGTCTGTGACATCACCAGCTAGATTTACAATCACTAGGCATGATTTTCTCTCTTAGGGCCTCCCTATCTTCTTTGGTCCCTTTTTACATTCTTGGAATCTGAGGTTACTCTGTTATACGCTCATATCTAAAGATCCCAAGCTAGGAATTACAACTAAGAGACAAAATATCATTTGTCTTTCTGTTTCTGAGTTACCTCACTCACGACACATATTTTAGTTCTACCTATTTACATACAAAGTTTGTGATTTCAGTTTTCTTTATAGATGAATAGGATTCAATTCTGTACATCCACCACATTTTTATTATCAACACATAAGCTGAAAGACAGCTAAATTATTTCCATGTCCTAGATATTGTAAATAAAGTAACAATGAACGTGGCTCATCATGTATCTGTGGGGTAGGATGATACATCCCCTGGGCATAAGTTAAGGACTGATATAGCTTAATTATATGCAAGATTTAGTTTTTGCTTTTTGACAATTCCCCTCACTGATTTCCTGACTAGTTAAACCAGTTTTCATTCACAGTGACAGGGAATGAGATTTCTCCTCTCTCCACAGCCAAGGTTGCTTTTGTTATTTGTTTTCTTGATCTAACCATTCTGGCTGAGGAAAGATGAAATCTTACAGTAACCTATTTTGCATTTTCTCAGTTGTTAAGGTGGTGAACTCTTCTTTTGTCAAATCTTTTAGACTTTTTTTTTGTTTGAGAACTGTAGTCAGATCGGTAGACTTTTTTTAATTGGATTTTTAGTTTTCTTGACTTTGCTTTTTGTTTGTTTTTCACTTGATTTGAGTTCTTTACATATTCTAGATAGTAATTCTCAGTGAGGTGTATAACTGGCAAAAGTTCCTTCCCACTCTGTATACCTCTTTCTTTTGCTCTAAGGAGCTGTTTTAGCTTTATGAGATTTCATTTGTCCACTGTTGGCCTTAATTCTTGGGCAAGTGGAGTCTTATTTATAAAGTCATTTCCCATACTTTTATACTTATATCTTTTATCATCTCATATGTGTCTTAAATCTTATATCTTTATCAAAGTTTGTGTTTTAAGTTTTTGTTATAGATAAACAGGATTCAATTCTGTACAGGCAACACATTTTTATTATCAGCATATAAGTTGAATGACAATTAAATTATTTCTATTTCCTAGATATTATAAATAAAATAACAATGAATACAGCTGATCAAGTATCTGTAGGTAGGATGATAAATCTGCTGGGCATATGTTAAAGAGTGATTCAGCTTAATTCTATGATAGATTTAGTTTTATTCATATTGTCTCATATCTTATACCTTATGTCTATCTTATTTCCATTATATCTTCTTACATTTTATTTCGTTTCTATCTCATACTATCTTATATCTTATATGAAGTAAAGAAGGAAATATGGATAGGGGAATAATAGGGTAAAAATGTTATGAAAGGGGAAGTTGAAAACTGACAAATAAGTGGTGAATTTAACTGGATAGGCAGGGGAGAATATAAAGGCAGAGGAAGGAATATATATAATAAAGTATATAATATACTATATTATAAAATGAAATTATGCCACTTAAGATTATAATGCTGTACTTATGAGCTGTAGCCTCATAATCTCCAGTACCAGGCATAGGAAATTTACCTTTGAGCAGATGATCCCAAAACAATGTAGACTCTTGCCATTGCCACTGGTTGCCTCATGCCTTGAAGGTAAGTTTCTTTTGTTGAAGATTGTACATATTTCAGACACAGGACCTGAAGGAAACTGGCTGTAAACGACCTGGAAGCCTTTCCCTGAGGAATAGCTCTTGTGAGTGTCTCTTCTTACCTCGATGAGCCTAATATGAAAAACCCTTACCTACATGCACAAAATCTTCTCTCTTCAGGGTCTGGATCCTTTCAAGTTGTCAATCAAAGCTAAAAAGTCACCCTAGTATGAGACTTATATTCCAAAAGCATCCTACTCCCTGACATACCCTGATTACCTCTATCGTTCCTGATCTATTTTCTGAGCACAAGGGAAATCCTAATGTAATCCCTAGATATTTTCCTAGAGTGTAGCCCTTTCCTTCCATCCCTTGCATATCATATCTGGTATATATTTCAGGTTCTGTCAGTTCACAACCCTTGAGCTGTGACTCTGAAATTTCCTTACCCTCTCTTTATTTGTCCTGTAGCTCAGAGAAGTTATGGTCTTACATATAAGCACAATACCATTTTCTGTGTGGGGACAACTACAGGAACAAGTACAAAATAAGTTTACTGAAATCCACGATCCAATGTACCCAACTAGTTCTATCAGACTCTTTCCACACAGTCTGATTTTCAATGAAGTGTAGTAATCAGATTGCTGAACTGGGAAATGAAAGAATTCTTTACCATTTGTCTCATATTCTCAGTCTCAAGTCTGTATGTGTGTAGGGGGGGCGGGGTTATGTGCACCATGTGAATACAGGTACTACCAAAGTCATGAGAGGGCATTGAGGTAGTAATTACAGAAGATTCTGGGAACCAAATGCAGATTTAAGGAAGAGAAGTAAGTGCTCTTAACCTCTGAACCATTTCTTTAGTTCCAACATTCTGTTCTTGAACTAGAAACTAATCCTTTGTTCCTGATATCTCACTTCAGTCAGAAGAAAGTCTTCCAAGACAGCAAACTTATGATTATTTACTGATCATCCACTGTGAAAGATTTGTTCTTCATGTTTTCAATGCATTATTAGTAAATATTCCCAAATGTTTCAACCAGGAGCTTTCCCACTGCATACAATATAAAGCAGGACACATATTGCCCATAATTGTGAGTGATAGGCACTCTCTTCCCTAAGAAGTCTAGTCAGCCGTAAATGCAAGAAGATACTTTAGCAACCCTAAAACACTCTCCCATCCCTTCCATGGCAAAGACCCAGTCATAGGTCGACAGAGATGGCTTCTTACTTTCCTTCTGTAACATTTCTAAATGCCTGTTGTCAAATGTTATTTTTTCCTCTATATACCAAAAGAAAAAAGTAGAAACAGAAGAAACAGTGACACTGCCAAGAACTGTATCATTTGGACACTTAAAGCTGTACAAAAAACTGCAGATCTGATATGTGCTCTTATATGAGAAGGAAAGGAACAGTGAAATAGAATTGGATAAACACGAGCAATGTGACAACGCTATGCACAGCTCATCTTCTACCCCTACCCCAGCTTTGCAGGCTGGTCAAAGTGAACATCCAGCCACTGAAAAAATTCCCAGAAAAACAATTCTGGCTTTATTTATAATAGCCAGAACCTGGAAAGAACCTAGATGTCCTTCAACAGAGATGTGGATACAGAAAATGTGGTACATCTACACAGTATTACCCAGCTATTAAAAACAATGACTTCATGAAATTCTTAGGCAAATGGATGGAACTAGAAAATATCATCCTGAGTGAGGTAACCCAGTCACAAAAGAAAGCACATGATACACACTCACTGATATGTGGATATTAGCCCAAAAGCTTGGAATACCCAAGATATAATTTACAGATCACATGAAGCTCAAGAAGGAAGACCAAAATGTGGATGCATCAGTCCTTCTTAGAAGGGGAAACAAAATACAAAAGTAAATACATGGACAAATATTGGGGCAGAGACTGAAGGAAAGGCCACCCAGAGATGGCCCCACCTGGGGATCCACCCCATATGCAGCCACCAAACCCAGTCACTATTGATGATTCCAAGAAGTGCTTGCTGACAGAAGCCTGATATGAATGTCTCCTGAGAGGCTCTGCCAGAGCCTTTCTGATACAGATGAGAATGCTTGCAGCTAACCATCAGACTGGGCATGGGGACCGCAATGGGGGAGTTAGAGAAATGACTGAAGGAGTTGAAGGGGTTTGCAACCTCATAGGAAGAACAACAATATCAACCAACCAGACCCCCTATAGCTCCCAGAGACTAAATCACCAACCAAAGAGTACACATGGGGGCACCTATGGCTCCAGCCACATATGTAGCAGAGGATGGCATTGTCTGGCATTAATAGGAGAAGAAGCCTTTGGTCCTGTGAAGGCTAGATGCTCCAGTGTAGGGGAACGCTGGGGTGTTGAGGTAGGAGTGGGTGGGTGGGAAAGGTAGTATCCTCATAGACAAGGGAGGAGTGGGGATGGGAGAGGGAAGAACCAGGAAAGGGGATAACATTTGTAATGTAAATAAACTATCCAATAAAATTCCAAATAACTAAAGTATGGCTAGTATGAACTCCCACAGGCCCCACCATCATAAATCAAAAACGTACAAATGTTGAATAGATTAATAAAGGAATTATTGTTCATGCCTGCTTAAAAAAAACATCAATAAAGAGCATTCCTAGCATAAAAGCCAAGAAATCTTTGGTTTGGGATATATCAACTTGCCCCTTCACACTCAGCCAGTCTCTGTGTGTCTGATTAACCAAATGTACACCCGTTGGTACCCAGAACACAGACCTGTTTCATGAAGTCATCTCACTCCTTAAATGGCCCAGTCCGACTTCTGGTTCTGAACTGCTCTGCCTTGAGGAAATAAACTGAAAGCAGAACTGCCTGGCGTCTGACAAGGGAGAAGAAGCGATGTTTGCTGTGTGATGTTGAGTCAAGGGCTCAGTCCTCTGAATGGCTTTTTATTTCGATCTAAGAGAAGGATCTGTATAGACACACCAGAAGGAAACTGTGAACATTCAACAAAAGGACATCTGACACAGTCCACGTAAAGAAGTCTTATTGAAGTCTGGTTTCATTCTTGGAGGCCATGTGCGAAAGTTGACGTTAGATCTGCATAAGAATGAAGAAGCCAATGCTACACTCAATTTCTTGGAACTTCTCTTTGCCACAAGCAATGATGAAAATAATCACAATATATGAACAGCATCTCTATGTCTCATTATTGTAGTGGTAAATATTAAATAGGGAACCTACCAACCCACGCTATCATGGGTGGGCCACATGACATCTGCAGGATATTTTAATCTCAATTAAATGTCTCTCCTCTCCCAAAACTCTATGCCTGCCTTACCTTTTCACTGAACAATAACAGGCCTTGCCTTCTCTTGTGCCTGCCTTCACCTGCATATAGACAACAGTCCACACATTATCACTGTCATTGAACTTCTGTGGCTTCCAAAGTCTCAGGTACTAGAACAGGAAGGAGTGGGGAAGTTAGTTATTTCTCTTTCGAAGAAACTTCTACTAAAGATAATAAAGAAAAACAATCAAGTAATGATCAAATTACACAACTAATAAGTTGTGTCTCTGAGTTCAACTACATGTTTTCTTGGTTTAAACTATGTCCAAGGTTTTAGTATACTAGATACTCCATAAGAGAATGTAAAGTTAATTTCATCAGTCTTCTGTTTGTGAAGCACATATCTTCTTATCTGGATCAGGAGCCCATTGGGGCATTGACATGAATTAGCTTCATCTCTGTCCCTTGCAGTGTTCTTATTGAGGGAGGGGACAGATGACTGTCCTATTAGCAGAATTACTACTAGTCTATATAGACAGCCTTTCTTGTGATGGTTTACTAAGTCTTACCACAGGTTTTTCCATGATAATAAAGATTATTTAGACATTGAATCAAAAGAGTATAAACATAGAATATTTCCCATCTTTTCAAATCATGAAATTGGGAATGGGGGTGGGTGCTGGGTTTGTTTTGTTTATTTTATCTCAGAAATGATCCTGTTGGTCTTAATGTTTATAACCAAAGCAATGCAATATCAAGTAATGTGGAAATTAACACAGTGAGCTATTACACCAAACTAATTAGGCTGTGCAAATGCTTATACAGAATCAAATCAGATTTGTAAAATATGTTAATGTTGTACAAAACTATAAGGCTAGAAGGAAAAAGAAACCTAAGGCATGTGAATGAGCCTTCTCAGTCAGCTAAGCATGCGACAAGCAGATGCTGATGAATTGGGAGAAAGAGATTTGTGTACCCAGGGGTTGAATTCCCTCTGAGCTGGAGTAAGAGAGAAGGTTGAAGAGCTGCTCGTAATTAAATTACAGAATTACAGGAATGACAGACAAAGAAGACAAAATAGGACTTTGGGAATGTGGGGAGGTTGGTGGAGGTGAAAGAGAATGTCTTCAGCTAAATCGAATCTCAGACCATTCTCAAGTGGATTTCAGTGTCCATTGCAAAGAGGTATTATGAAACCCAATTGTGAGATTCGGATTCATAAAGAAATGTATGTGACATTCTTTAGAAGGGAATCTGTAATCCATAGAGAGAAGCATCTGACTATCAAGGGAGCAGAAGCCTCATCCTGGGTCTTTTCTTGATGACAGGTATTGACCAAATGAAGAGAGGCTTGAAACAGGTAGGAGGCTATCTAACCACGAAGCCAGTGACAATGAGATTCTGACCTGGCTCAGTAATAGCAGACATGGGAAGAAAGGGAAGAATAAGATGTTTCTGTTACTATGTCTTTACATGGAAAGGAAACCCCACTTGTACATGGCAGGCTATCATGTGTCTATCGTGTCCCTCTCAAAGTTGACTGGTAATTGGCAGCATCTGGAGATGCTTTCTGTAATGGGAACCCCATAAATCAATGTCTCCTCAAAGCTTCCCCAAATCTGATTCAATATTTACATGAAAAAAAATCTTGGAGTCTCACTAAAACCTTAGGTGATATCAGTGAACAGCGAAATGTTGGGAATTTTGTCTTTGGTCACCCATTTCACCCTATCAGTTTTCTCTGGAAGTGAGCCTTACTGAAGTTAAAAGCATTTAATTTTTTATATATGTTAAGCTATCTTGAAAGCAGAATAAAGTGGTCAATGTTTGAGTGTGTCCCTAAGGTACTTAAAACTGATTTACTAACATGAATATAAAATAAAAGTCTGGCATGTGGAGTTGAGCTTCTTCAGCACATTAGAAACTTTTATTTTGACAGAAGCAGCTCAGACTGGTCATGGAAACGGAATCAGAACAAAGGCAGTATTGTATGGTACCGAAGGGAAATATTTCCTGGAAAAAAAAATCGAAAAAAACAAGAATGTAACTGAAAATGAGAAAGTGTAGTGCAGACTGAAAAAAAATTTCAATTGTGAAATATTTATTAAAAGTGAGTATTTCAACAGCAAAATTAAATATACTATGAGCGATTTTGCATTCTTAACTGTCATCGGCAATTCTGTAAATGTTGAAACAGATATATGGATCCATGGGACAGAAGGGATCCCACTCTCTGTTTCTCCACCCTTGGCACATCCATGCAGAGTGCATATCCATGTGGAATGCACATCTATGTGGAGTTTACTGGAGTGTGTGTACATGTCGGATTTCTCCCTCCAAGTGGAACATTTCTGAGTATATCTTCCATATCTCCCAGGGGAATAAAGCCCAAATTGTACATGGGGCAGTTGACTAATAAAGTAATACCTATTTAGCCTTTCTTTTTTGCCTATTGTGTCTTTTCCTTATCTGTTGTTATGGACTGAATATTATGACCCCTCCCACATCCAGACACTGAAACTCTTCGTCAGTGGGATGGTATCAGGTAGCAATGATGGTACCAGGAAAAGGCTTGGGGGGAGTGTCTGGCACTTGATATGGTTATGAAAAGAGAGATTCCCACAAATGTTATCAGTGCCCTCATAAGAATCCTAAAACTGACTGTTTTTAGTGCCTCCCACTGTATGAGAATTGAGGGGAAATGGCTGTGTATGAACTAGGAAGTGGTTCCTAATTCACCACGAGATCTGTCAGTACATGATTGCTGACTGCTGTCTCCCAAAAGTATGAGAAGCAGATTTCTGTTGTTTATTAGCTACTTTTCTAGAGCATGTCTACCGCGGAAGTCTGGAAGTAAGACAGAAATGTCTCTGACCATCCATATAGTCATTCAAACCTTTGAAATTGGACCTGCTTCTGGGAAATACAGACTAATCCATACCGAACTTTAAGGTCCTGAGATAGCGAATTAGGATCAGTGCAGAAGCCAGTGGGGACAGAAGGACAGAAGGACAGAGCTGCTACAATCAATACTGGAAAGCCAGATACTAGAACCAGGGCAGATACATTCAGATATATTAATAGACATTTGATTCCTACGTGTGTCACACACACACACACACACACACACACACTATTCATATTTAAAGAACACATGAAAACAATCCCTTAACTTTGATGGCTCGTAGAAGGAGTAATTTTAGAATGAAATAGAGCAAAGAAATACTAAATTTTTATTAGTTAATCTAGTAAGATGTGTGTGCATGTGCTTGGGCTTATTCTTAGAGATTTAAAAAAACGAATCATAAAATAACTCATTACTACATAACCTTTAGAAAAACATAATTGACTTTTATAAAATGTTATATAGGTAAAATTATACCGCATGGAAGTTTTTCTTCTACTAAACATGTACTTAAGATTCTTCTACCTTATACAAACAATAGAACCATCAGTGCTTCCCAGGGCTGCTGGAGAAGGAGGGTAGCCAGCACCAGCGAGGTTTTTGGAGCAATGAGATTGTTCTAGATGATACTACACAGACAGACAAATGTCGTTACATATAGGATTCATGACACTAAGGAAGACCCATAATAGAAACCACGACTTCAGGTGATGAAGGTGCAGCAATGTAGGCCTAAGTTACAGAGAAAGGGCCACCCTGCCATGGGCTGTTGGTGGTGCCGCAAGTTCTGAGTGTTTTGGATATATACATATATATCCAAACGTTCTGATTTTGCTGTGACTACGAAAGTATGCTAAAAATAAAGCGGATGTAAAAATTGATGAGATTTTTAAAAATGAGTGTGTTGTTTTAGTACTTATTACAAGGCTAATTATCATAGAGGTTAATCAAGGAGGATCATGCAAGCTTTGATATTATATAGCTTTATGATTCTGGAGCACACGGTTAAAACTGACAGTTTAGCTCATGTTTTATTGCTTTATGGGTTAATGATTAAATTGTCATTTCTGTATGGACATAACTTCAGGCAGCCACACTTGGGACAGGTTAAAACTTAAGTGAAATTAACATCTTTAATTAAAAGTAAACGACTCATTCTATTTGACTGCAGATTTATTGATCATAGGTGTCATGAGAAACTATTAATCACAGGAACACTTTCCTTGTTGGCAAACCAAGAGAAATTTCTACTCCTAGAATTATTTGCATCAATAAATTTGTGTGCATTTCTAATATTGAAAATAGATCCGTGAGTTGCAGGTTTTTATGCACAACTACAGAAAAATACAATTTTAACCATCTGTTTTAATTTCTGTTCCCAGGCTAAATACCTCAAACAAGCTCTGTTCTTACAAGAATCATTTAAGGTTATTAAAGATAAAGTGTTTGAGATCCATGAACTACAGTGCCCCATCCCCTGGTGTCTGTGCTCTTCATGAACTACTAACTGACCAGAGGCAAGGCAACTGCTCTGAATAAAAAAGGTTCAATCTATTGTCACCCTGGTGAGTCACGGCACACCTCAGCTCATATATTCATCCATTAAGTGGAAATAATCAGATCTATTATGAATATAATATAAACATATATTTTTATTTCAGCACTCATGTATTCCTTTTATAAAAGCTTTGAAAAGCAGCTTCATCAGCGCTCCATTATATTATCTGGGTTATAATCTAAGGTATGAATGGGGTCTGTTTCAATATTAAGCATGCTTTAAAGTCATTTTTGACAATTGTCTCAGAAATACTAAACTGATGCTAGTAATCTAATCCTCCCGGAACCAGGGATTCTCATGCTAAACATCTTTTTGTATTAGCTGTTTCAAAAAATTATCAGCGATATAAAAGGAAAATGAAAATTTTCTTCAGCTCACCAAACCCACGAATATTGTTGATATTCAGTCTAGATGATTATATGCTCAGAATGCTCAGAATAAATTAATATTTACCCAATCTCCTCCCCCCTAGGTATTTTGAAAAATAATGATGCTCAAAGAGATTGAACACTAAAACATTAATTTAGGCCTGCCTTATGATCTACAATAGTAATATTTTCTGGCTGTTTTGTGGAGTAATTCAAGGAGGATTTTATCGGAATATTTCAATCATTCTTCCTTTTCCTAATACTGTGGAAAGTAGGTTAAATAAAATAGATATTATAAGATAATGCTTTTTTTCTTAAATCTATGACTTCCCCTACATTTGGTCTGATAATTGTCTTAAAATAAAGGCTTTGTTAGTATTGTGTACAACGTAATATGAAGCCAAAAACTGTAATAATTGGTTACGTTATCACATGTAAAAATGAAAGTAGGGTATACTTCAAGGAAAATAATATTCAAATAAGCCATTCTTCTGTGGCTGACCCTGTTATTGATGATGATAAGTAAAACATAAGATATGACAATGTGACATCATCTTTCCAGAAATTTGTGCACTGTCTTATTTTAAGATTTGTGCACTTATTTTTTAATAATTATCCCAGTAGAATACATTTAAAAAGTCAGTATGTGCACTATTCCTAGAGGCTCAAGAGAAATATAGATAAGGATAAGTATTTCAAGTGGAACATAGGGTAATTAAAGGTATTTAGAACAAATACTTAAAGAAAAATAATCTAGCATCCAAACACCTACAATTTCATCCCTTTGTTGGAATACAAATATGTGTCCTGGTTTAGATCAATCCTCTTTTAAATGACTGAATTTTACAGTTTTGCCCTCAAGCATTTGGCAGCACAATGTTGAAAACCTTTAGGTTCAAATGCTAGCTTAATTTGAGAATCTAATTTTGAATGGTGGGAATTCAAATCGATAGTCCCTTTTAGAAGCAGTATTAAAGAATGACATTGGGTTTTTACTTCTGGATTATAACTCATGACGCAAAATTTGTGTACAAGGAATGGAAGAAATATGTCAACATGTTCTTATTCATTCAAATTATTGCCTTTGGAAATTCATTTTTACGTGACTCCTTGAGTTATGTGGTCCAAGATTTGAATTAATAACGGTGCAGGCCAATCTTGGGGGTTTGGATTCTTCTCATTGTGTACATTAATTATGCACTGCGTGACAGGCTGAAAAACAGACGCGAAGTTTACTACAAATTTTGCCCTCAGATTGTTATTAATGACTGAGATTGAAAAACAAGCACCAAATAATCCAATGAAAATGTTATCATCTAGCAATCTACAATGTCAAATCCGTGATTTCTTATCAAACAAAGTATATGTGCATATTAAGCAATTTTGAGTAAACCCATAGCTGTTCTGTACCCATATTTGGTTGCAAAATCCATAAAGATTTCTATAGATAAATCTTTAATTACATGGTTATCTACAAGTATTTATAGCTGTATAAATATATCTAATTTATCTACATATTTATAGATATCTAGAGATATATATCTGTAGATAGATACATAAATTTAGATATTTATAGATTATATATACATCTATAAATACTCATAGATATCCAATTAATTAAATTATACTTTCTTTTTGGTTTAACTTATCTTCCTTTTTTGATATTTGAAATTTATTTTTTTGAATATTTTCTTTATTTACATTTCAAATGTTATCTCCTTTTCCAGTTTCCCCTTCAGAAATCCCCTATCTCATCCACTCTCCCCCTGCCTCTATGGGGGTGCTCTCCCAACCACCCACCCACTCTGTCCCACCTCCCCGCCCAGGCATCCAGTCTTCACAGGACCAAGGGCCTCCCCTCACACTGATGCCAGACAAGGCCATCCTCTGCTACATATGCGGCAAGAGCCATGGATCCCTCCAAATATACTCTTTGGTTGGTGGTTTAGTCCCTGGGAGCTCTGGGGAATCTGTTTGGTTTATATTGTTGTTCTTCTTATATGAGGTTGCAAGCCCCTTCAGCTCCTTCTATCCTTTCTCTAACTCCTCCATTGGGGACCCCATTCTCAGTCCAATGGCATCTGCCTCTATATTTGTCTGGCAGACTTATCTTTCTATTTCTTTTCTTTTGTTGTTTTCTATATCTTAAGACTAAAAGTATCACCAATATTTAAAAATTTAAATAATTTTCCTAAATCAAGTTGGTGATAAGTTACTGGGCTGCTTAGTGCTTCATCAAATTGACACACTCAGGGTCATTTAAGAAGAAGAAACTTTAATTGAGAAAACATACTCATCAGATTGACCCACATGAAAATCTGTGGGGCATTTTCTTGATTAAAGATCAACTGGAGGGTATCCCATTGTTTTTAGTGATTCTTGTGGGGAAGTGGACTAATTCTGTATAATAAAGGAAGCCAAGCAAACATTGAAGAGGAAGTCAGTAGGAATCTTTCTTCTATGACCCCTGCTTCAGTACTTGCCTCTGGGTTTCACCTCGAGTTTCTTCTTCGGCTTTTCTCCTTGATGGACTGTAACCTGTAAGCCCAATAAGCTTTTCTTCCCAAATTGTGTTTGGTGGTGATATTGGTCACAACAACCAAAAAACCAAACTAGTACAGTTATTCAAGATCAAGCTTACTTAGAAGTGAGGCAGGCAGGGCTGGAGAGATAGCTCAGTGGTTAAGAGCACTTCCAGAGGTCCTGAGTTCAAACCCCAGCAACCACATGGTGGCTCACAACCATCTGTAATGGGATCTGATGCCCTCTTCTGGTGTGTCTGAAGATAGTGACAGTGTACTTACATACATACAATAAATAAATCATATATATAAAAGAAGTGAGGCAGGCTGGCATTCTAGACTGCTTACCGAGGGCTTCATAAACTTTCCTTGAATGTAGGTACACCATTTTCTTTATTCATTCACATCTTCAACTGGACTGTTGACTGGATTAATTGACCATTGTTGTGAATAATGCAGCAGGAGATGTAAATGTGCTATGCAAGTATTTCTTTGGTGCTTTGACTTGGGTTGGTATCAATACAAGGAAGGCAAGACTAGGTCATAATACTCCTATTCTGTGACTTTGTGCAAGTGTCCACACTGACACCAATAGTCACTCCAACACTCCTTTAGATTCACGCCTCTGGTTCAGAAGAGAGACAAAGAACAAATTTGCATGCAAGTAAGCCTAAGATAGTAGAACCCATAGGAGGATGGGGCAAGGTGTTTATAGCCATTCACATGACTCAGTAGAGCCATTGGCATCACTCTGTTCAGTCTCCTTTACTACCTTCCTTCCTATGAAGAATGCTACACCTTCTGTCTCAGAAGCTGACCTAGTTTATTGGCTAAAAGTCTAACCATGCCTACTGCTTTCTCTTCCTGCTTATTCTGTCTACTCGTACAACAACCACAATAGAGAACCTGTTTAGATGAGCTTTGAAGAAGAAAGACCATTTATGAAGGCTTTCAGACATTTTATTAGGTCACTGTGGAATACAGTCTCCAGGATCCATGATCAAGGTGGGGGGTGGGGCACACACATCATATTTAGGTAAGTCTTACATTGATGATAAGCAGCTATGCTTAGATAAAAAAGAGGAAGGTCAATGAGCTACATTAGTTGTGAAATTAAAGAGCTGGTAGCACAACCTGTCCCACTAGGTTACCTGGAAAGATCCTTTTGCAGGCTTTTATGGCCCCTAATTTAGTTATGTCTGTGGTCTAACACATGCAAATGTAAAATATTAACGCAATAGAAGTTGATTTCACCAGATAGTATTCGCAGCAAAACTTATACCTATAACTTAACAACTAATACATTTGATACATATACACTGTCCTTACCTCAAGTACAACACTCATTACAAAATAATACCAGGTCTTTTTAAGTTCTTTCCATCTACTGTTTACCGATGAAATCAGGCCACGCTGCTGTTGTGGCCCGGGCCTCTGAAACAATGTGGTGCATAGTTTCTTCTGACTTCCTGTTAGCAAGCCAGTCATCTAAACCATGAAGGTGCTCAGAAATCAATTCGAGGATACGCGATGTATGTCATTGGAACTCATGAGGTTTGAATTTCCTGGGAAAGTATCTCACAGGGTTCTCTAGGCATTTTGCTTAATGTGAAGTTTTCACTTGATTATTCTTTTCCCCTTGAAGGATTCATGAAGCGCTGCACAGCCAATTTCTCAGTTTGTTTGATCCAAGCACAGTCTTTTCTTTGTTGGTGCCTTTTCTTCCAGGCATCTGTTTCTCTTTAAAATGGAACTTATCTGTTATCTTTACCTAACTTCCTTGGTGAAAGGATCTCTTAGCTTCCTATATCTATCTGGGTACAAAATAAATATGTGTTGGATGTAAGTCTTGTAATTCAACTTAAGTCAATTTTTGTTATGGCCAAATCCCAAATACCAAGGTAGTTGAAACAATTAAGCGATGTTATTTAATATCCATGTCTCACCATTACGATTTTCAGATGATATGATAAAGTTTACCTGTTTAAGCTATTGCCTTCGCAAAAGTATAAAACCATCTGATATTCATTTTAACAGTGCATAAATCAAGGCAGCTTACATAAATCAAAGCAATGTTTTCAATTTGAGACTCCAAGAGCCAAGAGAGATAAGCCCATCTTAAGAGATCCAAAGAAATGAGGGAACCAGATGGTGAAGACTTTGTATTTCAGAGAGGCTTTTTTTTTCCTTCCTTACCAAGAATTTAGTTTCTCCTTTTGGTCATAAGGTCAGAAAGAAGGAGAGAGAAAGAGAGGGAGAGGGAAAGGGAGGAAGGGAGAGAGAGACAGAGAAACAGAGAGACAAAGAGAGACACGAGGAGAGACAGAGAGGGAGACAGAGAGAGAGACGAGAGGCAGAGACAGACAGACATAAAGGGACAGAGAGAGACAGAAACATACAGACATATAGAGACAGACAGACATAGAGAAACAGAGAGAGACAGAGACAGACAGAGACAGAGACAGACAGAGACAGAGAGGCAGAGAACGAGAGAAAACAGAGAGGAAAAAGAAAAGATGAAAGAAAAAGAAGGAGGGAAGAAAGAAAGAAAGAAAGAAAGAAAGAAAGAAAGAAAGAAAGAAAGAAAGAGAGAGAGAGAAAGAAAGGAATGAAGGAAGACAAGAAAGAAGGAAGGAAGGGGAGGGGAGAGGGAGGTAAAAGGGGAAGGAAAGGAAGGATGGGGGAGGGAGGAAAAAGGCAAGGAAGCAAGAAAGGAAGCAAGGGAAAAAAGCAAGGAAGAAAGCAAGAAAGGAAAGAAGGAAGGCCGTGGTCCCCTGATAACCATCCCATGCCTTTTCACATTAACTGCCCTTAGCACCTGGAATTAAAGTACAAGGTAACAGATCGAATCAAAGTAGCACATGTTAAAGAAGTGATCAGAAACATCACATTCTGAGTCCCTTTAAAATGCCAAAGAACACAGAGCTAATCATGTTAGTTCCCTTCGAGAACTTTCTAATCAGGTGCTTTAGGAAATGAGGAATAAACAGACCATGTGCTATAAATTACTTTCCTATGCTGTATCATGAATTCACTAGTGTGTACTCAACTTGAGAAAATAATAAGAACCTACAGAAAAGGCACTAGAGTGTATGTCAACAGATGTGGGCCCAAGTAGTTTATTCTTCTATTAGCTGTAGCCCTCAAAAAAGTCACTTATCTCCTAGACACCTTTACTCCCCAAATTGGAATAAGGATACATCTGCTAACTAATGAGGTCACATGCTGTGAGAACAAAAGAAGTATTTAAAAGGATTTTGATATAGGAAAACATGTGTAACGGATTTTGTTCTTAATCCCAAATCCATTCTTAGTGCAAGAAAAGAATGAACTTCCTATGTTATGTCTTAGGTCCCCATAAGGACAGCCAGAATCATGTGGTCTGGGAATCATGATATAGGTCAGAAGGAAGTAAAGGTTCTCTTGTTCTCTCTGTCTCTGAAGCAGTTCTTGTAACCAGAATAGGTACAATAATCCAAGGAAAGTATATAGGGACATAGGTATGGTATATGCCAGCAGAAAGATATATGTTGACAATTATATAGTGAGATAAGTATCAACCCACAGGTCATTGGGAGTGCAGCAGGAAGGGGTTACATATGAATCTGTCAGTTTCTACCAGTAATTACATTTGCATATATTTGCATATGTATTTGGATTTACAATATCATAAGCAGGCTGTTGAAATAGACACGGTGGCCATTAGTATTTCTGTCAGTTTATTGATGCATGTAGATCATGCCACAGTCAATATTCAGAATAACCCCGTCACCATGACAATCCCCCTCTTGTTTCTACTTGACAGTCATACACTGAAGCCGCTGTCAATCATCCAGTGAAAATATATTTCACGGTGAAGCTGAGCATTAACTTGGACATTCTTTAAAACAAATGAACGTCACAATCCATCTGAAGACCTGTCATGTGTGACCCATATTGAGTCCCTGAAGTAAGACCTCAGATTCAGAAATGAGAAACAGAAAAAAAATTAAACTGTAAAATTCAGGTTGACCTTATGACTAATAAGGAAATAAGATTAAAATTGTGCCCACTTCCTCTTCCTTCCCATGTACACACACACACACACATACACACACACACACACACACACACACACACACACACACATACACATACACACACATACACACACACACACATACACATACACACACACACAGTCACTCGCTAAATTCAGATTTTATTATTTTACCAATCTATGGAGAGAATTGTTCATGTTAGTTCTTTTCTTAAGTCTTGATATCATATCACCAGACTTGAATATTTAAAAGCGTCCTTGAGTAATTAAAGCAAAATAATAGTTGGCAAGTTTGACCAAACGTCTTGCTTTTACACAATGCAATATTTGGTTTCCTTATATTCTTTTTAGCCGATTCTAAAATAAAAGCCAGAATAAGAGAAGAATCACATGAAACCACAACAAGATACAATATTTATTTGCAAAATGGTACCCCATTGTGCTTCAAATATAATCCATATAAAAGAGTCCACTTTCAGACATGAAGTTATTTCACTACCTTCTAGGAATGATACCAAGAATCAAATATCAAATCTGCTGGTAGATCGTCTTACCAAAAAGAAATCTGCTTCTTCCCAGCCTATGTCATGTTTACTCTTCAAAGACAATCCAGAGAGTGCCCCTAATCAGAATCACAAGTGATAATGTGTGTTCCAGAGACTGATTCCCAGGTGTTTACTCAGGGACCATGGCCAGACTACGAGGCTATGAATGTATTTCTAATCTCTCTCTGTCTCTGTCCCTCTCAAATGCCTAACTGGAGCCAGGATCTCGCTTGGCTTCTTGAACGCTTGGCACTTTTGCTTCCCTCTTTGATTACCCGTCTGGTTCTGTTTTCTTTGATGTTTCAAGTTTACTCATACACTGGGTCCTGAAAAGCATTGTGTAGACAATGGCACCTCAGGTGACTTCCGTAGGATTCCCAAGTCCCTCTCCTTTGCTTTCCCTTAATGGCCTTTCTATATGAAATTATGTAAATCGCCTCCTTTCACTGGAATAGATGCTTCTAGAAACCTTATCTGTTTAGCTTGCTTATGTATTTGCACAGTGTAAATCAGCCCTTAATACATAATAATAAGTAACAATCAATAAATACCTATCAAATGAAAGGAAATCCCAATCAAACCTCAGATATAAATCTTTTCATGACACCTTGGGAGACTGTTTCTCGTTTAAATTTTATAAGTTGTATATGGTATTTGGTAACCACACACATAAAATAATGTTTCATTTTCTTTTATCCTTTAACAAGTGCCTGCATGTATATGTAGAATGTGGCTCATTTCCACCCCTATTACCCTCGTTCATCATACAAAAACCTTTCTTTTAAACAAGTCCCATCCTAATTTGATATTTAACCAATCAAATATTTAAACATTTTTCCCTTTACTGATTTTACTTAAGGTTGTTTACATGACTTGGTGATTACTTCATGGACCATGGGCAAATTATCACTGGCCACACCACGAAAGAGAATGAAACCTTCCCATCACCCATCGGGAGCTTCATGAAACTCTCTCTCCTCAATATGATGAAATCATGAGAGAGAAATCTCATGTGGGTCTTATGGAGGTAATCACAGCTCGTGAGGATTTTTGACTGTTGTGTCCAGAAAATGCTTTCTCAATGGTCCTTTCCAGTCTGTTTTTGCATTCTTTCTACTCCTTATTTCACTTTGTTCCCTGAGCATAGAGAGGAGGATACTGATATCTTGTTTAAATTAAGACATTTCATAGTCATTCACTACCTTCTCTTTGAACAGCTGTGAATCTTTGCTTTAACCACTGCTCACTGTAAAAGGAAACTCTTTTAATGAAGGCTGAGAACAGCACTAAAGTGGGAGCATGCCTTCTTTAGAAAGTAATTTGACAGGATCGCCATTCAACAGAGCAACAGCTGTAGGTTCTCCCCTAAGACCTAAGACCTCCTTGGCCAAGTCATTTAATGAGATGTATTGTACCAGATATGACCCAGCTCCTATGGAGTGGGCCTCAAATTCAATCAGAAATCAGATGACTACCCCATAATAGTCATGCCACTATTATACCAAGGAGCATATCTTACTAGGAAGGGCTATATATTACAGCTCATCAGTGAAAAGACCATTAATGACTTTTCTCTGCCAACAGCTTACGTGATCTCTTCCAGCATTGTTGATGCAACACACAAGGATGAAAATTCCACCTCATAGCCAACTTGATTCTCTATAACCTGCAACAAAATGTGCTGCCTCTTCAACAATAGGCTCTTACAATATAGCTCTGGTGGAAAAGCAAGAACGTTGACAATAGCCTTTAATGTTTTGCAGGGCATCTGAACATCTGAGCTGTATGGACATATTCTTCACCTGTTACTGGGGTTCAACCTAATAATTTATTTCTTCTGCAAGAAGCAGTATCCAGGTAGGTTATTTCTGTTAAAATATTTAAAATGATGTCTTAATAGACTTACAAAATAATGAAATTTCCAAAGACTCTTTAACTATAGTATTAGTTTTGGTTAACCTCTGTCCCCACCTTTCCTTATCTTCTACTCTCCTTCCTCCCATTCTTGATTAATCCCCACCACCACCATCAGTGTTTCTAAAATTCATTATAAGAACATTATTTCCTCTTAATTGTGCTATCAGGGGAACCAACCATCCTTAAATCAGTAAAAGCAGATGTCCCCGACCACTGATACTAGGTAAGCGAATGACAAACAAATATGACCTCTGACCTCTGAGACAAGCACCTGATAACAGGGAAGCGGAAGAACCCAGAGTTGCAGAATAAAATACGCGAGGGATTCCAAGTAGTCACATGTGATGTCAATTATGGAAATTACTCTTTTGACGAAGAATAGCAACCACTCTGCTACGTACCTATTTCAGGCGAAAGGTAGAGCCCACCCATAAATTTACAAAATGTGTACCATCAACTTTTTCCTTGGCTTGGGCCACACGGCAAACGCCTACCTTTTAGAAGACTACAGCTACACTTTGCTGTCAGTAACCCAATATCCAAATGCACTCTGAAGTTCCCAGGACCCGTTGGTGTCCCCTTCCTTATGAATATCAACATCTGCTTCTTGCAGGAAAGCAGAAATAATATTCTAAGGAGCGCTGTGCCCTCGGTGGTTAGGACAGACCATTTTACTGGTGGAGATTGTATTTACATTATTCTAAGCGCAAACTGCAAAGGACTGAATAAATCATCTTAAACTCAATATACTCCCCGCCTTCAACACAACTAATTTATTCTGCAGCAGAAGCATCTTCCTCCGCAGAAAGTCCTTTCCAATACAAAATAAATCCTCCCCGGGTGCGTATCTCTGGAGTGTGTACATTAATCACACTAGGACCTGAGAAAAATATTAATATTTTTGGTAGCGATCTAATTTTATCCACAGAGGCACACATAATTCAACTCTGTCTTTATGCCAGCTTTTCCTTGTAGATCAGTTTTTCTAACAATAACAAGCTCTTCAAAAAAGGAACAGACACAGAAGGAACTCTGAATTGCACAAATGCTTTGAAATAAAAAAAAAACTTTCCAATTTATAAAAAAAGTCACACTGTTATTTACAGTTACCAGCAACATATCTTATGTTAAGATGCTTTTATTTTATATACTTTATGAGATAAATACTTTATATACCTACAAAAATGGTTCTGTTTGCTTTCTGCTTCGCGGATTTATGTCCATCTCTCCCTATTTGTTCACTTTCCAGAAAACATATTCATTAAACACAGGAAGATACTGGCACACAAGTAGAGAAATCATTTTAAAAGCTTAATAGGTGATCTTGCCAAAGATTGTATAACAGAAAGCAGTAAGTTATGATAGCATAAAAAATAAAATATAAAAAGTTCTCTTTCGCCTCTCTCGCCTCTGTTTAATTAGTAACATAGGCACTGATCTTTTGCATACACCTCTTTCTGACGTTCAACTTTATCTAAATGTTATGTAGTAGTCAATGACTCCCAGAGATACAAGACTCTTAATTCACTCTGATATCAACAGTGACAGAAACGATGCTGAGGCATTTATTCCCACCCCCAACTGATTTTTAATAAAAACAGTGGTATAGAAATAAATTATTTAAACAACATTTCAAGAAGTAGAAAATGACAGCATATGTGGAACGGGGAC
The DNA here is from genome assembly GCF_021556685.1 of Rattus norvegicus. Taxonomy (NCBI): domain Eukaryota; kingdom Metazoa; phylum Chordata; class Mammalia; order Rodentia; family Muridae; genus Rattus; species Rattus norvegicus. The sequence goes on from NC_141553.1 coordinate 45,163,488, forward strand.
AATGTAAATAAAGGGAGTATTAAACAGACTGTTATTTCCTAGTTTAGGAAAAAATATATGTATTTGCATTATTATAATGGGGATCTTAGCAATTTGATATGGTGATCACAATCCTTTGTACAAGCACAAAGCAACCTCTCACGGGTCCCTCCAAAAAGTTCCACACAATGCGTTCGATGATTGATGAGTAGAATAACCACCCTACTTATTATGCAAGTGAGAATAAGATGGGCTATTCTTGTTGGTTTCAACTAATAGTAGGTGAAACCAAGAACACTAGACTGTATGACGACATCATCGATCGGATATGACCCAGAGAATCATTACAGCATTCTTAACATTTCTGAGTAATCAGACTGTATGTAACAGCTTCAGGAAGATCTACATCCTACCTCCCCACACAGTAGGTAATTTCCCCTAAAATAATGAAAAGAAATAAGACATAAAGAGCTACTAAATTTAAAGTGCATGCCAGGTGTTGTTATCAGTTAAAATACATGTTTCCCTCACTTTATAGTAATAAGAGGCTTAGGATGTATTTCCTTTCTCTGTTCCTTTGCTTTTGATTCAGTTGTTTCTAAGCAGTGGGATTTCTTACGTACTAGAATGAAGAATAAAGGCTAGGTTGCCCAGTAAATTGGTCAAAACAGAACTAACACTGTCACGTAAGAATATTTAAATTTATTATTGTCTTACATAATACTTCTGAAATAGACCTTCAAGTGGAAGAGGGCCTTGCACATAGGAACAAGGAAATCCAGACTGGTGGTGCTGTTTGCTGACATGTTCGCCATCCAAAGAACACAAATGCACCCTTGTCTGTTGCTTTGAGAATTAGAAAGATGACATTAAGAATTTAGGGAATATCACTTACAGTAGCTTGCCTAGATGAATATGGAATTCTTTAAATAATTTGCTGCAGTACCTAAATAGACATACACTAAAGTTGTATCTGTTGTGAAATCTTAAATGATGGCTTTACTCACAACCAAGGTGTCTAGCCTACTATGTCTCTTGAGATTGCCAAAGGCAGGATTGATCTACAGTAAGTTTTTCAAGCTCCTTGGTTGAGTTTATATAATCTATCCTTTTTCCATTCATTCTTAGCTTGCAATTTCTAGCTCTAATTAGTATCTTTTCCAACCTACTTTTTTTTAATCTTCTCACCCTGTTTCCTGTTCTCTCAGCTGTGGATTTCTAAACTTAAAATAGCCTTCCACCTTGCTTCCTAAGAAATCCGGCTGCCTAACTACCATCCCATTAAAAAGAGCTTGCCCCAGTACATGTAGACAGCAATACACACACACACACACACACACACACACACACACACACACACACACACACACACACACACCTGGGGATGACTTGTATCTGGCCAGTCAAAAAGCATTGAACTTAATTTGCTAGTACTTGCTGAGGAATTTTGCATCTATGTTCATTGTGAAAATTGTTATATGGTTTTGTTTTGTCGCTGTGTCCTTACCCAGTTTGACTGGCAGTTAATGACCTCAAGGAATGACTGTGGAAGAGTCCTCTCAGTTCTTTGAAATAGTTTTAGACAGGTAAGGAATACTTCATTAATACTTGTCAGTCACTTGTCAGCAGTACGGCTGGGCAGTCCTAAACTTAAGACTTTTTTTCTTAAGTTTATTTATTTGTGTGTTTTATACATGAGTGCTTTGTTTGTGTACACTCTGTGCAGCAGAAGAGGGCGTCAGATCCTATTGTAGGTGGTTATAAGCCACTATGGGGTTGCTGAGAATCACGCTCTAGAAGAACAGAGCAGCTCTTCATCTAAGCCATCTCTCCCAGCCCTCCTTGGAAGGCTTTGTTTTCATCCTGAGTTTTTAGTCCGTTGTTTTTCATGGCCCCATGATTTGAATGATCTATGTCAAGAACTCTATTTCATCTGGGTTTTCCAGTTGGTTAGCATGTATGTTTTCCATAGTGGTTTTTGATTATTTTTGTCCTCCTGTTGTCATTGACTATAAAATCTTTTTACTTTCTCCAACCCCCTTCCTCTATTTTCGTCCCTGGCTCGCTTAGCTAGAATATTGTCCCTTCTGCTTCTCTTCAAAAACAACAACAGCAAAATGTTAACACAGATGCCAGCTTTTTGTTGCATGGGTATTTCATGTGTCTTCTTCTTAGTATTAATTCTTCTCAGACTATTATTTAATTGACCGTGTTTGATTCTTCTGCTTTTATTGTTCTATTTGGTGGCTCTAGAAATTTTATTTCGATCTTCTGATTCTTTTTTTTTTAGTCCTTATTTGTTTGTTGTTTACATTAGTGACATTGAACCCAGCGCTTCACGCAGGCTCAACCATCATTTCTATCCGCGGGACCCTCAGTGGATGGTTTATATGAACTATGTCGTGATGATTTACATCCTGCCCTATGATTATTTCCCTCAAAGTTACCTTTACCGTATCTCATAAGTTTAGGCATATTGTGTTTACATTATTACTAACTTCAGGAACAACTTAAATATCTTTTCTTGTTTCATTTGTGACCTATTCTATTTAAAATGTGTTGTTGTTGGTGGTGGTGGTTGTTGTTCTTGTTGTTAAATGTGTTTGTGCAATTTCTCCATTTTACTGTGCTGATGACTCCTACCTTTATTATGCTGTAATCAGAAATCATAGTGTGAAGTTTAATTTTTTTCAAATTTTATTGTGGTCTAATACATTGTTTATTATGTATAATTGTCAAAGCGGCTGTTGGATAGATTTGTCTGTAAATAACTCCTAAGTCTATTTGATTTATAATATATTAACTTTGATATCTCTTTGATGGTGGTAGGTTGTTTGTTTGTTTTGGGTCTTATTGGGATGAATATTATTGTTCGTGAATATGGAACACTAAAATTACTCTTATATTGTTACCTGTATCTTCTTCTATGTGCAATAGTGTTTTATTAAATTTTGGATTCCAACATTATGTGCACATAAGGTTAAATCCAAGCCTGAGGCTGCTGATGGCTCAGCAAATACAGGTACTTGGCCACACACCTGAATACATAAGTGTAATCTCTGAATCCCAGATCGAGGGGTTGAGAGCCACCTCCTGAAGGTGGCTCTTTGACTACCACATGCACAGAGTGACATACATGTACCCACGCAGATACGCCTGGTCTCAATCCCCGTCCAGTCTTCACTTTCTGACTACTGACATAATGGGATCAATCAGTATCATGTCCCCTACCATGTCTGCCTGGTAAAGACGACGTAAACCCTCACACTAAGCCAAAAGAGATACTTTAATGGATGGAGGGAGCTAAGTCTTGAGTGAATGTGTTTTGTTCGACACAGACACAGCCATGTCAAGGATCCTATGGGAGTGTCAGAACCTTCCTCCGATGTGAGTGAGACTATCAACAATGACAGCTTTCTTACTTTCTTCGCTGGATATTTATAGACTGGAGCTGTCCCTATAGAGACAGTTCCTACTGAGGTGGGCTAAACCTGCTCTCTTGTTCCACTATATAGACTAAGCCTGCCTCCTTCTTAAGCTGTATTTGATAACCCATCCCTATGGCCTTGTTCATCTATATGGAATATTCCTACCTTCCTGTGCAACTGAGCTTCAGAGGTGTTCCAGGTTTCCTATTCTAGAGCCAAGACTACTCAACATAGTCTTCGATGTATGTCTGGGAGTTTGTCCTTTCTTCATTCCCACACTGTCCCAGTTAGGTTAGTCCCAGGACCATGCATAGAGTTTTACTCTGTCCTCCAAGTTGCTCTTGTCAGGTATTTAGTCACAGCATTGTAAAGAAAGTCACATTAAAGCATGCTCGTCTGATGGGACGTCCGCTCACACTTCATGTTCTCTTGCATGGAGTACCGTGTTCCATCTTCTTACTTTCTGTCTCTGTGTGCCTAAGTGCCTTTTGAATAGGGAGTTGTGGGCTGGAGAGGTGGCTCAGTGGTTAGAGCACCGACTGCTCTTCCAGAGGTCCTGAGTTCAAATCCCAGCAACCACATGGCGGCTCACAACCATCTGTAAAGAGATCCGATGCCCTCTTCTGGTGTGTCTGAAGACAGCGACAGTGTACTCATATATAATAAATGAATAAATCTTTAAAAAAAAAAGAATAGGGAGTTGTGCTAATTTGGTTTTTGTTCAGGTTTGTTACTTGTCCAGGCATCATCTTTGATTTTGACCTCATAGTGCATTTACACTAGAAGTTGCTTTTGATACTCAGGGCTTACTCTTTATCTCTCGTGCTTTGATGGTTTTCAGTGCTAATGCGGACTCCTTCCTGTTTCTCTCTTGTAAGATTTGTTTCCACATGATTTCATGGCGATGACTATGTTTCTTTCCCTTTGGGACCAAGAACTCCCTTAAGCATCTTTTTGCAAGGCTCATCTGCTCATGGCGCATTTCTACAACGGGGATTTTTGTCCATATACAGGTGAAGGAAGACACAAGGTAAGGAAAGGGCTGAGATTGGGCGGGCACATTGTTTTGAAGAGTGGAGAGAGAGAGGACAAAGGAGAAGAACCAAGATGAAAGACAGAAAGAACACCCCATATCTGTGTAGCCCCATAAGGGGCCACAGGTAGTTATGAATATTTCATAAGGGATGATTTTTATAGGACAACTTGTCTTATCTAGATGGGCAGTTTATAGTAATATTGGTTCAGAGTTTATTGTGTGGATGTTTTGTGGGGTGAGAATTTACTGGCATAAATCTGAATGATAAACTACAAGCTTATTGAGTTTTGATTTTATTGGGATACTGGGAGTTGTGACTATAACCACAGAGGGTAGATGCTGGGACTGTGAACAGAGTTCACAGCAGAGAGTCACAAGAGGATGGCTCCTGCTGGGGCCAGAGAGTAGCTGGCTACAGCTTGGGATGGAAATTGGAAACTTAGTGAGTCATGTTGAGCCACTTTGTTCATTAAGAAGAAAATACCCCACAGATGCAATGTGGCCCGCCCGGAACCCGCAATTGCATGGATCTTTTTTTAATATTTACCGCAATGCTACAATGTGTCTCTTCTTTCAGGATTGTATTTCTCTTTCGTTTTTGAAGAATAACCTTACTTGGTGTTGTTTTCATCTCAAAGTTATCTCGTGTCAGAACTTGGAATATACCGTCCTATTGCTTCTTTGGCATGTAGGTTTCTACTAAGAAATCTGCTGTTAGTCTTAACACCTTTAAATGTGACGTGGCATTGTTTGGGTCCAGATTACCAAAGGTTTCTTCTGTATTGTGTTTTGGATATCTTAATGTACAACAAGCCATTATAAAAATAGTTTATGGTCATGTCTAGTTTTAGTTCTATAAGTCTTCTAAACCTTTATGCTTTCGTACAGAATAAGTTTTATATGCCATTAACAATGCCACCCTTTATTCACGGGTAATCAACATGCCTGGGTGGCTATGTTATTTGCATATAAATAATGTCTTAAAGGTGTGTAGTGTTCTATTCATTTCTTTGCTTAAATTTTTTCTCTTTAATTTGTAACTAAGAAAGTTCTAAAATTTAGATATTCTTTCTTCTGTTTCATCTACTCTATCATTGAGACCTTCAAAACATTTATTTATGTGTTTTTAAATTTTTAGTTCTCTTCAAAATTTCCATTTCTGCTGAATTTCTGATCGATTCATATCCTCTATTGCCTGCCTAACATGTAACAATTTCCCTGCATTCACTTGAATACCAGTAAGCGTATAGAATTATCTTTTTTTTCTATTTTTTAAAAATCAGGTATTTTATTCAAAATGATTTTTTTATTGCTAGAATGTTACAGTCTTTGTTCCTTGTTTGCATATTTTCAATGACCTTGTGTTGTTGAAAGTTTGGTAGCTGATGGGTGGGGTATCTTGACAAATTTTATCATTTTTTTTTCTCATAGTAAGTGTCTTTCTCTTGAAGATATGTCCCGTGTGCTTGCCTGTGTGTATTGTTGGGTTTATTTTCAATTGGACCTTGTGATATAATTTCTTTATAGCTTGTTTGTATGTAGTTCATGACTTTAAACATAGAAGTGCCAGGGCATAGTTGAAAAGACCCACACAAGAATAAAGCCAGGCTAATAACTCGGACAGATGTGTTACACAAAGAAGTTGGCATCAAGATTTTCCTATTTAGAACTTGGGTCTTATCAGGCAATGGCAGAGGTTCTCAAACTCTGTTTATACTAATTCTGGTCCTAGACCAAACTTCTACCACGGGTAGTCCCAAGAGCTACAAAGGACTTGACGTTCTTTTCCTAATTAGTAGGGTAGGCCTTCACTCTGCATGCAGATGTGGCAGTAGGATAAAATGTCTTCTTTACAATGTCTGGGCAAACAAGGTATGGGGTGAGGGTAACCACAGAAACTATGCAAGAAAGGTATAAGCAGAAGCTCCCTTCAAGTACCCTGGCCTCTGGGCTATTTTGGTGGCACTTCCTATTCCTTTCCATTTTATAGTACTCAACCCTGTGAGCCTGACAGCCACCAAACAAGGCACCCAGCATTTAAATAATAATAATATAATTATTATTATATTATTATTATTATTGTCATCATCGTCTTCATCATCATCATTGTTTTGAAAGACATATTTCAGTGAAATCAGAACAATGGAATACATTTGAGGATGATCAGAGGCGTTCATATGGAAGAGTTTGCCACTGGTGTAGTCCAAACCCAGTCATTTATTTTTCAAGGTGGCTCATAGCTACAATGACCTGGGTATTCAGTAGGAGAAATATCTTTTTTCCAAAGCAAAATTATGATGCAGACTTCCACTTATTTAGATAAGCAGACATTCACCCAGTAGCTAGGATTACCAGTGTTGGCACCAGTCTTTTACTTTTACCTTTGCCAGGGAGAGGTCCCCTTCACCTCTCTGTGACCTAAGTAACAGAATCTAAAATGGCTTATGGTTCTATTTCCAGTCTCTAGATCTTACAAAATTCCAATCTCTTTTGCTGGTCCACTACAATCTCCTGTAGACTTAGTCTATTGTTTCTCTTTCTGGAGAAAGAGATCCAATACGGTCCCTTCCTTTTGCCATCTTGAGTATACGAATGACTGAACTTCCATTAGTAAATATTGTTTGGTAAAATACGTAGGTCAGGATGCTCCCAACGTGACTTATTTCTCCTGCTTATTCTACAAGTATAACTCTAAAGCATATACTATTATATCAGATGGTCACATATTTCTAAGGAAAAATAGAAAAGGTGTTTTGTTTTGCTTTTCTTCTTAAAGCTCACATTAAGATGTTCTTATTCTAGAAACAAAGTAGCTACAAACAGGTTTGGTAAGAAAAAATTTGAATTTGGAATTATCCTTCCAAAATGTAACTTTTTAACCATAAGAGTAATAATTACAATACTATGAGCCTAATTATATTGTCATTAATTTTAAATATATTATGTTTCCCAAAGTAAGGATGATGTTATTCTAGGATATTTAACAATAACAACAACAACAACAAAACACACACACACACACACACACACACACACACACACACACACACAACCAATCTGAGAAACTCTGAGACCAAGTGAACTTCCTTTCAAGTCAACTAAGCCAATTCCAGAATAATAGAATGCTGCGTTGGGAGGGTTGGCAGTGAAGCAGGAAGCAGACACAGAGGAGGTACATTAGGGATCATTTCAAGTTACCACAAATCAAAGCAATTCAGACCCAAGAAATGCCTTTTAAGCAAAGCCAGTGAGGAGCCTACCAAAAGGCTTCTTTTTTTTTATCCCCTTTTTCAATAATAAAAAAAAAAAGATGACTAATGTCATTTTGTCTTAAAGTAACTTTAAAGTGACAGGAAATGTTACCCAGACTAAAGACACAACTTCACAAAGAGCCACCAAAAAAGAAATAAAATAAATCTTGCTGATACCAAATTTAGAAGGATTTTTGTTTATATTTTTATTTTTTATTTACTTATTAGTTTTTCCCTCAGAAGCTAAAAGGAAAGGGTTTCTTCTATCTTTCATGTCACCCCAGCTCTCATCCAGAGGTCAAGAAATTTGATCCACTAATTTAATTACACATTGAGTGGAACTGTGATCCTCTTCTCTCTAAGGTGTCGACCTTAGTCAACCAGTGCCAGTTTTGAGAATAAAGAAAACTTCAACACACCCCAGCCCTGCCAGCTATGCTTGAGGGATGCTATTTTGATCATGCGTCTGCTTTTCAAGTGGAATCCAAAGGATTTCTCAAAGAGCCCTGTTTTCAAGCTTTTATTCTCTCATGCCAACACCCAAATAAGGACCCAAGACAATCCCCAGACTGGAAACCAGCATTCAAGTGCACATAAAGGAGAAGTACTTCATAAAAGGAAGGAAGGAAGTTAGGAAAAATTCTCAGAAACATAAGCTGAGCAGCGAGGTGAATTGCAACTTTCATTCTGGTAGGAGAATGCCCTGCTGGAATGCTGGAACCGTTTTGTGAGAGCTGCCATTCACTGGAGGGCATCTAAGCAAAAGCCAGGAAGTGCCCTAGTCATAAAGCCACATTCACATTTATACACACAGCACGGCATAATAAGGAAGGAGGGACATAAATGATAAAGTAATATAGCAGCTTGCCTTTCACACACTGAGGAGACTGCTCCATGGCTACAGAGCTTGCCTTGCAATATAGGAGGGCCTGAGGTGGAGCCTCGGAACCCATAGCGTTTGTAACGCAGCACTGGAGAAAGACATGGAATGGTTGATCAGCCCAGCATACTCGTGAGTTCCTTCCAGACCAGTGGAAACCTGTCTCAAAGAATATGTAGACGGAGTCTGAGGTGTAATACCAAGGTTATCTATCTACTGGTCTCAAATTCCACACTTACCTACACATGTCTACACACACATACACACACACACACACACACACACACACACACACACTAAACCTTCTACTGCCCTTTTTGAAAATACAAATCAAATGAAATAGTTTTATTGTTCAAAGGGATTAAAGAAAAATTGAAAGCAAATGTAAAACCGTGATTTTTCAACTATCCAAATAAACGTTTGTTCACTGGGATCTTTCTTTTGCATAAACACATTTTTGCGTACTTTGAGTACAATTACCATATTGGCTAGTTGTTCTGTTTTTGTTTTTTTCTTTGATATCTGCTGTAGTTTGGAATTTAAATTCTTAAAGGACGTCTACCAGAGATGACCGTTCATTTAGACAGAGTTTGTGTATAGCCAAATGAAAGTCTGTATTTCAGCTGGCTGAGACCACACTCTGGTGTAGGTATTCAAGAACTTAGTGCGACCCCAGTGTCAGGAGCACGGGATTTTCAGAGGCAAAAACTTGAGGGAATGGGGGCTTATGGATAGGAAACTGGGAAGGGGAATAGCCTTTGAAATGGAAGTAAAGAAATATATAATAAAAAAATTATAAAAAAAAAAACAAAATTCTCATCCTAGAATCTCAGTTGCTTCACGACTGTAGGAGGCTTCACAGGAACAAGCTATTTATCCTGACCTCAGCTTCCTAGAAAAGAGTTTGCTAATTTTTTGTGGGATCCTCCGTCAAGGAGATCAGGTCCTAATGAAACCGGAAATGGCCTCAGCAAGTATTCAAGGCGGAAGAACTTCCACACCATCTTGACCCGTCACAAAATGTCTCCAAAAGGCCTGTGCACAAAGAGCTTGTTTTCACTGTGATTCGTTGGAAGGTGGTAGAAACTTGAAGATTTGAGGCCTATTGGAAGGTTTTACGTCATTAGGGATAATGTCAAGGTAGATTGTGGAATGTGGTTCCCTTGAGGGGCTTTTGTTTGGTTGGTTGGTTGGCTTTTCACCCACGCCTATCCAGGAGGTAAGAAAGCCCGGCATTCTTTCTATTATAAACTGGACCATCACAGACCCAAGGGATCAGAGCAAAGACCTGAAAATTCTGTCACTGTGAACAAAATTGACCTCACTTGTGTTGTTTTCTTCTCAATATTAAACAGTGAAAAGCTGACTGTTACAATATTACTCATATAGTTTCTACTGTTAATCTTGTATTACTATTTTAATGATATTTTAAGAGCTATAACTTACTTGGTTGTTGGACTATAATGTGATAATGTTCAAAAACCCAAATTAGTAGATTATTTGCCATAAAAAATATAATCTTGCCTATTAATCTCTAATTTCTTTAGATTAAATGACTGCTTTGAATTTTCTCATGCTATCAAAAATTACTTATACAAATAATAAAGTAAATTAAGTAAAATATTAGAATTACAATTGTTATGGTCATTATAAGACCATATCTTTTCAAATATACTTACTTTACACTGTGAATAAATTCATATATTATAATACAAACCTACTATTTTCAATCTTAAATGATGTTTTTTTCCTCTCCTGTTTTATTTAGGTCTTATTGCCTCACAGGGAAAAAAATATAACTTTACTTGGAAAACTTAAGTTTTCTGAATCTTAGTGTGTTGGTCATGGGTTAGGTGAGACTGTTTGAAAGTTTGAAAGTAGAAATGCATAAAATATGTCTCTGCTTGTCAAAACGAAAAATTAAAATACAACCTCAAAAGTAAAAGAACTCTCATAAGTAATTGCGTGATAATGCATTAAATTCCCATCATCCTCTGTCACGCCATATTTCCTCCATAGCATCTACAGAGGAAAAAGACGAGAATCTTTTATTATTTATTATTTTGTTGCTAGTCATAACTGTAATTTTGCTATGAACCGTAATATAAATATCTGTATTTACCAAGGGTCTTAGTTGACCACTGTGAAAGGGCCATTTAACCCCAGAAGGGTCCCGACCCACAAGCTCAGAACCACTACGTAAAGGGAGGGTTAAACTGAGAGATAATAAAATTTACTAACATTCTTTCACCAGTACCTAGCTCGGTCACAATTCACATTCTGCTTCCTTTACTCAGCGCATTAAGGTGGTTTGTAAGAAAGATGGTGTCTTGGTACCTTGTGTGGTAATTTTTCCTAGGAAAACCATGCCATGTTTATTAAAGTTTAGGTAGTGACCCTTATTAACCAATGTAGCTGTCAGAGTTGTCAAGGCAAAGAAGACTCCAGATTATGCCTTTACTGGGGCAGACGGCGGTACATAGAATACTGTAATAGAGGGATCTTAGTGACGACTCAGGTTTTGCTAACAGTAGTATAGATCTCAACTGACGTAGTAGCTTGTCACTTCTCTGTTGACATAATCAAACACCGAAAGCAAATTATGGAGGAAAGATTCAATTGCGTTGATACAGCTATGGAGGAGTGTATGTGGAGGTTGCCAGGCAGAGAGAGGCCTGCCGCAAGCTATAGCTGTGGCCACAGGAGCAGTACAGTGAAAGGTCACCTCTTCAACCGTAAAGCAGTGCACAGAAAACATGGGGTGAGACACGCTCTCCAAACACGCTGGCTGTGACATACTTCCTAAAGGCTGCACCTCCCAGAACCCCATCAAATACTACCCCCTGCCAGGGAGCGGGCTTCCAAATACCCGGGCCTAGGCGAGGCATTGAAAGCGGCACGCCATCCCGAAATGCAATGTGCTTAAAGCTATTTCTTGAGTAGTAATAGCTTTCCTTTCAGAATTTAAGCCCGTGAAATATGCTCATGCTGTCTGCTCCAGTCTGATCACTTGCCTTTTTAAAATATAATTTGTGCTTAGAATTAGATATTTTGTTTCAGACGAGGATTTTACACTCACGTAATCTAGGACCAGGAATGCTCAGAATATTCCAGAAGCAAAGGAACAAGCGCGTCTAAATACATGATTCGCTGCAATGCTTTCAAGGATTTTACATCTTAATTATCTGTTTGCCTGTTTGTTTGTTTGCTTGCTTGCATCTCTCTGCCCGTTCTTTGGAGGAGAGCCCAGCACAAACAAGGGTTAACATAAACCCCTCATTTTTTTTTTTTTTTATTTTATTTTTTTTTTTTTTTAGTAAAAGGAGCTTTCTTCCTTGGATCTGAGTAACAAGATATCTGGCCTCCAAAATAAACCACTCAACTGCCTCAGATATTTGGGAATGAATGTTTATCCACTAATTGGCTTCAGCTGGTTTTTTACCCCCCTCTTCATTATTTGAGCTGAGAAAGCAGCTGTTTGGCAAATGGTTGCGCCCTAAGTCACATGGCTGGTGATTTATGCGCGTCAGTGTGCTAATGGATGCCTTGTAGAACACAGTTTTGTTTACTTGATTGTTAAAGCCCTGAGCTAATGAATCATGACTTTGTTTAAATACACAGCGAGCCCAATCTCATGCTGGAGCTCTTCCTTAGGGAGATTCTTTTTCATATTTGTTTCTAATTTATTATAACATGCTTGGTTTAACCTCCTGGCTGTTATCAGAAAGCACTGAGAATTATAGATGAAGGCTTATGCTTTTATGAAACTTGATGTGCTTACATATAAGCAGGAGTAAATTCAGAACAGAGGATACACCCCGAGTGATTTGAGGGCACATTTTAATATGCCCATTTATGTGAAGAATATAGCTATTCCATCATGCTGGCTTCTGGGGATATTAACGGACTTGGAACCAGGTCGAACTATTTATTAAAGTTATGCAAAATATTTCCCTAAAAGTTGGCTCAGATCAGTTACAAATGCTTATCTTCTTCTGCAATTAAAGCAAATTCTATTGCCTTGTTATTGTCTGTCAGGTCTGGGGGTAAGCTACTTTCAGGTTCTAGGCATTTGACTGGTGAATGAAATAAATGTGCACACGTATTTGGAAAGCAGCAGGAATACTTTATTTAAAGCAGAGCAACAGTACACAGCAGAAGGGAATGAACTGGCAAGACTGAGAGAGGCACCCATGAGAGACTCCATTATTATACAATGTTCAAGAGGAACAATTTGGTCATGGAAGGCATGATGTAAGTGGGTCTCTATTTTAGTTGACAGATTTTTGGTTATCAAACAATTTCTCGATGGTGCATGCCTTTCTTCACAATTCATCTGAATTTTATCACATGCACATCCAATAATGCATAGACATAATTTGGTAAACATAGGGTTCTTCCCAAAATTCCCCAAAAAGACTTTCTCTCAAAAGAGAACAATTCATCTTACTGAGTAAGCACTCAAAACCAGTGATAGGCCAGATCAGCCTATGGCTGGTATTGGGAATACATTCTTTAAAACATCTCATTTTTTCAGTCATTAAGGAGTAGAGAAACTTATTCCGTTGTTTGGAGTGGGGTATGCGTGTAGCTCAATGCAAATTGGGGTTCGGGACTGCTAGTTCATTTTCAGATGTGTTGTTTAGAAAGGAGGTTATGTAGACAAAATGCGCACAGGTAAACGTCTCAGGGTGCCAAGCACACTCATGGAAGAAAGGTCTATGTGAATAGTATGCTCAGGTAAGGGCCCTAGATTGGCAAATGCAGTGTTAGAAGAAAGGTGTGTGTATAGAATCCCAGGAGGCTAAACTAGCCTTTATACTTGCCTTCATCAATCTAAGTAAAAATAAACATGTTTTGCCACATTGCAACTGTTGTAATCACACACACCCAAATAAGCATGAAGTGTAAACAATAACTAAAATCGCCAAATGTATGATGAGCCCTTGGCCCTCAGAACCTATAGATTTAAGTGAGATACACCTTAATGCACAGAAGACATGAATGGCTTCTTTTGAAGACTCCCCTTAGTCGTCATTTCATTCTCCTTGAGCAATTAATTACTGCTTGTCTTTAATCTTTTACATTAAAAAAGTATTTACGGGAGTTGGGGATTTAGCTCAGTGATAGAGCACTTGCCTAGCAAGCACAAGGCCCGGGGTTCAGTCCCCAGCTCCAAAAAAAAAAAAAAAGAAAAAAAAAAATAAAAAAGTATTTACTTGATATAACTCAGCCAATTTTTAACTAATATAGTCTCTGTTGAATTATAAGTTATTGCTATCTGTAACACTAGAACTCTACCAACAAGTTATTTTAAAAGTTAAAAAGCAAAGCTTTAAGGAAGTTATGTCCCTTTCGACTGGGTAACATCAGGCAGGTTCATAAAGATGGTGGTGATATTTCTGTCTATTACTGTCAACGATGGGGCTGAGGATACCTGGAAGAGAATGCGGGACAAGAGACCCGAAGAAGGACACCAAGACAAGAAACTGATAAAGGCGACAATTTTATTTTTTCCTAAGGCTGAATTTATACCATAACATGGGTAACAGAGAGGGGGGGAGTGTGAAACATTTACGCAGGCCAAGGACACAATATTCGTGTGGTCAGGGAATCAGCTGATGTTGACAGGATGTCAGAAAGGTCACAGGTTTGTCATATCTATTAGTCAGCAGGATGTTGGTTTTTCAGAAAGGTTACAGGTCATCACATTGGGTATCTTGACGTCAGATGTATTTCTCAGCAAGGTCAGAGCTTTATCATATCATTATTCGTCTTGACTACCAGATTTGTATTATTCTTCTGCAGCTAGCTGGGGATTTTCCATGAACCCAGTCATACTTAATGCTAACCATAATAATAACATCAATAATGGAGGGTTTCAAGGGCATCGCTCCCAGCATACTACCTTGACTGACTCCTCATTTTGCCAATTGTTTCGTTGCTGTAAAGACATAAGTAGATGGAATTGCAATTTTTCAAATTGGAGGGAAGTGTGCCGACATGCACTTTAAAATCTCATATGGTATATAACATAGAGTATAGAACGTATATCCATAGTTATCTCCAAGGATTTTTGATTTTGTTTTGTTTTATTATATATTCTTTTAGACATATAGCAAAACTATTATCCAGAACAACCTCTGCTGATTCCCTTCTTTTTCCTCTAGAAGTGGTAGAAGCTGAAGAAATCTTTGTCTATAAACCATTTTGGAGTTGATTTCTGGTTATGGTATGAGGCAAAAATCCCATTTCATTCTTTTGCATGTAGACGTCTGGTTTTTGCCACACTACTTACTGAACGGATTGCCATTCTCTGTGGTGTGTTCTTGGTTGAAAATCACTTAGCCACAAATAGGGAGGTTGGTTGCTGAGGTCTCTGACCTCTCCTATCAGTGTGTATGTCAATGTCGGTATCATACTACTTCTGTTACAATGGGTGATGAGAATGAATACTTCTTAGTTTAAGAAATAATAACAGCAAAGAAGTGCAGGCCGACAGGAGCTGGATGTAGATCGCTCCTGAGAGACACAGCCAGAATACAGCAAATACAGAGGCGAATGCCAGCAGCAAACCACTGAACTGAGAATAGGACCCCCGTTGAAGGTATCAGAGAAAGGACTGGAAGAGCTTGAAGGGGCTCGAGACTCCATATGTACAACAATGCCAAGCAACCAGAGCTTCCAGGGACTAAGCCACTACCTAAAGACTATACATGGACTGACCCTGGACTCTGACCTCATAGGTAGCAATGAATATCCTAGTAAGAGCACCAGTGGAAGGGGAAGCCCTGGGTCCTGCTAAGACTGAACCCCCAGTGAACTAGACTGTTGGGGGGAGGGCGGCAATGGGGGGAGGGTTGGGAGGGGAACACCCATGTAGAAGGGGAGGGGGAGGGGTTAGGGGGATGTTGGCCTGGAAACCGGGAAAGGGAATAGCAATGGAAATGTAAATAAGAAATACCCAAGTTAATAAAGATGAAAAAAAAATACATGATTTCTTTTTTAAAGAAAAAAAAAGAAATAATAAGAGCAACGAAACAGCAAATGTACTGGATTTGTAGAAATGTCCCAGGAGCTCCCTCATGTCTTTTGGTCTTGTCATGCCCCACCCAC
Source organism: Rattus norvegicus (assembly GCF_021556685.1). Taxonomy (NCBI): domain Eukaryota; kingdom Metazoa; phylum Chordata; class Mammalia; order Rodentia; family Muridae; genus Rattus; species Rattus norvegicus. The sequence continues at coordinate 45,179,178 of NC_141553.1, forward strand.
TTCCGTCCATGCTCCTGATAAACCTGCATAATGTAAGAGGAGTACAACTCAAGAGTACTAGAGACAAGGACTCCGTACAAAGCATTGGTAAGCACTAAGTGAGAATATGGAAATGGCCAAAGAGCCACAAGGAGAGACCTAATTATTTTATCTGACTATTAAAGGCAAAAGTGAGTCCTGAAACCTGAAAAATGGAATCTATTAAAACTCAGGCCATAGTATGTAAGTAATAAAGATGATTATAAACCCTCTGAAGAATAGATAGATTTTCTCAAATTGGTGGAATGTGTGCCAACGTGCATTTTAGAATCTCATATGTTATATAATATAGACTATAGAATGTATGTTCACAGTTATCTCCAAGGACTTTTTAATTCTCTTTATCTCAACCTGACTCCAATGCAGGTCTTCACCGGCCAGAAAATGCATAGACACAAGAAAATGACTTCCAAGTTACTTACAAATTATAATTTAATTTTTTGACTGTCTCACATATTAGCACTGTATTTATAGCACATCCCCATTCTCCTGTCCTGCCACACTCCGTCTGTGCCCTGCTCCCCACCACTACCTCTCAAATCCCTGGACTTTACGCTTTAATTACTACCCTTACATGAAGCACGCTCTTCAGTTGCCTACAGCACATTTTACCTCCCTCTATTCCTTCTCTATTTGACTCTGCACTTTCATCTGCCCATTGAAAGGGAACCCAGCTGTGCCCCACAGTAAAGACAATGCAGACAGCTATGAGTATAGTAGGCATGGAGATGTTGAATGGCAACTGTGGAGACGGCTCAGTGGATTCCATGTCTGCTGTACAAGACAATGGATCTGAGTTCAGAGTCCCAGCTCCCAAGCCGGGCACAGTGGCATATGCCTGTAGCCACAACCACAACCACAATAGACCAAACCTGTACATTTTGTCTTGTCTTTGAAAAATAACAATTTTCCTATTAGAAATCTCCTTTCCATTGGATGTTAGCCATAAACCCTTTGGCGTCCCTAGTTTCCATGCCCAGATATTCATCGAAGTAGTTTTTATTTTTTTTTGAGGTGGGCAAAAGTACAGAAACCATCTTGTAGGTCGAAACTAGCTCTTACAAAGAGATAAGCTTATATGATTTTAATCTCACGTGTCCTAGCCCAATGCGTCAAGTTCTGGACTCTCAGGAAACATTGCTAACGCTCTAGCTCCTGATCTGTTTGCGTATGACATCGCTAAGCATCCTTTAACAATCCTCATTTTTTGTCTTTCCTTGTTCCACTCTTTCTCAACAGGTCACATCTTTGGCCGTATTTATCGTAACCAACAGTCACTGGTATTCAGCAGCTCTCACTTACTATCCCTTTGGTTGAATCTCTTCAGCTTTACTTGACTTGATTGCCTCTGTCTTATTTTTTTATCAATGTATTCATTAATTCACTCAACCCTTCTAACAGGAATAGGAATGAAAAGCAAGTAATGAATACCATTTCCTAAGGCATTTTTCTCAATCAGTGATCAAGGGTAGGAGGGCCCATTGTGGGTGGTGCCGTCCCTGGGCTGGTGGTCTTGGGTTCTATAAGAGAACAAGCTGAGCAAGCCCGGGGAAGCAAGCCAGTAAGTAACATCCCTCCATGGCCTCTGCATCAGCTCCTGCTTCCTGACCTGCTTGAGTTCCAGTCCTGACTTCCTTTAGTGATGAACAGCAATGTGGAAGTGTAAGCTGAATAAACCCTTTCCTCCCCAACTTGCTTCTTGGTCCTGATGTTTTGTTCAGGAATAAAAACCCTAAAACAGGAATGGAACCCTATTGTAACTCCCTACCCTCCTTCTTTTCCCAGAGGCTCAAACATTAGCCCACGAGAGCAGCTCAGCAAACACATTAGAAGAAGTCACTTGGAAACAACCTTAAACTTCTTTGAGGAACAAGAGAATTGACCTTCTCTTTTGCAGCCAAATCTCTTCAGACACACACGCGCGCGCGCACACACACACACACACACACACACACACACACAAATGAAGGTTTTCTGACACTCCTTCTCCTGAGAACACTATCTACTGTGATTGGTGCCAACAGCAGAAAGCAGCAAGCCTGCCCCCACACTGTGAGAATACAGCTCTCTCCCAGGGTCCACCCAGACGTTCATTAAAATCCAATGAGTGCTCCCACAAGAAAGTGTTGTTTGGGCCAAGATCATAGTTTTCGCAAAGAAAAGAATTTCAACTTGGTGTGGGAAGACAGACAAAGTTGGAGTGCCATAGTAACAAGGTCAAATTAACCTTCTGAAAAAGCTACTAACAATGAATGGGTGCCTGCTGGCCGAAGAACCATTTGAAGCATTAATGTTGAACTTGCTTCTACCCTGAGTAACTAACGCTAGTACCCATATTCTACAGCACTAATTTTTTTTTTTCATTCCATAGGCTAGTCATAGCTGCACCATTTTGTAAAATTTCTGTTTCCTGTAAACCACAAGAATTCCAGTAACTGCAGTAATTTGATTACCTAAAGTTCCAAGTTTCTCAAGATTCCTAACTTCCTTGACCCACTGACCCCCCAATAATGGCTGGCCAGAAAAGATATTTATTGATTACATAACATTATTTGACTACGCACTGGCTACTGCCAGCAATGGTTAACTGTGGGCCAAAGATAGAACTTTTCAATCTCCTTTACACGTGTATTTCTCTGTCTGAGATGGAAAGCCCGAGCCGCTGTGTAGGGTCTGGACTCACATTTGAGCACCCACATACTGCTTCTTCTGCCTGTAGCATTCATAATACGTTTTAATAAACATCTTACTTACAAAGATGTTTACTTTGGATGTTACTGCCTCATTGTCTCTCTGAACCTCACACCTAGAACCTTACTCTGTATTCATCAGATCTCTCACCATACATCTTCTCCATCGAATCTTCTCCATACATCTCTCCTTCTTTCCATATTTTTATAAATAATTGGTTTTTCCCTGCCACACTGGTCTAACTAGAATGTCTAACAAGTCTATTTCACTTCTTTTGCAACTTCCAGATCCATCAACTGTATTCCCTTCTTTTCAAGTTTATCCCCAAAAAACCACATGTCTGATAGTCCTGCCAAAACCCTCACATGTAATCACAACTCTGTCTTATTAAGCACAGTAAAAGTTAGGGAAGCATTATTACAGAGAGGGACACTAAAAATACTTCCCGTTTCTTAAGGCATTTAAAATGAGTTTGGCTGCCATGAAGAGTACTTTTATTTAGTTTTGCCATGCAAAGAAAAATTTTATTTCTCCTAAAGAATTGTTTTGTTTTCTTTTTGGCAGATATTGGAAATTATAGTACTTAGGATTGTCCCCTTGTTTGCCCTTGCCACTAGCATGCTTGTCACCAAATGTGACATTCAAAGACTGTAATTACCAAAACTCTAACTGCACCCTTTCCTTTGTTTAGTCTTGACTTTGTATACTTATTTCAAATAGATATATATTATTACAATGTTAAATTTTTAAGTTTTGGAGGGTGGCATAGCACTTAGACAATAGACAACAATTTTTAGACTAGATGTAAGTAACAAAACAAAAGAAATACTTGTCAGATCTGAACTCGAGTAGAGCTTAGTCAAGAATGCTATAGTATTAGGTATAGTGCTAGAAATACCGGAATTCTGGCCTTGAGAATATTAGGGATCTGTTACTATAAGAACAGTAGATATAGAATGATGGCATTATAGTTCCTTCATAAATGTGGACTTTGTGGGGTATATAAAGTATTGCATGAAGTAAATCAAAGTTCTATGGGTTGAGAATTAACTCCTAAAGTACAAGATTGTGACTATTTACCACGGTTTCAGCATTTATGGGGGATAAGATTTTCTTTCTTTTTTAGTAATTATTTGAAGCTGTGGTCCTTTGTGCTTTCTTGGAAGCCCTTGCCACGCTGTTGCTCATTTGAGTGTCAACAAGACTGTGACTTGCTTTTGTGGCATTAGCAGCATAGATTTGAAATGCAAAAGTCACTCACAGGCTTAAAGTAGGTTAATGCTGACAGGAATATGAATAAGAAAATTCACTGAGTCCAAGTTCAAAATCCAGTTTCTAGCTATGGGTAGAGGTGTGCGCTTAGTAAAGGGTCAGATGCTTTTCATTACTATATTAGCTGAGTATAATGTGGGCCTAGTACAAGGCAAAAAAATTTCAAAAGGTAGCATGTAAAACAAACAGATGGTGGTCAGGGTGAGTCTTTTTCATTCATAGCATAGTGACCAAATAAGAAAGTAATTTAAAATGATCTTATAGAAGAAATAACCAACAACAGTATTTGCTTTAGCCTAAATAAGAAGAAAGACACACACACAGGGATTCTAGGATTATCGTTATTTGTAAGATATATAGAAGAAGCAGTCTGGCTCTGGGAAGGAAAATGGGATTTTAATGAACGGAAGCCTATTAAATCTATTACAGTGCCTCCATTTGTCACCTATCCGCTCCTACTGTTCAACACGCCCTAGGCCATATGGTAGACTAGAAATTGCCTTGTGCAGTAGGTAGCAATTAGTAAAACTTCAACGAATGAAATTTTATTTCCACCACTCGCACAGTTAGTACAGTATGGATATACTTTTAGTCCTGACCACTTAGGCCTGAAGTCAGGATGGTCTAGAGACCATCAGGACCTTCAGGAAGCATGTTTTGATTCATTTTTAAAATGCAAAATGTGTACTTTGGGAAAAAAACTTGGACTTTCTCTGTAGATGCTTTAGTCTTCTAGTCTTAGAAATGTCCAAAGCTAAGCTTTCTGATCTCGAGTTAAATTAAGAAATGTGTGACCTTGGAAATAGCCCCTATTTTGAGACTTTTGACAAGTATAATTGAATAGAATTTTGAGTGGAAGGAGATGAGAAAAGGTGGGAATGGGAAAGTTAAAGCAGAAAGGGAGGTGGCATGGCTCAGTAGGCTAAGGTTATCTTACAAGCCTGACAACCTAAATTTGTCCTTTAGCACCAATGATGGACGGAGAGAACCAACTACCGAACACTATCCTCTTCCCTCTACACACTCACTGTGGCATGCCAGAGTGTGCTCTCACACACACAGAAACACAAACACATACACAGGCAGTAGTAGTAAACAAAATGATAAATTACATAAATGAAATAAAATCACAAGAGTGAACAGGCAAAGAAAGAATATGCCTCTTTCAATCAATCTGGTACCAAGAAAGGAACAAAGAAAGACCCATAGGAAGTTAAAGAAAAGTTTCTACTAAGTTTTCATTCAAAAAGTCAAGTAAGGAAGAAGAAACAACCCAACAGGGAAAATGTTTCTTAAATTTATCAAATGGTATCCTGTAGGAGAATGGGGAAATCACTACAAACAGAGAAGGTACCGATTTTCAAGGAATTCTGACAACTAAGGATAAAGCACTTTGGCCTCACTCTCCTATTGCCAGTTGGGTGAAGACTCTCATTCTGTTTAGAGGCAAGTCTTGAGTAGACAAAGCACAGCCTAACTACTGCAAGCCAGCTACTCTGAGAGTTAGGGGACAGAAGCCCAGCACTCTGCAGCTAAGGTTAACTACTCTGTCAACCACTGTTGGTGGACAATGGTGAGTTTTTCAAGGCCAATCATCTTCTGCTCTTCTTGAGCTGTCATGGCTCTATTTTTCTGCATTTCTGTTTATCTCTCCATAGCCTCTTATCTCCTCTGCTCTTTTGTCTCTATGAAGGTTTTTCCTCTCTACCACTCTGTACACCCTTCAGTCATATTCTTTGCTCCTGGCCACCCGAAACTCTTCAGTTACCCTTTAGCTGTTTGGTGGGCCAGGGCCTAGTAGTCAAAAGAGTTGGAGTTGTCTGCCCTTCCTGTTACCAGTGCAGCCCACTCAATCCATGATAAACACAAGTAGGTAGTTCCATTCACAAACTTAATTGGATCCCAGAATCAAGGGTGACAGGGCATAAGTCTAGAGACTTAATTTTCCAAGATATCAAAATTTAAAAAAAATGCTACAATAGGCCTTTACTTCCCAATCTATACCCCATCCTTCAAGATTTGATCCCAGTAGCGTATGTGAATTGATCAGGATGATCTTCATATGCAACTCTGAATTCAGATTCTTGTTATCCTTGGTTTTCTTCTAGATGCTAGGATTAATTAAGTCCAGAGGAATTTCTATCAAGGTGAAATCTACAAATTACCTTTTCCCAACACAGAAAGACAACTGACATATATTTGTATACCTGTATCTCTCAAATAGGCTTAGTAATTCCAAAAAAAACTTTTTAAATATTATATTTGATGTCTGCCTTCCTTTTTCTTTTAACTTAGGCATTTCTTTGACTTCCAAGTTTCATCAAAAAACACTTCTTCAAGAAAACATATCTCTGTAGAGCTATGTAATTTGTTTCTATATTCCCTTATCTAAGGCTGAATTTTCCATGTGATTTTGTTATATGTATATACATGTGTATATACATATACATATACATATATATATGTGATTTTACATTTTGCAAAGAAAACATTAGATTGACTGTTTGTGTATAACATAACATCTAGAAGTTTCAGTAAATAACAAATTTCTTTATCTGATTCCAGCAGTTATTAAATTGCATTCAAGTACTTCTTTGACCAAAGATAAGGGTAGAGGGGATTAGAAGTAGAAACATAGGGATTATATTCTACCATGACTGTGAAAATGAGAATCAGAAAGTATTTACTATGGAAAAAAGAAGCATACAGAACTTCTAAAGTGTCTTAGTATAGATTTCAAAAAGGCAACTGCAAAAACCTCACCTTCACATGAGTGATGGAAGAGAATTGGAGCGACACCTGCGATAAACTTGTTCTGTGGTTGGCTTTTTAATATTAGTTTTTCATGCAGTATAGTTACTGTCAGTCACTTCCTGACTGTTCTCCTGAACTCAGAAGCTGTGATTATCAGCACAACACCTCTACAAGATGGTATCTGTCACCATCCTACCTTAGTCTGGAGAGGGACTCATCAGGCCCCATCTTTCTCTGAGTGTCTATAAGTAGTTAATGGTTCCTGAGGAAGAGACATTGTTTGCAAGAGCATAGACAATGGTAAGGTATCCAGACTTCTGTGAAATCCTCTTATTCACGGCCCCGTACATGGATCTTGAGAAAGTTATTGGGCCACACACCAGAAAAGTAGAAATAGAATTAAGTGGGGTAAATGAGAAGAGGAAGAGGCCAAGTGGGGGTGATGGGAATGTACTGTCAAAAATATATTACATACATGTATAAAATCATCCTAATAAAAAGCATTATTTTGTTTAAGTATTAGATGCTAATAATGATAAATGTTTTAAAAAGTCAGCAAATCTAAACAAACCTGTCAATCACCTGGAGAAGAGAACACTCCCAAGCAAAGCTGGTTTGTCCACAGACTTACTAATCTAGAATAAAGGCTAAATCAACTTGGTCTGCTATGTACTTTCATTCCATGAGTATTGCCATTTCACGTGGTCCTAGTAGCTATTACTCACATTGATCCACGAAAGTGCCTATTCTGTAATAAACATTGTTTGTATCCTACACACACAGAGAGAGAGAGAGAGAGAGAGAGAGAGAGAGAGAGAGAGAGAGAGAGAGAGAAGTAAAAGCTGTAGACCAGAAGATCCAAATAACCCAGCCTATAGGTGTTTTTGTGTGTACATCTAAAGATTTAAAATCTCCAGATGCCTCCGAATGAAACCCCCAGAAGGACTTCCTACAGTTATTCTCTTATTTCTATATTCACACACACACACACACACACACACACACACACACACACACACACGCTTAAGATGGAAACAAGATCTTGAATTAATATGTTCTGTAAATCACAGTAAAGGGAACAAGCATTCATTTTCAATGTTACTGAAATGAAAAATAAAAGGACACACTTAGATGTAGAAGTAGCCCAAAGGCTACATCTCTCTATTGGCATTCCTGACTTCTGCTGTTTGTTGCCATGCCAACATCATCTGTCACATTCGATTCACATGTTGCTTGCATTGAATTTCTAGTTTACAAATAGCTTTTAATTCTAAAATTGTATAATCACTTTAATAACTAGAAATTCTTGATGCTACTTTCTCTCAAAATAATCATGGGCAAAAATATCTACAATATTCAGCGTTGTCAAAATTAGGACCCATTTTTTAATAGAATTGAACGAGAAAAGAATGAATCTTTCAAACATTTAACAACACAACCTGACTGGAACCTATTGAAATTCAGGCTCATGGCACATAACCCACTTTTGAAAAGTTATTAATCCAAAACAAGGGCACCACATAGCAAATTATGTATGAGGGAATTATTATACATTCCTGTTAATTTCTAAAACCCTATGCTCCAAATAGTCACAGACCAATTTAACAGTCTGTTGAATGAGAAGTATATATCATAGACAATGAGAATTGATTTTAGATCAGAAGCTCACTTTCATTTCCCTTTGAAAGCAACAGGTGACTTTTCTGGAGGCTACATGATAGGTAACGTCAAACCAACACTGTTGCCTTATGGAACTTGTGATTTTTATGTGTACGTTAGTTTTAATTCTTACAAAGCCAAATACTAATGAATATAACAAAAATAAAAGCTAGATCATGTATTTTTCTCCTGCTGTATAAAAATCAGTTCAAAATGGATCAAAAACCCCAAAGCCCACTTTTAGTAACATAGCTCCTCCAAAAGGCCATATTTCCTAATCCTACTAAGTATTAAAATATATGAACTTCTGGAGACCATTTCAGTTCAAGCCACATCCCACAGCTAGTTAAGTTCAGTATTCGTCCATGTGCTTTTTGGTCATTTGTATCTCAACTTTGTGGTATTGATCATTGTATCTATTGTATTATGCAAGTTTTAATATTTTATTCTGAGACTATGTCTTTACTTAACTTTTGTATTTTCAATAACAAACTTCTAGACAGCATCTGCTTCTGCCTTAGTGTGTGCAATGGCCATTTTATTAGCTTTTTACCCAACATGCTTTTTTTATTTTCTCAACGGAGATTTTATGACCTAATAGCTACTGTATATCCACACACTTTTTTTCTGTGATAGTTCCTGGCTTTGTTTGTTTGTTTGTTTATTATTATTTTAACAGTTCTTGGGGATAAGATTGATATATTTTTTTGTAAAATGACCTTCAACCAGAATTTCTTCGTGTTTTAAGAACTAAGACCACAGATATAAAGTTTCATTTTTTTTATCACATACTAGTGATATACATATCAATATGAATTATCATATTTAACATTGACTATAGTCATCTGGCTGTGTAGCATCTCTCAGGTTCTCCCAATGCAAAGCTACTCTCCTGGTCCTACCTATAATTGAATAAGTGTCTTGGAGGTGGATATCATTATTCGTAGCTAACATATGATAGCTCTTTCACTTTGAAAGTAGAAAATACACATAAATTATTTTGAATTCTTTCTTATTTACAGCAAGTTTATATTCACCCAATTGTTTATTCACATCAGTGTGGTTCATAGATATTCATTTTATATGGTAGGTTATTATTCTTTACTATTTACATATAGTAAATATAGTAAGTATTTATATATTTATTGCTTAAACTCCTAAAATTTTGGCCATTGAGCAAACTCCAGGGGCTCTTGAAATATTTCTATCAAACTTCGTGGCGTGCTCAAAGGAAAACATGGATTAATTTATTGTTTTCATACATTACAAGATGTTGTGGTCTCACCTTACATAGTACTTGCCCAGATCTTAGAATGAGTTATGTGTTCAAAGATCCTGGTTCCTCTTCTAGACAACAGTATTGAAAATCAAGATCTGCTTGTTAGATGTTTAATAAAGAAATCTAAGACAAAAAAGTTTGAAGCATGCAACAAGTCAAAATTCAGCATCTACTCAAGGAATGCGAGTATTCTCCCACGAGTGATGTCATCTCCTTCCCTCAGCCACACTTACCTCCATTTTAGAGATAAGAACATCAAGTCTACGATGAGTTAATTTAGTAAGCATAATATTCTTAACAGTGGGGCTCAACGTGTTCAGTCCTGCTTGCTGATTTATCCTTTATGTTTCCCTGCCCTGAGAACAATTACTAAAGACTAAGTTTTTGGCCCATCCCATGGACCAGGGAGTTACTCGCTGCTTCTTTTGTATGCCAGAGAGTCTCCCAGAGTCAAAATGCTGTGTAGGGCTTAGCGAGCGAGCACTCTGGCCAGAAGCCAGTCAGCGCTTGCCAAAGTTAAAGTGGTCTATACAAATACCCCTCTAGAGGTGAGGCAACCAAGAGAAAGTAACAACAGCAGCCCTAAATTGTGAAAATAACAAAAATGCTGGGCAGTGTCTAAGACTTTTACTCTCTACCCTCCCAATTCAGCATCACAACAAATTTGCAAGTCTAAAATAGTCCGGTGTTCAGGTGAGGAAAAAGTAAGCCTTGGGGTGATTAATTTTGTTTTGCAAAGCAATTCAAATTACAAGTGACAGAGCCAGGTTTTAAAGCCAAGGCCACGCAGTTCCAAGCCCATTTTCTTCAGCATCGTAGGACAGCAGCTGCTGGCAAGTGGTGTGAGCTATGGACATTTTTCAGAACTTAGCAACAGCAGCAAGCAAGCTTGAGGGCCGGGGTTGCAACTATTCGTGCAGTGCACTGAAGAATATGGCTTGTCAGAACTGCAGGAAGGTTATTGGTGAAGGCTTCATAACTGAAGCTTAAAGGTGGAGCCACTGTAAGACACACTGTGAGAATTTTCAGAAGTATTCAACAATAGTCATGAGTGTGATATCGTACAGAAAATGGGACCAACAGGATAATTTAGTGGGAATATGGTAAAGCCTTGACCCTTGTCATTTCAACAAAAAAGTCTTCATTTCCATATGGTAGGAGATTGGCTACTTGAGCGTAACTATTTTCCTTTAGACTTGTATTTTGGTATAATTTGCATTTTAATATTTTATGATGGCAAACCATATGTGTTGACTTGACCAGGACTTGTGAAACCCAGATATTAGGCCATTTTTCTCGGTGTTTCAAAAAGATATATCACAGTGAGATTAATATTCAACTTGATTATTGAACAAGTGAGATTTTTGCAGAAAACTATATTAAATGGGAGTTAAAGGTGTTTCTAGGTGTTTATTGCTAATGTATAGGCACATTCTTGATTTTTGCATGTCTGTCTTGCATATAAAACGGAAGAACTTTAGTAGTGCTATTGTTTTATCTATAAATTCATTTTTAATATTTATAGAGTCAACAGGGGACTTGAATAAATCAAAAGAGATTGCAAAAGGGAGCTCTGTAGAGCTTTAATCTGAGTGATGGTTTGTATATGCTCAGTCCAGGGAGTAGCACCATTAGAAAGTATGGCCTTGTTGGAGTAGGTGTGGCCCTGTTGGAGGAGGTGTGGCCATGTTGGAGGAGGTGTGGCCTTGTTGGAGTAGGTATGTCACTGTGGGTGCGGGCTTTATGAACCTCAGCCTAACTGCCTGGAAGCCAGTATTCTTCTAGTAGCCTTCAGATAGACATAGAACTCTCAGCTCCTCCTGCACCATGCCTACCCAGAAGCTGCCATGTGCCCCTGCAGCCCCAATTAAATGTTGCTCTTTATGAGTTGCCTTGGTCATGGTGTCTGTTCACAGCAATAAAACCTAACTAAGACAAACTGGGTCATTGAGCTTTTCCTAGTTTTATTCAAATCAACACAGCATCTCAATTGCTGGGCCAGCACCATTGACTCCCCCCCCCCTTGATATGAGGCCTTCAAATCCAAATGGGAACATATATCATTTGCTTTCTTGTGTTTTCAGCTTGCTAGCAGGGACATAGGCTCTTTGCCTCCAGGGTCTCCTCTAGTCAACTAGGCACTTATAACTCTTCAGTGGATCCTCTTCATTGGTCCAGCAGGCACGGTTAAATAGTCCAGGTAGAAAGGGCACCACTCTACAGTTTCAAATGGAATGACAGGCCACCTTTCCCACTCACAACCACTTTTAAGAGCAGTGACTTTACCATGAGAAGGCAGTACAAATGTGTCCACAAAGAGTAGAAAACGTAGATTTGAGTGAATACTATGAGCTGTAATATTTTTAAGGCCAAATGATACCTTTTTTGATTGTATAGGTACAAATAGACAAAGTCAAAATATTGGGACATAAATAAGTTAAGCTAAGTATGCAAATTGATTTCACATATGACACCTGCTAGAACTATTTCTGATTATATGGAAAAGGTGTAATGTGTAATTATGCTGAGTACCAGAAGGCAAGTCAAAACATTAGTAGCAGCTCAACTTATTAAAGTAGAATATTTATCAATGGGTTTCATTTTAAATACCATTTTTAATTTATGCTTCTTTTTCTTCTGGAGCTATGCCTGGGACTGTAAAGATACAGGAGCCAGTATGGACTAGAGACTCCTTCAGCGAAGTCCCACATTAACTCTTAACTTTTAATATAAGAGAAAAGATGAAATGAATAGTGAAAGCAAAATAGAAACCTTATTTGGTAACCACTTCACTTCATTTCTATTGAATATCCTCAAAATAGAAATGCTTCATTTTAAAATAAAAATACGATTCCTTTAAGAACTAATTATAAGGATTCTTATCCATTTGGAAAGTTACTGTGAAGTAAAAGGACATTTTAAATTTACTTTTACAATTATTGTTATTATTATTATTATTATTGCCGTTGTTGTTATTGTTGCTGCTGCTGTTGTTGTTGCTGCTGCTGTTGTTGTTATTTTTTTATTTATATATAATGAGTGTGTGTCCAGGTGCACATGTGCCAAAGTGCATAATATGGATGTCAGGATGCTCTTGTCCCCTTCTGCCTCACTTCTCCTGATCTAACTCACATCATCATGCTTGCACCGAAAATGCCTTTACACTAGTCTGGCATTTGTAATATTAAATGTATATGGGGAACCAATTTGAAAATTATAAGCACATCACAATATTACATCTTGCTCATACTTTCTACCAGCTTAGTGTTACATAGTATTTGTTCCACAAAAAGCCAAAGAAGTGTCAGGAACTTAAGGGAAAGTACATAAAGGTATTAAGGAATGTGAAATTACATTTTGAGCTGTGTTCATATATATATATATATCCAGTTCCCTAATATTTGAGTAACCTTTTTTGTTATTAGTTGATTAGGTTTTCTAATAATCACTACTAACCCGATGTCCATCCAGTCAAACATTTCTTAAGTTTAAATATTCAGGACATTCTTTTAAATAGTAATCAGCCCTCATGTGGATCCCATTAATAGATAAGGCCGATTAAAACTTTAACTGTAGTGAAAGAGGATTACTTGTTGCTGGCAAACTGAGGCCTATACATTGTGTGTAAATCCTGTACTCACAGATCCTACTCGTTTTTTTCCTTTCCTCTTCTTGTTTATTTTGTCTTGTTTGTTTCATTTTATCGAAAATAGATTTTTCCCCTCATACAGTATTTCCTGATTTCCCCTCCTTCCGCTCTTTCTAGCTCCTCCCACGCTTCCTCTCCCCTCCAGATCCACTCCTGCTTTGTCTCTCGTTAAGAAAGCACAGGCTCCTAAGAGATAACAACCAAACATGTCAAAATAAAAATGAGATAAAACAAAGCCATCACATAGAGGCTGGGCCAGGGAACCCGACAGAGGAGAAGAGCATCCAGAGTAGGGACAAGAATCAGAGACACAGTCGTCCCCACACTTGGGAGTCCCTTAGAAATACTAAGTTGAAAGCTACAACATATACAGAGGATGGAATGCAGACCCCCGTGCACGCTGCTTCAGTCTCTGTGAGCTCACGTGAGCCTCGCTCAGCTGACTCAGAGGACTTTGCTCTCCGGGTGTCCTCTATCCCCTCTGACTCATAACCATTCAGCCTCCTCTTTCCTGGGTTCCCCCGACTCTGAGGGGAGGGATTTGATGGGGGCATCCCACTTAGAGCTGTGTGTTTCAAGGACTCCATTTTGACATAATATCTAGGTGTGGGTCCCTGTGTCTGTTCCTATCTGCTGTAGGGGGTAACTTCTCATTTGTTTCTCAGATTGCCTTTCCCTAGCGACTTATAGAAGTTGTGCATAAACGTCTGATATTGCATTTTCTCCCTCCCATGTGAATATATTCCAGTCTGTCATTCTGCTTTAAGCAGTGTTAGCTGTCATACAGAAACTTTGTCAAATACTTAAATATGTTCTCTCACAATTGTTATAAAATTTAATATTATTGCTGTTCCCATTCATATATTGAAATAATGAATACATTTTTGTGAAGCAGTATAACTAATACTGGTTCATCTAGGACCATTTTCAGTATAATTACAATAAATATATGATACTTATTTCTGTAACAAATAAGAAATACACAGTGTTTTATAGGCTGTTCCTTTTCTTTCAGTTTTAAATGATTTGTCAAGACTGAAAAATTCACTATCAAACAAAATATTTACAACTGTATATTTAGTGTTCTATTTAAAATTGATATATATGTATATATTTTTATTGTATGCTGAGATGTAATAGTTTTAGAATCAGTATACTACCGAACCATGTACTTAATGACAGAATCAGAAAGAAGGTTTAAAAAAACCTAATGTGTCACTCAAAGTCAGTATATAAAAATATGTCATAAATGTTATTACATAGCTATGTAATCATCTTCCAGAGAAACCACTGCCAGTCAAAATATCTTCTTGAAAATTCTAAAACTATAGAATTACATGTTAGAATTATTGTTTCAAAAAATTAAACAACTACCTGATCTTAGTTTTTAGAACATAGATTGGATAATCACTAACTATTCAACGATGATAATTCAAAATCTTTATAAATTTCAACACTTCCTTGAGAAGGGAACCTCCAAGTTTTGGATAAGATTAGAGGCCTAAGCAGGTTTCTACTGATTCTTATGGCAAGGTTAGTAATTAAATATCACTTACTAATAGAAAAGGTTATGTTTCTACTGAGCATCTGTACAAAGTTCACACTTTGGATTTAATACTTCTATTTAAATTGAATTCCAGGCTTCGTTTGTATTTTGCTGGTTTTTCATCCCTGTCTTTTTCTGGTTTCTAGATTCACGTTGCATCAGATTTCACACACACTCTTTGATTGTTTCAGTCTGTCAGTATCTTACTGTATTATCTTATTAAAAAAGTGGTCCTAATAATTCTGAGGAATTCGGGGTTGGCCACATATTTTGTGGGAAGTCTGTGGAGAGCTTTTGGGGCCGCTGAGCAGGAATTTGACATTGGAACAGAACAAAGAAGTAGGGCTACACCAGGCAGGAATTTGACTTTGGGCCAGGACAGGGAAGCAGGCTCAGAGAGGGATCTAATTTTAAGCTAGAACAAAGAAGTAGGCTTCAGGCAAGAATATGACTTTGGGCCAGGACAGGGAAGTAGGCTCAGTTACCTTGGTCTTCGTGATAAGTCCTTAGAAACAGTGATCACGGGACTTTGTTTATTGCCTTGCTTGTTCCCTTAACCTAGAACTGACCTTATTACTTGCATGTAATTAAAATGGTATAAAAGCAGAGTAAGAAAATAAATAAATAAATAAATAAATAAATAAATAAATAAATAAGCCCGTCTCAACTTCAGAACGGGCTGGGGTCATACTACAGTGTTGTCTAATTGTCTCTTTTCTTTTTAATCCTCGGCTCTGTGCTGGGGAACCTGTTGACTGATGAAGCTGGCTTGGTCAGAAGTCCTTCAGTTTTGTTATTGTCAAATAATCTCTCAGTAGACAGGAAGAAAATGAGAAAACATTTTGATTTTCTTTTGTAAATTAGGGGAGATCTGTGAGTGGTTTTTAAAGAAATTACCCCAGAGACGACTTCTTTTTTAGAAAAAATGATAAAATTGCATTTCTTTCAAATTGTAAATTATTGGAAGAAGAACTGTGTTTTATATGTTATTTGCTTCTCTTTAGAGACAAAGCTAAAAATGAGGATCATAACAAAAGAATTGGAATAGATAAAATTCAAAGAGCACATTTGTTTTTAAGAAATATTTGTTTTCATTAGGAAGTTAATGATGAATCATTTATCACTTAAAAGTTATTCGTAATGGATGGTTTGTCCTAGAATAACTGATTCTCATGGAACATCCGTGAGAAGTAGAATCTCAATGGACCATATGTTACATGTATGGGTGCATCATGTATCCCTTGAACATGCTGTCCCCTCCATTCCCTGATGAACCCTAATTATTAAAACATCCATGTTGGAAATTGAAAAAAAAAAAAAAGAAAACTCAACATTTTAAAAAGAAGTCATATTTTTTTCATTTTTCTCTTTAAATAGTAAATGTGAATTAACTTAAAATATTTTAAATATATTTTATGAAAGCATTTTTTCTATAATAAATTCAAGAATTGCCTGTGGATATTTTTTTTAAATTACTTAAATTTACATGGTTTAGAACACTAGTTTCCACTCATAACACACTAGGGAGGGTTTTGGTGTTTGCTCTGTTCTTCCTGGTTTTATTTATTCATTCCTTGGTTTTGCTGACATCTCTCTGGCCTTGGAGTGTGTGATTGTATTCCCAAGTGCCCAGACCTCCTGTGTAGAATCAGAACAAAAATACAGCTGAAATCGTCTACCCTCACAGACAGTAGAAAAATGGGAAAAACCTTTTCCACTAGTCTGCAACCTCCTTCCTTTGGTATCTGTGTTCCTTTATTTCCATTTTCTATCCCTCTTGAAACCACAGAAAATTGTTCCCATTCTGTCCCTTGTGCAGCCTCAAGTAGAGATGTTGGCTCTGGGTTTCTTGCAGGTAGGTGTCCCACAGCTTCCTAGACCCTTTGAGCTTTCCCTGGCCCTAAGGCCTCCAGGATCAGGAGACGAGCTAATCTCTCTCTTTCCTTCAGCTCATTATTTTATATTTGTGCTAGATTTTAGACACTGGCAATATTTTGGACATGGATATTTTATTTTATATCCATTATCACTGTGACAGTGCAACAAAATTACATCGCTGCTAACACAGATCCATTTTTTTTAAAAGAAGAAACCTTTGATACTTTGTCTTAAATATTTCCCTAGGAAATAAAGATACATGTGAAGTATTTATTTAGGTGTGAAGAAATCAACATTAGGACTACCTGATTTATGTCTGTGACATAACTTTTTAAATATTGTTTTGCTTATTTTAGTTCATGAATATGGGTCTATATGCCTGAATGTATCTCTCTGTACAATGCCTATGCCTGGTACCCACAGAGGCCAGAAGAAAGGTGCGGGATTCACTGAGACAGGTGTTACACACAGTTGTCAGTAGTTTTGTGGGTGCTGGGAATTGAACTTGCATCCCATGGAAGAGCCAGTGTTCCTAACCATTGAGCTCTCTCCCTAGACCTATTGTGATAATATTAAATAACAGACTATCACTAATACGGCATTGAAATTTAAATTAAATAAACTTGGTATGAAATTCTGTTTCATTGTATCCTGCCATGCTTTCATAACTTAGATAGAAAGAATCATAGCTCCAAGGGTCCTCAGTACCTGCAATTCCTCTTGGTCACATCAGAAGAGGTACATCCTAACTTCAGAGAGGATTGCTTTATTATTGGCCATGTGACCATTAGTACTAATAAGGTGCTGTTAATTCTTCCTCCAGGGTGAAGTTCATATGACCTGTCAAAAGTCAGTGTCCTAGGAAGCATACCTACAATATATCTGGTAGAATTTTGTCTTGTAAATGAACAATTGGACAATAGTGCTACTAATACAGGCTTTGATTTGAATATTAACAAATTTCAAGAATGATATTATTTTCTTTTTCATTGAAAGTATTTTTTTCATACACTATATTCTGGTTATGGTTGCCCTCTCCTGTCTCCTACCCATCATGCCATTAATGTAACCCATGCATGACTGTTTCTGTCTGTTGTCTGTTCTAAGCACCCTAATTAAAACAAACAAACAAACAAACAAACAAACAAGCCAGAACTAAACAAAGCAAAAACAACATGAGAAAAAAAGCAAAACAAGAAAAATGCATGGGCATACACACACACACACACACACACACACACCCCCCACACATACCACAGAATACCACAATACAGACTCACACACACACACACACACACACGCACGCACGCACACATACACACACACACACACACACATACACACACCCCACACATACCACAGAATACCACAATACAGACTCACACACACACACACACACATGCACGCACGCACGCACACATACACACACACACACACACACACACACACACACAGACACACACACCATAAAAACACAAAATTGGAAACCATAACATACAAGCAAAAGCCAAAAAAGGTAAAATATGCCTGACTAAGCATTACGGATCAAACATCTCCAAAATTACCGCGAGATTTATTTCGGATCGGCATCTACTGCTGGGAATGGAACCTCAAACGAGCATGGTTTGTATGTGTGGTAAGACGCCCTTGAAGAAAATGATTTTTTTTTTCTTGGCAAGCGGTTGTCAATTGTAACTGGCTTCTGGCATAGCGTTATGTTAGGGCTTGTGTCCATCCTCACCTCACACCCCACCACAGCCCTGGGACTCTATCTGGTTCAAACATATGCAAGCCTAGAGCATGCTCTTATAGTCTTTATGAAATTGTAGGTGTTTCAGCCCTGTTGTGTCTAGAAGCCTTGGTTTCTGGGTGTTTTTCATCCCTGCTGTGTGTTATAATCTTTGTGCCTTCTATGTAGAGGGATTTGTAGAGTCCCATTTAAGACTGAGTACACCAAGGTATCTTACTCTGTGCACGGCGTACAGGCATAGATCTCTGTATCGTTCACACGTATTGCAGTCGGGATATTCTCTGATGATGACTAAGGATAAAACTGGTCTATGAGTATGACAGAATGTTACTAGGAGTCATTTTACTGCTATATTCCTTTAACAGAACAGTGGTGTTTAGTTTTCTTCTAAGTCTGTACCCTGGCTAATACGCAGTATCAGGAATGAGTTCTGACTCACGGAGTGAGACATATATCTTGCAGAGAGTGATTGGTTACTCCCACAGCTTTTGGGTCACTATTTCACCAGTGTATCATGTAGTCAGGCCACCACTGCAGTCTTCATCTCCCCTATTATTTGGATAATTTTATTTAGACTTCTTCATATGTGTATTTATTTAAGAAGCTTCTACTGTTGCAGGGTTCCATTGGTGCTTCAAATGGCTCTTAGCTTTAGCGATTGCTTCCTGTTTATCCTCCATTATCACCCTGTCCCCTCTTCCTCTCCATTGAATCCTCCTGTTTCAGTCTTTCCCATATTTTTCCATAACCGTTTATCCTGTTTCCTCCACCTTAGGAGAGCCTTCCTTCCCTCCTAGCCCCCTACTCCATACCTAACCTCTCTGATTGTATTCTAGCATTTCTATTGAAGGCTTAAACCCTAACATCCACATATAAGAGGATACATTCCATATGTGTCTTTGGGGGTCAGGGTTGCCTCACTCAGGACGATTTTTCCAACTCTATCCATTTACCAGCAGAGATCCTGATTTGATTTTTTTTTCTTTAACAGTCCAATAATATTCCATTGTGTGAATGTATCAAATTTTCATTGTTCTCTCTTCTATCGCTGACTGCTTCAAACTCCTGGCTATTGTGAAAAGAGCAGCAATGTACAAGAGAAGCAGGTACCTCTACAGTAGGATATAGAGTTCTTTGGTTCTATGGCCCGAGTGGTATAGGTGGGCAGATCTATTCTAAACTTCCTGAAGTGAGTCACCATGCGGATGTTCATAGTGGCTGAACAAGTCTGCAATCCCAGTAGCAAAGGATGAGTTTTTTCCCTTGCTACACATAAGCTACCATTAGTTTTATTGCTTTTGCCCATTCTTACTGCTGTAAACTAAAATCTCAAGTGGTTTTGTTTTGCATTTCCCTGACAACTAAGGACTTTGGATACTTTTCTGTTTATTAATAGCTGTTTCTCAGCCATTTCTATTTCATCGTTTGAGAACCCTCTAGTCTGTACCCCATTTTAAATTGGGTTATTTGTTTTCTTAATGTCTTTTCTTTTAGTTCATTAGATATTAGATCCTATTAGGTATCAAGTCAGTGTTTCTGTCCATTCTATAATCTATATATTTACCCATTTATGTATGTTGAATCATCCCTGCATCAATTGGATGAAGCCTACTTAATCATGGTATATAATATTTTTGATGAGTTTTTAAACTCATTTACAGGTATTTTATTGAGAATTTTTGCATCTGTATCATAAAAGAAACTGGACTATAATTATCTTTTTTGGTTTGTGTGTGTGTGTGTGTGTGTGTGTGTGTGTGTGTGTGTGTGTGTGTGTGTTGTGTCCTGGATAATTGGGAACCTCACACAAAGAATTAGGCAATGTTCCATCTCTCTTTATTTTGGAACTAATATTGGCATTAATTCTTTTTTGAAATTTTCTTAGAATGCTATACTGAATTCACGTGGTCCTGGAAATCTTTTGGTTGGTAGATTTTATTTACTGCTTCTATTTCACTCGGGCTCATAGGTCTCTTTAAATTGCATGTCTTGTCTAAACATAATTGGTATGTATCAAGAAATGTAGGGATTTCTTACAGGTTTTCTAATTTGGTGATATGCAAATTTTCTAACATATTTCCTTATGGTTCTCTTGATTTCTTTTTTTTTTATATATATATTTTTTTTAATTAACTTGAGTATTTCTTATATACATTTCGAGTGTTATTCCCTTTCCCGGTTTCCGGGCAAACATCCCCCTCCCCCCTCCCCTTCCTTATGGGTGTTCCCCTCCCAACCCTCCCCCCATTGCCGCCCTCCCCCCATAGACTAGTTCACTGGGGGTTCAGTCTTAGCAGGACCCAGGGCTTCCCCTTCCACTGGTGCTCTTACTAGGATATTCATTGCTACCTATGGGGTCAGAGTCCAGGGTCAGTCCATGTATAGTCTTTAGGTAGTGGCTTAGTCCCTGGAAGCTCTGATTGCTTGGCATTGTTGTACTTTTGGGGTCTCGAGCCCCTTCAAGCTCTTCCAGTTCTTTCTCTGATTCCTTCAATAGGGGACCTATTCTCAGTTCAGTGGTTTGATGCTGGCATTCGCCCCTGTATTTGCTGTATTCTGGCTGTGTCTCTCAGGAGAGATCTACATCCGGCTCCTGTCGGTCTGCACTTCTTTGCTTCATCCATCTTGTCTAATTGGGTGGCTGTATATGTATGGGCCACATGTGGGGCAGGCTCTGAATGGGTGTTCCTTCAGTCTCTGTTTTAATCTTTGCCTCTCCCTTCCCTGCCAAGGGTATTCTTTTTCCTCATTTAAAGAAGGAGTGAAGCATTCACATTTTGATCATCCGTTTTGAGTTTCGTTTGTTCTAGGGATCTAGGGTAATTCAAGCATTTGGGCTAATAGCCACTTATCAATGAGTGCATACCATGTATGTCTTTCTGTGATTGGGTTAGCTCACTCAGGATGATATTTTCCAGTTCCAACCATTTGCCTACGAATTTCATAAACTTGTTGTTTTTGATAGCTGAGTAATATTCCATTGTGTAGATGTACCACATTTTCTGTATCCATTCCTCTGTTGAAGGGCATCTGGATTCTTTCCAGTTTCTGGCTATTATAAATAAGGCTGCGATGAACAGAGTGGAGCACGTGTCTCTTTTATATGTTGAGGCATCTTTTGGGTATATGCCCAAGAGAGGTATAGCTGGATCCTCAGGCAGTTCAATGTCCAATTTTCTGAGGAACCTCCAGACTGATTTCCAGAATGGTTTTACCAGTCTGCAATCCCACCAACAATGGAGGAGTGTTCCTCCTTCTCCACATCCTCGCCAGCGTCTGCTGTCACCTGAGTTTTTGATCTTAGCCATTCTCACTGGTGTGAGGTGAAATCTCAGGGTTGTTTTGATTTGCATTTCCCTTATGACTAAAGATGTTGAACATTTCTTTAGGTGTTTCTCGGCCATTCAGCATTCCTCAGCTGTGAATTCTTTGTTTAGCTCTGAACCCCATTTTTTAATAGGGTTATTTGTTTCCCTGCGGTCTAACTTCTTGAGTTCTTTGTATATTTTGGATATAAGGCCTCTATCTGTTGTAGGATTGGTAAAGATCTTTTCCCAATCTGTTGGTTGCCGTTTTGTCCTAACCACAGTGTCCTTTGCCTTACCGAAGCTTTGCAGTTTTATGAGATCCCATTTGTCGATTCTTGATCTTAGAGCATAAGCCATTGGTGTTTTGTTCAGGAAATTTTTTCCAGTGCCCATGTGTTCCAGATGCTTCCCTAGTTTTTCTTCTATTAGTTTGAGTGTGTCTGGTTTGATGTGGAGGTCCTTGATCCACTTGGACTTAAGCTTTGTACAGGGTGATAAGCATGGATCGATCTGCATTCTTCTACATGTTGCCCTCCAGTTGAACCAGCACCATTTGCTGAAAATGCTATCTTTTTTCCATTGGATGGTTTTGGCTCCTTTGTCAAAAATCAAGTGACCATAGGTGTGTGGGTTCATTTCTGGGTCTTCAATTCTATTCCATTGGTCTATCTGTCTGTCTCTGTACCAATACCATGCAGTTTTTATCACTATTGCTCTGTAATACTGCTTGAGTTCAGGGATAGTGATTCCCCCTGAAGTCCTTTTATTGTTGAGGATAGCTTTAGCTATCCTGGGTTTTTTGTTATTCCAGATGAATTTGCAAATTGTTCTGTCTAACTCTTTGAAGAATTGGATTGGTATTTTGATGGGGATTGCATTGAATCTGTAGATTGCTTTTGGTAAAATGGCCATTTTTACTATATTAATCCTGCCAATCCATGAGCATGGGAGATCTTTCCATCTTCTGAGGTCTTCTTCAATTTCTTTCCTCAGTGTCTTGAAGTTCTTATTGTACAGATCTTTTACTTGCTTGGTTAAAGTCACACCGAGGTACTTTATATTATTTGGGTCTATTATGAAGGGTGTCGTTTCCCTAATTTCTTTCTCGGCTTGTTTCTCTTTTGTATAGAGGAAGGCAACTGATTTATTTGAGTTAATTTTATACCCAGCCACTTTGCTGAAGTTGTTTATCAGCTTTAGTAGTTCTCTGGTGGAACTTTTTGGATCACTTAAATATACTATCATGTCATCTGCAAATAGTGATATTTTGACCTCTTCTTTTCCGATCTGTATCCCTTTGATCTCCTTTTGTTGTCTGATTGCTCTGGCTAGAATTTCAAGAACTATATTGAATAAGTAGGGAGAAAGTGGGCAGCCTTGTCTAGTCCCTGATTTTAGTGGGATTGCTTCAAGTTTCTCTCCATTTAGTTTAATGTTAGCAACTGGTTTGCTGTATATGGCTTTTACCATGTTCAGGTATGGGCCTTGAATTCCTATTCTTTCCAGGACTTTTATCATGAAGGGGTGTTGAATTTTGTCAAATGCTTTCTCAGCATCTAATGAAATGATCATGTGGTTCTGTTCTTTCAGTTTGTTTATATAATGGATCACGTTGATGGTTTTCCGTATATTAAACCATCCCTGCATGCCTGGGATGAAGCCTACTTGATCATGGTGGATGATTGTTTTGATGTGCTCTTGAATTCGGTTTGCCAGAATTTTATTGAGTATTTTTGCGTCGATATTCATAAGGGAAATTGGTCTGAAGTTCTCTTTCTTTGTTGGGTCTTTGTGTGGTTTAGGTATAAGAGTAATTGTGGCTTCGTAGAAGGAATTCGGTAGGGCTCCATCTGTTTCAATTTTGTGGAATAGTTTGGATAATATTGGTATGAGGTCTTCTATGAAGGTTTGATAGAATTCTGCACTAAACCCGTCTGGACCTGGGCTCTTTTTGGTTGGGAGACCTTTAATGACTGCTTCTATTTCCTTAGGAGTTATGGGGTTGTTTAACTGGTTTATCTGTTCCTGATTTAACTTCGATACCTGGTATCTGTCTAGGAAATTGTCCATTTCCTGAAGATTTTCAAATTTTGTTGAATATAGGTTTTTATAGTAAGATCTGATGATTTTTTGAATTTCCTCTGAATCTGTAGTTATGTCTCCCTTTTCATTTCTGATTTTGTTAATTTGGACGCACTCTCTGTGTCCTCTCGTTAGTCTGGCTAAGGGTTTATCTATCTTGTTGATTTTCTCAAAGAACCAACTTTTGGTTCTGTTGATTCTTTCTATGGTCCTTTTTGTTTCTACTTGGTTGATTTCAGCTCTGAGTTTGATTATTTCCTGCCTTCTACTCCTCCTGGGTGTATTTGCTTCTTTTTGTTCTAGAGCTTTTAGGTGTGCTGTCAAGCTGCTGACATATGCTCTTTCCTGTTTCTTTCTGCAGGCACTCAGCGCTATGAGTTTTCCTCTTAGCACAGCTTTCATTGTGTCCCATAAGTTTGAGTATGTTGTATCTTCATTTTCATTAAATTCTAAAAAGTTTTTAATTTCTTTCTTTATTTCTTCCTTGACCAGGTTATCATCGAGTAGAGCATTGTTCAATTTCCACGTATATGTGGGCATTCTTCCCTTATTGTTATTGAAGACCAGTTTTAGGCTGTGGTGGTCCGATAGCACGCATGGGATTATTTCTATCTTTCTGTACCTGTTGAGGCCCGTTTTTTGACCAATTATATGGTCAATTTTGGAGAAAGTACCATGAGGAGCTGAGAAGAAGGTATATCCTTTTGCTTTAGGATAGAATGTTCTACAAATATCCGTTAAGTCCATTTGGCTCATGACTTCTCTTAGTCTGTCGACATCACTGTTTAATTTCTGTTTCCATGATCTGTCCATTGATGAGAGTGGGGTGTTGAAATCTCCCACTATTATTGTGTGAGGTGCAATGTGTGTTTTGAGCTTTAGTAAGGTTTCTTTTACGTATGTAGGTGCCCTTGTATTTGGGGCATAGATATTTAGGATTGAGAGTTCATCTTGGTGGATTTTTCCTTTGATGAATATGAAGTGTCCTTCCTTATCTTTTTTGATGACTTTTAGTTGGAAATTGATTTTATTTGATATTAGAATGGCTACTCCAGCTTGCTTCTTCTGACCATTTGCTTGGAAAGTTGTTTTCCAGCCTTTCACTCTGAGGTAGTGTCTCTCTTTGTCTCTGAGGTGTGTTTCCTGTAGGCAGCAGAATGCAGGGTCCTCGTTGCGTATCCAGTTTGTTAATCTATGTCTTTTTATTGGGGAGTTGAGGCCATTGATATTGAGAGATATTAAGGAATAGTGATTATTGTTTCCCTTTATATTCATATTTGGATGTGAGGTTATGTTTGTGTGCTTTCATTCTCTTTGTTTTGTTGCCAAGACGATTAGTTTCTTGCTTCTTCTAGGATATAGCTTGCCTCCTTATGTTGGGCTTTACCATTTATTATCCTTTGTAGTGCTGGATTTGTAGAAAGATATTGTGTAAATTTGGTTTTGTCATGGAATATCTTGGTTTCTCCATCAATGTTAATTGAGAGTTTTGCTGGATACAGTAACCTGGGCTGGCATTTGTGTTCTCTTAGGGTCTGTATAACATCAGTCCAGGATCTTCTGGCCTTCATAGTTTCTGGCGAGAATTCTGGTGTGAGTCTGATAGGTCTCCCTTTATATGTTACTTGACCTTTTTCCCTTACTGCTTTTAATATTCTTTCTTTATTTTGTGCGTTTGGTGTTTTGACAATTATGTGACGGGAGGTGTTTCTTTTCTGGTCCAATCTATTTGGAGTTCTGTAGGCTTCTTGTATGTCTATGGGTATCTCTTTTTTTAGGTTAGGGAAGTTTTCTTCTATGATTTTGTTGAAGATATTTACTGGTCCTTTGAGCTGGGAGTCTTCACTCTCTTCTATACCTATTATCCTTAGGTTTGATCTTCTCATTGAGTCCTGGATTTCCTGTATGTTTTGGACCAGTAGCTTTTTCCGCTTTACATTATCTTTGACAGTTGAGTCAATGATTTCTATGGAATCTTCTGCTCCTGAGATTCTCTCTTCCATCTCTTGTATTCTGTTGGTGAAGCTTGTATCTACAGCTCCTTGTCTCTTCTTTTGGTTTTCTATATCCAGGGTTGTTTCCATGTGTTCTTTCTTGATTGCTTCTATTTCCATTTTTAATTCCTTCAACTGTTTGATTGTGTTTTCCTGGAATTCTTTCATGGATTTTTGCGATTCCTCTCTGTAGGCTTTTACTTGTTTATTAATGTTTTCCTGTGCTTCCCTAAGTGTGTTCATGTCTTTCTTGAAGTCCTCCAGCATCATGATCAAATATGATTTTGAAACTAGATCTTGCTTTTCTGGTGTGTTTGGATATTCCGTGTTTGCTTTGGTGGGAGAATTGGGCTCCGATGATGCCATGTAGTCTTGGTTTCTCTTGCTTGGGTTCCTGCGCTTGCCTCTCGCCATCAGATTATCTCTAGTGTTACTTTGTTCTGCTATTTCTGACAGTGGCTAGACTGTCCTATAAGCCTGTGTGTCAGGAGTGCTGTAGACCTGTTTTCCTCTCTTTCAGTCAGTTATGGGGACAGAGTGTTCTGCTTTCGGGCGTGTAGTTTTTCCTCTCTACAGGTCTTCAGCTGTTCCTGTGGGCCTGTGTCTTGAGTTCACCAGGCAGCTTTCTTGCAGCAGAAAATTTGGTCTTACCTGTGGTCCTGAGGCTCAAGTTCGCTCATGGGGTGCTGCCCACAGGCTCTCTGCAGCGGCAGCAATCAGGAAGACCTGTGCCTCCCCTTCTGGGAGCTTCAGTGCACCAGGGTTCCAGATGGTCTTTGGCTTTTTCCTCTGGCGTCCGAGATGTGTGTGCAGGGAGCAGTCTCTTCTGGTTTCCCAGCCTTGTCTGCCTCTCTGAAGGTTTAGCTCTCCCTCCCACGGGATTTGGGTGCAGAGAACTGTTTATCCAATCTGTTTCTTTCAGGTTCCGGCGGTGTCTCAGGCGCAGGGGTCCTGCCGCTCCTGGGCCCTCCCCCACGGGAGCCCAGAGGCCTTATACAGTTTCCTCTTGGGCCAGGGATGTGGGCAGGGGTGAGCAGTGTTGGTGGTCTCTTCCGCTCTGCAGCCTCAGGAGTGCCCACCTGACCAGGCGGTTGGGTCTCTCTCTCTTGATTTCTTTACTGTTTGCAGTTTCATCTCCTTACTATTTTTAGTTTTATTTTATTAATTTAAATCTTTTCTCTATATATTTTAACTATCTTCAGGCCTCAAATTAAAGTCTTCTGTTTACTTTGAGTTGATTTGTATGTGGTTTAAGATGATCATGTTTCAGTGGATGACCACACATGCAAGAGTATATGAGCAATACAGTTTAGATTTGTTTGTTGAATTAATTTTTTCATAAGAGAATAGAGTGTTCAATGTGTAAAGAGGTGAATGGATTGAAGAGTTATTATGGGTGAATAAAATCAAACCACACACCTTTACTCACGTTCCTGGCCAAAAAGGAACCCCCTTGGAGCCATGAGGACACAGGAATCTAGGAACAGTCTGGTACAGGATCTTTCCTGTTTCTGCCTGCACCTGGAGCTGACTCTGTGACACAGCCCTTTGTACTCAAATACTGCTGGGAGAAAGCCTATCTCCAGTAGTGCTAACACACAGGCTTAGAGGAAGGTCAAGCCACTGTCAGAGACAGCAAGACAAACTAACACCAGAGACAGCCAGATGCTGAGAGGCAAACACAGGAACCTAAGCAACAGAAACCAAGGCTACTTGGCATCATCAGAGTCAAGTTCTCCCACCAAAGAAAATACAGGATATCACAACACAAAGGAAAAGCAAGATTTGTATTTAAAAAATCACATCTAATGATGATGATAGAGGACTTTAAGAAAGACATAAATAACTACTTTAGAGAAATACAGGGCAACACAGGTAAATTTGTAGAAGCACTTAAAGAGGAAACACAAAATTCCCTGAAAGAATTATAGGAAAGTACAACCAAACAGGTAAAGGAATTTAACAAAACCATCCAGGATGTAAAAATGGAAATAGAAATAATAAAGAAAGCACAAAGAAAAACAACGCTGGAGATAGAAAACCTAGGAAAGAGATTAGAAGTCATAGATGCAAGCATCACAAACAGAATACAAGAGATAGAAGAGAGACTCTCAGAAGCAGAAGATACCATAGAAAACATTGACAAAATCGTCAAATAAAACGTAAAATGCAAAAGGTCTTAACCCAAAACATCCAGGAAATCCAGGGCACAATGCAAAGATCAAACTAAGGGTAAAAGGTATAGAAGACAGCAGGTTCCCAACTTAAAGGGCCAGTAAATATCTTCAAAAAAAAAACCTATAGAATAAAATTTCCCTAACCTAAAGAAAGAGATGCCCATAAACATACAAAAAGCCTATATAACTTCAAACAGGTTGGATCAGAAAAGAAATTCTTCCCATCACATAATAGTTAAAACACCATATGCCCAAAATGAAGGAAGGGAAAAAGTTCAAGTAACATATAAGGACAGATCCACCAGAATTACAACAGACTTCTCACCAGATACTATGAAAGCCAGAAGATCCTGGGCAGATGTCATACAGATCCTAAGAGAACACAAACACCAGCCCAGGATACTATATCCGGCAAAACTCTCAATTAATATAGATGAAGAAACAAAGAAATTCCATGACAAAACCAAATTTACATAATATCTTTCCACAAATCTAGCCGTACAAAGGATAATAGATGGAAAACTCAAACACAAGGAGGGTAACTACATCATAGAAAGAGCAAGAAAATAATCTCCTTGCAACAAACCCAAAAGAAGAGGGCAACACAAACATAATTCCACCTTTAACAACAAAAATAACAGGAAACAACAATCTCTATTCCTTAGTATCTCTTAACATCAATTAACTCAATTTCCCAAGAAAAATACATAGACTAACAGACTGGATATGTAAAGAGGACCCAGCATTTTGCTGCATACAGGAAACACACCTCAGAGACAAAGACAGACACTACCTCAGAGTAAAAGGCTGGAAAAGAATTTGCCAAGCAAATGGTCCCAAGAAATAGGCTGGAGTAGCCATTCTAATATCATATAAAATTGACTTTCAACTGAAAGTTATCAAAAATAAGGAAGTATACTTCATATTCATCAAAAGAAAAATTCACTAAGATGAATTCTCAATCCTGAATATCTACGCTGGAAATGCAAGGGAACCTACATTCATAAAGGAAACCTTACTAAAGTTCAAAGCACATATTAAACCTCACACGATAACAGTGGAAGACTTCAACATCCCACTCTCAGCAATGGACAGAGCATGGAAAGAAAAACTAAAAAAAAACAGAGATCAACTAACAGAACCAAATGGATTTAAAAGATATCTCTAGAACATTTCATCCTAAAACAAAAGAATATATTTTTTTCTCAGCAAATCATGGTACCCTCTCCAAAATTGACCATATAATGGCCACAAAACAGGCCTCAACCTATACAAGAATATTGAAATAATCCCATGTATCTATCAGATCACCACAGCATAATATTAGTCTTTAATAAAAACAAAAACAACAGGAAGTCCACATACACATGGAAGTTGAACTCAATGGTAACTTGATCAAAGAAGAATAAAGAAATTAAAGACTTTTTTAGAATTTAATGAAAATGAAAGCACAGCATACCCAAACTTATGGGACACAATGAAAGCTGTGCTAAGAGGAAAACTCATAGCTCTGAGTGCCTCCAAAATGAATCTGGACAGGACATACATTAGTAGCTTGACAGTACACTGAAAAGCTTTAGAACAAAAGGAAGCAAATACACCCAAAAGGAGTAGGTGGCAGGAAATGAACTCAGGGCTAAAATCAACCAAGTAGAAACAAAAAATACTATACAAAGAAACAACAAAACTAGGAGATGGTTTTTTTGAGAAAATCAGCAAGATAGATAAACCCTTATCCAGACTAACCACAGTACCCAAAATAACAAAATCAGAAATGAAAAGGGAGACATAACAGCAAAATCTGAGGAAATTAAAAAAATCATCAGATCCTACTACAAAAGCCTATATTCAACAAAACCGGAAAATTTAGAGGAAATGGACAATTTTCTAGACAGATACCAGGTACCAAAGTTAAATCAGGAACAAATAAACCATCTAAACAACCCCATAACTCCTAAAGAAATAGAAGCAGTTATTAAAAGTCTCCCAACCAAAAAGAGCCCAGGTCCAGATGGGTTTACTGCAGAATTCTATCAGATCTTCATAGAAGAGCTCATACCAATACTGTCCAAACTATTCCACAAAATTGAAACAGACAGAGCACTACCAAATTCCTTCTATGAAGCCACAATCACTATGATACTGAAACCACACAAAGACCCGACAAAAAAGAGAACTTCAGACCAATTTCCCTTATGAATATGAACACAAAAATACTCAATAAAATTCTTGCTAACTGAATCCAATAACACATCAAAACGATCATCCATCATCATCAAGTAGATTTCATCCCAGGGATGCAAGCATGATTTAATACCCAGAAATCCCATCAACATAATCCACTCTATAAACAAACTCAAAGATAAAAACCACATGATCATCTCATTAGATGCTGAGAATGCATTTGGCAAAATTCAACACCCCTTCATGGTAAAAGACTTGGAAAGACCTGGAATTCAAGGCCCATATCTAAACATAGTAAAACCAGTATACAGAAAACCAGTAGCCAACATCAAACTAAATGGAGAGAAATTGAAGCAATCCTACTACAATATGAGACTACACAAAGCTGCCCACTCTCTCCCTACTTATTCAATATGTTACTCGAAGTCCTAGCCAGAGCAATCGGACAACAAAAGCAGGTCAAATAGATACAAATTGGAAAGGAAGAATTCAAAATATCATGATTTACAGATGATATGATAGTATAGTTAGTGACCCCAAAAGTTCCACTGGACAACTACTAAGCTTGTTTAAAAACTTTAGCAAAGTGACTGTATATAAAATTAACTCAAACAAATAAGTAGCCTTCCTCTACTCATAGTATAAATAGGCTGAGAAAGAAATTAGGAAAATGACAACCTTCACAATAGTCACAAATAATATAAAATACCTCAGTGTGTCTCTAACCAAGCAAGTGAAAGATATGTATGACAAGAACTTCAAGTCTCTGAAGAAAGAAATTGGTAAAGATCTCAGAAAATGGAAAGATCTCCCATGCTCATGGATTAGCAGGATGATTATTGGAAAAATAGCCATCTTGCCAAAAGCAATCTACAAATTCAATGCAATCCCCATCAAAATTCTTCATAGAGTTAGAAAGAGAAATATGTAAATTCATTTTTAATAACAAAACATCCAAGATAGCAAAAACTATACTCAACAATAAAAGAACTTCTGGGGGAATCACCATCCTTGACCTCAAGCTGTATTACAGAGCAATAGTGATAAAAATACTGTATGGTATTGGTATAGAGGTGGGCAGGTAGATAAATGAAATAAAACTGAAGACCCAGAAATGAACCCACACACCTATGGTCACTTGATCTTTGACACAGTAGCTAAAGCCATCTAGTGGAAAAAAAGATAGCATTTTCAACAAGTTGTGCTGGTTCAACTGGAGATCAACATGTAGAAGAATGCAAATCGATTCATTCTTATTACCCTGTACAAAGCTCATGTCTAAGTAGATCTTGGACCCACACATAAAAGCAGATACACTGAAACTAATAGAAGAAAAATTGGGGAAGACCTTTGAACACATGGGCACAGGGCAATATTTCCTAAACAGAACACCAATAGCTTATGCTCTAAGATCAAGAACTGACAAATAGAACCTCATAAGACTGCAAAACTTCTGTAAGGCAAAAGACACTGTGATTAGAACAAAACAACAACCAAGAGATTGGGAAAAAATCTTTTCCAATCCTACATCTGATAGTGAGATAATATCCAATAAATACAAAGAATTCAAGAATTTAAACTCGAGAGAATCAAATAACCCTATTAAAAATGAGGTACAGAGCTAAACAAAGAATTCTCGGATGAGGAATATGGAATGGCTGAGAAG
The DNA here is from genome assembly GCF_021556685.1 of Rattus norvegicus. Classification (NCBI taxonomy): domain Eukaryota; kingdom Metazoa; phylum Chordata; class Mammalia; order Rodentia; family Muridae; genus Rattus; species Rattus norvegicus. The sequence continues at coordinate 45,211,106 of NC_141553.1, forward strand.
TACCTAAAGAAATGTTCAACATCTTTAGTCATCAGGGAAATGCAAATCAAAACAACCCTGAGATTACACCTCACACCAGTCAGAATGGCTAAGATAGGAGGAGGAGGAGGAGGAGAAGGAAGAGGAGGAGGAGGAGGAGGGGGAGGGAGAGAGAGGAAGAGAGAGAGGGAGAGGGAGGAGGAGAAGGAGGAGGAGAAGGAGGAGGAGGAAGCGAGGGAGAGGGGGAGAGAGAAGGAGGAGAAGGAGGAGGAGGAGGGAGAGAGGGAGAGGGAGAGAGAGAGGGAGAGGGAGGAGGAGGAGAAGGAGGAGGAGGGAGAGAGGGAGAGGGAGGAGGAGGAGAAGGAGGAGGGAGAGAGGGAGAAAGAGAAGGAGGAGGGAGAGAGGGAGAGGGAGAGAGAGAGGGAAAGGGAGGAGGAGGAGAAGGAGGAGGAGGGAGAGAGGGAGAGAGAGAGGGGGAGAGGGAGGAGGGAGAGAGGGAGAGGGAGAGGGAGAAGGAGGAGGAGAAGGAGGAAGAGGAGGAGGAGGAAGAGAAGAGGAAAACTCAGGTGACAACAGATGCTGGCAAGGATGTGGAGAAAGAAGAACACTCCTACATTGTTGGTGAGATTGCAGGCTGGTACAACCCCTCTGTAAATCAGTCTGGAGGTTTCTAAGAAAATTAGACATAGGGAGGGCCCAGATATACCACTCTTGGGTATATACCCAAAAGATGCTCCAACATATAATAACATGATCCACTATGTTCTTAGAAGCCTTCTTTATAATAGCTGGAAGTTGAAAATAACCCAGATGACCTTCAACAAAGGAATGGATACAGAAAATGTGGTACATCTACACAATGGAGTGCTACTGAGCTATCAAAAACAATGACTTCATGAAATTCATAGGCAAATGGGTTGAACTAGAAAATATCATCCTGAGTGAAGTAACACAATCACACACACACACACACACACACACACACACAAAACCAAACAAACCATATGGTATGCACTCACTGATATGTGGATACTCAAAAGCTCAGATTACCCAAGGTACAACCCACCAACCACATGAAGCTTAAGAAAAGGACAAGCAAAGTGTGGATGTTTCAGACCTTCTCAGATTGGGGGGGGGGTGCAAAATTATACATAGAAGGAGATATGGAGACAAAATTTGGAGCAGAAACTGAAGGAATGGCCATTCAGAGCCTGCCCCACCTGGGGATCCAGCCCATATACATACAGCCACCCAACACAGACAATATTACTGATGCCAAGAAATGTTTGCTGACAGGAGCCTGATTTACCTGTCTCCTGAGAAGTTCAGCCAGAGCATGACAAATAGAGAGGCGAACACTCACAGAAAACCACTGAACTGAGAACGGGGTCCCCATTGGAAAAGTTAGAGAAAGGACTGAAGGAGCTGAAGGGGCTTGCAACCCCATAAGAACAACAATGTCAACCAACCCGAACTCCCAGAGACTAAACCACCATCCAAAGAGTACACATAGAGGGACCCATGGCTCCAGCTGCATATGTGGCAGACGATGGCCTTATTGGGAAACAAAGAGTAAAGAAGCCCTTGTCATGCTAAGGCTGGACCCCTCAGTGTAGGGGATTGTCAGGGCTTGGAGTTGGGAAGGGATGGGTGGTTGGGTGGGAGAAAGGGGATAACATTTGAAATATAAATTAAAAAAACCAATAAAAATAATAAAATGTCAGAAATAACTAATAAACTTTTATAAAAAAACAAAAATCAAAATATATATTATGAAATTCTCAAAAAAATCATAAAGGGGAAAGTATATTAATTTAGTGTTCATTTTCCTATGGTTATTCAACTTTTATCACTACCATTCTTCTTAAAGATAATGATTTTCCACCATTGTATAGTTTTTTACATGTCTTTGTCAAAGGTTAGATGGTTGTAACCATATTTATTTCTAGGTTCACTATGCTAGCTATGGTTAATACATTTGGCATTGTGCCCATACCATGCTGATTTTATTACTATGTTTCTGTAATAGTTTGAGATCCAGTAATATGAAACTTCAAGTATTGTTCCTTGTGTTAAGAATAACTTAAACCATTCAGAACGTCACATGCTTTCATCTGAATTGTAGGGTTTTTTTTCTTTGGGATTTTCCTGGAGATTGTATTAAATATGTAGCCCACTTTGGGTAATATAATATAGTTCCACAAAGAGTGATTGGCTTTTATTTTGAGAAAAAATGAAGCAGTGCGTTTCTTGTTCCTGTAACCCACAGTTACACAGAGTAGCATGCTGATATAGTGGAAAGAAAGCCAAGCAAGCTTTCTGAATTGTAAGTTTGTTTCTTTATTCACTTGTCACTTAGCTTTGAACTAGATAACCACCTTCCCTAATCCCTGATTCTAACCCCTGTGCAATGGTGTCTTACCTGCTAAGCACAACACTCCACAGTGTTAAAAGACATGTCTGTGTGCTTCAGAAATCGAGCACATATAAGTGTTAAGGGTTAGCATAATTTAGGAGTCGTAATCTTTTTAAACTACTATTTTGAAAATAGAGATGAGTTAGTATGTATCTAGTAAAGATGCATAGTAACGTGAGAAATAACACATGTGCTTAAAGACCACTACTATTTTGAAAATAGAGGTTAGTTAGTATGTATCTAGTAAAGATGCATACTAGCATGAGAAGTAACACATGTGCTTAAAGACCAACCAGAGACCCGCGGATCCCGGCCCGCAGCAGCTCTCTGCTCCCAGACCCGGTGAGAGAGAGACCCAACCGCCTGGTCAGGTGGGCACTCCTGAGGCTGCAGAGCGGAAGAGACCACCAACACTGCTCACCCCTGCCCACATCCCTGGCCCAAGAGGAAACTGTATAAGGCCTCTGGGCTCCCGTGGGGGAGGGCCCAGGAGCGGCAGGACCCTGCCGGAGACACCGCCGGACCCTGAAGGAAACAGACCGGATAAACAGTTCTCTGCACCCAAATCCCGTGGGAGGGAGAGCTAAACCTTCAGAGAGGCAGACAGGCCTGGGAAACCAGAAGAGACTGCTCCCTGCACACACATCTCGGACGCCAGAGGAAAAAGCCAAAGACCATCTGGAACCCTGGTGCACTGAAGCTCCCGGAAGGGGCGGCACAGGTCTTCCTGGTTGCTGCCGCTGCAGAGAGCCCCTGGGCAGCACCCCACGAGCGAACCTGAGCCTCGGGACCACAGGTAAGACCAAATTTTCTGCTGCAAGAAAGCTGCCTGGTGAGCCTGGGACACACGGAAGCAGAATTTCTCTAGAACCGGGCACGTTCTGTGTGTACCGGAAGTCCCACACCCGCGGATCCCGGCCCGCAGCAGCTCTCTGCTCCCAGACCCGGTGAGAGAGAGACCCAACCGCCTGGTCAGGTGGGCACTCCTGAGGCTGCAGAGCGGAAGAGACCACCAACACTGCTCACCCCTGCCCACATCCCTGGCCCAAGAGGAAACTGTATAAGGCCTCTGGGCTCCCGTGGGGGAGGGCCCAGGAGCGGCAGGACCCCTGCCAGAGACACCGCCGGACCCTGAAGGAAACAGACCGGATAAACAGTTCTCTGCACCCAAATCCCGTGGGAGGGAGAGCTAAACCTTCAGAGAGGCAGACAAGCCTGGGAAACCAGAAGAGACTGCTCCCTGCACACACATCTCGGACGCCAGAGGAAAAAGCCAAAGACCATCTGGAACCCTGGTGCACTGAAGCTCCCGGAAGGGGCGGCACAGGTCTTCCTGGTTGCTGCCGCTGCAGAGAGCCCCTGGACAGCACCCCACGAGCAAACCTGAGCCTCGGGACCACAGGTAAGACCAAATTTTCTGCTGCAAGAAAGCTGCCTGGTGAACTCAAGACACAGGCCCACAGGAACAGCTGAAGACCTGTAGAGAGGAAAAACTACACGCCCGAAAGCAGAACACTCTGTCCCCATAACTGACTAAAAGAGAGGAAAACAGGTCTACAGCACTCCTGACACACAGGCTTATAGGACAGTCTAGCCACTGTCAGAAATAGCAGAACAAAGTAACACTAGAGATAATCTGATGGCGAGAGGCAAGCGCAGGAACCCAAGCAACAGAAACCAAGACTACATGCCATCATCGGAGCCCAATTCTCCCACCAAAACAAACATGGAATATCCAAACACACCAGAAAAGCAAGATCTAGTTTCAAAATCATATTTGATCATGATGCTGGAGGACTTCAAGAAAGACGTGAAGAACTCCCTTAGAGAACAAGTAGAAGCCTACAGAGAGGAATCGCAAAAATGCCTGAAAGAATTCCAGGAAAACATAAATAAACAAGTAGAAGCCCACAGAGAGGAGACACAAAAATCCCTGAAAGAATTCCAGGAAAACACAATCAAACAGTTGAAGGAATTAAAAATGGAAATAGAAGCAATCAAGAAAGAACACATGGAAACAACCCTGGATATAGAAAACCAAAAGAAGAGACAAGGAGCTGTAGATACAAGCTTCACCAACAGAATACAAGAGATGGAAGAGAGAATCTCAGGAGCAGAAGATTCCATAGAAATCATTGACTCAACTGTCAAAGATAATGTAAAGCGGAAAAAGCTACTGGTCCAAAACATACAGGAAATCCAGGACTCAATGAGAAGATCAAACCTAAGGATAATAGGTATAGAAGAGAGTGAAGACTCCCAGCTCAAAGGACCAGTAAATATCTTCAACAAAATCATAGAAGAAAACTTCCCTAACCTAAAAAAAGAGATACCCATAGACATACAGGAAGCCTACAGAACTCCTAATAGATTGGACCAGAAAAGAAACACCTCCCGTCACATAATTGTCAAAACACCAAACGCACAAAATAAAGAAAGAATATTAAAAGCAGTAAGGGAAAAAGGTCAAGTAACATATAAAGGGAGACCTATCAGAATCACACCAGACTTCTCGCCAGAAACTATGAAGGCCAGAAGATCCTGGACTGATGTTATACAGACCCTAAGAGAACACAAATGCCAGCCCAGATTACTGTATCCAGCAAAACTCTCAATTAACATTGATGGAGAAACCAAGATATTCCATGACAAAACCAAATTTACACAATATCTTTCTACAAATCCAGCACTACAAAGGATAATAAATGGTAAAGCCCAACATAAGGAGGCAAGCTATACCCTAGAAGAAGCAAGAAACTAATCGTCTTGGCAACAAAACAAAGAGAATGAAAGCACACAAACATAACCTCACATCAAATATGAATATAACGGGAAGCAATAATCACTATTCCTTAATATCTCTCAATATCAATGGCCTCAACTCCCCAATAAAAAGACATAGATTAACAAACTGGATACGCAACGAGGACCCTGCATTCTGCTGCCTACAGGAAACACACCTCAGAGACAAAGACAGACACTACCTCAGAGTGAAAGGCTGGAAAACAACTTTCCAAGCAAATGGTCAGAAGAAGCAAGCTGGAGTAGCCATTCTAATATCAAATAAAATCAATTTCCAACTAAAAGTCATCAAAAAAGATAAGGAAGGACACTTCATATTCATCAAAGGAAAAATCAACCAAGATGAACTCTCAATCCTAAATATCTATGCCCCAAATACAAGGGCACCTACATATGTAAAAGAAACCTTACTAAAGCTCAAAACACACATTGCACCTCACACAATAATAGTGGGAGATTTCAACACCCCACTCTCATCAATGGACAGATCATGGAAACAGAAATTAAACAGTGATGTAGACAGACTAAGAGAAGTCATGACCCAAATGGACTTAACGGATATTTATAGAACATTCTATCCTAAAGCAAAAGGATATACCTTCTTCTCAGCTCCTCATGGTACTTTCTCCAAAATTGACCATATAATTGGTCAAAAAACGGGCCTCAACAGGTACAGAAAGATAGAAATAATCCCATGCGTGCTATCGGACCACCACGGCCTAAAACTGGTCTTCAATAACAATAAGGGAAGAATGCCCACATATACGTGGAAATTGAACAATGCTCTACTCAATGATAACCTGGTCAAGGAAGAAATAAAGAAAGAAATTAAAAACTTTTTAGAATTTAATGAAAATGAAGATACAACATACTCAAACCTATGGGACACAATGAAAGCTGTGCTAAGAGGAAAACTCATAGCGCTGAGTGCCTGCAGAAAGAAACAGGAAAGAGCATATGTCAGCAGCTTGACAGCACACCTAAAAGCTCTAGAACAAAAAGAAGCAAATACACCCAGGAGGACTAGAAGGCAGGAAATAATCAAACTCAGAGCTGAAATCAACCAAGTAGAAAGAAAAAGGACCATAGAAAGAATCAACAGAACCAAAAGTTGGTTCTTTGAGAAAATCAACAAGATAGATAAACCCTTAGCCAGACTAACGAGAGGACACAGAGAGTGTGTCCAAATTAACAAAATCAGAAATGAAAAGGGAGACATAACTACAGATTCGGAGGAAATTCAAAAAATCATCAGATCTTACTATAAAAACCTATATTCAACAAAACTTGAAAATCTTCAGGAAATGGACAATTTCCTAGACAGATACCAGGTATCGAAGTTAAATCAGGAACAGATAAACCAGTTAAACAACCCCATAACTCCTAAGGAAATAGAAGCAGTCATTAAAGGTCTCCCAACCAAAAAGAGCCCAGGTCCAGACGGGTTTAGTGCAGAATTCTATCAAACCTTCATAGAAGACCTCATACCAATATTATCCAAACTATTCCACAAAATTGAAACAGATGGAGCCCTACCGAATTCCTTCTATGAAGCCACAATTACTCTTATACCTAAACCACACAAAGACACAACAAAGAAAGAGAACTTCAGACCAATTTCCCTTATGAATATCGACGCAAAAATACTCAATAAAATTCTGGCAAACCGAATTCAAGAGCACATCAAAACAATCATCCACCATGATCAAGTAGGCTTCATCCCAGGCATGCAGGGATGGTTTAATATACGGAAAACCATCAACGTGATCCATTATATAAACAAACTGAAAGAACAGAACCACATGATCATTTCATTAGATGCTGAGAAAGCATTTGACAAAATTCAACACCCCTTCATGATAAAAGTCCTGGAAAGAATAGGAATTCAAGGCCCATACCTAAACATAGTAAAAGCCATATACAGCAAACCAGTTGCTAACATTAAACTAAATGGAGAGAAACTTGAAGCAATCCCACTAAAATCAGGGACTAGACAAGGCTGCCCACTCTCTCCCTACTTATTCAATATAGTTCTTGAAGTTCTAGCCAGAGCAATCAGACAACAAAAGGAGATCAAAGGGATACAGATCGGAAAAGAAGAGGTCAAAATATCACTATTTGCAGATGACATGATAGTATATTTAAGTGATCCCAAAAGTTCCACCAGAGAACTACTAAAGCTGATAAACAACTTCAGCAAAGTGGCTGGGTATAAAATTAACTCAAATAAATCAGTTGCCTTCCTCTATACAAAAGAGAAACAAGCCGAGAAAGAAATTAGGGAAACGACACCCTTCATAATAGACCCAAATAATATAAAGTACCTCGGTGTGACTTTAACCAAGCAAGTAAAAGATCTGTACAATAAGAACTTCAAGACACTGAGGAAAGAAATTGAAGAAGACCTCAGAAGATGGAAAGATCTCCCATGCTCATGGATTGGCAGGATTAATATGGTAAAAATGGCCATTTTACCAAAAGCAATCTACAGATTCAATGCAATCCCCATCAAAATACCAATCCAATTCTTCAAAGAGTTAGACAGAACAATTTGCAAATTCATCTGGAATAACAAAAAACCCAGGATAGCTAAAGCTATCCTCAACAATAAAAGGACTTCAGGGGGAATCACTATCCCTGAACTCAAGCAGTATTACAGAGCAATAGTGATAAAAACTGCATGGTATTGGTACAGAGACAGACAGATAGACCAATGGAATAGAATTGAAGACCCAGAAATGAACCCACACACCTATGGTCACTTGATTTTTGACAAAGGAGCCAAAACCATCCAATGGAAAAAAGATAGTATTTTCAGCAAATGGTGCTGGTTCAACTGGAGGGCAACATGTAGAAGAATGCAGATCGATCCATCCTTATCACCCTGTACAAAGCTTAAGTCCAAGTGGATCAAGGACCTCCATATCAAACCAGACACACTCAAACTAATAGAAGAAAAACTAGGGAAGCATCTGGAACACATGGGCACTGGAAAAAATTTCCTGAACAAAACACCAATGGCTTATGCTCTAAGATCAAGAATCGACAAATGGGATCTCATAAAACTGCAAAGCTTCTGTAAGGCAAAGGACACTGTGGTTAGGACAAAACGGCAACCAACAGATTGGGAAAAGATCTTTACCAATCCTACAACAGATAGAGGCCTTATTTCCAAAATATACAAAGAACTCAAGAAGTTAGACCGCAGGGAAACAAATAACCCTATTAAAAAATGGGGTTCAGAGCTAAACAAAGAATTCACAGCTGAGGAATGCCGAATGGCTGAGAAACACCTAAAGAAATGTTCAACATCTTTAGTCATAAGGGAAATGCAAATCAAAACAACCCTGAGATTTCACCTCACACCAGTGCGATTGGCTAAGATCAAAAACTCAGGTGACAGCAGATGCTGGCGAGGATGTGGAGAAAGAGGAACACTCCTCCATTGTTGGTGGGATTGCAGACTGGTAAAACCATTCTGGAAATCAGTCTGGAGGTTCCTCAGAAAATTGGACATTGAACTGCCTGATGATCCAGCTATACCTCTCTTGGGCATATACCCAAAAGATGCCTCAACATATAAAAGAGACACGTGCTCCACTATGTTCATCGCAGCCTTATTTATAATAGCCAGAAGCTGGAAAGAACCCAGATGCCCTTCAACAGAGGAATGGATACAGAAAATGTGGTACATCTACACAATGGAATATTACTCAGCTATCAAAAACAACGAGTTTATGAAATTCGTAGGCAAATGGTTGGAACTGGAAAATATCATCCTGAGTGAGCTAACCCAATCACAGAAAGACATACATGGTATGCACTCATTGATAAGTGGCTATTAGCCCAAATGCTTGAATTACCCTAGATCCCTAGAACAAACGAAACTCAAGACGGATGATCAAAATGTGAATGCTTCACTCCTTCTTTAAATGAGGAAAAAGAATACCCTTGGCAGGGAAGGGAGAGGCAAAGATTAAAACAGAGACTGAAGGAACACCCATTCAGAGCCTGCCCCACATGTGGCCCATACATATACAGCCACCCAATTAGACAAGATGGATGAAGCAAAGAAGTGCAGACCGACAGGAGCCGGATGTAGATCGCTCCTGAGAGACACAGCCAGAATACAGCAAATATAGAGGCGAATGCCAGCAGCAAACCACTGAACTGAGAATAGGTCCCCTATTGAAGGAATCAGAGAAAGAACTGGAAGAGCTTGAAGGGGCTCAAGACCCCAAAAGTACAACAATGCCAAGCAACCAGAGCTTCCAGGGACTAAGCCACTACCTAAAGACTATACATGGACTGACCCTGGACTCTGACCCCATAGGTAGCAATGAATATCCTAGTAAGAGCACCAGTGGAAGGGGAAGCCCTGGGTCCTGCTAAGACTGAACCCCCAGTGAACTAGTCTATGGGGGGAGGGCGGCAATGGGGGGAGGGTTGGGAGGGGAACACCCATAAGGAAGGGGAGGGGGGAGGGGGTTGTTTGCCCGGAAACCGGGAAAGGGAATAACACTCGAAATGTATATAAGAAATACTCAAGTTAATAAAAAAAAAAATAAAAAAAAAATTAAAAAAAAAAAAAAAAAAAAAAAAAAAAAAGAAAATGATCGTGGTAGATGGCCACAGTGGGGGATGGCACGGGAAAAATATGGTAGGGAAATTGCATGGACTACATGACAAAATTCCTATCTCAGAACTTAAGCCTCTGAGCTTCAAAGGAGTTACTGATATATAATTATAATGTAACACATGATTATAATATATAATATATGATATGATAAACCTGATCATTCCAAGCTTTTATCAGCAATAGACCATGTTTGCTTTTAAAAAAAAAAAAAAAAAAAAAAAAAGACCAACCAGAAACCAAAGCACGATTGGATCATAATGCAGGCAGTACTAGGGGTGATGAGTGAGTTATATTTAAAAATACTCTGTAGAAAATGCTCAATACCACTTACAATGATTTTAGTTGCTCAATTTGCTCAGAGGTAAATTAAAACTAATAAGAAAAAGAGCTCATTGGATATATTATTCATTTTTTGACATTAGAGAAAAATACTTGAAAAAGAAAAAAAAAACAACTCACAGGAGGCAGCATTTATTTTGGCTCACAGTTTTGAGAGTCAGTGTGTGGAACGTACTCAGATTTCTCCATTACTTTTGTCCTGGGATGAGTGAACATTGTGCCAAAGAGGGTGTTGTAAAACGGTATTGCTTATCGCAAGGCATCAAGGAAAGAGAACTAGAGAAAAATGCTGAACAAACCTTTCCCATCAAACACCCATCTCAATAACCCATCCATATGTCAATCACTTTTCTAAAACAGTGGTTCTCAACCTGTGGGTCAGAACCCCTTTTGGCCTTGAACGACTTTCCACAGGAATTTCCTAAGACCATCATAAGACCATTGGAAAACACAGATACTTACATTATAATTCGTAACAGTTGCAGAATTACAGTTATGCAGTAACAACTAAAATAACTGTAGTTGTGGATCACTACAACATGAGGAGCTGTAGTAAAAGGTCACAGCATTACGAAGGTTAAGAACCACTGGGCTAGAAGACATACTGTCTCCTTCAACATGGTGGGTTGTATAAACTTCCCTGTAAAGACTGCCTGATAAAAAGCAAGTGCTGTACTCACAGGACAAATAAAAACCCAGGGTTTCTGGAGACTGCCCTCCAATCTCTGAAAAGGAGCCCAGCCTACTTCTCAGTTCTTTTCCCAGCCCACACCATGGCTGAATCAAGCAGCAGTCGATAGGCATGGAAGACGGCTTTCAGGTTATGCTAGGTCCCAGATCTTAATTTAAAAAGCAGAAAAAACAGCTCGCCCTAAGCATTCTCAAATTACAGATTTAAGAGCAAGTAAAACCTAAAATGCTATGCTTCAGGACAGTGTTCTATGTAATTAAAATAAGGAGACTGGCCTGTCACCTCCATGAAGTTCTGTAAAGGGAAATCTTCACTAGCTTTAACTCAGCAGTAAGAATATAATTCCTACTGAGGGTTTTAGATGTTTTCTTATACTTACAAAACAGAAGGACAAGAAGAGAAATGAGAAGGAGAAAGGGGGCAAAAGGAAGGAAAAGAAAAATCAGAGGTGAAATTCTAACCTGAACAGGGAGAATATGTTAACATGAAGATTAACATGAGGACTCAAAGAAACTGTGTTCAGGCCTTCCCTATGTAAGGGAGAATAGAATTCTTATTCTCCTTAGAACCCTCTAAGGAGAATAAAGGATGTATTTGTTGGAGAACATCCTCTAGACATAGTCTAACATGCATCTAGCCAAAATTCAGAGTTCTTTATACTGTAGGGCTTGTTATGGAGCTATTTCCAAGATACAAGAGTCAACAAAACCCAATTCAGAAAAATTTGATATCCAAGAGAGGCCAGCCCTTTGCTGAAGTGAAATGTAGGAGGAATAAGGGGGAAAGAGGGTGGGACAAATTGGAGGTGGAGGAGGAACTGGTAGGAAAGGAGGAAGAGGAAACTTCAGTGGAGATGTGAAATGATAATAATCATAATAATAATGAATTTAAAATAAATAAATAATAAATTGAATATATTCCAATATATAATAATAAATAAATCACACACATATTTTATTTATAACCAGCTCTGCTCAGTATCTGTCATGGGCAAAGCTCTAAGTTCTGATGACTCTGCTTTGGAGTAGAAAGTATCTACAACCCCTGTGTCTTGAAATCTGTCAGTGTGTCTAGTTGAGGGTGTGCACCTATATGTCCCTCCTTTTAGTTCTCTAGGACTTTGGGTGTGCTCACTTTCTAGTTCCTCGAAGAACTCTTTAAGAGTTCCTATTGAATAGTTTCACTGATTTAACAGGTATATTTTTATTTCATCTCCCCAGCTCTGAATTGCTCAGGCCATTTCTGATTCAACAGGCCATTTCTTAGATTCACCAGAGCAGTCATTTGCTACAAAATTCTTCCAACTTAGACCATGTACAGAGGTACAGAGAGCAGAGCTCTCTCCGCTGCCCTGTGGTTCACACAGGATAATGCTGCTGCTGGTCTCCTTGTCTCACGGTATTTTTTCTGAAAGGACTGTTGCATACTGTGCCTTCAAGGCAGATGTCTTGGAAGCTTTAAAAGTCTAAGTGCTATCCCTTGAACCCATGTAATTAATCTCTGACACGGCTCAGTCTCCAGGCTCTGCTCTCTCAGTAATATTCCAAGGACTTTAGTTAGCCATGAAGGCAAGACTGCTAACCCAACAGTATCCTCACTGCTTGGTAGAAAGCATTCTATATCTACTTTTAAAATCTACTATGAAATTTTAGCTCATTGAACACAGGAACACACTCAGTTGGGAAATAGAACCTCACAGAGGTTTATTGGGACACAATTATTTCCATTCATCTGTGTGCAGGCTACACTCAGGCTACACTGCTGTTGTGCTATGGCTAAAACACTGAGTCAATATGGAAGGTCGGTAGCCACAGAACTGTAAAAATGATATCTTCCAAGCCCTGGTTGAACAACACAAACACTTAATGTGGTTTTTACCTGCCTGTGCCTCTGTGACCTTGGATCAAATCTCCCAGTTCTTCATTTTCTCTTGCTTGAGTCATGGCCCTCTCTCCTTGAATGCCCGAATCCATAGCTGGAAGATGCGCAGAGATATTCTACCCCTCTGACTGGAATTGTCTTCAATGACATAAATTTCATCCTAATTGACAGTTAGGGAAGAAAAGTACCTTAATTCAGCGTGGTCTTAATTGGTTGGAAACCGGTTTGCAGTTTCTTCCTAAGGTTGCTCTTTTCTCAGACTTTCAGTTTAGTTTTCCCAGTATCCTGCTTGGGTACTAGGGCATTTGCCAACACAGTTTTGGGTTCTAGTTGGCCAATTTTGTCTTCCCAAGCTGTGAAGTTTCCAGCAGCGCCTCTAGGCTTCTCTGCCTTCAGCTGTTCCTTTTACATTGATTGCTGCTTTAAAATTGCCACGGCAAAAGGCGTTGGGTGTCTCCTGTGAGCATTTCATACCAAAGCCCTTTTCTCCATCAGGTCCTAGCCTACCTTTGCTTTCTAATAACCTCCAACAGCTTTATATGTTAACATGCAAAATTTTTCTATTCATTTATGGAGTTAAGGTGTCATCATCAACAAGGCAGCCATGAGTCTCAATAGGTAAATTCTGATTAACTTTTAATAAGTTGTTTTCTTCCATTACCTATTATGTCTGGCCACAAGAGATGAGAAAATAATCAGTTAGTTTCTCTCTCTCTCTCTCTCTCTCTCTCTCTCTCTCTCTCTCTCTCTCTCTCTCTCTCTCTCTCTCTCTCTCTCTCTCTCTCTCTCTCTGTGTGTGTCTGTCTCTCCTCTCTCTCTCCCTCCCTCTCTCCCTCTCTGTCTTTCTGTCTTTCTCTTCCTCTCTCTTTCTCTCTTTCCCTCCCTCCCTCTCTCTCTCCCTCTCTCCCTCCCTCTCTCTCTTCCTCTCTCTCTGTCTCTCTCTGTCTCTCCCTCTGTCTCTCTCTCTCTCTCTCTCCCCCTTTCTCTCCCCCTCCCTCCCTTTCCCTTTCCCATGCTGTGTTTGTTGCCTGTGGGCAACATCTGCTCTGGAAGGAATCCACCTCACACAGTTTTCTGATTTGTTTCAGTTGGTAAGCAGTCCCTGTTGTACTGAATCTGTTTGGTTTGGCTGCTGCCCCACTGCCTGCTTTTACCTTGCCAAATGAGTGGTGTTATATAGGGTTCTTCTGAGACTTCTCCGAGATACCCTCCATCACTCTTTTTCACATTCTACAGAATGTGTATCCATTAGTTGTAAATGCATCTGTACCAGACCATACATCCAATACTATTAAGAAATCCCTTAGAGCATATTATGTGCCTATACCATCTTCTCTTATTTTCATTGTTGGTTTGGCTTTCCCTCAGGGACTCATGTAGCTTTCTCCTTAACGACATAAAGATCTGTGCTCAAATGTCAGCATCTACCCAAGTTCTCTCTGTTAATATCATTTAAAATAGACGCAGAAACCCAGTGCCCTATCCTCTTTATTACAACATTTATCATTTCTGACAGACGATACATTTTATTTATAGTTTTATTTTCCTGTCTTTTTCTCTTACTCTAACTGGTATATCACTAGTGCTTAGATTGTTGGGCACATAGTAGATATTAATAGAATATATTGAATGAAGGAAGGAAATAAACTTAAAAAAATAGTCCCTTATATTTCAAACTACAGAAGAGAAAAACGTAATGAGAAAAAAAATTATAACATTTCCAAACTTTATGGGCTTTCATTGCCTGGTTTCCAGTGTCTTGGACCAGTTCATAGCAAAGCTGTATTTGAAAGACTTCAACCTTTAAAGAAGACTGTGGAATTGATGTGTTCATGGCAACCTTAAGTTTGAATATTGAGCTGACCTTCGGTGTTAAACATGGGTCTAATTTATTTGCTATTGCATTTTCCATATAATTCAGTTGATTTACAAGCTCATTTCTCATACTGTGTATTAAAATAAAAATCCAGTTACTTAGCAAAAAAGAAAAAAACGTTATTTTAGCACTCGTGCTCAACCAGAGATTGCATAGAACTCCAGAATTCGAGGTAGGCTGTGCACCTGTGGGTCTTCCCCAACTCTTGCCATGGTCTGTGGGACGCTAAACCATGCCAAGAAGCTTGGTAGGTAGATTGGGTCTGAGACCGTGGGAACTCGGTGGGTACACACAAGAGATGGCAGGCACCTCCCTGCCAAATTCCAGGTCTGAAATGTGTGCCCCACTTCCCACATAAGGAAATGTCACCTGTAGTCATGCAGGCCCAGAACAGAGTTCTCCATGCTAAGGAAGCATCTAGAGGGTTTAGCCAATAAGCCTTCCCTTCCCAGACATTCCTCCTTGCAAAGGGTATTTAATTTCAGGTTCACCCCGAGAAGTAGGTATGCATCCATTGTCCACAATGAACAACCAACAAACAGTTTGGAACCACGGACTGTCTCTGTCATCAAGGACTGTGTCTGTCATTGAGAACTGCCACGAGGAGAATGGAGATGGAGCAGGCCTTCGCCTACAGAGCTGCTGCCTAAACCCCCGGTAGAAGCCCCATCTGCACTCCCAGACTATTGCCATTACCTTCGCCAATGAGTTTGCCAGTAGCTCCCAGCCCTAGCCCCAGGCTAGACTCAGTCCTCAGCCCACTGATCACCAATGGCCCCAGCCTCCTTGAAGGTCCATTGACTCCTGACACTTCGTTCTTGACTTCTGTGTGGTTTTTCTAGCGCTGATTAGATGCCCGGAAGTTAGAGAATATCAGCTTTCCCTTTCCCACCTCCCAGACTGTGTTTTCCCGATAGGATAAGCAAAGTCAAACACCCCGAGTGTTCCTCCCCAAAGTCCCTGCCCTGTGGAAGGACAGGCACAACTGGCACCTACAATGTGGGGCACAGCCACAGAAGCGTACCCCAGCTGACAACCCACTCGAGTAGACCTACGTCAGAACTCCAGATTAACCAAGGACAGTAAGTAACCTCTAACGCTGCTTTACTCCCTGACCCTTTCTCCCTTTCTCCCTCTCTCCTGATCCAAATCCCTTGCCGCCCTCCGCTCTTGGCCCCCTGCCCCTTTGACTCTTCGTTGTGATCTCCAAATCTGATTTTAGCCTTAACTCGTCCTGCTACTACCCCGCGTTCATGATGGCAGTGCATGCACAGAGCTCTCTGCTGTCCCCTGCCTGCCAGCCCAATCCCAGGCCACAGTCCCAGCAACAGCCCTGCTGCCCAGCGCTCCTTGGTACAAGCCAAAAGGCAGATACCTGCTTGCCCTCTCACTCTGTCCAGCCTGTGCTGCTGCCACTGAGGCTAAGGAGAAAATGGAGCGAGGTATGGGTGTAATCTCACTCCCTCCAGCCCGGCCAATAAAGTCCCACCAAATCCCTTTGCCTCTTGTCTTTCTGCTCTTCTTCCAACGTGTACTCCTTCCGAGAATGCCAGCCAAGAAAAGCAAATGGAGAAAATGGAGTACTGCCTTCTAGAACACATAGCCATGGGGAGGCAGAGCAGAGCCCTCCCTGACTCCAATTAGGTGAAAAGAGCCCAACAAGAAACGACAATAGATCTCGCTGCTGAGAAACACTTAACCTAAAAATTGTCATCCTTCTTTAAATAAACGCCTATTTTTCTCCCTAGTATTCAGGCCTTTTAACCAAAAATTGTCCTAAAATTTTTTTAAATTTGTTTAAAATTTCTTTTAAGGTACCAAAATCTTATTTAATCTACTCCCACAGGTCAAACCAACAATACTGATAACCATTATTTAATTCTTACTGAACAACCAGTTTCCTTTAAAGACAAGCTGTTACTGCCTATCCCAGATACATAATGAAGATACTTCTTCCTAAGCCATGCTAAGCACATAAATCCTCAACTCTTCCCTCTGCTTTTCTTTATACAATAGGTAACTCCTGACTTAAAGGATGCCTTCCAGGACTAAATTCCTCAGCTCCTTTGCTTTTTCTAGGACCATAACAACAGACCATGATGTGCTCCCAAGCAAACTATTGCAGGCTTAATACACACTACCCACCCTGTGAGGATCCCATGCTGGAACTACACTCTTCTGTTACGTTTACTCTACAGGTTTATCTCTACAAAAGAAAAGAGACAGCACTGCCACCACACACCCAAACGGAGACGGACCTGCCATCTCCCTGGACCAGCCTGAGGAAATGAAACTGCCCTCATCTAGACACATCATCTGACTGAAGACTCTCGAGGCAAACAGACACCGAGACACACGAATTACAGCTGAAACCCACAGATGACAGAGTTAGGAACTTCCAGTGACAAATAAACTCTCTTGCCGAAGAAAAATGGCTCCTGAACTTGGGGAAATTTACCCGACAGTAAGGAGAACATGTTTATATTAATTAATCAAATATTGTTTAAAACCAGTGTTAATACCTTCACAAACTGTTCAATCTACTGAACAGTTAGTTAATTGGTTCAAGACAGTCCCTTGTCTCCCCAGCCCCAACTCCTTGTAACCCCTCTGGCCTGCGTTGTGTTTTATTTTGATGCTTCAGCCCCACCCAAAGTTTTCACTGCAAATAATACTACACAGTCACTCCAATGATACCTCTCCTCTAATAAAAATAAAAGTCCAGAACACATTGAATGGAATATCTGAAAGGAAACAGAAACCAATGAACAAAATCTCTATCAACAAAAGCAAACTCAGAAATTGGCACCGAGACGCCAAACCCAGATGCCTTAGAGGTCAGAATAAGAACACAATAAAGAATAGTCGAGCAATACATCACCACCAGAGCCCTACTACAGCGAGCCCTAGGTGTTCCAACAGAGCTGAAGCCCCCCCCCCCCAACGACCTTAAAACCAACTTTATGAAGATTATTGATGAAGAGAAAAATGAATAAATCCTTTAAAGAAACTGAGGAAAAGACAAACAAAACTGGAGGAAATGAATAAATCCCTTAAAGAAAGCCAAGGGAGATAAGAAACAAATAACTGGTTGAAGGAAATGGATAAAAATGGACATAGGAACAATTGGGAAAACAAACAGACTGAATTCTGGAAATAAAAATATAGGTAAGCAAATAAGGAACAGTAAAGAAAAGTATCACCAACAGAATATAAAAGATGGAAAAGAGAATCTCGGGTGTTGAAGACACAACAAAAGAAATAAATACATAGGTCAACGAAAATGTTACATTCCTGAAACAAAAAATCCTGAAACAAAAAAATCCAGAAAGTACTGGACACTATGAAAAGATCAAAATAAAAGTAACAGTAACAGAAGGAGAAGAATTCCAGCTCAAATGTCCAGAAAATACTTTCAACGAAAGCACAGAAATGTCTTTGAACATACGTACAAAAGTACAAGAATCTTACAGAACAGAAAACAGATTGACCCATAAAGCAAAATACCCTCATCGCATAACAATTAAGATGCTAAACATACAGAACAATGAAAGAATCATGAAAGGAAAAAAAAGGAGCTATTACAGATAAAGGCAGACCTACTAGACTCACACCCAAATTCTCAAAGGAAACTCTAAAAGTAAGAAAGGCCCAGACAGACGTCTCACATACTCTAAGAGACCACAGATTCTAGCCCAGACTACCATACTTACCAAAACTTGCAATCACCAAAAAAAGATAAAACAAGATATTTCATAATAAAAACAAAATGTATACAATATGTATGCAAAAATATAGCCCTACGGGCTGGGGATTTAGCTCAGTGGTAGAGCGCTTGCCTAGGAAGCGCAAGGCCCTGGGTTCGGTCCCCAGCTCCGAAAAAAAGAACCAAAAAAAAAAAATATAGCCCTACAGAAGGTGCTAGAAGAAGAACTCCAACCTGGGATTTACACCCATAAAAGCATAATTAATAAATAATCAAATTATCTCACACAAGCTATTCTAAAGAAGGGAAGTATGCACATACCAACACGTCCATCAACAACAACAGAACCCACAGGAATGAACAGTCATTGGTAATAAACATGAAAACACTCATTTCTCTGATAAAAAGACACAGACTAACAGAACAGATTAGAAAACAAAATATATTCTGCTCCATACAAAAAACACACCTCAAGATCAAAGACAGACATTACTTCAGAAGAAAAGGATAAGAAAAGATTTCTCAAGCAAACAGACATAAAAAACAAGCTGGTGTAACCACACTAATATTTAACAAGATAGACTTCAAACTAAAATTAATCAAAAGAGATGGGGAAGAACATATTAAGAACAGTTTATATTCATCAAAGTAAAAATCCACACAAATAATATATCAGTGCTTACCATGTATGCCCCAAACATAAGGGCACATACATTTGTAAAAGGAACTTTACTAAAACTTAAATCACATATTAAACCTCATATATTGATAGTGAGAGACGCAATACCCTTTATAAAAAGTTAAAATATTCAGAGAGGCATTAGAATTATGCCAAAGTTGTGGGCCAGAATATGGAATCTAAGGAAAGAGGTGCAGTTTGGAGCTGTTCAGAGGGCTTTAAGGAGTTGTGATGGTTTGTTTATGTTTGGTCCTGGGAGTGGCACTACTGGGAGGTGTGGCCCTGTTGGAGTAGGTGGGTCACTATGGGTGTGGGTTATAAGTCTCTCAGTCTAGCTGCGTGGGAGTCAGTACTCTGCTAGCAGCCTTCAGATGACGATGTAGAACTCTCAGCTCCTCCTGCACCATGCCTGCCTGGATGCTGTCATGTTCCTGCCTTGATGATAATGAACTGAACCTCTGAACGTGTAAGCCAGCCCCAATTAAAAGTTGTCCTTTTAAGACTTGCCTAGGTCATGGTGTCCATTCACAGCAGTAAAACCCTAACTAAGACAGGAGTGTTAGAGGGTAGTGGGTGGCATCTTACTTGGGATCCCTAAAACAGACTTGGCTTCTGAGAAAGCAGAAATCTGCCAACGTCGTAGGCTAGAATATTGAGACCAGGGATGGGATGCAGTTTAAGGCCGTTGGGTGTTCTTTAAAACTATATCTAACCATTTAGGAATCTTCACATTGATTTTCATAGTGGCTACACCAGTTTTCAATCCTACCAACAGTGAACAAGTATTTCCCTTTCCCCGCTTCGTGGCAGCATTTGTTATCATTCACTGTATTTTACTTAGCTATTTAGATAAGTGTGATAAAATGAAATGTCAAAGTACTTTTAATTTGTGTTTCCCTGACCATTAAGTAAGTTGAACATTTTTTTGAGCATTTCTCAACCATTTGTCATGCTTTTTTGGAAAAGTTTTGTTTAGTTTCAACCCCAATTTTTCATTGAGTATCTTTCTTTCTTCCTTCCTTCCTTCCTTCCTTCCTTCCTTCCTTCCTTCTTTTCATTCCTTCTTCTTTCTTCCTTGTGCTCATTTTTTTTTAGTTCTTTCTATATTGTAGCCACTAGCCCTCTGTCAGAATACAGCTCCTAAAGATAATTTCCCCTTCCGTAGGTCACATTTTCACTTGAACAGTGGTCCTTTGCTATACAGAGCTTCTTGGATTCATGAGACCCCAATTATTATTGTTGTTTATGGTGCCTAAATTATTAGGGTTCTGTTCAGAAAGTCCTTTTTCTGTGCTTATAAACTCAAGCATATGCTCAACTTACTGCTCTAATAGATCCAAATATTAGGTTCCATGTTGAAGTCTATGATGGTTTACATGAGAATGAATTACATAGGCTCATATATTTGAACATTGTTTGAAAATGATTAGGAAGGATGGCCTTGTGGAATAAGGTACATCATTAAGGCTTTGATGTTTCAAAAGACTCACTGAAAAAGATTCATGGGATTCCTGTGTTTGTTTGCTCTCTGTCTCTGTCTCTCTGCCTCTCTGTTTTGTTTCTGTCTGTCTCTCTGTCTTGCTGTCTGTCTCTCTAGCTCTCTGTCTGTCTCTCTCTGCATCTGTGTCTGTCTCTGCCTGTCTGTGTCTCTCTGTCTTTGTGTATCTCTCTGTCTGTCTCTGTCTCCCTCCCTCCCTCCCTCCCTCTCCCTCTCCTCTCTCTCTCTCTCTCTCTCTCTCTCTCTCTCTCTCTCTCTCTCTCTCTCACACACACACACACACACACACACATCTCATCTCTTCTTTCCCTCCTTCATGCTTGTGGATTAAAATGTAAACTCTCACCTATCCATTTGCCATAACCATAGTGGACTCTGACTCCTTAAATCCATAAGCCAAATTAAACACTTTATTTTATAAGTTCCCTTAGTCATGGTGTTGTATTACAACAATAGAACTAGGACATGATCCTTGATTGATTGGGAGTTGTGTTATGTTCAGGATGGGAGATAAAGATATGGTTTCCCTTTTCTGCATGTAGTTATACAGTTTCACCAATTATCAAAAAGTATTGTATTTCTTCTAACGTGTAATTTTTGGCTTCTCCATGAAAAAAATAGGTTTTAAAAATATGAACTGATATCTCAACTTTCTACTCTAATCAAATGATCAATTTGCTTGTTTTTATGCCAGTGCTATGATGCGTTAATTATTGTAGCTCTATAATATAGCTTAGAAATCAATGATTAAGATATTTCCAGCATTTCTTTTATTGTTCAGGATTGATTTGCTATTCGGGGTCATATGAATTTTTAGTTTATTTTATTTATTACTGGGAAAATTGTGTTGGATTTTTATGAGAATTAAATTGAATCTATAGATTGCTTTCATTAAGATGGCCATTTTTCACAAAATTGATCAAGTCAATCCATACGCATTGGTGGTCCTTCCATTTTCTGGAATCTTCTTTTATAAGTGTTTTAAAGTTTTTATAGAAAAAGCTTCCCTTCCTAGGCTGCATTTATTTCAAATTATTTTAAGGCTATTATGAATGGCATTACTCCCCTTATTTTTTCCTCAGGGTTTTTATTGGTGATATATCTTTTTGTGTGTTTATTTGTATCTTGCTGCCTTGTTTAATGTGTTTATCAGATTTATTAGTTTTCCAAAAGTGTCTGCATGACCATATTATTAGGTATATAATCAAATCACCTACAAATTAGGGTACAGCTATACATTAGGGTTCCTTATTTCCTGTTAGTGTTCCCTTAATTCACTTATGTTGTCTTACTAGTCTAGCTAAGACTTCAAGGGCTACACATGAGTGAATATCATTGTTTTCCTGATTTTAGTATAAATGTATTTTTTTCTACAGTTGGTTTCTATTGGTGGTGGCATGGTTGTATTGCTTTTATTATGTTTAGATATGACCCTACATCCCTGTAATTTCATAGACATTTATGATGAAGGACACTGGATTTTTGACAACAGCTTTTTTTCTGCATTTGATGTGGTTTCTATCCTTGCATCACTTTATGTAATGAATTGTGTTTACTGACTAGTGTATTTCAAACCATTTCCGAATCTCAAGTCAACTTGATCATGGTAGGTGATCATTTTGATATCTTCTTGATCTTACTTTGCATGTATTTTTTGAGATATTTTACACCAAATTTCATCAGAAATACCATAATATAGTTTTGTTTTTGTTGTGTCTTTATATGGTTTTTGTATAATGGTACTTCTTGTTCCTTTACAAAAAGATTTGGAAGCATTTCTACATTTTGACTTTATGGAATCATTTAAGAAGTGTTGGTGTCGTTACTTTGAATGCCTCGTAGAGATCTGTGTTGATCCATTTGCACCTGGTCCTTTTGTAATAGGAAGATTTTAATTACAGCTTCCATTTCATTGGCTGTTACAGGTATATTGCAAGTTAGGTATTTCATTTGGATTAACTTAAGTATATCATATGCATCTAGAAATTTACCCTTTTCTTTCACCTCTTCCAGCTTACTGGTATTTTTAATGTCCTTGAAATTCTCTAAATGTCCTTAATGTCATATCATGTCTATATCTTTATCTCCAACTTTATTGATTTCTATATTCTTTTCCTTTCTTTGCCTTGTGCTAATCTTTTTTTTTTTTATTAACTTGAGTATTTCTTATATACATTTCGAGTGTTATTCCCTTTCCCGGTTTCCGGGCAAACATCCCCCTCCCCCCTCCCCTTCCTTATGGGTGTTCCCCTCCCAACCCTCCCCCCATTGCCGCCCTCCCCCCATAGACTAGTTCACTGGGGGTTCAGTCTTAGCAGGACCCAGGGTTTCCCCTTCCACTGGTGCTCTTACTAGGATATTCATTGCTACCTATGGGGTCAGAGTCCAGGGTCAGTCCATGTATAGTATTTAGGTAGTGCCTTAGTCCCTGGAAGCTCTGGTTGCTTGACATTGTTGTACTTTTGGGGTCTCGAGCCCCTTCAAGCTCTTCCAGTACTTTCTCTGATTCCTTCAACGGGGGACCTATTCTCAGTTCAGTGGTTTGCTGCTGGCATTCGCCTCTGTATTTGCTGTATTCTGGCTGTGTCTCTCAGGAGAGATCTACATCCGGCTCCTGTCGGTCTGCACTTCTTTGCTTCATCCATCTTGTCTAATTGGGTGGCTGTATATGTATGGGCCACATGTGGGGCAGGCTCCGAATGGGTGTTCCTTCAGTCTCTGTTTTAATCTTTGCCTCTCCCTTCCCTGCCAAGGGTATTCTTTTTCCTCATTTAAAGAAGGAGTGAAGCATTCACATTTTGATCATCCGTCTTGAGTTTCGTTTGTTCTAGGGATCTAGGGTAATTCAAGCATTTGGGCTAATAGCCACTTATCAATGAGTGCATACCATGTATGTCTTTCTGTGATTGGGTTAGCTCACTCAGGATGATATTTTCCAGTTCCAACCATTTGCCTATGAATTTCATAAACTCGTTGTTTTTGATAGCTGAGTAATATTCCATTGTGTAGATGTACCACATTTTCTGTATCCATTCCTCTGTTGAAGGGCATCTGGGTTCTTTCCAGCTTCTGGCTATTATAAATAAGGCTGCGATGGACATAGTGGAGCACGTGTTTCTTTTATATGTTGAGGCATCTTTTGGGTATATGCCCAAGAGAGGTATAGCTGGATCCTCAGGAAGTTCAATGTCCAATTTTCTGAGGAACCTCCAGACTGATTTCCAGAATGGTTTTACCAGTCTGCAATCCCACCAACAATGGAGGAGTGTTCCTCTTTCTCCACATCCTCGCCAGCATCTGCTGTCACCTGAGTTTTTGATCTTAGCCATTCTCACTGGTGTGAGGTGAAATCTCAGGGTTGTTTTGATTTGCATTTCCCTTATGACTAAAGATGTTGAACATTTCTTTAGGTGTTTCTCAGCCATTTGGCATTCCTCAGCTGTGAATTCTTTGTTTAGCTCTGAACCCCATTTTTTAATAGGGTTATTTGTTTCCCTGCGGTCTAACTTCTTGAGTTCTTTGTATATTTTGGATATAAGGCCTCTATCTGTTGTAGGATTAGTAAAGATCTTTTCCCAATCTGTTGGTTGCCGTTTTGTCCTAACCACAGTGTCCTTTGCCTTACAGAAGCTTTGCAGTTTTATGAGATCCCATTTGTCGATTCTTGATCTTAGAGCATAAGCCATTGGTGTTTTGTTCAGGAAATTTTTTCCAGTGCCCATGTGTTCCAGATGCTTCCCTAGTTTTTCTTCTATTAGTTTGAGTGTGTCTGGTTTGATGTGGAGGTCCTTGATCCACTTGGACTTAAGCTTTGTACAGGGTGATAAGCATGGATCGATCTGCATTCTTCTACATGTTGCCCTCCAGTTGAACCAGCACCATTTGCTGAAAATGCTATCTTTTTTCCATTGGATGGTTTTGGCTCCTTTGTCAAAAATCAAGTGACCATAGGTGTGTGGGTTCATTTCTGGGTCTTCAATTCTATTCCATTGGTCTATCTGTCTGTCTCTGTACCAATACCATGCAGTTTTTATCACTATTGCTCTGTAATACTGCTTGAGTTCAGGGATAGTGATTCCCCCTGAAGTCCTTTTATTGTTGAGGATAGCTTTAGCTATCCTGGGTTTTTTGTTATTCCAGATGAATTTGCAAATTGTTCTGTCTAACTCTTTGAAGAATTGGATTGGTATTTTGATGGGGATTGCATTGAATCTGTAGATTGCTTTTGGTAAAATGGCCATTTTTACTATATTAATCCTGCCAATCCATGAGCATGGGAGATCTTTCCATCTTCTGAGGTCTTCTTCAATTTCTTTCCTCAGTGTCTTGAAGTTCTTATTGTACAGATCTTTTACTTGCTTGGTTAAAGTCACACCGAGGTACTTTATATTATTTGGGTCTATTATGAAGGGTGTCGTTTCCCTAATTTCTTTCTTGGCTTGTTTCTCTTTTGTATAGAGGAAGGCAACTGATTTATTTGAGTTAATTTTATACCCAGCCACTTTGCTGAAGTTGTTTATCAGCTTTAGTAGTTCTCTGCTGGAACTTTTGGGATCACTTAAATATACTATAATGTCATCTGCAAATAGTGATATTTTGACCTCTTCTTTTCCGATCTGTATCCCTTTGATCTCCTTTTGTTGTCTGATTGCTCTGGCTAGAACTTCAAGAACTATATTGAATAAGTAGGGAGAGAGTGGACAGCCTTGTCTAGTCCCTGATTTTAGTGGGATTGCTTCAAGTTTCTCTCCATTTAGTTTAATGTTAGCAACTGGTTTGCTGTATATGGCTTTTACTATGTTTAGGTATGGGCCTTGAATTCCTATTCTTTCCAGGACTTTTATCATGAAGGGGTGTTGAATTTTGTCAAATGCTTTCTCAGCATCTAATGAAATGATCATGTGGTTCTGTTCTTTCAGTTTGTTTATATAATGGATCACGTTGATGGTTTTCCGTATATTAAACCATCCCTGCATGCCTGGGATGAAGCCTACTTGATCATGGTGGATGATTGTTTTGATGTGCTCTTGAATTCGGTTTGCCAGAATTTTATTGAGTATTTTTGCGTCGATATTCATAAGGGAAATTGGTCTGAAGTTCTCTTTCTTTGTTGTGTCTTTGTGTGGTTTAGGTATAAGAGTAATTGTGGCTTCATAGAAGGAATTCGGTAGGGCTCCATCTGTTTCAATTTTGTGGAATAGTTTGGATAATATTGGTATGAGGTCTTCTATGAAGGTTTGATAGAATTCTGCACTAAACCTGTCTGGACCTGGACTCTTTTTGGTTGGGAGACCTTTAATGACTGCTTCTATTTCCTTAGGAGTTATGGGGTTGTTTAACTGGTTTATCTGTTCCTGATTTAACTTCGATACCTGGTATCTGTCTAGGAAATTGTCCATTTCCTGAAGATTTTCAAATTTTGTTGAATATAGGTTTTTATAGTAAGATCTGATGATTTTTTTGAATTTCCTCTGAATCTGTAGTTATGTCTCCCTTTTCATTTCTGATTTTGTTAATTTGGACGCACTCTCTGTGTCCTCTAGTTAGTCTGGCTAAGGGTTTATCTATCTTGTTGATTTTCTCAAAGAACCAACTTTTGGTTCTGTTGATTCTTTCTATGGTCCTTTTTGTTTCTACTTGGTTGATTTCAGCTCTGAGTTTGATTATTTCCTGCCTTCTACTCCTCCTGGGTGTATTTGATTCTTTTTGTTCTAGAGCTTTTAGGTGTGCTGTCAAGCTACTGACATATGCTCTTTCCTGTTTCTTTCTGCAGGCACTCAGCGCTATGAGTTTTCCTCTTAGCACAGCTTTCAATGTGTCCCATAAGTTTGAGTATGTTGTATCTTCATTTTCATTAAATTCTAAAAAGTTTTTAATTTCTTTCTTTATTTCTTCCTTGACCAGGTTATCATTGAGTAGAGCATTGTTCAATTTCCACGTATATGTGGGCATTCTTCCCTTATTGTTATTGAAGACCAGTTTTAGGCCGTGGTGGTCCGATAGCACGCATGGGATTATTTCTATCTTTCTGTACCTGTTGAGGCCCGTTTTTTGACCAATTATATGGTCAATTTTGGAGAAAGTACCATGAGGAGCTGAGAAGAAGGTATATCCTTTTGCTTTAGGATAGAATGTTCTATAAATATCCGTTAAGTCCATTTGGCTCATGACTTCTCTTAGTCTGTCGACATCACTGTTTAATTTCTGTTTCCATGATCTGTCCATTGATGAGAGTGGGGTGTTGAAATCTCCCACTATTATTGTGTGAGGTGCAATGTGTGTTTTGAGCTTTAGTAAGGTTTCTTTTACGTATGTAGGTGCCCTTGTATTTGGGGCATAGATATTTAGGATTGAGAGTTCATCTTGGTGGATTTTTTCCTTTGATGAATATGAAGTGTCCTTCCTTATCTTTTTTGATGACTTTTAGTTGGAAATTGATTTTATTTGATATTAGAATGGCTACTCCAGCTTGCTTCTTCTGACCATTTGCTTGGAAAGTTGTTTTCCAGCCTTTCACTCTGAGGTAGTGTCTGTCTTTGTCTCTGAGGTGTGTTTCCTGTAGGCAGCAGAATGCAGGGTCCTCGTTGCGTATCCAGTTTGTTAATCTATGTCTTTTTATTGGGGAGTTGAGGCCTTTGATATTGAGAGATATTAAGGAATAGTGATTATTGTTTCCCTTTATATTCATATTTGGATGTGAGGTTATGTTTGTGTGCTTTCATTCTCTTTGTTTTGTTGCCAAGATGATTAGTTTCTTGCTTCTTCTAGGGTATAGCTTGCCTCCTTATGTTGGGCTTTACCATTTATTATCCTTTGTAGTGCTGGATTTGTAGAAAGATATTGTGTAAATTTGGTTTTGTCATGGAATATCTTGGTTTCTCCATCAATGTTAATTGAGAGTTTTGCTGGATACAGTAACCTGGGCTGGCATTTGTGTTCTCTTAGGGTCTGTATGACATCAGTCCAGGATCTTCTGGCCTTCATAGTTTCTGGCGAGAAGTCTGTTGTGATTCTGATAGGTCTCCCTTTATATGTTACTTGACCTTTTTCCCTTACTGCTTTTAATATTCTTTCTTTATTTTGTGCGTTTGGTGTTTTGACAATTATGTGACGGGAGGTGTTTCTTTTCTGGTCCAATCTATTTGGAGTTCTGTAGGCTTCTTGTATGTCTATGGGTATCTCTTTTTTTAGGTTAGGGAAGTTTTCTTCTATGATTTTGTTGAAGATATTTACTGGTCCTTTGAGCTGGGAGTCTTCACTCTCTTCTATACCTATTATCCTTAGGTTTGATCTTCTCATTGAGTCCTGGATTTCCTGTATGTTTTGGACCAGTAGCTTTTTCCGCTTTACATTATCTTTGACAGTTGAGTCAATGATTTCTATGGAATCTTCTGCTCCTGAGATTCTCTCTTCCATCTCTTGTATTCTGTTGGTGAAGCTTGTATCTACAGCTCCTTGTCTCTTCTTTTGGTTTTCTATATCCAGGGTTGTTTCCATGTGTTCTTTCTTGATTGCTTCTATTTCCATTTTTAATTCCTTCAACTGTTTGATTGTGTTTTCCTGGAATTCTTTCAGGGATTTTTGCGATTCCTCCTGTAGGCTTCTACTTGTTTATTAATGTTTTCCTGTGTTTCCCTAAGTGTGTTCATGTCTTTCTTGAAGTCCTCCAGCATCATGATCAAATATGATTTTGAAACTAGATCTTGCTTTTCTGGTGTGTTTGGATATTCCATGTTTGTTTTGGTGGGAGAATTGGGCTCCGATGATGGCATGTAGTCTTGGTTTCTGTTGCTTGGGTTCCTGTGCTTGCCTCTCGCCATCAGATTATCTCTAGTGTTACTTTGTTCTGCTATTTCTGACAGTGGTTCGACTGTCCTATAAGCCTGTGTGTCAGGAGTGCTGTAGACCTGTTTTCTCTTTCAGTCAGTTATGGGGACAGAGTGTTCTGCTTTCGGGCGTGTAGTTTTTCCTCTCTACAGGTCTTCAGCTGTTCCTGTGGGCCTGTGTCTTGAGTTCACCAGGCAGCTTTCTTGCAGCAGAAAATTTGGTCTTACCTGTGGTCCTGAGGCTCAAGTTCGCTCGTGGGGTGCTGCCCAGGGGCTCTCTGCAGAGGCAGCAACCAGGAAGACCTGTGCCGCCCCTTCCGGGAGCTTCAGTGCACCAGGGTTCCAGATGGTCTTTGGCTTTTTCCTCTGGCGTCCGAGATGTGTGTGCAGGGAGCAGTCTCTTCTGGTTTCCCAGGCTTGTCTGCCTCTCTGAAGGTTTAGCTCTCCCTCCCACGGGATTTGGGTGCAGAGAACTGTTTATCCGGTCTGTTTCTTTCAGGTACCGGCGGTGTCTCAGGCAGGTGTCCTGCCGCTCCTGGGCCCTCCCCCACGGTAGCCCAGAGGCCTTATACAGTTTCCTCTTGGGCCAGGGATGTGGGCAGGGGTGAGCAGTGTTGGTGGTCTCTTCCGCTCTGCAGCCTCAGGAGTGCCCACCTGACCAGGCGTTTGGGTCTCTCTCTCACCGGGTTTGGGAGCAGAGAGCTGCTGCGGGCCGGGATCCGCGGGTGTGGGACTTCCGGTAAACACAGAATGTGCCCGGTCCTAGAGGAATTCTGCTTCCGTGTGTCCCAAGCTCACCAGGCAGCTTTCTTGCAGCAGAAAATTTGGTCTTACCTGTGGTCCCGAGGCTCAGGTTCGCTCGTGGGGTGCTGCCCAGGGCGCCTTGTGCTAATCTTGATAGTCTTCTCAAATCACCAACCGTTTCATTGAATTTCTAATTTTTCACTTACATTTCATTAATTCCAGCATTGATTTTGTTGACCTCTTTCTATTTATCATAATAGGGTATTGCTTCACCTTGTTTTTCAAGGCCCTCAGATGTACTATTTATTTATTTGATATCTCTCAGTTTTTGATGGAGGTGCATAGTGTTATAAAGCTTCTTAGAATGGCTTGTTATATTCAATAGATTTAGAATACCGTGCTTTTATTTTAACTCAATTCTAGAATGTTTTGAGTTTCTCTATTTATATCTTCCTTGACACAACTATCATTCAGAAATGTGCTGTTTCATTTCCTTGGTTTTGTGTGCTCTCTGTAGTTTTTATTACTGTCGCTATCTAGCTTTATTATACTTTCATACATTTGGCATGATATTATTTCAACTTTTTTCAATCTCTATTGTAATATTGTAGCATAATATATGGTTACATTCAAAGAATTTTCCAAAATTTGCCAAAAAAATCATGTATTCTTTAACTTTGAGTAAATTATTCTATAGCTATTTGTGAGGACTTATTTGATTGTGATGTCATTGAATTTGGATATTTCTCTAATCAGATCTCATTTTCCTGGATGACTAGTTATTGGAAAAAGTGAGGTGCTGAGGTTACCACAATAATTGTATTTCCACTAATCTGTAGCTTTAGATATAATAGCATTTTTAATTGTGATTTGTGATACACACACACACACACACACACACACACACATATATATATATATATATATATATATATATATATATAGAGAGAGAGAGAGAGAGAGAGAGAGAGAATTTTAAGATCCTATTAGTAGATTTTTTTTTTATTTACTGAGCATGAAATGTCCTTCCTCATCTATTTTGACTAGCTTTGATTTGAAGACTGTGTTTTTACCTTATGTTGAATGGCTATGCCTTCTTGGCTTTTAGTTACCTGTGGTTGCACGACTTTTCTTTCATTTAATCCTCTAATTTATAGTTGATGGTGAGGTAGGATTTTTAGAGGCAAAAATATGGATTCATTTTTTCCTACCCCAATATGTTGTCCGTATCTCTTTCTTGAGAAATAGAGATAATTACTATTATGAATTATTGTTGATGTAATAATTCATAATACATCATAATTGTTGATGAGTGACATCTGGCTTCCTTCCAGCTTCTGGCTACTATAAATATGGCTGCTATGGATGTAGTGGACTATGTGTTCTTGTTATATGTTGGAGCATCTTTTGGGTATATGACCAGGAGTGGTATAGCTGGGTTCTTAGGAAGTACTATGTCCAATTGTCTGAGGAACTGCAACAGTGGTTTCCAGAGTGGTTGTATTGGCTTACAATCCACCAACAGTGGAGGAATGTTCTTTCTCCACACCCTTGCCAGCATCTGTTGTCACCTGAGTTTTTGATCTTACAGTTCTTGGATTCTCTGGAGCCCATCTTCTTGAGTTCTGTGTATATATTGGATATTAGCACTCTATCAGCTGTAGGATTGGTAAATGTCTTTATCAATCTTGCTTGCCATATGTCCTAATGACAGTGTCTTTTGCCTTACAGAAGCTTTGCGATTTTAAGAGGTCCCATTTATCAATTGTTTTTCTTAGAACATAAGCCACGGATATTCTGTTCAGGAAATTTTCCCCAGTGCTCATGTATTCGAGGCTCTTCCTCACTTTCTCTTCTATTAGTGTAAGTGTATCTGGATTTGTGTGTAGGTCCTTGACCCACTTGGACTCAAGCTTTGTACAGGGAGATAAGAATGAATCAATTTGCATTCTTCTCCATGCTGGTCTCCAGTTGAACCAGTAGCATTTGTTTAAAATGCTTTTTTTTTCCATGGAGGGCTTTAGCTATTTTGTCAAAGATCAAGGGACCATAGGTATGTGGGTTCATTTCTGGGTCTTCAGTTCTTTTCCATTGATCTACCTGCCTGGCTCCATACAAATGCCATACAATTTTTATCACTATTTCTCTGTAATACAGCTTGAGGTCAGGGATGATGATTCCCCCTGAAGTTCTTTTATTGTTGAGAATAGTTTTTGCTATCCTGAGATTTTGCTGTTCCAAATGAATTTGTATATTGCTCTTTTGAAATCTATGAAGAATTTTGATGGGTATTGCATTGAATCTGTAGATTACTTTTGGCAAGACAGCCATTTTTACTATATTAATCCTGCCAGTCCATGAGCACAGGAGATCTTCCCATCTTCTGAGATCTTCAATTTCTTTCTTCAGAGACTTGAAGTTATTGTGATACAGATCTTTTACTTACTTGGTTAAAGTCACACCAAGATATTTTATATTATTCGTGACTTTTGTGATGGGTGTCATTTCCCTAATTTCTTTCTCAGCCTGTTTATCCTTTGAGTAGAGTGAGGCTACTGATTTGTTTGAGTTAATTTTATATCCAGCCACTTTGCTTACGTTTATCAGGCTTAGTAGTGCTCTGGTGGAAGTTTTGGGGTCACTTACATATACTATTATATCATCTGCAAATAGTGATATTTTGACTTCTTCCTTTCCAATTTATATCTCTTTGACCTCCTTTTGTTGTCTAATTGCTCAGGCTAGGATTTTGAGTACTATATTGAATAAGCAGAGAGACAGTGGTCAGCCTTATCTACTCCCTGATTTTAGTGGTATTGCTTCAAGTTTCTCTCCACTTAGTTTGATGTTGGCTACTAGTTTGCTGTATATTGCTTTTACTATGTATAGATATGGATTTTAAATTCCTGATTTTTGAAGACTTTTATCATGAAGTGGTTTTGAACTTTGTCAAATGCTTCCTCAGCATCTAATAGGATGATCATGTGGTTTTTTTCTGTGGGTTTGTTTATATAGTGGATTATATTGAATGATTTCTATATATTGTACCATTCCTGAATCCCTGGGATAAAGCCTACTTGATCATGATGTGTAATTGTTTTTGATGTGTTCTTGGATTTGGTTTGTGGGAAATTTATTGAGTATTACTCAGCTATTAAAAACAATGACTTCATGAAATTCTTAGGCAAATGAATGTAACTAAAAATTATCATCCTGAGTGAGGTAACCCAATCACAAAAAA
Source organism: Rattus norvegicus (assembly GCF_021556685.1). NCBI lineage: Eukaryota > Metazoa > Chordata > Mammalia > Rodentia > Muridae > Rattus > Rattus norvegicus. Next base: position 45,243,423 of record NC_141553.1, read on the forward strand.
AGCATGGTATGCACTCACTGCTAAGTAGATATTAACCCAAAAGCTCAGAATATCCAAGATACAATTTACAGACCACATGACGCTCAAGAAGAAGAAAGACCAAAGTGTGGATGCTTCACTCCTTCTTAGAAAAGGCAACAAAATACTCACAGAAGGAAATACAAAGACAAAGTGTGGAGTAGAGACTGAAGGAAAGGCCATCCACAGACTGCCACATATGGGGATCCATCCCACATTCAGTTACCAAACACAGGCACTATTAAGGATACCAAGAAGTACATGCTGACAGGAGTCTTATATAGTTGTCTCGTGAGAGGATCATCCAGAGCCTGACAAACGCAGAGGTGGATGCTCGCAGCCAACCATTGGACTGAGAATGGGGTCCCCAATGGAGGAGTTAGAGAAAGGACTGAGATAGATGAGGGGGATTGCAACCTCATTGGAAGAGCAACCACCTAGATACCCCAGAGCTCCCACAGACTAAACAACCAACCAAAGAATACACATGGAGCAATCATGGCTCTAGCTGCATATGTAGCAGAGGATGGTCTTGTTGGGCATAAGTGGGAGGAGAAGCCGTTGGTCCTGTAAAGGCTCAATTTCCCCAGTGTAGAGGAATGCCAGTGAAGGAAGGCAGAAGGGAGTGGGTGAGTTGGTGGGGGAGCACCCTTATAGAGGCAGTGGGTGAGGAGATGGAATAGTGTATTTCCAGAGGAGAAACAGGAAAGAGGGATAATATTTGAAATGTAGATAAAGAAAATATCCAATAAAAAAGTTGTTTGTGGGACCATGAAAGACACCCTGGTTCCAGGTTGAGGAGGTTTAAAACCCTCATGATCCTGAAAGGGACAGTAAGTGTTTCACATGACTCCCACGAACCCAGGCCAATCACTAGCTTCAGCCCTCCATAGATTTCTGGCCATCAGTCACATAAGGGCAATGCCCCAAGCCCCTCTACAGGTAGAGGATGTGACCATAGGGCACGTAGGCTCAAGACAGATCTCCATTATAATGAGGTACCCAAAGGCCTGTAGGCTTAGCCAGTAGCCTTTTAATCCCAGACACTCCTCCCAAAAAATGTATTTAATCTCAGGTCCACTCTGAGGAATGGGGTACAGTTTTATTCATCTGCTTTCTGCCATGACAATAAATGCCTTAAAACCATGGTCTGTCTCTTTTCATCATGATGTGCCATGTGGATATGTAGAGAAGCCCTTTGCCCACAGAGCCGCCGTCTAATCTCTCGTAGAAGGCCTCGCTGAGCTCCCAGCAACTTCTACCACCAAACCTGCAGCCCAACACCTGCCAGGCAACAGTTTGGGTAAGTGTGGTCAACTTCCCTTGTCCTGCCTCCCCAAGCAGGCTAGCCCTGTGGTGGAGTGGATGGAGGACTTCCATACTAACCCTACAATGGGAACCAGTTATAATCCTACAATTGTTGAACAATGTACATTAATTAATTTTGTAGTATTTGCTTAGACCTTTTGGATTTACAGTCATGTCTTTACTGCTCCTTCAGTATCAATAGATATTTTTGCTAGGTGTAGTAGTCTGTAGGGACAGATGTGCTCTTTCAGAACTTTAAATACATCTTTTGAAGCCCTCCTGGTTTTAATTGTTTTCTGTCAAATAAACAGGTGTTGTTCTAACAGGCTTGCCTTCCTACATGACTCAGTATTTCTCCCTTAGAACTTCTCTTTCTTTCCTGTGTGTGTTTCTCTTCTGGTACTTCTATTCTGCATGCCTCCTGTACTTAAAAGGGAGTTTTTTTTCTAGGTCAGTAATATTTTCTTGTATGATTTATTGGAAATATTCTCCATGCCTTTACTATGTCTTTCTTCTCCTGTGACTGTGCCCACAATCTGAAGATGAAGTTATTTTGAGTCCAGAATTCTTCCATACTCTTTTCCTTTTGGAAAATTATTGTGGACCTTTACTTATTGACCCAATTCCTCTACCTTATCTTCTAGCTTGATTCTCATCTCTCCATGATATATTCTATTAATAAGGCTTTACTCTGAGTTTATTTAATTGACTTATTATGATTTCACTTTCGGAATCATTTCATTTTAGCCTTTCTTTAGCAATCCATTTCTTTAAGTCATACTTCCTATATTAGATTAACTTTCTTAATTTATTATTCTCTGTTTTTTCTTCTCCTGGAACATGTTCATGTCTTCATTGAGTTCTTTGAACATACTTATAATTACTTTTAAATTCACTCTTGAGATGTTTTTCCAGGTATTTTTCATTAGTTTTTATTATCGTACTAGTAGTGCTTCGTGGGAGACATGCTGTCTTGAATTTTCAGGCTGCTCCTGTTTGGACATTAGGACTTTGGTATTTGTTGTAATTTCTTAGAGTCTTTCTTTTTCTCTTTCTCTTCCTTCCTTCCTTTCCTTCTTTCTTTCTTTCCTCATTCCTTCATTTTTTCTTCCTTCTTGATTTCTTTTTTTTTGTTCAAAACATCTTTACTCTTTCAATGGAGACATTTATTAAATTCTAGGGAGAATGAAGTCACTGTAGGGTTGATTTGCCTGTCTTCCTCTGTGGGGTTGGTACAAGAAGTTTCAGAGGTACAGTTAGGCTTAAGTAGTGAAGCCAAAGTCCCTTATTTGCTGCAGGAGCCCTGAAGTTCTGGGCTTCTGGATAAAAATATCTGAGAGCTATTGGTAGATGGGGTATAGGTAACTCATTGTCAGCTCCTGTATTCTAGGAGCTGTAGGTGGCCATAATCAGGGAAAGCTGCAGTTTCTCACCTGGTACAAGAGGTTCACAGGCTATGTAGCCATCCTAAGCAGAAAAAGCCATGGACTCTCACTTATGGCAGAACCATGAAAGCTGGACTTTGGGAGCAAAATTCCTGGAAGCAGTAGGTGGGTCTAGTAAAGGAAACCAATGGCCAGTCACTGAAGCATAATTCCAAAATGATATAAATGGGTCTAAGCAAGAGAGGCCTTGTGTGGTTTGGAATTCTTATAAAACTTGTCTATCTGCACATTGAAAAGCAAGATAAACATTCTCTGTTTCTTGAGATATTGGTATATCCAAATTATTGATTAAAAAGGAGTAAAAATTCAAGTTCTAGGTTATACGAAATGTATAGATAAATGAAGTGACATCACAACTATTAAGATTTTCACTGTATATTGTCTTTTATGTAGGTCCTTAAACTTGTTTGCATGTTTTAATTTTTTGAAATTCTATTATTTTGATGAGGCTTAACAATGAATCCAATAGAGAATTAAATCCAATACACATATAAAATCACACTTAACATTAATATATACATAACTTTCATATGTACTATATTCCTATATTATACATATTTATACTTCTACACATAGCTCTAATCTAATAAGATAAAGCAAAAGTACACAAATGTTTACAAATATTTTAATGGTTTCTATGCAATTGAACAGTTTATGTAGGCAGTATGAGGACTTCTGAAAGTCTCAGGATGTTGCCATGGAAACACAATTTTAGAGATGCTCTACAAAGTGGTAGGCTGGTTATACAGTTCACACACTTCATTTTAAAATTAGTAGAAGGAGTCAGCCTGAGGGTTGAGGCATGTTGAGAGGAGGAAGCTTCATATCATGGGCTTGTTCCACACTAGTTGTTAGGCTGGGCTGGTCCTGGCTGGTTGCTCCTGCCATATTGACACAGCCAGCAGTTCTTCCTGAGGACTTCTTAGTGTTAGGAAGCCAGGAGGTGATTTATAGCATGGCAGTTCAATGATTCTTGCCAAAGGTTAATAGTTATGAACTTCATAGTGGAGAAATGTAATTATGCATTTTTCTGCATCTGGGAGGACTCAGCCCAGAAGGACTCAGTAAAGATAATAGGCTGGCATTTTAACACTCTGCTGTGAGCCATTAGTGAAAAATACGTGGGAGATTAATGGTGTTTGCATCTTTATTAACTCGCAATGAAATATAATAGCAATTTCATTAAAATATATTGCTAAAATTGATGGCAAGAAGAATGTAGTCTAAAAAACAGTGATGCTGTGAGAGTCCAGGGCTGCTTATTTGGTTACCATGGAAACTGTAATTTAAAAGAAAAGCAAACACCACCATCACCACCACTATCACAACCACCACCACCACCACCACTGTTTTATGATACAGTGAAAATTCTAAATTATAAATTATCTTGCTAACTAATTTCAAGTTCAGTCTTTTTAAAGGAAAGTGTTATTTTTAACTTCCTTTCTAAAAATGAAATTTCAGATTCTTAATAGAATTAGCACTGCAAATTTCAGGACAATGGAAATTTTAGAGTAGTCTGGATATCAAAAGGCAATCGTTCTCTTGCAGGACAGGTACCTCTGACCATACCCTCTAAAGCATTATCTCCCTTCTCAGAGCTGGAAAATTTGCTATTTTCATAGAAATTTAACACCCTTCCAGTTTCTGGCTGCACCCAAAGCTGACCTGGTTCTGTCTGGCTCTCTGTATCCAAATCCCATGGGGGAGAGAGGTGGACTCTCAGAAGTGCAGAAAATCCTGAGAGCTCAGGGAAGACCACCACTTCTGCTCACAATCTTGGCCCAAGAGGAACCTACCTAGAGCCCTCTAGACACAGGAACCTAAAAGCAGTCAGGGACAGGATTCTTCTGTTTTCTGCCTAAGCCCAGAGCTGAAAGCCAGTGGCCAGGAGCACTCACATACCTGAGAGAAGAGGTAAGTCCACCAATTCTGCTCTGAGGGGCCCACCTGGACACATGAAACTAGGAGCACTCTGGAACAGGACACTTCCAGTTTCTGCCTGTGCCTAAAGCTGACCCAGTCCTACAGCTCTCTGTATTCAGATCCCACTGGGAGAAAGCCAGTTTCCATGAGTGCTGACTCACAGGCTTACAAGAGGTGCAAGCCATTGTGGAGACAACAAGACAAGCTAACCTGATGGCGAGAGGCAAGAACAGGTTTCTAAACAAAAGAAACCAAGACTATTTGGCATCATCAGAGCCAAGTGCTCCCACCAAACTAGATACTGGATATCCCAACACACCAGAAAAGCAAGATTTGAATTTAAAAATCATGTCTCATGATGATGATTGAAGACTTTAAGAAGGACATAAATAACTCCCTTAAAGAAATGCAGGACAACACTGGTAAATAAGTAGAAGCTCTTAAAGAGGAAACACAAAAAACCCTTAAAGAGTTACAGGAAAACCCAACCAAACAGGTGAAGGAATTGAACAATTCCATCCAGGATCTAAAAAATGGAATTAGAAACAATAAAGAAATCACAAAGGTAGATAACCCTGGAGATAGAAAACAGAGGAAAAAGATTTGGAGTCATAGATGCAAGCATCACCAACAGACTACAAGAAATGGAAGAGAGAATCTCAGGGTCAAAGGATACCAGAAAACATTGACACAACTATCAAAAAAAAATGTAAAACTCAAAAAGACCCTAACCCAAAACATAAAGAAAATTCAGAACAAAACCTAAGGATAATAGGTATAGAAGGGAGCAAAGATTCCCAACATAAAGAACCCATAAATATCTTCAAGAATATTATAGAAGAAAATTCCCCAAACCTAACAAAAAAGATGCCTATACACATAAAAGAAGCATAGAGAACTCCATCCAGTTTGGACCAGAAAAGAAATTCCTCCCATCACATAATAGTCAAAACACCAAATATACAAAACAAAGAAAGAATATTAAAAGCACTAGGGGAAAGGTTCAAGTAACATGTAAAAGCAGACCTCTCAGATTAACACCAGACTTCTCAACAGAGACTATGAAAGCCAGAAGATCCTGGGAAGATGCCATACAGACCCGAAGGGAATACAAATGCCAGCCCAGGTTACTATATCCAGCAAAGCTCTCAATTAGCATAAATGGAGGAACCAAGATATTCCATGATAAAACCAAATTTACACATTATCTTTCCACAAATTCAGCCCTACAAAGTATAATAGATGGAAAACTTCAACACAAGGAAGGAAAGTACACCTTAGAAAAAGCAAGAAAGTAATCTCCTTGCAATGAAAACAAAAGAAGAGAGATACACAAACATAATTCCACCTCTAACAACAAAAATAACAGGAAACAACAATCACTATTCCTTAATATCTCTTAACATCAATGGACTTAATTCCCTAATAAAAAGACACAGGCCAAGGAATGGATACATAAACAGGACCCAGTATTTTAATGAAGGTTTTTTTTTTTTTTTTTTTTTTTTTTTTTTTTTTTTTTTTTGGAGCTGGGGACCGAACCCAGGGCCCACTGAGCTAAATCCCCAACCAGGACCCAGTATTTTGCTGCATACATGAAACACACCTCAGTGACAAAGACAGATTCTACCTCAGAGTAAAAGGCTAGAAAATAATTTTCCAGGAAAATGGTCTGAAGAAACAAGCTGGAGTAGACATTCTAATGTCGAATAAAATCAATTTCAACCAAAAGTTATCAAAAAAGACAAGGAAGGACATTTCATATTCATTAAAAGAAAATTCCACCAAGATGAACACTCAATCCTGAATATCTATGCTCCAAATGCAAGGGGACCTACATTCATAAAAGAAACTTTACTGAAGCTCAAAGTGCACATTGCACCTCACACAATAATAGCGGGAGAGTACAACACCCCACTCTCATCAATGGACAGATCATGGAAACAGAAATTAAACGGAGACATAGAGAAACTAACAAAAGTTATGAACCAAATGGATTTAACAGATATTTATAAAACCTTCATCCTAAAACAAAAAAAAAATAACTTCTTGTCAGCACATCATGGTACCTTCTCCAAAACTGACGATATAATGAGTCACAAAACAGGCCTCAACTGATACAAGGAGATTGAAATAATCCCGTGGACCCTATCAGATCACCATGGACTAAGGCTGGTCTTCAATAACAATAAAAATGACAGAAAGCCCACATACACATGGAAGTTGAATAACACTCTACTCAATGATAATTTAGTCAAGGAAGAAATAAATAAAGAAATTAAAGACTTTATAGAATTTAATGAAAATGAAGGCACAACACACTCAAACAACGAACACAATGAAACAATGGGACACAATGAAAGCAGTGCTAAGAAGAAAACTCATAGCTCTAAGCGCATCCAAAAGAAACTAGAGAGACCCTAGGAAGCGCAAGGCCCTGGGTTCGGTCCCCAGCTCCGAAACTAGAGAGAGCATACACTGGCAGCTTGACAGCACACCTAAAAGCGCTAGAACAAAAAGAAGCAAATACACCCAAGAAGAGGAGATGTCAGGAAATAACCAAACTCAGGGCTGTAATCAACCAAGTAGAAATAAAAGTAACTATAAAAGAATCAACAAAACCAGGAGATGGTTCTTTGAGAAAATCAAAAAGATAGATAAACCCTTAGCCAGACTAACCAGACAGCACATAGACATTATCCAAATTAACAAAGTCAGATATGAAAAGGGAGACATAACAAAAGAATCTGAAGAAATTCAAAAAATCATCAGATCCTACTACAAAAGCCTATAATCAACAAAACTGGAAAATATGGATGAAATGTACAACTTTCTAGACAGATACCAGGTACCAAAGTTAATTCAGGATCAGATAAACCAACTTAAAAAAAAATCCAAAAACCACATGGGTTTAGTGGAGAATTCTATCAGACCTTCATAGAAGGCCTAATTCCAACTCTGTCCCAAATATTCCACAAAAATAGAAACAGAAGGAACACCACCCAATTCCTTCTAAGAAGCCACAATTACACCTATACCTAAACCACACAAAGACCAACAAAGAAAGTGAACTTCAGACGAATTTTCCTTATGAATATCAATGCAAAATACTCAATAAAATTCTTGCAAACTGAATCCAAGAACACATCAAAATGATCATCCATCATGATCAAGTAGCCTTCATCCTAAAGATGCAGGGATGGTTCAATATATGGAAATCCATCAATGTAATCCACTATATAAACCAACTCAAGGAAAAAATACCACATGATCCTGAGATCATCCATAGATGCTGAGAAAGCATTTGACAAAATTCAACACCCCTTCATATTCATGGTAAAAATCTTGGAAAGATCAGGAATTTAAGGCCCATACCTAAACATAGCAAAAGAACAGAATACCAATGGTTTATGTTCTAAGATTAAGAATCGATAAATGGTACCTCATAAAATTGCAAAGCTTCTGTAAGGCAAAGTACACTGTCATTAGGACAAAATGGCAACCAACAAATGGGGGAAAGATCTTTATCAATCCTACATCTGATAGAGGGTTAATATCCAATATATACGAAGAAGTCAAGAAGTTAGACTCCAGAGAATCAAATAATCCTATTAAAAATGGGGTACATAGCTTAAAGAAAGAATTCTCTGCTGAGAAATACTGAATGGCTGAGAAGTACCTAAAGAAATGCTCAACATCCTTAGTCATCAGGGAAATGCAAATCAAAAACAACCCTGAGATTCCACCTCACACCAGTCAGAATGGCTAAGATCAAAGACTCAGGTGACATTGGGTGACAACAAATTCTGTCTAGGATGTGGAGAAAGAGGAACACTCCTCCATTGTTGGTGGGATTGCAAGCTGGTACGACCACTCTACAAATCAGTCTGGAGGTTTCTCAGAAAATTGGACATAGTACTACCTGTGAACCCACCTATATAACTCCTGGGCATATACCCAAAAGATGTTCCAACATATAATAAGGACACATGATCCACTATGATCATAGCTGCCTTATTTATAGTATACAGAAGCTGGAAATAACCCAGATGTCCTTCAACAGAGGAATGGATTTAAAAAATGTGGTACATTTACACAATGGAGTACTACTCAGCTGTTAAAAAGAATAACTTCATGAAATTCATAGGCAAATAAATGTAACTATACAGTATGATTTTGAGGTAACCCAATCACCAAGAAAAAAAACCCCCACACACATATCAGGTGGATATTAACCTCAAAACTTGAATTATCCAAGGTTTAATCCACAGACCACATGAAGTTCAAGAAAAGGCCATCTAAAGTGCAGATGATTTAATCCTTCTTAAAAGGAGGAACAAAAGTATTCATAGAAGGAGATGCGGAGACAAAGTTTGGAGCAGAGACTGAAGGAATAACCATTAACAGCCTGCCCTACCTGCAGATCCAGTCCATCTACATACAGTCAACAAACTGACACAATATTGCTTTTTTCTTTTCTTTTTTTTTTTTCCGGAGCTGGGGACCGAACCCAGGGCCTTGTGCTCTCTAGGTAAGCGCTCAACCGTTGAACTAAATCCCCAACCCCCTGACACAATAGGCTAATGCCAAAAAGTGCATGCTGACAGGAGCCTGATATAGGTGTTTCCTGAGAGGCTCTAAAACACTCAAAATATTTAAACGTATTGACTGAGTCATTTTTATACTAACCCCTCAGTTATTCACACATAATTCAATGAAACAGTCAAGCATTCAGTGCTTTCAAAAAAAAAAAAAAGATCTCTGTTTGGCCATTTACACTTCCAATACCTGCATTTTGGTGACAGAAGCAGGACAATTGTCATGAGTTCAAGGTCAGACTGCACTAGTAAATTCCAGGACAGTCTGGCTACAAAGTCAGCACACACCATCTCAAGAAACAACAGCAGCAAAAGTGGGAATTGCTTCTCAACTGGGAAAAAAAGCGAAAATTAAGGAAAGGACCGAAGTTCTATTTCTGCTAACATGCCAAGTTGGGTCCCACATTTGTGTGATTGCCTTGGCTATGTGTTCAGCTAGGAAGCTGTGTCCTAGCTAAGCCTCCTCTTATGACTTACCCTTATCATCCAACTTTGTGGTGTTAAATCTTTCATTGTCAGCTTGACTGGACTTACAGACTTATAATAACCATGGAAATATACTTCTGAGTGTGTTTGTGAGGATGTTTCCAGAAAGGTTCACTTGAAGAGAGAAGGCATACACTGACACCATCTATCTTAGTTGGGGTTTTAGTTGCTATGATGAAACACCATGAAGAAAAATCAAGTTGAAGAGGAGAGTATTTTCAGCTTATACTTTCAGATCATAACTCATCACTGAGGAAGCCAGGAGAGGAACTCAAGGAGGGCTGGAACCTGAGGCAGAAGGTGATACAGAGGGCATGTGGGAGTGTTGCTTACTGGCTTTCTTCCCACAGTTTGCTCAGCCTGCTTACTTACAGAACCTTGAACCAGAAGTGCAGGGACAGTAGCACCCACAGTGGGCTGGGTCCCCTGCATCAATCACTAATTAAGAAAATCCCCTATAGCCAGATCTTATAAAGCATTTTTTCAACTGAGGTTCCCTCCTTTCATGTAACTCTAGCTTGTGTCAAGTTGACATAAAACCAATGAGCAACTCCTGGACTGAGGTTAATTGGATAAATATGAAGGAATTGAGCACAACATTCATCTCACTTCATTCCTGGCTGTGACTGCAATGTGACCAACTGCCTCAAGCTCCTGCTGTCCCAGCATCCCAGCCATGATGGACAGCATCCTCACTGTACCGTAGCCAAAATAAAGCCTTTCCTTTCTCAACTTGCTTTGCCTAAGTATTTGAGAAAAACAACCCATTCAGATCTCCACATAAATGTCATCTCCTCAGTGAACCCTCTTTGATTATGTAAGTCCCTTGTCATCTCTTGAGAATGGCACCTCATTTTCACCTGTGCTCTTACAATTTGGTGACATGTTCTTCTTTTCCGTCTGTCCCTACTTCATACTTGTAAGTACCAAGAGAGTAAGATAAGACTGATTCTCTCATTTACAATTGTTGAATTTATCACTGCTGCCCTGCAGTGGCCTGCGATATGTACTTATAAATATGTGCCTTTTTTGTGTTTTGTGAACAAAGTGTCTAATATAAAGAACTTAAAACAGCAATGGTTGGTTTTGCAGAATTTTTGCAGATCCTTTCAGTGTACATTCCTGGGGAATTGCATGTACAGCCCACCCCACAGCAGAGATGAGCATGAGATTAGGAATGCCAGTACCTTGCCAGATTTTCCTCCTTTCTTTCTTCCTTCCTTTCTCCTTTCCTTCCTCCCTTCCTCCCTTCATTCCTTACTCCCTCACTTTCTTTCTTTCTTTCTTTTTCTTTCTTTTTAACCTGTTTTACTCTCTATTATTGTCCATTCAGAAAAAACATCAAAATATGTTGATTTGTTTCTGTGACTCTTCAATCTAACACACGATTCCTAAATCTAGCCACATGAAAATGAATTATCACATATAGTGTATTTGCCATGTGGCTACGTTTCTGTGCTCAAGTACCATGTGCCAGTCTTGTCACATCTTCCCAGGTGACTCTCTCATGCCTGGCACTATCCCAGAATTCTTTCTTGTCCTGGATGTCCAAACTTACATTCTACCCTTTCTTATAGGCCATGCACTTTTAAATTGACAAGTGGTGCATCCACATAATTGAAAAGATATTATCTTTACATGTATGCAAACAGAGAGAGAGAGAGAGAGAGAGAGAGAGAGAGGAGAGAGAGATGGGGGAAGAGAGATACACACACAGGGAAGCAGTATTCAAATATTATAATAGTTTGTTCCAAATACCTAAATCCCAGTTTATTATCAGTCAACTCCTTACACTATAAACCTCAAGCAATTTCCTTGATGGCTCTAGAACTCTAAGTTTGCAATTCTAAATTGGTCAGGCTCCAGTGATTTTTAAAAACAGCAAACTGCTTATGGAACTATTTTCATATAACTAAAATATTAGACTATAAAGAAAGAGACCTTGCCACATGTGGTAGCACCGACTGGTAATTGAAGCAACTGAGAGGCAGAAAGATAGTCAGATGAAGGCTAGCCTGCTCTACATAATAAGAACCTATTTTTTTAAAAAAAAATCTAGATAGTAAGCAAAAGCAAATAGCATTACACTCGAAATCATGACAGCAAAAGTGGAAATAGAAGAGAATACCAACACTTGATTTTTGGTCTCCCCTTGTGTGCCCCAGTTGTGCAGCTGTGTTTTCCGTGTACTCTTTGTTTTCTCCAAGCACCATCCTTTTCTCACAGATAGGTCTATAAAAACTTCATGTAGCTGGAATGATGCTAAGAGGGCAAGGCAGAAATGTTGACAATAATGTGAATATATGGTTACCTTTATCATAAATTGTTTAGCCAATATTTTATCCACAGATAAATACAAGTAATATCTGGATACATTTCAAATATTGCAAATGCGGGAGGGAAAGGTTGAGGCCAGCCTCTTTGGCAAAGCAGCCGTCCTGCAAACACAGTCTAAAATCTCTGGGAACGATTAACATGCATTCAAATAATTGATACATTTCAACAACAAAGCTGGAGACAGATGACTCGCAGACAGCCCTGCCGAAATGTTCTCATGGCCTGCAAAACGGCTCGTCAGAAACATGGCTGGCATGAACAGTGGCATTCAGTAAGCATGTCCAGTTGCAGAGTTCTTATTCCGAGTTTCTTATTCTTTATTTGCTCTTCAGAGTGCTTGGTGCAGGTGAGGATCCTATATAAAAACCTCATACTTTCCTGGGGATTAGACATTTTCAGGATAAAAGCAGTTACTTCAATTACACAGGAGCAGCTTGGTTGAACCCGAGCAGCTTTGATGGAGAACGTCACGCAGGAGCTTCCCTTCCTGCTGCCTCCTGTGATAACCTCCACTGCTCTGTAAAGGGCATCTGAAATGAAACTTGCTGGGCTTTAGCTCCAGTGCACACCAGGGGCAAACCCAGCTTGATGCTCAGCCTTCGTCCCAAAGCACCCGCACTGTTACCCTTTGGCTCTGCATCCCCAAATGGAAAGGTGAGGAGGACCATTTTTTTTTAAAGGAAGATGAAGCCAACATTGCTATCCTGGAAAGGCTTTTGACCAAGCACAGCCGCCCAGAAAGTGTCACTCACAATAAAAGTGAAGAAGTCTACTAGCTGCATCTTGATAATTAATCTGCTTGCTTTGTTGGACCTCAGACTGGTTTCGTTATCAACAAGGGATTGGATGAAGCACAGAACTTGGAATTGCCCTTCCTTCCTTAGGATCTGGACTACACTGGGTAGCACAGAGATTAACTGTACATTAAGGAGTAGGGGGAAACACTTGCAAGTCGACTTCATTATTTCATTGTAGAGTCCTCAGGGGAAGGTGCTGCTTTGTCATGATCATCTCCATTCAGGATGAGCCGATCTAAAGAATAGATTTCTTAGCCATACAGCCCCCTACAAACAGAAATAGTCATGAGACTGGGGATATAAACAAATGCCACATGTCTAGGAAGTGGAAACACATGAGATTCTAGACTGTTCCCCACCACCACCACCTTTATTGATGGAGTAATCAACTTCTGGGGAAGATGACTAACTAGGCAAGCTGCAGTAAGGGAGTATGGGGATGCGGGGACAGTAGATGTGGGGAGGGGTCCTCAGACAGGTAGAGCTGCAAGCTGGGAGCTCCAAAGTTTCAGGCTTCGTGAGCCTTGGCCAGTCTGGGGTAGACATTTTTGGTGATCCAGCTGTTTTTGAGCCATCCCTTGTACCTAGTTAGTAACCCTACACCATAAATGACCAATAGACTGTATCAGTTCACCAAGTTGAACCTCGGTGTAATTGTTACTCTGGTCTGTTGTGACTGTCCCTTCCAGGATGAGTAAGCATGTGTTGTATCTCCCCAGGAAATGACTCTCATACAACACTTGGTGGATTTCTATTGCTGGATTTATAGAGGATTATTTGATTATTATTTATGTTGTCTTAGACAATCAGTCCGTTAAGGTCTCTTTTATAAGTAGAATTATTATTCACATGTAACTAAGCATAGCATGTCTTCGCTTTATTACATCATCCATTGCTATGATTATGTTTTCAGTTTTAAACGATATATGGCCATTTGTCTCCATTTGATTATCTTCTTATTTGTTTTGCTTTTTAAATCATCATTATTGGCGTTTTGATCTAAATCTTTTTATCTTAGTACCTCTAGTTAAGCAATTTCTGCTTCCAAACTTCAAATTGAAATTTAAAATGGTTAAAAGTTTGTTTGCTCATATTCCAGCATCCTTATTTAGATATTTTGATTATTTTTTAAATGTATGTGTTAATGTAAATGATTCTCCTTTTAACAAAAATACAGCCTATTAATTTGATTTTAATTTTCTTTGAAAGAATAGAATTATTTATGAGAACTCTGTGTGTGAGAAGGAGTGTAACAATGGTATGATTTCTAGGTATTGTATTTTCCTTGGTTGTAGATTTTAACATTTTTGTTATTGGCATGCATGATTATGTGTCCGTGTGTACATGCATATATAGTTGTGGAAATCAGTTCTTTCATTCCTAAATGAGATCCAAAGATCCAACTCATGTTCTTACCTTCATGTAGCAAACACCTTTGAAAAATAAGTATACATAGATTTAATACATTATAGAAATCAAACAACTATATTTTGTTAATGTTTCCCATGTTTTTTGAAAATAACTTGTTTTCTCCATTTTCAGAACACTAAGTTCAATGTGTGTCAACCAGACTGAACTAAGGACTGTTATGCATTTTAAATCTTCTCTTTCTTTGCTAACTTCTTGTCCACTCTGTTACTGAGGTAAGTGAATCAGAGTTTTCATTAATCGTGACTGTTTCTCCAAGCAGCTCCTCTTCATTCTCCCTAGTGAAATGCTATTTGACTAAAGCTAAAGCATTCATGTATTAGACACCCAGGGGACATGAAGCTCAAGTCTGGTGATCTCCATATAAGTAATGCCTTTCCATCTAAATGCAATCTCATCTAACATTAAAAATCACCTCTGATTTCTGCTTGCGTGCTTATCTCTGCAATTAATTTCCAAGCTTTCTAAGTTACTGGCTTGGAATAGTGGCATAAACAACATAATTTTAAGAAACAGGGATTTGAATGACTACTGTCTCGTGCCCACCATGTAAATGATCTTTTTTTTAAAACTATCGCTACCTATGTACGTTTATTCTGAGAGTAATGGATTTAGTTTTGCTGTCAAAGTTATAGATGTCTTCTATTTTCTGAGTAGAGGCACACATAGGGTATTTTGAAAATAATTTAAAAATTTATGTTTTTGTCTAGTCACTATTAGGTTTTAATTTTTACTTTCTAATCATGAGGCAATTGACTTTTTACTGCTAACACCACAGAACATAATGAGATTGCCCCTTCCTTTCCTCTTCCTCTCATTTCACCAGATACTTTCATATATTAGATACTTATCCTTCACATTTAAATTTTTTGATATTTAAAAATATCAAATATCTATTTCATTACTATTTTCAGTTATCTGTATGGATTATCTTTTGATATACAAATAGAGACTGCGGCTCTTCTGACTGTGCCCACTTCCATCATCCCCTTCCTTTCCGGAATTCTGTAGCTGCCCCTTATCTACCTTGTTGAGCTGTAAACCATTCAAATTCCTTGCTCCCATTGCAACCATCTCTGTCTTAAGCCTAGAGTTAAATATTTCCAGTGTTTGACATTTCCTTCTGGTGGTATTTAAGTTGACAATTTTGTAAAAAAAAAAAAAAAAAACAACAACAACAACAAAAACAAAAAAAGAAAAAAGAAAAAACCAGACTCCCCAACTGTATGTTTATTTTCTCTGGATTAAATAAAAAACATAATCTTTATACTAAGGCATGCCTTGGCAATGATTGTTCTACCATTTTTCATGGGATATAGATATCTAAATTCAATCTCTGTTTCTGGAACACTTTCTTAAATTAATGGAGAAAGATCATATTAAAAGCACTCAAAAATGGCTTTAAGAAGGACTTTGAATCTCATATCATATTTTCTTCTGTGTGCCAAGTAGATGATTCAAATAATTCTCTATTACTCCAGTCATGAAAAATGTCATCATGCTCGGTTGATACAAATTTGAAAATCAAAGCAATTTACGTTCCTTTACATTACCCAAATCACTAACTATATATTTAGGACAATGGTATGTATAGTTTATACAAACTTTACCTTTTTAAAGGAATATGTGGTTTTATTACCCCGCCCTATTGCCTTTCCTCAACCTTTTATATAAGAGACTGTGAAAAATAAATACAAATCAAAAATAAACACCAGGGTAACTATTAATGATTAAGAACTTAAAAACTGAGCAACACACAGTTCAACAACGACAACAATCAATTGCATATTTAAATATATTTTTCTGCTTGGTTGATTCCCCTTTACAGGATCCAGGTTATGATCACTTTGCTTTTCTTTGACTTGGATTCCATATTTATCATTTTCACAGAAATCCACTGAAGTGGCTTCACTTCCTTTTTGTTCACAAATCCAAGCCTTCACACCTCTACCTGGGTTGTCTGCACTGTCTTTCTTAGGGACAATGGAAAGCCGACGGAGTTTTCTGTGATAGCTTCCTTTTCTCTTTTGCTTGTTTTAATGAGATTCATTAAGCTGTGTGGTGAGCCTTTGTCTAATCTTAGGAGTCAGTACTTTGTCCAGCTGTACATGAACCTGTATTTATTCTCACAGCTCTATTGTGAACTTGTCCATGGTCCCACAATATTATTCTACTCTCCAATCACCTCTCAATCTTTTTTTGTGTGTGTGACTTTAAGTGACTCTTTTGTTGCCTTAAAATCTCATGTCATAGCCATATGAGTAGTCACACTTTTCTGGTTTCCCTGTTCGTTTTGAAATTCTGAGGATTAAGCCTTAGGACCTCCTCCATGAAAGGCAAGCACTCTACCACTGAGCTATACTCTCAAGCCTTCTCCTCTATATCAGCATCAGCAACTTGTAAACAGTGAGTTTGTGTTATCTCCCATTTATTTTCCTACTGATTTCACCATTAGAAACCATATTCTAACATTCAGAGAAGACAGGTCTTTCCTGGAGAGCAAGGAGGACTGGTGTCTGAATGCTCGTCAGTTTTCCTGACAACAACATTGCATGATACTTATTCTTCAGTTTTATCATCCATAGTCAACTGATCAGAGGAAGCACATCACCATGATTCTTTTTTCCTTTACATTTATCTCCACCTTTCTGCAAAATGGATTATCAGCTTTTTCCTATTCAGCTCCAATTTGGCTTTCTCTCACAACCAAACCAGAAGCGAGGAAGTTCTCAGCAGCAACCTACTCATGTGGCGCCCATATGGTTAGTAGGATTCTGTCAGTTTTGCAGAGGGCCAGTTTTAAAACACGGCACATGCTCACTGGTTTTTTCGTCAAGTCCGAGAGGCTTGAAGGTTCCCTGAAGTCTGATTTGGCTTGTGGTTGCTTTATACAGGGTACAGAACACTGAAGGGGATACAGTGTCACGTCCGAAGGAAAGCAAGCCAAAAGTGACTGTAGACTCTCCTGTGCTGGATAAAACATTCTTTTCAAAATTGTGAACCAAAGGGAAGGAAGTGGAACTATTCTGCTGCTTCCACAGCAGTGGAGGAGCTTCTGAGGTCACATTCAGATTGTTTAGAAGTGTGCAGAGAAGACCAGTGTTTCAATCACACACACACACACACACACACACACACACACACACACATACACGCTTACACATGCCACACACACACACACTTACACATGCCACACACATACACACACACACTTACACATGCCACACACATACACACACACACATACACGCTTACACATGCCACACACACACACTTACACATGCCACACACATACACACACACATACACACACACACTTACACATGCCACACACATACACACATACACACTTACACATGCCACAACACACACACACACACACACACACACACACACACACGACACAAACCATGTGAGTGAGCTGTTCTGGGAGCTTCAGGCCAGTTCTTCCCAATCTAGTTACACACAGTGAGCCCAGATGAGACCAATGGAACAGAATATGTTTGTCGAATGCTATTCAGGCTCTTGACCAAAAATGCTAAGAATTGCTATAATGTGCTTTCTGGGCTGACAATATGGCTGCTGAGGAAAAGCCTTAAGTGTATGCATAACTAGCACCTTAGTGCAGGTTCCTTAAACACATGTGCTTGCTTCTGTTCTCCTGAGCTATGTGG
Source organism: Rattus norvegicus (assembly GCF_021556685.1). Lineage (NCBI taxonomy): Eukaryota > Metazoa > Chordata > Mammalia > Rodentia > Muridae > Rattus > Rattus norvegicus. The sequence continues at coordinate 45,261,440 of NC_141553.1, forward strand.
CTGAAGGCTTCTTTTCCTGTGCATTCTTACAAGACTTAAGTTTTTGGGGTTTCTGGAAGCAAGTTTCTATTATTGAAAATAAAATGAGGTAAGTTATGTCCCCTATTTCAAAAACTGTCAAGTGTTTGTTCTTAAATCTCATGTTTATTTGAGGTAATTATTAAAGAAGAAAGACAGAAACTCTAACAGGTTGTGTTATTTTGTTTCCTTGGTTTCAGAGACAGGGTTTTACCATGTAGTCTTGGAGTTGATTAGGTAGACCAAGCTAGACTTGAACTTGTTGCAGTCCTCCTCGGATCTCTGGGCCCAGGAGAGATATAATGCCATGCTTGTCTTTAACTAACAGTTCTGTGAGTTAAAGAGGCTCGGTGACAGACTGTTGCTAAACCAGCGTTGACAGTGAAGATGGTACATTCTTCAATGACCTTCCAAGCGCTGACAGGGAGCATGTGGCAATAAAGTTCTCAAACTGCCCACTGTCCCCTCTCTCTGTCTCCTTTGTGATTATGATATAAACAACACCAAAGGCAACAGTGCTTATGGTACCTGGAATGCCTCATTAACATAGGGAAGCATCTCAGGAATCTCGGGTGCTGGCTGAACATGTTTTGTCAGGAGAATGGAAATTGGTCCTATGAACTAACTAAAACAGGTAGGGGATTTAGAATTCCCCAGTCAAGGGAGAAGGAGAAACTGTTAATGAAGGGAGTCGTCCATTATATGCCAAGTCCCAGAAGATTGTATGGTCAATGGGAGGCTTCAAATTTAATTAGCAGAGTTTCCTTACACTTAGAGTCCATGAGGGCATCGATTAAAAAAAATAAAAATGGCTGCTAAATGGATATGCAATTAGGAGACATAGATAGGGCTCACTGGGAATGTATGTCTTTTGAAACTTCCAAGCCTTCCCTAGTAACACACCTCTTCCAACAAGGCCACCAGGAACACCCCTCTTAATCCTTCCCAAATAGTTCCAGTAACAAGAGACTAAATATTCAAATACATGAACCTACAGGAACTGTTCTTACTAAAGCCACCACAGTCACCTCTTTATTTTTTTAAATTTTTTTCTTGGATATTTTATGTATTTACATTTCAAATGTCTTAATCATCAAATGACAAGACATACCAGGTAGGTAGGGCTAGTCGGGCAAAGAAGGAAAGATCTGTTAATATTTCTCATACACAAAAGATTGTGCCTAAGGATTTGTGGACTGTGTTCTTTAAGCTTTAAATGTTTATAGTAAGCTACTAACAGCTAACATTTGGCAAAGTTCCCTGAGAATTCACAACTTATTTCAGGATGAAAAAAAAATCTGGAAAAAAATATATATAATAAATTTTCTCATCACTGCTTTTAAAATCATATGCTAGAACTTCAACTCTGCCGTATTTTGTCTCTATTTCAGAACACGTTAATATTATTTTACATGATTTATTAGAATTCATGTTTGAGATAAATAGAACCAATCCATTACATTTAGCTACTGCTTCATGGCAACTGTTGTGGGTTCTCTATAGTTCTGCTTATGCCCTTTACAATCCACATGGGAAATGCTCAGGGTTTGAATTTAATTCTTCACCAAAACCGAAAGCAAGTGCTGCCAAACTGAAACAGAGATAAACAATATATCTTACGTCATAACATGTGTGAAAAGAGCAAAGTAAAAAGTAAAATTATATACTTATCACGGTTAATAACAAACTTCTCAGTGGGGAAAGTAGCAAGACCCCTAATAAACATACCATTGCACAGTGAAACTGGGAAACAGATGTTTGCCCTGAATATGTGTTGTAGCTAAATGAACTAATAATACGTGTGTTCAAACACACTCACGCTCACTGCTGATCGCATTTCCAGATTCTGCACAAACCATTTCTGCAGCTGTCTTTGTGACTCAGAACATAAATATTCAACAATCCCAATGTATATCGGGATTGATTAGTGATGACTCTTTGATATAAAAACACTTGGTAGGCAATTAATAGGATGTGCTATTAGGTAAACCAACTACAAAATTTAGTATAGGCTACATTTGAAGCCATCTCTGACGATATTGTGCAGATGTAATTTTCTTTTTTTTTTTAACATGCTCTTGTGAGATGTTTGGGAATTCTTTAGGTCTGTTTGTCATACTGAAATTTTAGCTTGCACATGGGAAACCACAAATTAAATTATTATGCTATAATTCAATTTAGAAGACACAAAGCACTTGCCAGTACATTTTTTTCAGTCATTGTCCTTCAGCCATTCCACAGAATATATCTGAAGACTGGTGTGGTTCAGGAAGAAGTGTTGCTAGCAAGTTCCCTGGAAACATCTGTTCCTGTTGTTCCACTGCATTAGGGACTCCACATCTGGACTCACTGAACAGCCAACTAAAGACAGATGTCCTGAGTGCTAAGATTGGACAGACTTAACCCTGAAGGATTTTTTTTTTATTGAAGCACTTTCCTTTTGCTTGGCAATCTCCCTATCAGAGAATGATTTCATTTCAAAATGCTGAAAATAAGAAAATGGAGGGGAGTTGTCAGTGTCAAGGAACTATATCAAGTAAAGAAAGTGTTCGCTAAAATTGTGCATGTCAACAAAGTTGGTATGTTGGTCTGGATACTGGTTTGTTACATAAGTGGGCCAGGGTGGGGGGACTCTCCACATTTCTGGAGAAAGTTCTAAAAAGATTATGACGAGCCTAATCCCCAGCCTATAATCATGAAGTTTGCTTAGCATTTTTCTCAGTGGAAACTGGAACCTGCATGCATTACAGATGGGCCCGTGGTTGCAGGAATTTTGTTTGTGCAGCTAGGTCTCAAAGACAGAAGTAACTTAGACTCATTGTCCTGTTTATGCACAGGTTATCTGAACTCAAAAAAGACCAGAACATTCCCTCTCTGTTATCATTGTACCTTCGCAGTCACACTCTCTCACTCTGTTACTTACTGACTTTGCCATCTCATGACCAGTGTGAGCATGCCAACAAAGTTTAGAGAAATTCCTGGTATCTATTACTACCCTATATTTCACTGGCAATAATTTAGTGTTCTATAACCCAAACTGGAGAAAAGTGAACTTGAACCCAAATCTTTCCTTTCACATTTAAATTAGACAATGTTTTCAGTTTTAGTTTTTATTTTAACTGTCACTATATACTTTGAAATGTTTCATGTTTTAAAAGTAATTCATTTGCCAGGCATACTGGCTAGCAACTGTAATCACAGCACTCAAGAGTCTGAGGCTGGAGGATTGCTGTGATTCTAACACAGGCCTGAGCTACACAATGAGTTTCAGATCACTTAGAATCCCAAAAATTAATTAAAAAGTAAAAGTATTATGATGTTGAAGTTTCAAACGAGGCTATTAATTTTTGAGATTTGTTTTTATGTTATGTGCATGGGTGTTTTGCATGCATGTATGTACGTGCATCACTAGTGTGTTCTGGTGGACAGGGAGGCCAGAAGAGTGTACCATAGAACTGAAGATACAGGTATTTGCAAGCTGCCATGAGCATGCTGGGAACCAAACCCAAGTCATCTGTAAGAGCAGCAAATGTTCTTAATCACTGAGTTATCGTTTCAGCCCCTCAAACTAGGTTGTGAAAAATGGTAATTCCTGCCACTTTATTATAATTTTATATACTTTACTCTGATTGAATTTCTTACAAAACAAAAACTTGCAAAGAGAAGAAATGGGTAAATACCTTCAGCAATTAATGTCACACACAAACTGACCTTGACTATTCATAATCCAATATATTATGTTTTATATAGATAGTATAAATGGAAAAGTGATTAAGTATTCACTAAGTGAGCACACATTTAACCAACCAATTTAGTGCTCTCTACTAATTCTCATTGATTACTATAGAGGTAAGATGGGTATTAAGTGAGTAATCTTTTACTGTAGTTTATCATGTGGATGTGCATGTGCATGTGCATGTAAGTGTGTATGTGCATGTGAGTGTATGTGTGTGTGTGTGTGCTCATGTATAAATATGTAAGCATGTGGGCATGAGCATGCATGTGAATGTGTCTTCCTCACTAGTTCTTTATATCATTATTTTTGAGACAAGGTGTCTTATTGAAACTTGAACTCACCTGGCCAGTGAGCTCCAAGAATTAAAAAGTAAAAGTATTATGATGTTGAAGTTTCAAATGAGGTATTAATTTTTAAGATTTGTTTTTATTTTATGTGCATGAGTGTTTTGCATGCATGTATGTATGTGCACAACTTATGTGTTCTGGTAGACAGGGAGGCCAGAAGAGTGTACCACAGAACTGAGCTCCAAGAATCCACCCATTTCTGTCCTCCCTCCCCAGCACTAGGGTTAGAGAGTTGCAAGCTACCTTAGCTAGTTCTGTCTGATGGGTAATGGAGCTCTGGACTCATGTCCATGTTGTACAATAAAAAAGTTTATCAACAGCCACCCCCAGGCTCCCTAATACACTCTCTACAAAGAAGATTAATCATATTTCCTTTGCTTCTAGAATATGCTCATTAGAAAAGCAGCTTCAGGATACATTTTGTCAGAGAAAAGAAACACTGATGAATTGTAATGAGAAGAGAGAATTTCACTTTTAATTGTTTTAGGGAAATATTAGCATTCTGCCTTGGAAAACTAAATTTCTGTCAAACTGGAAAAAACATTTATTATAGCAATCCTACTTAGGTTATAGAACAGCATTAGAAAAATACCACATTAATTTCCCCAAGTTTTGCACAGGGGCAATTTAGTCAGTTGAGTATATTTCTCTCTTGCTTGACCTTTCTCCTGATCCTGTAGTGGATAGGCATTGATATTTGTCATAGGTGATTTCTTGATCAATTGATTTAATGAAACACACTGGATAACTATTTATATTTGAAACAAAGTAGCATTGTCATGTTAAATATTTTTTATAAAACATACTGTGTATATATTTGTAGATTCAATTTTAAAATTCTTTACCTAAAAATTTATATCTGTAATTTCTGATATTGAGGTTTTTTTAAATAGATGCTAATAATATTAATTTTATCAAATATCCAACTTGTCTTTATTGATTTTTATCTATTTTTTTTAGTTTAATTATCTTCTCTCTTTTCCTTTCCCCTTATTTTGCATATAACTAGTTCTCTTTGTTTTAGTTTCCTGAGATTAAAAAGTAAATCACTAACTTCAGATCCTTCTCTTCTAATTTAACCATTTAAATCTATGACTTTTTCTCTAAGTGTCATTTTGACTGCATTTCACAAATCTTGATATTTGAGGTGTTGATTTTCACTTGACTCAAAATGTACACTATCTCTTATGACTTCAAATGATAAATATTTTATGGTTAAATTTTCTATTTTTCATATATTTTATTCTCATAAATATTTATTGATCTATTGTTTGACTTCTATAGCTAGAGGATGTTCTCAATAAGTATATCAATCTTATTAAATTTTTTAATTAAGTTCTGCAAACACAGCAGATATATTGATGACAGTGGATGCTTGTCTACATTGTTGTGGACAGGACTTTCTGCCATACTTCTCTGTACCAGACTCAAGAGTGTAACTTAAGAAATGCTCCAGAAGGAAAAGCTAGAATGAAATGTTTGCTCATTTTCATTTTTCTTCTTCGTTCTGAATCACTGTGAAATCATGCGTCAGCCAGTTTGCTGAAGACTAATGATATAGAATAAATATAGCTCAGATGTCTGATCTGAATCCTGAATGCCAATATTCAACTGAAGAAACCCAAGAACAGCCACAGTCACGCTTAGCAGCAAAATCTAGTAAACTCGTGTGGTGGTTTGAATATGCTTGGCCCAGGGTGTGGCACTATTAGGAGATGTGACCTTGTTGGAGTAGGTGTGGCCTTGTTATAGGAAGTGTGTCACTGTGGGGTGGGCTTTGAGGCCCTCCTACTAGCTGCTCGAGGATGCCAGTCTTCTCCTGACTGCTTTTGGTTCAAGATGTAGAACTTTCATCTCCTTCTCCAACACCATGTCTGCCTGGATGTTGTCATGCTTCCTGTTATGACAATAATGGACTTAACCTCTGGACCTGAAAGCTAGCCACAGTTAAATGTTGTTCCTTAAAAGAAGTGCCTTGGTCATGGTGTCTCTATTCAGCCATGGGAACTGTACCTAAGAAAACTCACAAATGGCAATATATGTGTGCTATTTTTAAGTAGCTGCATTTTCAAGAAATTCGCTTCTATTGATCTTCTTCAGCTTTTCTCTCCTGATATGCTCTGTGCTGTTTTGTAACCAGCGAGCATCTGAGGAACACAAGAAGCAGTGCAAAGTGCACACATCAGAGCTCAGTTGTCACATATAAGTTGTGTTCCATTCTGCCCAACTTACATGTGACCACAGAGGCAGAAGCAAACCCAGGACTTCCATGGCTGACCTAAATAAACCATCAATGTTTATAAGCCTTGGGGAGATTTGCCCAAAATATTATTGTGGCAAAATATAACTGATATACAAAACAATAATCATTTGTTCAGTAACAGAGGAATAAGGAAAGTGCTGGAAAAGGTGTTTCGTGATTAGTTTACATGACCAGGACAGCAATAAAGAGAAGAGGACAGTTAGTTCAGTCTGCTCACATCTTTCTTGACGCTTGCCTATGGCACAAGTTTTATTGACATGAAAATGGAAACTGAACCATGCCCATCTTATGAGATCTTGCAACATTGATTAATTTCTGCTGTTTGTAGCTTCTGTGAGTTCAGGGTATTATCAATGATAACTCTAATTCTTTTTAATATCTTTTTAGATATCATTTTATTCTCCTAGCGAAGTACATGCTTTCATAAAAATACACCTGCAGTTTGACAATGAGAACTACTGAGCAATCAGGCCAGCTATGCAGTACGTTACCTGCAGATATTTGTCCTGTGATGTAGCTTAAAGAATCCAAGATGCTCTCACAGTCAAAATGAGTTCCATCTCCATGAACTTGTGAGGAACGTATGATCGAGCTTTACGTCTGAATAGAGCATCAGATACACATTTTTCATAAAGTTTTAGTAAATGTGGTAGTGCATGAGGACATATTCAACTTTGGAATGTAGGTACTGCACGTCACTTTTATATCGTGATAGTACGAAACTTTTGAGCATTCCCAACTTGTTTGCCTAGGAGAAAAATCTTTGAGGAAAGTTAACTGTAAAAAGATTTCAAAATAACAGGCTAAAAATTTGTATTACAATTCTTTTTTTATTATAAGTACAAAACCAGTAGTATTTAAAGCAGGTAGTACCAGGCCACAGAAATGGCCCAGCAGTTAAGATTGCATACAGGTCTGGCAGAAGACTCCAAGTTCCATTTTCAGCACCCACATCAGGAAGCTCAATAAGTCTGGTAACTCCAGCTCCAGGCTATCTAGTGTCATCTTCTGGACACCACTGGCGTCTGCACACACATACACACATACACACATACACACATACACACATACACACACACACATGCATAAACACATTCAATAAATACACCCAGTTAAAAATGAAATCATTCATCTGTTAAATGACAGTTTCTTGAGGGTGAACTGCCTAGCATTTTGTATCATTAATGTCCAAAATTTTCTATAAATTTGCATAATTTGATCAAATACCTGACCTCTCTAAACCTTTTTCTTTATGCAAGTCAACTGCTTCCTTTACAGAAAAGCAAATCCCCGACTTTTCTTTTCTTCCAAAGAGCAACACTACTTTATTGGGGCACATTGTGCTCAGAAAATTCTTTATAGACTTATGTAGCAATGAAGATCTGGGATAGTACATCCATTGTTGATGATATTAAAGACATAAGACAGTATGATGGAGAAGGTAAAGTACAAAGACAATGGAATAAAGCTTAATTTGAGTCACAGCTCAGATGCTTACAGCCTTAGAATATTATTAGATCTCTTTAATTTTTCTAATACTTCATTTTAAAACTGCTGATATGAATATAATAGTTATCAGTCTTTATTAAGATTAATTAATCTTGCTGTTTAATGAGGCAGCATTAAATTTCCTTTCCCAAACGAAAGATTGGTGGTTTGGCTAGTGACAAAATTCTGTCACTCGTCACTTGAAGGTCCTGGGTAGAAGAGAGCCGCACTGATTGTAGTGCATGAGGAAACTGAGAGTGACAGTGAAGACGAGGGACAGAAAACAGAAAGAGAATATAAAATAAGTCGACATAAATAATATAAATAGGAATAGTGGAATTTGCTATGAATTATCAAATGGAGGATAAACCTGTTCAGTAAGTTAAATTTTTTCCAGTGAGAGAGCAAATATAATTGAATGATGTTGTAATCACAAGATAATAGGTATGAAATTTAGTGTACATACACACCAGAGACTTGGTAACTTAAGCCAGTCTAGCATCTTGCCCATCTTCAGAGGAGAGCTCTGAGCTCTAAGCAATGTCAGGACCTGTAGTTTTTAAAAGTGTGCAAATCAGTTCAGGAAAGAGAATTATTTCTCAGTTAGTTGAGATGGAACACAGAGTTAGCCTAGGAATAAAATGGGGAAGCGAACAGAGAAAAACAAACAGAAAACATCCATGGGCTCTCGGAACTACATTTTACTGGGGAAGACAGGTGATTAAAAATACCATAGGCAATATCACTTCAGAGAAGAAAGGCATTAAAATTAAATTAATTTGGGTAGAGGCAGAAAAATGGACTACTTTGGAAAGACTGACCAAGGGAAGCCACAGGCTTCTGTGAAAGGGATGACATTTTATCCACCCTGAGCTAAGAGATGACGTGTGTACCTAAAGGGCAGGGGAAGACTAAACAATGAGAAGTCAGTCTCTGGAAGAATAAGCTAGTGATGAGGCAGGAGAATGGCAAGGCAGCAAACCAATAGCCAGAAGAAGAGAATGTGGGTTCTGTGGTAGCCCACCTTTCCCAAACAGATTGCTGGTGTCACCATTAGACAGAAAATGAGGCTACGTTTTTTTTGTAATGGTCTTATGAAGAAGGCACTACAGTGAATGAGATGCTAATGGTATTGAGAGGTTGTGAAAAATGGCTTTCTTTCCTTTTTAAAAACTTTCTTCTCTCTTACATTTCATACCAACTACAGTTTTCCTCCATTTCCATAAAAAAACAAAAATAAATAAATAAATAAATAAATAAATAAATAAATAAATAAATAAATAAATAAATAAAAAAAAAGAGGGGGTAGGCTCTCAGCAACATCCACAAAGCATGGCTTACAAATTAAGTAAGACCAGGAACAAGGCACAAACCCTCATATCAGGGCCGAATGAGGCAACCCGGTGAGAGGAAAAGGGCCCCAGGCACAGACGAGAGTCAAAGGCCAGCCCCATTCTACCACATTTCCACGGTTGTGAGTCTCTCAGGAACAACAAGCTACACAATCATAAGGTATGTGCAGAGGACCTAGTTGCTTAAGTCTCTGTGAGCCCCTATGAGCACACAGAGTTGCTTCTGTGGGCTGTGTTCCCATGGTGTCCTTGACTCCCCTGTGCACCAGAGTTCTTCCTCTCCCTCCCCTGCAATGGTCCCCAAGTCCTGCCTAGTCTTTAGCTGTGGGACTCTGCATCTATTTCCATAAGTTGCTGGAGGACACCTCTCTAATGATAATTGAGCTAGGCACTGATCTATGAGTATAGCAGAATAGTCATTTAATTGACGTTTTTCCTCTTTTGCCAGTCATGTTTGGTTCTATCCTGGGTTTCTGGGCAATCTTACCTCTGGTTTCTGATCATACACACAGTGTCAGGCATGGGCCCACCACTCATTAATTAGCCACTCTTACTAGCTCTGCACTACCATTATCCTAGCACATCTTGACTCTGGAGCTCTCTGATTCAGCCAAGCTGACGAGCCAGAACATCTCAGTCTCTATGTCTCTAACTAAGATTACAAGTTCCCACTGCAGGCTTTACCTCCAGTCCTGATGTTTGCATGTCAAGCATTTTAGCGGGTGAGCCATCCCCTTGGCTCCTTCTGCACCTATTTCATTTTGATGCACTCTTAAGAAATACTCATTGTAGAAACACAGCAACATGTAGGTTTATCTTGGAGTCTGCTGCATTAACCATTTCTGTTCTTTCTCAACGTGATTCAGGTCTACCAGCCAATCCCTAGTGGCTGTTTTACTTAACTAAAAATTCAACTGTCAACTTGGTGGTAGCAGACCTTTGGTAACAAGGAGGATTTTTTCCCCTAGACATTAAATTGAACAATTTCTATCACAAGGAGTTAAACTTTCCAAATGTCCACCAAATTGAGGATTAAAGAGCTTGAAGGTGAGTTGACACTTAGGCATCTATGTTGTTGAAATGTCATGGCTGTAGCTTCCCTGTGATTCCAACAGAAGTTGATGTCCCAACTTAGATCGACACAATCTTATGGGGCCTAACTGCTTGATGCAATTAAAAAATGTGTATCCAACACTGAATAGACTCACCAGTCTGCATTATATGTTTTTTTTAATCTATCTACATTGTGGTGGTTCGAATATGCTCGACCCAGGAAATGGCACTATTAGGAGATATGGCCTTGTTGGGGGAAGTGTTTCACTGTGGCCATGGACTTTAAGACCCTTGTCCTAGCTGCCTAGAAGCCAGTCTTAGCATCCTTTAGATGAAGATACTGAACTCCGAGCTCCTCCAGCACTATGCCTGCCTGGACACTGCCATATTCCTACCTTGGTGATACTGGATTTAACCTTTGAACCTATAAGTCAGCCCCAATTAAATGTCCTTATTAGAGATGCGTTGGTCATGACGTCTGCTCACAACAGTAAAACCCCAACTAAGACACACATATTCACCAACAATGGCTTTAGTAAAGAAGGTCATGATAGTGTCCAAGGGTAGGCATGAGGGAGAAGTAGAAAAATTATATGTGTACCAGTAAATATTAAAAATAAAAAAATCTACCATCCCATGTTAGTGCTGGCTCTGGTGGGCCACATGGCATCTGTGGGGTATTTTTATCTTAATCAACAAAGTGTCCCAACCCAAGTTCTGTCTTAATTAGGGTTTTACTGCTGTGAGCAGACACCATTACCAAGGCAAGTTTTATAAAGGACAACATGTAATTGGGGCTGGCTTACAGGTTCAGAGGTTCAGTTCATCATCATCAGGGTGGAAGTAGGGCAGCATCCAGGTAGGCATGGTATAGGAGGAGCTGAGAGGTCTTCTTTACCCAGTGGATGCCAGGAACAGACTGAGTATCCTCAGGCAGCTAGGAGGATGGTCTCCAAGTCCAACCACAGTGACATGCCTCCTTCAACAAGGCCACACCTCCTAATAGTGCCACTCCCTAGGGCAAGCAGATGCAAACCATCACATTCCACTCCCTGGCCTCTATAGGTTTGTTCAAACACATGAGACTATGGGTACCATTCCTAAACATAGCATAATACACATGTGCATTTATTCCAACTTCCAACGTTCCTATAATCAAATGCAGTCTCAACAATGTTAAAAGTTTAAAGTCAAGATCCATCCAATCACTTAACTGCAATCCCCAAGTTAAGACAGGCAACCAGCTGGGCAAACGCCAAACTCTGCCATCTCCATGTCTGATGTCAAAGGGGTCCTCAGATCTTCAACTCCTTTCTCATCTGTGTTGACTGCAACAAACTTCTTTCTCCATGTTTCCACTCCATGTTAGCACCTTTCCTCAGCAGATAGGTTGGGGCTCGGGCATCTTTAACACCTTTGGGTCTCCAAGGCAGCTTGCAGCTTGTTTCAATGTCTGGGATCTACACATGATCTTCTGGGCTCCTCCAAAGGGCTGGCTTCCCTTCTCTAGCTCTGCCCTCTGTAGCACTTTAAGTTCAGGTTGATCCATTACATTCTCACTATTGTTATTGGTGATCATCACATGGTTCTGGCATCTCTAATACATGCCAGCTACTCTCTGGGCCCTGTAGCAATCTCACCATCCATCTAGTTCCCACGATGGGTCACTGCCATGCCACTTCCATACAGAGTCCACCTATCTCCAGTCTCTCTTCCTGTGGCTCCTGCTCACACTCTCAGCATCTGCCCCCTGTGGTTATAGTCACAACTCCCAGTAACTCATTAAAATCAAAACTCAGTGAGCTTGTAATTTATCAATCAGATTTAAATCTTAAGTTCTCACTCCACAAAACGTCCACACAATAAACCGCAAACCAATTAATGATGACATAAACTGCCTATCTTGATAAGACAAATTGTTTTGTAATAATCCAGTCCTTATAAGATTTTAATAGCTACCTGTGGCCATTTAAGGCCATGTGGATCTGGGTCGTCCTTCCCTGCCTCCATCTTGGCTCTTCCTTTTCTCCTCTCTCCCCCTTCTCTCAACAACTCTGTGCCCGCCTTACTTTTTCACTGCCCAATCACAGGCCTTGCCTTATCTTGTGCCTGCCTTCACCTGCAGATAGACAACAATCCACAGATGGGATTATGTTTGAATTAATTTTTAAGAAAGAAATTGAGACCAAAAGTTAATTCTCACTGAAACATGTTTATTTGAAACATGCTTAAAAGTCTTTTGTTGGGAGAAATGTCAGAAATCTATTCTTTACAACAATCATGCCATCGAATGATTATCTGAAGGTTGGGTTTTTAGAGGAGAGAATTGGTTTGTCAGGAGATGAAGAGAAACACATTTCCCATCTGCAAAGTTACATCCCACCTCTTAGAGGGTCTTCTTTGGAGTGAAATTTGTTTCGGTAAGCTAACAGGTATTTCAATTGATTGAACTCAGTAAGAGACCCTTAGTATTCTGTGTAGTTGCTTAACCCTGTAGAGTGCTGTGAAACCTGGTTCATCAGCAAATTTTTCAGTGAGAATGGATTTCAGCTTTTACATAGCTGAACTGAGCCACCCATCCACTCCCAACATGAATGCTACTAATTTGACAATATTGTTCAAGAATTCTATTTGGTTACATCATTTTTCAAATCACTATCCACTGCATTGCCTGTCACCAACAAATAGATATAAAAGCCAATTTGATGTTTGGGTAAGTTATTTTGAAGATATTTACAGTTTGTCTCAAACTGACCCATTTGGTAAGCCAAATACCCATCTTATTTGAATTGTGCTTTTGAAAGATAAACAATTTAGAAACTTGAATTATGAACTAGTAAACACATACCTATGATAGCAGAGTCAGAAGCTCCACAAGGAGGACACCTCCTTTGGTCATAAAAATACCATGTTTATCAGTTTCACTGATATAAAAAGGAAAAAGGAACTCATGGCGACTAATATCCAGTATTACCTTCACTGGATTTGGAATATTTGTGAGGGTTTTCCCACGCAAGATGGAGGAAGGAAGGCTGATCCTGAATGTGGCTGGCATATCCTATGGGCTAGAGGCTTAGCCAGAATGGAGGGTGGGAAAGCCAGGAGCATGCTGGCTGAGCGACTGCCTTTGCCTCTCTCCGCTTCCTGATTACAGACGTGTGTGAGCAGCTGTCTCAAGCCCCTGCCAACCACAGCTGCAGCTGCTCTCTCTACCGCTCCTTTCCCGCCACGATCCTAGACTCCAAAATCACCAACCACAACAAGCCTCTTCCCTTTTAAACTGCTTCTGAAGGACATTTTGTTAAAGAACAGGGAAAGGTAACTTTTCCAGCGCTATTAAAATAGGCAAAACTGTATAAAAGGATGTTAGTAGGACTCAGAAAGCTTGACAGCACCTACTGCTAAATCCAGGGAGCATATAAGTCCCCACCTATTGCTAGCATTTCTATCGCTAACATTTCCACCAGTGGAAAGGTCTTCATGGTGCACCCCTACTTGCTTCCTGCTTTCTTATCTTCTTTGTTGTTTTTGGGAAAACAAATTTTAACATACAAGCACTGCCTTGTTTCCTTAATTCTTCATTGTCTGCACATATTTAATGAAATCCCCACTCAGTGCAGTCTTCCATATGACTTTAACATGCTCGGCCATCATCCATGCAAACCCCTCCTACATCTCCTCCTGTTTCCTCTTAGTCTTATGCATTCATTATTGCTGAAGATACACAGTACTTCACTGCGCATCTCCTGCATCTAAATGTGCCCTGTCTAGTGATGTAAGCTACTATTTTATTATTTCAGTCATTCTACATTTAGCCATTAAAAAAATAAAAGACAGACAATTGACAAAAATGCCTGACGCCAACTAGTACTATTTTAAAATGCGCATTCCCCACTATTCCCCATTTTACTTTCTTTCAATCCCTGTATTACTACTGCTGAGTTCTGTTTGGCTTATTGTCTATCATGAAATAAAGATTTGTGAATGAGTGTTTGGAAAGTATTTGGTAGACTTGATGGCCCAAGTCATATTCTACAACCTATATGTAGTTTAGTATAGTCATACAGGTGACAATTGCCATATATCGAATAGAGTTTCCCAGATTCTCCAACTGATCCCTCTATTATCAACTCCAGATATTTGTAGAGTTTTAAACACTAAACCAATATTAAAAATTGAGATTCAATAATCCTCCCTATAAAATAAGACCTTTTTTCATGCCTCTGTCTATGTTCTCTAGTGCCCATTGAAGTCACTGTTATCAAAGTACAATTAGTCCTTCACACTTCTTATGACCATATATCCATATACATCCCCCACATGTATGTACTGTATAAGCACACAACAAATGTGTGTATGTCCGGGTTCAACTGTTTAATAACATGAAGAGCGACTGTTATCAATATATTATCACCATCAATTGCTTGATTTGATAGAGTAAGTTTGGTTGGTTGTATGTGTTTCCTTTTCTTTCCTCCTTGCTTTCCATGTGCCACACTCAAAGCAGTTTACTCAAAGGGAAAGATACTCCATGATACAATAGAACCATTTTTCAGTCTCAACTGTGTATTTCCATACAAGAACCTCAGTGACAATAAAAGAGGGAGGGAGGGAGGGAGGGAGGAAGGGAGAAAGACAGACAGACAGACAGACAGACAGACAGACATTAATGAGATGAGGAAACCAAAAGGGAGCAGATCTTGCTTGAGGACAACACATGAAATCCATCTGATACATTTTTTAATTTGAAAAGTCCAAGTTTCTGGATGTACATGGAAAGATGCTATCTAAGCTGTCTTATAGCTGAATTGGAAAATTGTGGGATGTTTGAGCCATAACTTAGGGAATCACTGGATTACAGATATGGCCTTTAAAGATGAGGATTCAGTATCATCCAGAAAGAAGTCTGAGTGTCAAACCATCTATGTGCTGATAGTTTTACATATATGTGGTTGGCATAAGAAATAGTTCTTTCTAAATAGAGGGTGGATGTGGTAAGAGAAACAGTTGGTTGGATCCAAAAGGAATATTCTTGAACGATAGAAATTTTATGAATGTGGACGTCTTAAGTACACACATAAAACTATGTTCATTTAAGAGCTGTGTATCTCATAATATGTAAATTCTATCTAATTTTCAAAAATAAAATTAACCACATTTTAATCCTGCTTCTCATCCAGCTACTACCTACTTCTTGGCACCCTTTCAGAAAGAAATTCTGAGTTTTGCATTCTTCGTTTACTCCAATTTCCTGTCTCCTTTATCTTGGTTCATACTCCAATGATACTTTCACCTTGATCACACAGCATTTTTGCATAAACTATGAATTAACATGAGTATAACACAGGGAATATTCTGTCTTATATGTGACATGATTATCTCAGCATGCTTTTGAGATGCATACATGTTGCCGTATATCTTAATAGTGTACTTAGTTTTAGTAAGTTAGTAGTATTCTATTTGATGACTATATCGCACATAATTTGTACATCCTTTCAACCCATTGGAGTGAAATGTTTATGCTCCAATTCTATTACTCTAAAAGTCCCAAAGAGTAGATGTTAAGTTTTGGCCTAAAAATAAAATCTTTCTACAATTTCTAATTACTCACCGTACTCATGTGACCAGAACTAAATGGGAAGCATTTTATTGAGCATTCCCATCTAGTGTAAACTCCCTTTACTCTTTCGAATGTTTCTCAGATGGCATATTCCTCAAATTACCCTGCTGATTCTCTCCAGAGTGGGATGATTTATGTCCCTTTAAATGATACAATTTAGACAAGTCATTTAACTACCCAGATGTTGTTTTACTAACACAATGAAACTCCTACCACTTACAAATTGTTTTTATAAATAATTAACCATATTTTAATTTTCAATGTTTTACATTTTAACTATCTTAATTTTCCATACAATACATTTCGACTATAGTCTTCCCCCTAACCCAACTTCCTCCAGCTCCTCCCCAATCCCTGCCCCTACACAGCCAACTTCATGATCTTTTCTCTCTTAAAACACACACATGCACATGGTGTACACGGTGACGCTCCACGGAAGAAAAGTTTTTTCCTCTCCTAAAAGCTGTCAGCTGCAAATACCTTCTTGGTTACTTGATGGACTTTGTGCCCACTTCCCTTTCACCAAACTGGCATTTTTTTCCCACTTTACTGAACTGCCGGCTCTTGCTCTGCCTTCCCACAGCCGATCTCTCTCCCACCTCTGCTTTTCCTCTCAGAGGGTGGAGCCCTTCCTTCACCCCCAACCTCATAACACCACCACATACCCTCCACAGCCCCCCACCGCCCACCCAACCCCCCCACACGCCTCCCATCCCACCTCCACCCCAGGCACTGGCACCTCAAGTCTCTGCAGAGCAAGGCACATCCTTTCCCACCGAGGCCATGGCTGCCCTCTGAGAGTATCATCCCAGCAGCTGACTCAAACAGATACAGAGACCCACAACCAAACATTGGAGGGAGCTTGAGGAATATTAGAGAAAAGTTGGGGAAAGGATTGAAGACCCCAAAGGGGATTGGAGCTCCACAGGCAAACAGAGCCAATAAACCTAACCCTTGGATGCTCTCAGAGACTGGACCACCAACTAAAGAGCATACGCAGGCTGAGAACTAGGCGGCCTCCCTCTGCCCCTGCACATGTGAGGTAAATGTGCAGCTCTGTCTTCATCTGGGTCCGAACAACGGAACAAGGACTATCCCTAGAGCTGTTGCCCCTCTGTGGAATACATTCTTCTAGCTGGGCTGCCTGGCCTGGCTTCCAAAGAGACCAAAGAAGGAAGGCCCAAGTGAGGATGCTTGAATCCACACCGGGGTTTTGTCTGGGATGTTTATTTTATTACATTAAAGAGCTGGGGATTGGGGCCAAAATACCCGCACATGTTACATCCATACACAAGTGCTCACTCATGGTTTTAGACGTCTAAAAAATGGTAAGGCGTGTTGATAACATTTGGATTTGAATCCCTTATCTCCAAAGGATATAAAATTGTTACAACTTCCAGATTGTGTCAGGATTGTTCTTTCTGTTTTGGCAAGGCCACTTGGTGTCTCTAAGAAGAGACTCACTGACAGTGACAAGGGCCAGGATGCTTCCTTCTTGCCACCACTACCCGGATGCTCACCGTCTTTCAGTTGGGGTATATTGGGAGCTTCTGGAAAGGAGTCCTGTCTCTCTTACTACTTTTCTGTAAGCAGAGCCCTCAATGAATTCTCCTGACTGGTTGTTGTACCCCAAGAGTACAGAAAGCTCTACTTGGGAAGGGGATCAACTTACCTGTTTTCTGTTGCTAGGTTGCAAGCTGTTAGAAAACAAGAAAAACTATTCCTAGAAAATCTTCTTTTTAGGCTCAGAAGTTTTAAGATGTCCTTCCTCCAACTTCCTGTCTCTAACCAGATCTTCTTTCTATTTTCGAGACTTCTCTTTTCTGATCACTTGTTTCAGTAAATTTAAAAAAGTGGTTCGGCAGCTACTGGTACCCAGGCATTCCCACTCTGCATGGATCCTCGGGAGCCTGGAACTCTGGCTGTCTCTCTGACAGCCGCTTTCTCACACTGTCCCCTTGGCCAGTTGTTACCATGCCTGACACACACATTAAGTTCCCCAGGGCTGTTCTAGCGTGGCACAGTGTGGCACCATTCCACTCTAGCCCCAAGCATTCTATAGGCCACCCACTCTAGGCTGTCTCTCTCTTCCTGCCAGGAACTTTGCTCACATCCCCTGTAGCCTGGTAAAATCAAAGTTCTAGAAACTTGTAATTTATCAATCCGATTTCTATGTTAAATTCTCAGTTCACAATACATCCACACAATAAATTCACTGACAATGAATAAAGTTATAAACCACCCACATAGGCAAGATAAAGTGACCTAGTCCACCTGGTTCTGGATCATCCTGCTCCGTCATCTCCATCTTGATTTTTCTGGCTTCTCTCCTCGTCTCTCCTTCCTAGACTTTTTCCCCTCCTACCATTCCTTCTCATCCAATGATAGGCTTCGCTTTATCCTGGACCTGCCTTGCTGCATAATGACATCATCCTACAACTTCTTGCATTACTGTCAGGATCTGTAACTGTGCTTAGCAGCACAGAGAGACATCACCCTATACCATGCTGTCTGTATTCCGCCTATTATAATTCAACTGAGAGAATTTCCCATCATTAAAAATTGAAGTGAATTTTCGCAATAAACTTCAAAATATCAAAAAAATGTTCTATAGGAATGAAAATATTCTGATTTTTTTAAAAAGAAAATTTTTGATATTTACGTCTCATCAGGTTCTTGAGAGCTTAAAAAGCTCTAAGATTGGATTGATTAAAATTGATCAGGATGGATGAGAGAGAGAGAGAGAGAGAGAGAGAGAGAGAGAGAGAGAGAGCACGATCCAAGGTGAAGAACTCTGGCTGCATTCATTTTCAGCACCAGGTGGTGGCTCACAACCGTCTGTAACTCTAATTTCAGGCAGTCCAGTGCCATATTCTGGCCTCTGAAGATACCAGGCCTACACAGAGACAAATATACATGCAGACAAAATATTCACACACATAAAGTAACATAATAAAAACTGTAATTGAATAATCCTGGCTGTACTTACACTGTGGTCATTCTTGCCATGGCGGACAGAACTTCGTTGTTGTTAAAATATAAAAAATAAAAAAAGTATGGTTCTCTTTTACCTCACTAGGCTCAGCACCACAGTGCCCCAAGATGTCTGCTGGATGTCTTAATTCTCAGTCAGCAAAGCCTCTCACCCGCGCTGCTCCATCCGCTATCACACTGCCGCAGGCCTCTCTCTGAGCCTGGCAGCCATCTCTCTACCTGTCTAGTTCCCAAGGCAGGTTTCCATGCCAGAAACACACACCCCAACTCCATGGCAGTCCAGCCCGCCTGCCCCACACTCCATTACACTTAAATCTACACATGAAAGAACACACAACGCAATAACCTTTGACCCAATTGATAAGGTATAATTGTCCACCTAAATATACAAAGCCCGATACACATCCATCCCTTAAAAACATTTGTAACAACCTGTAAAGGTGCAGCGTGGAATCTTAACGTCACCCGCCATATTGTCCTGCCACGGCTTCTCTCCCTCTCCCTCCTCCTGTCTCTCTTCCTCTCCGTTCCAGTCTCCTCCTCTTCCTTCAAACTTCTCTTCCACCCATCCTTCTGATCCAATGACGGGCCTCCTTCTATCCTGTACCTGCTCTCACCTGTACTTTACAAATTCAATGGGGAGAAAGTTCTGGTGAAGTCACCTGAGTCCTGAGTAAGTAACTAGTAGCTGTCCTTGAGGCATCAAAATACAGATAACTCCAGGGCAAACCACATTACTCACCTTTTGCTAATCAGATGGTATGGGAGGAAAGAGTTCCAAGTACTTCAAATCAATCTTCATTCTAGATAGCCCCCTTTGTTTTGTTTTTCCAAGCATCTAAGTTTATCTCGTATCTACTTACCCATTCCTAACTTCAGCCCCAAATTCTGAATTGAAGAGAAGACAAATATCTGAATGTGAATTCTGCACATCATTTTGCTTAGAAAATGAAAAGTAATCTAATCACTTTGGAAGATTTTGCAAAAGAAAATTTCTATCACTTTTAAGTAGGAATAGATACCACTTCAGTCTTCCTTATTAAACATGTAGTCATGTTTCTCCTCATTTGGATCACAGGAATATGACAGGTATTACCAAAGTCTGTACTAATCCACGGAACCTCAGAAGCCTACGTAACACTTTGTGATGAGGCAAAAATATTAACAGATCTTCAGTGAACTCTCCTCCCTCTTTTCATTTTTCCTCTATGTAAAATATATGGAAGAGTGAGTGCTGCTTCTCACTCTCATATCTTACTATGCCATAACAATGCTGGATTTGCATAGTGAAAGTGTGATTGTAGAGACGGAAAACACGTTGCACGTCATATTAATTGGGGGAGATTCCCAAGGTATACTGGGTGAAAGTTCTTCAATCGTGGAGTTTTTCTTTATAACAATAAAATTAAAACATCATTATGATGCTCATAACAACTGTGTGGCAAATGATTACAATGTCAGATGCAATTGAGTAGATAGGACTTATAAGAGCTGTATCAATATTAAATGAAACTACAAACAAAATATTCTAAGTGCCTCTAACTTTAAATGCTTTTGCTTGATAGACAACAATTTAGTGATTTTAGCATGTTTATAAATTGTGAAAGAAAAACCTACAGCATGTTGATTCATGTAATTGTTAAAAATAAAACCTAAGAATTAATTCTCAGAAAGTCAGATCGTTAAAATTCAAAATAAATGATTAAAGTAAAATAGTTTTCTGTTATTCATGTGCTATTGTGGTTCTAGCATACCTTGATTGAATGCAGAATAAGGTCACATGTCTCTAGATGCACACTGGCAAGCTTGACCCAGCATGAAGACTTTTAACCTATAAGTACCTTATTTTTGTAAGACTTAACTGCCTTCTCTAAGCCCTTTGTAAAGACTAGGGAAGAGAATTACTCACTTCCCATAGGAATTATAGATTCTTGTCACCATGTTACTTGTACAAAAATAGAGGCAGACTTTATTCTTAAAATCCCGTCATTGTAAGTAGAAAAAATGATGGTGGCTACCTGAACCTCAGAATATCAGTGTAACCCAGACGATACAGCTTGATGAGTTTATGGAAAGAAATACTGCTTGGTTAACATTATTATCCATTAGGGAATTTTAAATCACATTCTTATTCTGAAAGTCTGGAGGTTAGGAAGTTTCCAGGCTCAGGGTATATTTCCTCTGAAGATGTAGATGGTAGATGAGGACTGAACCATGCACTATATCCAGGAGTACTATGTTGCACTGATATAAGTGATTGATCAGATATAATTGACTCAGTTGGTATGCTCTCTGGTCAATAAGCACTCTGGTCTCCATAGAGAAACATTAGAGGCTTAAAATATCAATCTGGACTTAAAAGGGTTGATAGAGCTTCCAGAATGTCATACGTGACTTTTCTTTTTGTAATTATATGTGTGATATGCATATATATGTGTCTCATGTGTATGCTAGTATACATGCACATGTATGGACATGTTAATAGAGGGTAACATAGAATGCCTTCTGTAACTGTTTCCCTCTTTATTTATCAAGGCAAGTTATTTCATTGAAAATGGATCTCATCAATTCTAGGAAGCTAGGCAGCTTACCTAGCTTACCCAGCTATTCTGTGATCTCTGGGGACTTTAGCCCTAGTTTTTTCACTTGTAGGCCATGTACTTTATTTGCTGAGACATCTTCTCATCTCCATTATATGATTTTTGTTTACATGTCACGCCCTTGTAGAATTGGATTACAAAACTTCAAATTTCCATTGTCTGTTCTTGGCTCCTTAATATAAAAACTTATTGCTTCACTTAACAAAGATGGATTTTGTCTGTCTTCTCTTTTTGACAGTCAGGAATTCACAGTGGTTCATGACAAGATAATGGTGCTGCATATATTTAAAACCTCTGTCAAAGTCTATACAAGGTCACTATATCAAAATAGTAAAGACATAATATAAACTCCAAAGTAATAGATAAGTAACAGAAATCTGTCTTTCACAATTCTGGAGGCTGGGAGGCTTAAGATCAATTCAGCTTCATGAAGTTCATGAAGGCTGCTTCCTGCTTCTAATGCAGTACCTTGATGCTCTCTACCCTGGAGGGGAGGATACTGTGTGATGGACAAATGACATAACCAAGAGAGGGATGTACGTCTTTTACCATGCCTCTGCATAGAGGCAACTAATCTCATTTATGAGAATGAAGCCCTCCTGACTCAACCACTTTCCAAAGGCTACACTTCTCATAATTGGCACAGTGATGCTTAAGTTTCAACATGCATTATTAGAGGGGAGAAGTGCACAAAGAGAAAGCACTCGGCCTGATTCTCTAAAATCCATATTCTTCTACATGAAGATTGTATATGTCCCAGCTCATTAGCTTTTTAGATTTTTTCTTGTTTTTTTACATCATCTGAAAACCATGGAACCCAAGACTCAGATATGAGAGAGATTCAGGGTTCCACTCATCATGAGGCAATTGCACCTCCAACTGTGAGCCTGGAAAGTACACAAGTTCTATGCTTTCAAAGTACATGGTAGACTAAATAAAGGATACACATTCTCATTCCAAAAGGTGGAGATAGGCAAGAAGGGAGTAATGTATCTGGGATACATTAAAGTACAACAGGCCATGGAATATTAAATCTTAAGACTTTGGATGGCATAAGCAAGCTGTGTCAGTTCAATAGAAAAGAAGACAGGATCCACCACGTCAGTTAGACTATGAACTATGTAACTGAATACTCTTCATATCACTTGGTATGCATCACCATTGTCACAAACATGGTTTTTTACTCCATTCTTCTCTTGGTTGTTATTATTAATGATCATATCACAACGTACATCACACAATGATAAATCCCTAACAGATCTACCCAGAAAGGGTTAAAAGAACCACAGGGTTTTAAAAGGCCTTTCATAGACAGGAAGAGAAAGTTGGTGTGTGTGAAAGGCAGTCATTGCAAGTGGTTAGATATTGTATTTAAAATATTGTTAATCAGCACACACACTATCAAGCTTTATTATGCATGATCAAATAAAATGTGTTTGTGTTGACACTCTTCCTGCTCCCCCTTTGAGTCAACATGTGACAAAAGATACAGATTAACTAAATGGGGCAAACCGTCTTCATCAAGCCCCTTTGCAAAGGGTACCTCATCCCATTTGTGAGAGTAGAGCACTCCTGACTCAATTACCATCTAACACTTCTGCATTGGCAAATGAGTTTGAATACAAATTTGGACAGAGGAACAAAAACTTTCAAGTCAGGTGACTCCATACTCATAATTCACTTGGCAAAAGCTCAGCCATGTTTGTTATTAAACCACAAGAAGATCGAATTGACTGACAGCCTTGGAACTATCAATTAGCAGCAGAATACGCAAAAGACTAGGAAAGCAAAGTGAAACCATACTTTAATTAAGAGATGATTAATATTGTTATACACTCCTGAGACTGTATCAGGGGCGATCCTTTTTCATTATACCCTTAAATAAGATTGCTAAAGCATATGGCAGAAATCTGTGTCTAAACACCCTCTAGTTTTCAAATATGTTTTTAATTTGTTTGAGAAAACTTAAATAGCATGATAGTCAAGACAAAACTGCTAAAACAAATAAAATGAATAACAACAAATGCTGGCAAGGACGTGGAAAGAAGGGGGTCACTTATTCACTGTGTGAAGGAGTGAAAAATGGTTCTGTCATTATGAAAATATGTGTAAAGTCCTCAAAACACAAGAAATAGATCTGCTACGTGATCCATCTATGCCACCAATGGGCATATACCCACAAGATCCTGCATCCTACCATAAAGATATACATCTATATATATTGCTTCTCTATTCACAAGTCAGAGAACAGAGACAGCTTAGATCTCACCAGTCCATGAATGGATAATGAAGATGTGTTACATTCAGAGAATGGAATGAAACACTTGTAGAGAAAAAAAATGAAAGCATGAAATTTACAGGTGAATGGATGGAGCTAGAAATAATCATTCTGAATGAAACAACCCAGAGACAATACAAACATGTCCTCCCTCAGAGGTGAATGCCATCTTTAAATATTTAGATATGTGTGTTTGAGTTCCCATGTAAGTCAAAAACTAGTAGGGGCTCCTGGGGTTGATTTAAAGGGCAGGGGGATGAAGATTCATGATATGCAGGGGAAAAGAGAAAGAATGGAACTGTGTATTAGTCAGGGTTTTCTAGAGTCACAGAACTTATAGAATGTCTCTATATATTAAGGGAATAGACTGCAGTCCAACTAACCCAACAATGGGCAGCTGTGAATGGGAAGCCCAAGAATCAAGTCGTTTCTCAGTTCCATGAGGCTAGTTGTTTCAGCTGTTCTTCTGTATAAACTGCAATCCTGAAAAAGTAGGTTCTAACAGATGTGCTAGCAAGTGAAAGCAGGCAAAGAAGAGTTAAGCTTCCTTCTTTCAGTGTCCTTATGTAGGCCTGCAGCAGAAGGTGTGGCCCGGATTAAAGTGTGTACCACCATGCCAGGATCCGGAACTTGGTTGTCACAGGTTGACCTTGAATGAAGAGGTCTACTTGCCTTAGTCTCCTGGGATTAAAGGTGTACTACCTTATCTGGACCTAAGCTTTTCGAGGCCAATATGCCACAAGATTTCCAAGTCAAGATTAAGATCAGAAAGCTGTGTCTTCCAGCCTCAAAGTCTGGATCACAGACGTGACCTCCATTTCTGGATCGTAGTTCATTCCAGATGTGATCAAGTTGACAACCAGGAATAGCCATCACAAACTGGAAGGATAAAATGGGTAGGGAACAGAATACAGAGTACAGAACAGAATACAGTGAAAGATAACCAACACTAAAGGACATTGAAAAATCCATAGGAAATCTACTGTATGGACACACACACACAAAGTTAAATGCTGACACCAAATAAAAGAGAAACAATACCTCTCCACAATATCATAAGCTATCAAATAGAAACCCAGCACAAGAAATGGGTTACCTCTTTTAAAGCTGTGGCTCAGTGGGTCTCTATAGACCCATCAAAACAGTGTAGGCTATTACCTTCATTCTCTATTACCCTCCAAAAATTGATGGTAATAATTGTTTGCTGAAAAAATATCAATAGCTAAAAATCACTTGCCAACTGGTGAAAAAGTAACACAAGTGCTCTGGGAATAACAGACAACTTTCTGATTAAACTTAAAGCCATTTCCACAAATGGAATACATGCCTGGCACTTTTAAGTTGACCCAAACCTATGATGTGACAGGTCCTAGAGTGGAACCTAATACTCTTACTCTGCTAAGTGGACATATTTAAAAAAACACATCCTGTAGGTTCTTATCTTCATATGCATAGAGTAATGCATCTCTCAGTCCTCATCAGAGACGTTTCCTTGGCAGAGAACCACTCCCACAGTGTGTAGTAATAAGATATCATGTTCAACTTTAAGTGTGTACATTTACAACGCACTTACTTGTTCCTGCCCTCTCCTTTGCTCAAAAATTATCATAGAAGAGGGGGCTGGAAGATTGTAAGAGCAAGAAGTGCTGAACGTCTGCACTAAACACCGACCAATGAGTACACATGGAGGGCCCCATGACTCCAGTTGCATATGCAGCAGAGGATGGCATTCTCCAGCATCAATAGGAGGAAAATGCATTGGTCCTGTGAAGGCTCCTTTCCCCTTTGTAGGGTATTGTGATGGGAGTGTGTGGGTGTGAGTGGGGACATCCTCATTGACTCAGGGTGAGTATTGAGGGTATATGGGAGAGGGGGGAAAGTGGATAACATTTGAAATGTAAGTACATAAAAATATCATGAAAAATAAAATTAAAACAAAAGGAAACAAAGATAAGAACTTGAAACTTCAAATACAGCATTTGAAGCCAGGGTTAGGCAGAAACTAAGTTGTCAGTATGAACTATTGTTATTTATGCTCCAGAGTCTTTCTCCCTCTTTTGATTGTCTCAAGAAGTATTTATTTTTTTAAAAGGTGACATCAAATATAATAAGTTAATAACTAAATTAGGGTGGTAAGATCTGACACATAGAATGAAATGCATGTCAAATTCTTTCAAAATTTGACCATTACAGTTGGGTACAGTGGCTCCCATGTACAATATAAGCATTTGAGAGGCTGGAGCAAGGTGGATTTAAGGCAATCCTAGGCTACATAGTGAGACCTGTCTCAAAAACAGAAAAAATGAGATCCATTCTTCTGCCTGAGATTGTGAAGAATATATGCTGTCACACAATTTGGATCACTGAAGCCACATTTTAATATCATCAAATTAAATGTGAGCCCAATTGGAAAACTTAAAAACTTAAAATCATTGTCTCTGTATATTACCCTCCGCCAAGATATTGTGAGATGTCAGGGAAAGTTATTTTTTCTCTTAAATCTAATTAGATATTTTGAGTAAATGGAACCATACTAAAATCTAATTAGTATAGGTCATGTCTAACCACTGATTGGCTGAATAAAATTAAATAGAAAAACATTATAACTAACTTAAAATTTCACAACATAATTAAAGAAGTGTATCTTTTGAGGTTTTAAATACAATTGTTCTCATAGTTTTCTATAAATTGTAGTTTTATGAATGAAAAGTAACATTTTGCTTTACATATTTGCTATACACTTTGATTTAGTTCTGATACACTTGAGTACTAAGACTTAATTTATTGTTTGGTAAGTTCATACATGCATATAGTGTATTTTGGTTAAACCCATCACTGATTTTCTCTTTTTCCACTCTGTACCTATCTCTCTCTTTCCCACAATTTAATAATAAGTGGTTATTTCTTTTATTGTTTAACCTATTGAGTTCGTGTGATAGGACAAGCTGTTACTATGGGAGCACGGCTAACCTCATGGGGCTATGAATAAACCGACTCTTTATTCCCAACAACTGTCAATCGTCATTATGTCCGCATATAGGGGTGGGATCTAATAGGCTTCTTCCCATGCACACTGGGGTTTTGGCTGCCTTAATCGTGTATAAGTCCTGTGCATTCAGGCAGAATTTCTCTGAGTTCTAACATGTAATAGTCCTGTCACATCCCACAAAAACTGTCTTTCCATCGTCTGATCAATTTCTTTCTTCAGAGACTTGAAGTTCTTGTCATACAGATCTTTCATTGCTTGGTTAGAGTCACACCAAGATATTTTATATTCTTTGTGGCTATTGTAAAGGGTCTTGTTACCCAAATTTCTTTCTCAGCCTGTTTTTCCTTTGAGTGGAGGAAGGCTACTGATTTCTTTGAGTTAATTTTATGTTCAGCCACTTAGCTGAAGTTGTTTATCAGCCGTAGAAGTTCTCTGGTGGAAATTTTGGGGTCACTTAATTATATTACCATATCATATGCAAATAGTGATATTTTGACTTCTTCCTTTGCAATTAGTATCTCTTTGACCTCTTTTTCTGGGTTCATTGCTCTGGCTAGGACTTCACGTACTATATTAAATAAGTAAAAAGAGGTTGGGCAGCCTTGTCTACTCCCTAATATTAGGGGGATTGCTTCAAGTTTCTGTCCATTTAGTTTGATGTTGGCTACTGGTTTTCTGTATCTTGCTTTTACGATGTTTAGGAATGGGCCTTGAATTCCTGATCATTTCAAGATTTTTATCATGAAGAGGTGTTGCATTTGTCAAATGCTTTCTCAGCATCTAGTGTGATGATCAAATGGGGTTTTTCCTTGAATTTGTTTATATAGTCTATTACATTACATTCATGGATTTCCTAAATTGAACCATCCCTGCGTCTCTGGGATGAAGCCTACTTGATCATATTGAATGATCCTTTGATGTGTTCTTGGATTTGGTTTGGGAGGATTTTACTTAGTATTTTGCATTGATATTCATGAGGGAATTGGTCTGAAGTTCTCTTTCTTTGTATTGTCTTTGTATAGTATAAATATAATCATAGTTGTGGCTTCAAAGAATGAATTGGTTAGTGTTCCTTCTGTTTCTATTTTGTGGAATCATTTGAAGAGCATTGGTATTAGGTCTTCTTTCATAATCTGAAAGAATTCTGCACTAAACCCATCTGGCCCTGGGATTTTTTTCTTTATTTTGGTTGAGAGACTTTTAATGACTGCTTCTATTTCTGTAAGGGTTATGCGACTGTTTAGATGGTTTATCTAATACTGAGTTAACTTTGGTACCTGGTATCTGTCTAGAAATTTTCCATTTCCTCCAGATTTTCTAGTTTTGTTGAGTATAGGCTTTGTAGTAGGATCTGATAATTTTTTTAATTTCCTCAGTTTCTGTTATTGTCTGCCTTTTCATTTCTGAGTTTGTTAATTAGAATACTGCCTCTATGCCCTCTGGTTAATCTTGCTAAGGGTTTATCTGTCTTTTTGATTTTCTCAAAGAACTAGCTTTGTATAGTCCTTTTTGTTTCTACTTGGTTGATTTCAGCTCTGAGTTTGATTATTTCCTGCTGTCTTCTCCTCCTGTGTGTATTTGCTTCTTTTTGTTCTAGAGCTTTCAGGTGTGCTGTCAAGCTGCTGACATATGCTCTCTCCTGTTTCTTTTTGCAGGCACTCAGAGCTATGAGTTTTCCTCTTAGCACTGCTTTCATTGTGCCCCATAAGTTTGGGTATGTTATACCTTCATTTTCATTAAATTCTAAAAGGTCTTTAATTTCTTTCTCTATTTCTTTTTTGACCAAGTTATCATTGAGTAGAGCATTGTTCAGCTTCCATGTGTACGTGGGCTTTCTGTTGTTTTTGTTGATATTGAAGACCAGCATTAGCCCGTGATCATCTGTTAGGATGCATGGGATTATTTCAATCTTCTTGTATCTACTGAGGCCTGTTTTGTGACCAATTATGTGATCAATTTTGGAGAAGATACCACGAGGTGCTGAGAAGGTATATTGTTTTGTTTTAGGATGAAATATTCTATTGATATCTGTTAAATCCATTTGGTTCATAACTTGTTAGTTTCACTGTGTCTCTGTTTAGTTTCTGTTTCCATGATCTGTCCATTGATGAGGGTGGTGTGTTGAAATCTGCTACTATTATTGTGTGTGGTGCAATGTATGCTTTGAGCTTTAGTAAAATTCATTCATGAATGTGGGTGCCCTTGCATTCGGAGCATAGATGTTCAGAATTAAGAGTTCATCTCGGTAGATTTTTTTCTTTGATGAGTTCGAAGTGTTTTTCCTTATCTTTTTTATAACGTTTGGTTGAAAGTCGATTTTATTCGATATTAGGATGGCTACTCCAGCTTGTTTCTTGGGACGTTTTGCTTGGAATTTTTTTCCCAGCCTTTTACTCTTAGGTAGTTTCTATCTTCATCACTGGGGTGTTTCCTGTATGCAACAAAATGCTGGGTTCTGTTTAGGTATCCAGTCTGTTAGTCTTTGTCTTTTTCTTGGGGAATGGAGTCCATTGTTCTTAAGAGATATTAAGAAATAATGATTGTTCTTTCCTGTTATTTTTTTTGTTAGAGGTGGAATTATGTTTGTGTTGCTATCATCTTTTGGGTTTGTTGCAAGAAAATTAATTCTTGCTTTTTCTAGAGTGTAGTTTCCTTCCTTGTGTTTTCCATCTACTATCCTTTGTATGGCTAGATTTTTAGAAAGATATTGTGTAAATTTGGTTTTCTCATGGAATATCTTGTTATTTTTCCATCTATGGTAGTGGAGAGTTTTGCTTGATGTAGTAGCCTGGGCTGGCATTTGTGCTCTCTTAGGGTCGGAATGACATCTGCCTAGGATCTTCTAGCTTTGATAGACTCTGTTGAGAAGGCTGATGTAATTCTGATACGTCTGCCTTTATAAAGTTACTTGACCATTTTCCCTTACTGCTTCTAATATTCTTTCTTTGTTTTGTGTTTCTGGTGTTTTGACTATTATGTGATAGGCAGAATTTCTTTTCTGGTCTGATCTATTTGGAGTTCTGTAGGCTTCTTATATGTTCATGGGCATCTCTTTTCTAGGTTAGGGAAGTTTTCTTATATAATTTTGTTGAAGATATTTACTGGCCTTTTAAGTTGGGAGTCTTCACTTTCTCCTATACGTATTTTCCTTAGATTTGTTCTTCTCATTTTTGTCCTGGGTTTCCTGAATGTTTTGAGTTAGGAGCTTTTTGCATTTTGAATTTTCTTTGACTGTTGTGTCAATGTTTTCTATGGTATCCTCTGCCCCTGATATTCTCTCTTCAATCTCTTGTATTCTGTTGGTGATGCTTGCATCTAATGACTCCTGATCTCTTTCCTCGGTTTTCTGTCTCCATAATTGTCTCCCTTTGTGGTTTCTTTATTGTTTCTATTTCCATTTTTAGATACTGTGTGGTTTTGTTCAATTTGTTCACTTATTTGTTTCTGTTTTTCTGTAATTCTTTAAGAGATTTTTGTGTTTCCTCTTTATGGGCTTCTATTTGTTTACCTACATTTTCCTGTACTTCATTAAGGGATTTGTCCTCTTAAACTCCTCTCTCATCATATCATCATGAAATGTTAAGTACAAATCTTGCTTTTCTGATGTGTTGGGATGCCCAGTGTTTGCTGTGGTTGGAGACCTGGGTTCTGATGATGTGAAGTAGGCTTGGTTTCTGTTGTTTAGGTTCTTACACTTGTCTCTTGCTATCTGGTTATCTCTGATGTTAGTTGGTCTTCCTATCTCTGACTAGAGCTTGTCCCTCCTTTGGACCTTTGAGTCTGTGAGCTTGTGATCTTAGGAGTGAGAGTGCTCTTGGGAGACCAGATCTCTCAGGACAGGTTTTGGGTCTGAAGCACTCTGAGACAACCTTAGTACTAGGCGCATATGGAGACCTGAAGGTTCCTTTGGGAGGCTGCCCTGTGGTTCCTTCATCTTGCATGCTCCCTATGGGTCTCTCTTGCACAGTCAGTGAAGTGAAAGTGAGATAAGAGCACCCCTGACAGACCAGCTCTATGCTGGCAGCTATTGTGTCTGAGGGCTGTGGGACACCCCCAGCTCTGAGCACAGATGGAGACCAGAAGGGTCCTGTTCCAGGCATTGTTTTTCTCTTGATGCTTATTGTGATTATAAGTACTTCAATTTGCTGGGGACAGACATGGTAGTGCCAACTTTCTCATATGGAGCATTACGAACTTCTAAGGATGTGGGCTAGGGCAAAGGTAGTGGATGTGGAGATAGGGTGGTGGTCCTAAGTGTATGCTACAGAATTTTCTTTAATGTTGTCTGAACCACTGGAATGTGTGTGTGTGTGTGTGTGTGTGTGTGTGTGTGTGTGTGTGTGTACTTGCACAACCTCTTGTTGCTGGTGTTCCTTCCCCTTAATTTCAATGAAGCCATTGTTGTTAAAAGGAGGAGACAAAGATCCCGCAAAAAAATGAAGGCCAGTACCATCTTCCTGAGGATCCTCAGTCTCCACAAGATGTCACCCCCTGGTTCATAGAGTAGTATTTGTTGTTGTAAAAGTATAAATAATATGTCTTTTACCCAACTGTAGTCTGGCACTGCAGTGCCCCAAGATATCTGATAGATATCTTAATCTCAGTCAGCAGAGCCTCTCACCTGATTGCTCCATCCCATATAACACTGCCGATGGCCTCTCTGTGAGCCTGGCAACAATCTCTCTACCTATCTTGTCCCCAAGGCAGGCTGTCACCATGTCAGAAATACACATCTCAATTCTGTGGTGGCTTAGCACATACTCTCTAAAACTTAAATCACCATAAGAAAGAACACACAACACAATAACCTCTGATCCAATTGATAAGGTAAAATTGCCCACCTAAACATACAAAGCCCTATACACATTCATCCTTTAAGAACATGCATAACAACCCGTAAATACACAGAGTGAAATCTTTACATCAGCCTCCATGTTCTCTTTGTGGCTTCTCTGCAGTCCTTTCTGTTCCAGTCTCCTCGTCTTCCCTCAAACTTTTCTCCTGCCCTTCCTTCTTTCCTTCTCATCCAATGGCAGGCCTCATTCTATCTTGTACCTGCCTTTACCTGTATGACAATCCTACAAGTATTAGGGATTGATTTCCTGTGTCCTTTATAGCAGAATGGGAAAGCAACGTCCTTTAAACTCTTTATAAAGAAACTAATTGATTAATAACCTTTGAGACTTAACAATGTCCCAAAGAGTTTTACCATTGCATTGCTACATTCCAGCATGGGGCACCAACACTCACAACACATTCTCTTCCCTCGTGTTCCTTCATTCTTTGTCTGTGGTGAGATGCAGGCATTGGAACTGTAGATGTGCTTGTCTCTGTGAGTATTCTGATTTTTCATAACCTGGAAACCTGTGCTCTTTTTTAATTTTCTGAAAAATATCTCCTATGATATTTCAATATGAAACTTCACTTAAGATTAAGTCCAAAAGTTAATTCTGTAATCTCCAAGTTTTCCTGTAGATAGAAATTTGAATTCTAACATGCGTTGGAACAGCAATATGCATGGTCATGTGCTTTCTGACCTTTATTGCAGGTGCTCAGTTCAATCTTTATATTTTATACCATACTTATACCTCTTCTTAAATATGATCTTTCTATATCATTCTTGATCATATAGCCAATGGAAAGAATTAAAATCAGCTTATGATAGAGATACCTGCACACTCTCATGTTATGAAACTTACCTGAGTCATGGAATTAGTCTAGACACCCAACCATTTATGAATAGACAGATGAAATAGTGTATATATTCCCTGGGGAGCATTATTCAGCCACAAAATCATTATTTTCAAGGAATTGGATCGATCAAGGCATCATTATATTAGATAAAACAACCCAGACTCAGAAAGACAAATGTCTCGAATGTTTTCTCTCATATGGGGAAGACAGATTTTATTTAAAGAACAATGTAAAAATGGAAGGAGATGGGACCAGTCAGATAAGGGAAGCAGCCCAAGAGCAGGTATCAGTGGATATGGTCAAAATACTTCACACACACACGCGCACGCGCGCGCGCACACAACACACACACACACACACACACACACACACACACACACCATGATGAAATCCATCGTCTTTACAACTAATATTTACTAATTAAACCGTTCTAAATTTCTGCTAGCTACAAATGGCATCACCCCTGCTTCTTTGTTCTGATGTCCCAAGCACAGCTGATGTACATTGATGTCACTTTTAAAGTGTCAGGATTTGGAGGAACATTTTTTTTCCATTATAACTTTTTCCCAGTTACTTACGTTATAATGGCATGTTCCTTTGTGAACTTCCATTGATATTTCTCTTTTAACTGTACATGTAATTTAGATTTAATTGGACAGATTAGAATATATTTCTTTCTTTTTTTAGATTGGTATTGTTTGGTTTTAACTTATATCTCTGAGCTGTCTAGTCTCAAGATTTTGGTTATCCAAGCAGTGTCAGGCATCTTTGTAGTGGGTCTTAAGTAAAATTAGTTATTATAGTAGGTATTAGTTGGTTGTTCCCACAAGCTTTGTGCCACAGTTGTCCTTGTACATCTTGCAGGCAGAATGCTACTGTAGATGAAGGTTTTGTAGCTGTCTTCGTGTTTATGTTTCTCTTTTGATAGCAAACAGAGATTTTCATATATGGAAGTTTCTAGTGTATTAGGTTTCCATACTATCCTTCAAATGCCCCTTAATTTTAGCTGTCTCTCCACATGTTCCATCCCACAAATCCCTCTCTGGTCCCCGCCCCACCCACTTTATTCTCCCATCACTCCCTATTTCCATATATACATATACATATATATATACATATACATATATATCCCTTTCCTAATAAGGTCTATCTATTCTCTCTAGGCCTCTACTTTATAAAGTATTTTTACAAAGGTATTTAACATCTTACGTAATCAATGCAAATTATAACTACTTTAAGTTTTCCTCTTATGCTTGTTGTTGTAAAAATATAAAAAATAAAAAAAAGTATGGTTGCCTTTTATCCCCACTAGGTCCGGCACTGCAGTGCCCCAAGATACCTGCTGGATATCTTAATTCTCAGTCAGCAAAGATTCTCACCTGCTTTGCTCCATCTCATATCACACTGCCGAAAGTCTCTCTCTGAGCCATCAGCCATCTCTCTACCTACCTAGCTTCCAAGGCAGGTTTCCGTGCCAGAAATGCACATCCCAACTCTGTGGTGGCCCAGACAAACCGCCGCACACTTTCTTACACTTAAAGCACTACATGAAAGAATATACAACACAATACCCTTTGGCCCAATTGATAAGGTATAATTGCCCACCTAAACATACAAAGCCCAATACACATCCATTAAAAACATTTGTAACTGGTACAACCATTCTGGAAATCAGTCTGGAGGTTCCTCAGAAAATTAGACATTGAACTACCTAAGGACCCAGCTATCCCTCTCTTGGGCATATACCCAAAAGACGCCCCAACATATAACAAAGACACGTGCTCCACTATGTTCTTAGCAGCCTTATTTATAATAGCCAGAAGCTGGAAAGAACCCAGATGCCCTTCAACAGAGGAATGGATACAGAAAATGCGGTACATCTACACATTGGAATACTACTCAGCTATTAAAAACAATGACTTTACGAAATTCATAGGCAAATGGGTGGAACTGGAAAATATCATGCTGAGGGAGGTAACCCAATCACAGAAAAACACACATGGTATGCATTCATTGATCAGTGGATATTAGCCCAAATGCTCGAATTACCCTAGATGCACAGAACACATGAAACTCAAGAAGGATGACCAAAATGCGAATGCTTCACTCCTTTAAAAGGGGAATAAGAATACCCTTGGGAGGGAATAGGGAGGCAAAGTGTAGAACAGAGGCAGAAGGAACACCCATTCAGAGCCTGCCCCACATGTGACCCATACATATACAGCCACCAAATTAGATGAGATGGATGAAGCAAAGAAGTGCAGGTCGACAGGAACCGGATGTAGCTCTCTCCTGAGAGACACACCCAGAATACAGCAAATACATAAGCGAATGCCAGCAGCAAACCACTGACTGAGAATGGGACCCCCGTTGAAGGAATCAGAGAAAGGACTGAAAGAGCTTGAAGGGGCTTGAGACCCCATATGAACAACAATGCCAAGCAACCAGAGCTTCCAGAGACTAAGTCACTACCCAAAGACTATACATGGACTGACCCTGGGCTCCAACCTCATAGGTAGCAATGAATAGCCTAGTAAGAGCACCAGTGGAAGGGGAAGCCCTTGGTCCTGCCAAGACTGAACCCCCAGTGAACGTGATTGTTGGGGGGAGGGCGCTAATGGGGGAGGATGGGGAGAGGAACACCCATAGAGAAAGGGAGGGGGAGGGGTTAGGGGGATGTTGGCCTGGAAACCAGGAAAGGGAATAACAATAAAATGTAAATAAGAAATACCCAAGTTAAATGCAAATCAAAACAACCCTGAGATTTCACCTCACACCAGTGAGAATGGCTAAGATCAAAGACTCAGGTGACAGCAGATGCTGGCAAGGATGTGGAGAAAGAGGAACACTCCTCCATTGTTGGTGGGATTGCAGACTGGTAAAACCATTCTGGAAATCAGTCTGGAGGTTCCTCAGAAAATTGGACATTGAACTGCCTGAGGATCCAGCTATACCTCTCTTGGGCATATACCCAAAAGATGCCTCAACATATAAAAGAGACACGTGCTCCACTATGTTCATCGCAGCCTTATTTATAATAGCCAGAAACTGGAAAGAACCCAGATGCCCTTCAACAGAGGAATGGATACAGAAAATGTGGTACATCTACACAATGGAATATTACTCAGCTATCAAAAACAACGAGTTTATGAAATTCGTAGGCAAATGGTTGGAACTGGAAAATATCATCCTGAGTGAGCTAACCCAATCACAGAAAGACATACATGGTATGCACTCATTGATAAGTGGCTTTTAGCCCAAATGCTTGAATTACCCTAGATCCCTAGAACAAACGAAACTCAAGACGGATGATCAAAATGTGAATGCTTCACTCCTTCTTTAAATGAGGAAAAAGAATACCCTTGGCAGGGAAGGGAGAGGCAAAGATTAAAACAGAGACTGAAGGAACACCCATTCAGAGCCTGCCCCACATGTGGCCCATACATATACAGCCACCCAATTAGACAAGATGGATGAAGCAAGTGCAGACCGACAGGAGCCGGATGTAGATCGCTCCTGAGAGACACAGCCAGAATACAGCAAATACAGAGGCGAATGCCAGCAGCAAACCACTGAACTGAGAATAAGTCCCCCGTTGAAGCAATCAGAGAAAGAACTGGAAGAGCTTGAAGGGGCTCATGACCCCAAAAGTACAACAATGCCAAGCAACCAGAGCTTCCAGGGACTAAGCCACTACCTAAAGACTATACATGGACTGACCCTGGACTCTGACCCCATAGGTAGCAATGAATATCCTAGTAAGAGCACCAGTGGAAGGGGAAGCCCTGGGTCCTGCTAAGTCTGAACCCCCCAGTGAACTAGTCTATGGGGGGAGGGCGGCAATGGGGGGAGGGTTGGGAGGGGAACACCCATAAGGAAGGGGAGGGGGGAGGGGGATGTTTGCCCGGAAACCGGGAAAGGGAATAACACTTGAAATGTATATAAGAAATACTCAAGTTAATAATAATAAAAAAAAATACCCAAGTTAATAGAGATGTAGAAAAAAAAAAACAGCAAAAAAAAAAAATTGTAACAACCTGTAAAGGTACAGCATGGAATCTTAATATCACCCACCATATTGTCCTGCCACAGCTTTTCTCCCTCTTCCTCCTTTCCATTCCAGTCTTCTCTTCTTCTTCAAACTTCTATCCCGCCCATCCTTCCTTCTCATCCAATAACAAGCCTCCTTCTATCCTGTACCTGTTCCTCATCTGTATTTTACAGATTTAGTGGGGAGAAGGTTCTGGTAAAGTCACCTGAGACCTGAGTACATGACTAGGTAGCTGTCTGTGAGGCAGCAGAATTAGTATCAAAATACAGATATCTCCAGGGCAAACCACAACATATCCTAGCCAAAAAGGCTAAGATCAAGAAAATAACCAAAAAGAACTGCTGGGGAGGATGTGGTAAGAGGTTCAACCATTATGGAAATTAGTGTCAATCCTCAATAAGCTAAAAGGGGATCTACTGGATCACACTTCTATTTTACTTTCATTGGTTACTTTCCTGTTACCATGATAAAACACCATGACCAAGTCAACTGATTAAAGAGTTTAGCTTGGCTTCTGGTTCCAGAAATATAAGAGTGCATCATGGCAGGAAGGTGGGGCAGCAAAAGCAGGAAGCTGAAAGCCCACATAGTAAGTCACAGAATGAAGCAGAGAGAACAAACTGGAGGTAGGTAAGGTACTTTTATCTTAAGGCTTGCTCACCCCCAGTGATGCAGTTCCCCAACTAAAGCTGAACCTACATATCCTCTCAAACAGCACCACCAACCAAGTGTTGAAAAAGTGTTCAAAAGCTGGAGCCTATGGAGACATTTCATTCAAATCACCACACAAATCCTTGGCATGTGCCCAAAGGTCTTGACTACTTTATAGATATACAACTCTATTTATTGTCTCTCCATTCGCAATAGCTAGGAAATGGAACAATGTAAATGTCTTCCAACCAATAAATGGATAATGAATGTGTGGTACACATATGCAATGATATATATATATATACATATATATATGTATATATATGCAACAGAATACTGTTGATCTCCAAATAAAACTGAAAACATGAAAGCGTGGTAAATATATGGATCTAGAGTCTACTGTACTGAGTGGAAAAACCTAGACCTGGAAAGACAAATGCTATGTGTTCTCTCTCTTTGTTGCTCCCAGCTCTGAACCTTTAGGTGTGAGTATATCGCCTGGGGGAACCACGGAAACCAGAAAAGGAGAAGGGGACAATAGAAAAAAGGAGCTTTAGAGAGGGGATAGTAGGACTCAGGTGGTATGAACAGGAAAATGGGAAAGGGGGTGACTTTGTCTGTGTAGGATGAAGGGAAGATGATACAGAGGCAGAAAGGACAATAAAGAACACTAAGAATGCTGATTGATTGCCTATGGCCTCATACATACAAGCAATACTAAATGGACTCACTAACACATATACATATGAGAAGACCTAAAGAGACAAAGGAAGATGTATGTATGCATACACATTTATATATATATATGTAGTGAGCAGCGCGGCGAAGTAAAGATGACGCCGACAGCCAGCCCCATCCGAATGTGAATAACTTACCGCGCATGCGCAGGTTTGTCCCCTTGTCAGGGCAGCTGTATGATAATGAGGTGATCCGGCGCCCTCCTGTGGTGAACAACAGTACTGCGCATGCGCGGGGTTTTGCACCTGCAATCTGGCTGGGGCGGTACTATGCTAATGGAGGTTCATGCCTTGCCAATCTCTGGAGGACAAGTAGCTGGATAACAGTGGGGTGATAGTGGGGTGACTCGTGCCCCGCCAATCCCTGAAAGAATATTAGCATACTGTTGTGTATATAAGGCGAGCACTTTTGCTGCTCCCATCCCCGTGTCAACAATGAAGGTGTCCTGCAGTAAAGGCTGTTGAGAAGAATCCAACCGTGTTGCGTCTTCCTTGCCGGCCGAGGTGGGCGCGACATATAGATACAAAAAATAGTTTATGAAGTTGACAGGGAGCTGAGGGTCAAGGGAGATGTTGGAAGAAGGGAGAATTTGGGGTGGAAATAATGTAAATAGAGAAGTCATGTATGAAATGCTAAACTTTAATAATAAAATTTAAAGAATTTCCTGAACACTGACCCTATGAGAATGGATAGACACTCAAAATACAGGAAGACGTGAGTATCCTGTTGTGTCAGTTAGTTACCCAGCATGCACAGGACCCCAGGGTTGAGACCTAGCAACATAAACAGAAAAGAGGAAGGAAAGAGGCAAAGATGGAGTGACCTACATCAGACATGCGTAGGTGATGACCCCAAAATTGTCACGGGTAGATTCTCACTTTATTTTCACTTTACTTAAGGAATAGAGAAGAGTTGTGGAGTCCACTGCCAGTAGACATATCTACCAAACAGACTGGCACCAAAGACTCAGGGACATTATAGAAGAGAAAGTGGAAAGACAGTAGGAGCCAGAGGATACGGGCGTTGGCTGTGATGTTGTGTCTTTTAGTCACACCAGAAGCCACACCTGTAGTCTCACCAATATTAAGGACCACACATGAGCTGAATAAGGACAACACTAAAAACCATGTTAAACTGCACTGCACAGAGAACAAAGGCCTCTTCTCTACACCAAGAACCACAGGCAGCTAAGTAAAGCTGGGATCAGGAGAGGTGGTCCTCACCAGGAAAGAGCCCACTGATTGGTCAGCCATGAAAATACAGGTACCATTATCTGGACTCAATAGGAGATATATATATATATATATATATATATATATATATATATATATATAAATATATACACATAGATATAGATATAGATATAGATATAGATATAGATATAGATATAGATATAGATATAGATATAGATATAGATATAGATATAGATATAGATGATATAGATATAGATAGATATAGATAGATATATAAATATATAGAGAGAGAGGGAGAGAGGGAGATGGGGATTGGATTGAATCTGTAGATTGCTCTTGGCAAGATGGCCATTTTTACTATATTAATCCTGCCAATCCATGAGCATGAGAGATCTTTCCATCTTCTGAGGTCTTCCTTGGTTTTTTTCTTCAGAGACTTGAAGTTCTTGTCATACCGATCTTTCACTTGCTTGGTTAGAGTCACACCAAGTTATTTTATATTGTTTGTGACTTTTGTAAAGGGTGTCATTTCCCTAATTTCTTTCTTAGCCCATTTATCTGAGTGACAGCAGATGCTGGTGAGGATGTGGAGAAAGAGGAACACTCCTCCATTGCTAGTGGGACTGCAAGCTTATAAAACCAGTCTGGAAATCAGTCTGGAGGTTTCTCAGAAGATTGGATATAGTACTACCTGAGGACCCACATATACCACTCCTGAACATATACCCAAAAGATGCCCCCCCATATAATAAGGACACATGCTCCATTATGTCCATAGAAACTTTATTTATAATAGTTAGAAGCTGGAAACAACACAGATGTCCCTCAACAAAGGAATGAATACAGGAGGTGTGGTACATTTACACAGTGGAGTACTACTTTGCTATTAAAAATAATGACTTCATGAAAGTCTTAGACAAATGGACGGAACTAGAAAAATATCATCCTCAGTAAGGTAATCCGTCACCAAAGAGTTCTCATGGTATGCACTCACTGATAAGTGGATATTAGCCCAAAAGCTCAGAATACATTAATGTATAAGTTTTATATATGTAAAAAATAATCAGTAAAAAAAAAGCAGACCATGGATTTGAAGAAGAATAGGAAAGGGTTTGGGAGACCATTTAGAGGAAAGAAGGGAAAAAAGGAACACTGTAACTAAATTATAAGCTCAAATGTCAACAAAAATAGTTTAAAATAAATATAATTCTTTAGGAAAAATAAAGAGTGGGGAGTCACTGGAGATGATATTGATGCTGGAGCTGGTCAAGAGATCTGTAGTACCTCATGAAAGATAAATTCAGCCATATTTTGAGCTTTTATATGGAAGATTTGAGCGAGTGAATGTGAATGACCTTTTCAAGTTAGCTAAAGAGTTAGGTGTTGAGAAACTGAGGACATTGGAGAGATGAAGGACTATAAAATAAAACTCTGCTTTCTAACCAGAGCTTCCAGGGACTAAGCCACTACCCAAAGACTATACATGGACTGACCCTGGACTCTGACCTCATAGGTAGCAATGAATAGCCAAGTAAGGGCACCAATGGAAGGGGAAGCCCTGGGTCCTGCTAAGACTGAATCCCCAGTGAACGTGATTGTTGAGGGGAGGGCGGTAATGGGGGGAGGATGGGGAGGGGAACACCCGTATAGAAGGGGAGGGGGGATGTTGGCCGGGAAACCGGGAAAGGGAATAAGAATCAAAATGTAAATAAGAAATACCCAAGTTAATAAAGATGAAAAAAAGTATATATATATATAAAAAGGAAGGTAGCATTAAGCTTGCAGCCTCTGTTCACATATGGGATACAAGAGGAAGGATGGAATAAAATAATTAGTTAAGAATTCTCCCTCACCTTTTTCCTTTTCCTTCCTCCTCCTCTTCCTCTTCCTCCCATTTCTCCCCACCCCCTCTACATCTTCAGAAGTTAGAATCCCCAGTCTAAAATTTACAGTCCCTTGAAGTCACGGTCTTCTATGAGGCCCAGAAATCATTCTGACAAGAAGACGCTCTACCTTCTGTACTTAGGGTGAATCTGCGGGTAAATCTGCGGGTAAAAATACCAGAAGCCCATCACCTTGCCAAGTCATGTCAACTATCCTTAACTGTGTAATCAAAGG
The DNA here is from genome assembly GCF_021556685.1 of Rattus norvegicus. Lineage (NCBI taxonomy): Eukaryota > Metazoa > Chordata > Mammalia > Rodentia > Muridae > Rattus > Rattus norvegicus. Next base: position 45,302,623 of record NC_141553.1, read on the forward strand.
AGACAGATGCATTTAAGGACATTTGCCCAAAGTAGTTCTTGACCTTATTTAAAGATTGAAGATGGAGCTAGGCAAAACTTTTCATACAAAATAAAGCAAAACCAACTACAGAAAATGTACTCCAAGTAAATTATATACTGCTGCATAAATGTAAAAAATAATTATTATGGATATTTGCTTTGGGTATTAACTATTCAAAATAGGACTTTTGTGTACTATAATAGAGTTCATGGTGCCGAAGAAATCTAATGTAAGCAGTGTCAACTAGGAAAATAGTACAATTTATTTCCTTTTCTATTGGAAATGTATTTTTAAAATATATGAAGAAATCATTCCCAGAGTACTTTTGTTTATATGCAAAATGCTTTTTCTCTTGTGGAAAATGATACAAGTGCACCTGACAAACTTGAAAACATTTTATGATCAAGCAGTTCTACACCTGGGTATGTTTCTAAAGGGGAGAAAAAGAATCTTGAAGAGGTTTTGGTACACTCACATTCATGGTAAAATTATTCATAATAGCCAATATCTGAACCAACATAAATGCTCATCAAAATATTAATAGATTTTTAAAATATGATGTATATAGTCAATGAGACAGCACGCTGCCTTTCAAAAAGAAAAAAGGGTATCTTGCCATGCACAATAATATGGATCTTAAAGGAGTTATGTTAATAAAACAAACCTGTCACATAAAGGTTTATAAAGGCCTCAGATCCTTGGTGAGTATAATAACATGGTGGACATTAATGGCTGAAGCATAAGTGAAAAGCCAAGTGTGATTCAATATGCATAATGTCTCAGATCTTCAAGATAATTCAATTCTAGAGACTTTTCTTCAGACTGTGCATCTACTTAATAATTTTGTTGTATGCACATCAAAAAATTATTGACAGTACATTTTATCTATTAGAACTTATCTCAAATCACTCCTCAGCCTTTTGGCTAAGATCAAGTGTAGAGTTTATCTCAAGAAATAACACAGAAAATACAGTGAAATCGTATCTGAGTTAGCACCCCAAACTGCATTCAAACAGCACTAATGGGTTTTCCTCTCCCTCTGATCTTAGATTTTGCTTCTTATAACTAAGTACTGGCTCTTTGACCTATGGCGGCTTATCCTTCCACCAAGGAAGGTGACCCTTTAAGCTAACCTTTCTTCCTAGAACCCACGGTAACATGAGAGAGCTTTTTTGCTACCAGTAACCATATATAAAGTTCCAGAAGATTATAGCTGCTTAGCTTCTGTGCTAGGTAAAATGGTGGTTTAGCAGCAGTAACCAGGGTCCAAGGCTATGATGGCCCGACAGACTTGCTTAGTGAGAGCATGGTGTCTGTTATCCAACAAACTGGAAGCAGAGAACAGGATAGACTAGAATAGCACCATGAGGCCATTACATCTCAGTTCAGTATATGAGAACTCCAATTTTTCAGACGCAAATTTCGAGATTAATGAATCATGTTGTTTCCATAACCTTGTGGGTCAAGTCAATGTTATTCTACTAGGACAAGAAAAAGAAAGGCAACTAGAAAAAATGTTCCTCTGAGTTCTTTAAATTATTACATGCTATAATTTTTTAAAGAAAATGGCTCAGAAGATGCATTATAATATGCAAATTCACTGTGGGCACCATAAATGTTTAATCAGTTGTATGTTCTGCTAGAAAGTGACCTCATTCAGTAGCGTCTTTTGCCTGTTTTCAAAGCATGAGTGGTCTCTTCTCTTTCTCTAGCCCTACAAACGTCAAGCTTCATCTCTCAGCATTATTTAAGAGTATGAATCTTATACTGCTATCTTCATAGTACTCAGGGAGTTAACTATAACCATGCTATGGAATAAAATTGGAAATTTTAGTCTTGATTCTTTTTTTCCTGACAGTCTCAATTTGTTGGTTAACATCAAAGGTTCAAAAAAACCTAGAAAAAGCCAATAAAATGTATGTGTTTGTGTGTGTGTGTGTGTGTGTGTGTGTGTGTGTGTGTTTGTGTGTGTGTGTGTGTGTGTTTGCTTTTGTATTATGATAGGTTCAAATTACCCTGGAAGCTCTAATACAAAATTAATGGTACATTATTTATTTATTTCTGTAAAGGAGAAGATGTGTATATTTTTTCTTTTCATGTACTTTCTTGCCTCTACTCAACTAAAAAGTTATTTCATTTAACATATTTTCATAATTGAAAATTTGGAAAATCATTTCTTCATAGAGCAAATTTAATGGGAAAATGTTTATCCATTTCAATTAAATCTGAAGCTGGGAAAATTATGGTTGTTCTATTATAATCTTGTCTACCACAGATACGGAGGGGGATCATCACTGACATAAACAAAATTTAAGAGGACTAACAGACATTAAATAACATTTGCTGCAGATATCACATGCTTGAATCACAGAATATCGATAAGTCAAGCCCGAATTAGCCTATAAGCTTCATCTCTATGGGCTAGTTTTTGCACACTACCATAGGAGAAACGTAATCATCAATATCACCGAACTGTGAATCCTACAAGCTGCAATAATTTCCGACCTGATGAGGTAAAATTTTTAATGAAGTGGTAGCAGGGATGTTCTGGGAGTCATCAAACCTCTTTGTGGTCAAAAAGTTCACTCCATGATACAGAAAGTCAGACCTACAACTATGAACAGGTCTAAGAACCTGGGTCATGAGTCCTAGGGAGAACATATTAGAAATTATTCTGCTAAATGGTGACAGTGTCGAAACAACTCTCGAGGCTTATTGCTATTCCCATAGGTCAGTGTATCTCTCAATGCCCATCAGAGAAGATTCAATGTCAATTAACACAGAAACCCTCAACCATTCAATGTGCAGAGAATAAGAGATTGTGGACTGTTTAGCTCCAAATGAGACTTAATGAACAGACCACTACTCAAGGCTCATGGATTTTCTTAGAAGAGGGGCAGAAATATTCTAAAAGTCAGATGTCGTAGACAGCTTCAAAGAAACTGTGTTTTCTGAACAAAATAGTGCAGTTACACATATGAACTCATAGAGATTGTGACTGTATCCTAAGGTTTATACAAGCTCAAACCAGAGGGTAAGCATAGCGGGTAAGGGGTGAGCATGAGAGCTATTGGTATGTGATCGCTGCTGGAAGGAGATTTTACTTAATTGTGTAACCCCTGGCAATTCAATCACACTCTAGGGCAAGCAACATGAGTGGTTCGACAACACAATGTGAACTTAATGGAAAAAAAATAAAATTCAAAGTTGGGTGAGTAGAGAGGTGATGGTGAGGAAAGTAAATCTGTGGGAAATTGGGGAGGGGGTGTGATTATAATCAAAGCGGCTTGTATAAAACTCTCAAAGAATCAATAAAATGTATTTGAAGATTAGCTAACTAAACATATATGCATATGTATATCATTTTACGCTTTATTATTGTTTCAAAATTATTTCCCTAAGGGGGAAAAAGTGTTAGCAGATCATGGAAACCAAATTATTCACATCCTGTGATTTTTTTAAAAAATTTTTATCTAGATCATTTCTTGTTGAATTATCCTAGCTTTTCTTAAACTTATTACTTGACAAATAGCTCCCATGTTTGTCCAATTTGCTAGCCTACTGCACATTGCCTTGACAACTCAAGAGACGACAATTTTATTGCTATGGAAACAAGTTGCATGTTCACAGTTTATTTATAGACTAGGTAGTGTAAATGGTACTGCATATACTTGATATGATTTGAACAAAGTATGCTAGGTATTGCTTGGTTTTAATTAATAAGATTAATAGTGACATTGACGGCAGCCAGAAGGGATAAAGACACAATTGTCTCTTTACTTTATGTGTTACCTTTTAAGAAGCATTTTTTTTTCATTATTCAAGGTTAATGTCTAGACCCTGCACAGGAAATATAAAACATGACACTGATACAAAAACGAAGCTTATGAACACTTCAAGCACAGACATGTAAGTCCTCAAAGGTACCTGAAGATTGCCACAACGATCTTCCACTCAATGTCCTGAACTGAAAAAGAGAAAAAAGTCATTCATCCCCATATAGATTTCATTTTAAGAAATGGATCATAAGATTTGAGCCAAATGTCAAGTAGATAAAAGATATATGGAAGCCATTTCATTTGATTACATCTTCTCTATAAAATATATAAAAATATTTATCTGGATTACCATAAGTATTAAGAATAATAAAAAAAGTTGAAATGTTTAGGTCAGTGTCTACTTGCATGTAAACAAAACAGGAGTTACAACTGTCACCATGCATATCTTTTAAAATGTTTAAATGGTTTTTATTTCCTATCTAGTTGTCATATTTGCAATACTAATTCTACTTTATAGATAATATACGAATTTCATGAGTAGAATAGAGACAGATAAGTAATCTGTTCAACTTTTTATTTTTTGATCAACATATGAAAATTTTCCTGTATACATGTCTGTATACCACATTTGTGCCAGGTGCCCATGAAGATCAGAAGAAAACATCCTAGCCCTGGAACTAGAGGTACAGATGCTTGTGAGATGCTGTGTGGGTCCTGCACGCTGATACCAGATCTTCTGAAAGAGTAGCATATGCTCATACCCATTAATCTCAAACCCCTGATTCCTATGGAGAGCAAAATGGAAGCTGATCTACAGGAGTCTCCACAATGAAGTTCTGCCTCCAGCCCCTTCTTTCGTGTCTCATTTAAAATTTTCTAGTTGAGGCTAGAGAGACAGCTCAACAGTCAAGAGCTCTTAATGTTCTTGCAGGCAACCTGAGTTCAAGTCCCAGTACTTGTGTCAGGAGGCTAGCTCGGCCAAGTGTGATTCTAGCTCTAAGAGGAGGGGAACCAACACTCTCAGGAACCTACCTCCATACACATCCACACACACATACACAGTTAACTAAAAATCAACATCAAAAATTCCAAGTAGAGCCAAATCGATTCCCACAAATAAAAGGATAAGTAATACAGTTAGACAATTATGAATCCCATTTCTTTTCATGAATGAAGTCTCCCCTCAGCCATGGAATGGTGTCTTGCTATGTAGCCCATGCTTGGCATTGTGCTCATAATATTTCTGCTTTGGTCTCCCAAGTACTGGGCATTTAGATGTGGGTCACCATGCCTGTCTTGGTCAGGGTTCTATTGCTGTGAAGAGACACCAAGACCATGGCAACTCTTGTAAGGAAAACGGTTCATTGGGACTTGCTAATTAAAATTAAAAATTGAATTAAAATTGTAATTAGTTTCAGCGGTTTAATCCATTTTTCTTATGGTGGGGAACATTGGGGCACACAAGCAGACAGGACAGCTGAAAATTCTGCATTCAGCCAAAGGGAAGAGACCCTGGGCCTGTCTTGAGCATTGGAAACCCTAAAGCCCACTGCCATTGACAAACTTTCTCCAAAAGGCTATACCTATTCCAAGGAGGCCACACCTCCTAATCCTTCAAGTAGTCCCACTACTTAATGAACAAGCATTCAAATATGGGAGCCTATCAGAACCATTCCTATTCAAACCACAATAATGTGCATATTGATCAATGGCATTTAAAGAGAATTCCTGTATATTTTCCCTTTGATCTGACTATTTTATAACTTTATTTTTTTGTTTAGTCTGATTCTTATATAACAAATAGAGTATTATTAGCTTATATAAGTCCTATTTTTGTATGTTTGTATGTATGTGCATTTGTAGGGTGTGTGTGTGTGTGTGTGTGTGTGTGTGTGTGTGTGTGTGTAGAGCAGTGAACTACCTTGAGTGTTATTTATTAGGCCTTGTTCAATTTCTTAGTTTTCTGTGGATTATATTTTATTTTTGGGACTCAGTCATTAACTGGCCTCGAATTCATCCAGTGGGGTAGCCTTTAAGATCACCAAGCCCCCAAGATCTACTTGTCTCTGCATCCCCAGGTTTGCGATTACAAGTGCACACCACCACACTCAGATTTTCATTTATATGAACTCTAGACATTAAACTCAGATCTCCATGTTTGCGAAGCTACATGATACCAATTTGACAGTGAATTTCTTCCCAACCCTTTCCTATTTCTCCATAGGAGATTTCTTTTAAATATTAGAATAACTGATTCAATTTCATAGTTCTAATTATTGGCTATAACATCTAATGTCACGTCAGTGATCTCTTCCAATGTCATCTCTGTTAGTGCTGACATAGTTCCCACCCTATTTCACCTCTGCAGTGACCGTACATCTCACAATCCTCCTCAGGTCATAGCTAGCAGAAACCTTTGGTGAATACTTTCTTTTCAAGAGACTTTTTTTTTTTGGTTCTTTTTTTCAGAGCTGGGGACCGAACCCATCAAGAGACTTTTACCTCAGCTTTCTGACTAAAAGTTTAAGAGTATTCTCTGGTGTTTTGCAATCTTTCACTTTTTCTTTTTTTTACTTATTTCAAAGATTTTTAACTTTTAATTTTTTATTTGTTTTAGTTTTAAAATCTTATGGTTATTTTTATAGTTTTAATTTGCAATGATAAAAGATTTGTAATGATAAGTAAATTATAAACCAGTGGTGATTTATTAAAATAAAGTAGCACTATATGACCACTTATGCTATTAAGCATGCATTAACTATTCAAATGAAAAAGTGTAGTATCAGAGACTATATATTTTCTCTTTGCTGTAACATTGTTCCTGACAGGAGCGGCTGAGAGGAGGAAGAACTTATTTTGGTTCACAGTTTCATGGAATCATCCCCCTATTGTGGAGAAAGCATGGCAGCAGAAAAATCTATAAATGGATGCTCATATTTTGGTGAATCTGGAAGGAAAGTGCTTATGATAGAACTAGAAACAGCTATCTTCATCCAAGGCCACCCCTAGTGACCTGCTTCTGCTAGCTAAACCCTTACCCTACAGTTTCCACCATCTCTCAAAGCAAGGAACCATCCAGGGACTGAGATTTGAGATATACATGCATATGGGGAACATTTCAGACCTAAACCACAACAGGGACTACGATTGCAGCCAGATCAAAGAGCTCATGGCAGCATTACAGTGTTTATGCTCCACTCTCAAATCTTACTTTATTTATAGGTCGCTCATTGATATGTCTTCCTTGCTAGCAACTGAATCTAAAATCATACTTTCTCTCTTTTAGACATCAGTTTGTGTCAGTCACTGTGCTCAGTGACGCTATTTTTAAAATATCTCATTAAGGCCCTTACTTCCTTGTCAGATTAGATCTTCATCACGACTCAGCTCTTAACTGTCAAATTTCTTTCTTAATGTCTCCAGTCTACTTCCCTAAAACCCACATGGTCACATAACTCAGTAATACTATGTGAAAAACACAGTACCATTCCCCTATTTTATATCTAAACAACTACCTTTCAGGGGCATCCTCATTAAACAATGAACAAGTATAATTTGTTCACCTGGTGAGCAAGGTCTTTTGCAACGTGACTGTAATTTAATGAGCTTAGGACAGCGATAACCATATGGCAGCTCAATGTGTTTTACTGATCATTATCACTAATATTTCACTTAAATGTTAACTGCTTATATAATGCATCCATCTAGCTAGGAGACAGCAACCCGATCAGTTACTTGAACAGCATACTGTAGTCTGCAGCTAACTATACAATTTACACTTCCAAAGGCAAACAATAATTGGAGCTATCTAAAGTGACATCAACTTGTTGAGGTTACCCATATGGACAGGCAGCACCTGCCATGTAGGGATAGAAAGGAAAGGGAGGAATAGGTTGGAAGTCATTCAAACCTGGAGGTTCAGAAGAGAGCTGCTGGTGAACTGGGGTGCTGACTGGAAGTGTGGTAGGGTGCTGGATTCTGGAAAGCCTGTAATGAGAAGCTGGTCTGAGAATGACCTACTGCTGGGATGGGAACAATTTACTTAAGATCCAAGGCTTAGACAGGCAAGCGGCCGTTTACAAATGAAGCACCTGCATCCTTGAGCTTCAGTATTGCTGTGCCCTTAGGTCACCTGCTGTTGGCAGAGTTTGCCATTGGCCTGGAATGACAAAGTAGGAGTGGCCTTGGCAGGCTATGGTTCCAAGACAAAGCTAGGATAGATGGGTGTGCTGACACTAAGAACCGAACGTTCCCTACTTGGCATAGTCTGCTTCTTCAGCTACACATCTACCCTCCCAAGTCTCTGAGACTGAACTTACACACACACACACACACACACACACACACACACACACACAAATCTGCTTGTTCCTCATAATTTGCAGCTACGGTTCATACACATGAAGATGTTCTCACCTTTTTCAGAAATAGACGCATAATTCTGGTAGTCATTGCAATAACGTCTGAGTTCTGTAAATTATACCGAACTCAGTAGTAAATTCAATCTTCAATAAATGATGTAAAATCATTATGAATTGTATAGGAATCACATATGACAAAAAGGAACATACACGTGTACTGTATAGTCTCTGCTTTTATGGCTGGTCATTAATTATATCCCTTTTCTACTATTCATACCTTATTTTCATCATTCTGAGCTGTGAGCTGGCCACAGTTCTCTGTCTCTCTGTCTCTGTCTCTCTGTCTCTCTCTCTCTCTCCCTCCCTCCCTCCTCTACCTTCCCTCCCTCCCCCACCCCCCTCTCTCTCCCCCTATCCCTCTCGGTAATCAAATGTATTTCCTCCCTCAAGAACTGACTCATTGAGGAATGTGACTTATTTTGCCGTACTTTTTAAAATGAATCTTTGCTTGTGGACACAGAAGAGCAACGTTTAGAGAGAATTCCAAGATTCCAGGTACTATCTTCTCATCATGAGGCAGAAAGCATTTTCTTTTGACAAACAGGACCAATCACCCCAAACAGAAGAGAACCCTTGTCCAGTCGTTCACTGCTACAACTTGCTGAGCTTGGTCCTGGAAACCTGTACATTCATGAGAATTCATGAGAAAGGACAAACACACAGACACAAGTACCAAAAAGCTGGGGTCACGAGAGTTTTTCCCACTCTGATGGAGTGGTACCAACTACTCCAACAACCCAGAACGTCTTCATGTTTACTGTATACAGACCAAGGGTTAGCTAGTCTTAGTAGCAAGGGTTTGTAGGTGAGCAGGCTCAGCCTCTGGGAAGAGGAAGCCGCAGTTGCTAGTTTCTGGACACCTTGATCAATCGTCCATAAACACTTGTACTCGGGCAGAGGAAGGCTTTACTTGCCAAGGTTGACCCTGGGAAAAAGTTTTGCCAATTTCTCCTGCATCAAAGGCTTTCATCCTAGTCAAGGCTTCCTTCCCCACAGTTCACTGACACGAGGAACTCAGAATTACGTTGTTAGCAACATCTCATTCCTTTTAGGACTCAAGACCTCCCCACCAGAAAAGTTTAATATCAAGGAAATAAAAATTCTCCAAATAAACTCTGAATTTCCATGACGAGGGAAACTATATTTTTTACTCTTGATTACTGGGCTGTTGATTAATGTTAGGGACAGTAATTTTTAGTCATTTATGCAGTACATTCTACAAAACAGTGTCCAAGTGAACTAAAATAAGGTCATCTCAAACTTTCTAACAAGCCAGTTGCTTCTGGAGAGTCAAATTAGTCCTAGGATCAGATCAGATCCAACACTGTGTTTAATACCAAGAAAGCAGAAAACAGGCAAGCCACAAGTCTACAGATAAAGCTGTGTTAGAGGAGGGAGGGAGTGTATTACCCAAAGTCTTGAAGTTTTCTGTGGTTTTTGTTTGTTTTGTTTTGTTCTTTTGTTGTTTGTTTGTTTGTTTTTGGTTTGGGTTTTGTTGTTATTGTTGTTGTTGTTGTTGTTTACATTTTCTTGATGCCAAGAATACACTGTGATTAGTGGGTGTTTTATTTTCACTTTTCTCCCTTTGGGACACATGCCATTTGGAATCAGCCTTGATCTCATTCGTCTCTTCTGTTTACAGTCTGGGTGTTTAGCAATAACACTATCTACGAACTGAAATTCCCAGGAAAAGAAAGCCACACTTGTGTTGCACAGTCTGTCAGACTGGTTAACCAATTAAAACAGCAGAGCAGCAGTGGTTGTGAAGAGATGGAATGTTTTTGGCCAGACCAAAATTATCTTGGACCAGTTTTGTCCCCAAATAGCCTTTATTGTCTCCCTCTGTATGTGCTTTGTGTAATAATATTCTTGTGACTATTATGTACAGTACTTTAGTACTTTGTTTACCAAGTATTTTGGAAAGTATATATAGAATTATAAACCATGACTAAATTTGCTTGTTTAGAATGAATAAGAGAATGAACAAATAAAATGCCTCTATGTCAATATTAGTCAAAGACCTTGAAAAATATTTAATGAATATATTCTGCTTTGTTTTCAGCCACTTTACTGAAGGTATTTATCAGCTGTAGGAATTCCCTGGTGGAAATTTTAGAGTCATTTAAATATACTATGTTATCATTGCAAATGAAGAGATGTTGAATTCTTCCTATCTAATTTTTATCCCTTTGATCTCCTTCAGTGGTCTTATTAACCTCTTATGCCCCATCAGTGCATTATAAAAGTCTGGCTAAGGCTTTAGCTACTATATTGAACAGATATCAAAAGAGTGGACAATCGTGTCTCATTCCTGATTTTAGTGGGTTGCTTTGAGTTTCTCTCCATTAATGGTAATGATGGCTATATGTTTTCTGTAAACTGCTTTTATTATGTTTGGGTATGTCCCTTTCATCCATGATCTGTCAGGAACTTTTATTATGAAAGCATGTTGGATTTGGCCGAAGGTCTTTCTACATCTAATGGAATGGTCATGTTTTATCTTTCAGTTTGCTTATGTGGTGGACAATAGTTATTAATCTGCATATCTTCAACCATCTGTAACTCTAGGATGAAGTTTATGTGCTCATAGTAGATGATCTTTTTAATTTCTTGGATTTGGTGTGCAAATAGTTTATTGAGAATTTTTGCAACTGTGTTCATAATGAAAACTGTTTTGTAATTCTCTTCCTCTATTGGGTTCTCATGTAGTTTGGATATCAGAGCAACTGTGAATTCTGGCCTCATAAAATTTGGTGCACAATATTCCTTCCTGCTATATTATATGGAATAATTTGAGAAATACTTATATTAACTCTTCTTTGAAATTTTGGTAGAATTCTGGGCTAAAACCAACTAGCCCTGAACCTTTTTTTTTTCTTTGTTTGGTTGAAAGATTTTAATAACTAATTCTATTTTGCTGAGTTTTACAAGTCTGTTTAAATTGCTTACCTATTCTTGGCTTAACTTTGGTAAGTAGCACATATAGAGAAAATTATCCATTTCTTTTAGATTTGGAAATTTTAGATTTTTCATTCTTTTAGATTGGGACATATAGTTTGTAAATTACGTCCCTATGACTCTTCAGACTTCTCCGGTGTCTGTCTTTAAGTCCCAATTCTCATTTCTGATTTTGTTAATTTGGTTATTTTTTTCCTCTTTCTTTTAGATAGTTTAGATAAGGGATTATCTACCTTGTTGATTTTCTCAAAGAACCAAGTTCTTTGTTTCACTGACTCTTTGTATTGTTCTCTTTGTTTCTGGTTTATTGGCTTCAGTCCTCTGTTTGATAATTTGATAGTAAACATGGTTACTAGTTTTCTGGAAATGATTGCACAATGGGTTATTCCTATTAAACTGAAATGCCATCCTGCACACCTTTAATACATCCAACCCTAGTTAATCCTACTTTAATAAACCTTAATAAATAACCTTCAGGACATGTCTGTGATGAGTATAGTTTTCAAATGTTACAGGTCTCTTGCTCAAAAGTTGATGTTGCTCCATTATAGCAGTTTGTGCTTGATGGTTATTTCGAATTCATTTCCCTACTGGGTCTTGATAACTCTACAATTCTCACTCTTCACTGAGAATATAGTCTACCCAACCTGGGAGCAAAGCTGCGAGAGCAGCTTCGTGTTTTATCTTGACTTCAAAGCAACCCAACCGAACCTCTATAGAGCCAGAGCCCTCTACAGAGTATGGAGTGGCATTCAAACAGTGTAGATCCAAATTCAAACTACAGTTCCAATCCTCACTGGAAATGGATGGTAAGAGGTGCAGGATGCCAGAAGACAGAGCATGTGTGAGAAGTAAGTGGAAGTATAGAAGCTTCCTGAGGTCTGTTCCCTGATGCATGACTTGGTCTGAGATCCTGCCCATGTCTAGATGTGCTCTGCCTCAAGCATAAATGTAAAAACGTCTCAAATTTAAGTAAAATTGAAGGACTCACAAATCAAAGCTTCTCTTTATACTTCTCTGTTTCCACATTTGTCCAACTCAGTCCCTCTGTCTCTCAAATTTATACTAAATATCACCCACAGAAAAGCTTGCCCCAGCCAGCCCTTGGGTTTTATCCCCTGATGCTGCTCACCTCTTGTATAATTTTCAACTAGAGCTAACAGCACTAACATCAGACAGCATGCTCTACTACATTTGTTTGTCAGTTTCCCATATGTCTCCTCCACAGAACAGGCAGGGACTGTGAGATTTATGGCTACATTCCTGGCCCCCAAAGGCATACCGTACTTTGCAGGAGGCACTGGCATATTTGTTAAATAAATCAACAAAATTTTCCACAAACCAAAACATATGAGTTTGAAACTAATTCTAGAGGAAAATGCTTTTCCATGTGCTAAAACAAAGACAAGCTCAGAAAAATGCAGCATATCCTCACCCTGTTTGGGAATCACTGTGGGGCTACAAGAGCACATTCGTTTTAAAATTGTCTTCAAACTCAGTGCAGGATTTAGCAATTCTACATCAAGGATGTGTGTATGTTTTCCTCTTTGTTTATGTTTCTCCATGTTAAAGTAGACCACAGCCAGTTCTCATCTTTCTTTTGGTCCCAAAATTTTATGGAAAGGCCAATTGAAGGCATTAGTTAAAGCAAAAATGTCTTCCCCTTGTGATCTTTCTGTATCAGGAGACTCATGAGAGTTTCTTAAGTTTATGAGAGAATTGCTTTTATTTTGAAAGAAATAATATTCTTGCAGCTACTAAGTGTTGGTTTAAAAATTTACAAAGTGTGCTATTGATTTAAGGTCAATTTGAATTATTATTAAAATGCTTTAGCAAATGAGTGGATTTTAACACAAAATACCACATGGATTCTTTTATTTTTCTTGCATAACTATGAAACTTAAAAAAGAATTTCCTATTGAAATCTAAGAAGTGACCATAGATTAAGCCCATTAAGTGTACTTGATGCCCAAGGATGAAATCCCGAGTTCAAGTTCCAAGCAATTGTGTAAAGGACTGGTATAACAGCTCATGCCTGTAACCCCAGGATTGTGGAGTAGAGACAGGCAGATTCCAGGAGCTTAATGGCTCTGAAGTCATCCTAGTCAAAATGGTGAGCTTGCAAGTTCAGTGAGAAACCCTGGCTCCAGGGAAGAAAGATATTAATAGGGGAAGACACCCAACTTCCCTATCTTCTTGATATATATGTATTAGGGCTTTATACACAGATACATGGATATACATGCATGCATACATCACACAACACACACACACACACACACACACAAAGTTAATTACTAAATTCATTGAAATATCTTTTCTGTAATCACTCTCATCCTCCGAATGAATTCTCATACTGGAAATTTCAGATCAATATCTCTATACACTTTCTCCCTTGATAATCTTCCTTATAACCCATCGTACACAAAACCTGCAAATCTTTGCTTGTCAGCATCTCTCTCTCTCTCTCTCTCTCTCTCTCTCTCTCTCTCTCTCTCTCTCTCTCTCTCTCTCTCTCCTAGCACTTGACACATCTCCAGTTTCTTATGCAAATTCCTGCCACAGTACCAGATGGCATCAGCCTTTGGTCTTACTGTCCATCCATCAAATTACTTCTTAATCTATGCATGAGGGAATTTAGATACTATTTAAGATTATAAATCTCCACCTAGGAAGTGACACTGTGTAATTACCAGGGGGCTCCATTTCAGAGTTGGGGAGTTCATTAAAGAAAATCGTATGCTTCTTTTTGTTCTAGAACTTTCACGTGTGCTGTTAAGTTGCTAGTGTAGGATCTCTCCATTTCTTTACAAGGGCACTGAGTGTTATGAATTTTACTTTTAGCACTGCTTTTATTGTGTCCCATAAATTTAGGTATACTTTGTCTTCCTTTTCATTGAATTCTAGAAAGTCTTTAATTTCTTTCTTTATTTCTTCCTTGACCAGGTTATCGTTGAGTAGAGCATTGTTCAACTTCCATGTCTATGTGGGATTTCTGTTATATTTATTGTTATTGAAGACCAGCCTTAGTCAATGGTGATCTGATAGGATGCATGAGATTATTTCAATCTTCTTGTATTTGTTGAGGTTTGTTTAGTGGCACATTATATGGTCAGTTTTGGAGAAGGTATCATGAGGTGCTGAGAAGAAGGTATATTCTTTTGTTTTAGGGTAAAATGTTTAATAGATATCTGTTAAATCCATGTGGTTAATAACTTCTGTTAGTTTCACCCTGTTCTGTTTAGTTTCTGTTTTAATGTCCTGTCCATTGGTCAGAGTGGGGTGTTGAAGTTTCCCACTATTATTGTGTGAGATTCAATGTGTGTTTTGAGTTTTATTATGGTTCTTTTATAAATGTGGGTGCTTTTGCATTTGGAGTACAGATGTTCAGAACTGAGGCTTCAACTTGGTGGATTTTCCTTTGATGAGTATGATGTGTCCTTCCACATCTCTTTTGATAACTTTTGCTTGAAAATCTATTTTATTGGATAGTAAAACAGCTACTCCAGCTTGTTTCTTGAGATTTATTTGCTTGGAAACCTTTTTTACAGCCTTTTACTCTGAGGTACTGTCTGTTTTTGTCACTGAGGTATGTTTCTTATATGCAGCAAAATGCTAGTTCCTGCTTGCGTATCCTGTCTGTTAGCCTATGTCTTTATTGGGGGAATTTAGTCCATTGATATTGAAAGATATTAAAGAGCAGTGATGGTTGGTTCCTGTTATTTTTGGTGTTGGAAGTGGTATTATGATTTTGAGATTGTCTTCTTTTGGGTTTGTTGTGGGAAGATTAATTTCTTGTGTCTCCTTTGGTGTAGTTTTCCTCCTTGTGTTGGAGTTTTCCTTCTAGAATCTCTGTAGGGCTGAATTTTTTGATTTTGTCATGGAATATCTTGGTTTATCCATCTATGATGATTGAGAATTTTGCTGGATATAGTAGCCTGGGCTAGCATTTGTGTTCTCTTAGGGTCTGTATGACATCTGCCCAGGATCTTCTGGCTTCTGGGAGTTTCTGTTGAAAAGTGTTTTCCTGAACATCTAGGCTGGTTCCGTTCCATGATTATTATGATTAGTGAAATAATAAATGTATAAGTAAAAGTATCTCCATGATCTGTTGTCTTAATGTCCCTTGACAAGCTGGTACAGCTGGGGGTATGGTAGTTTGGTTTAAGTTTTTTTAGAAACCTTTATACTTATTCTTAAAGTGGCTGTAAAATTTATATCCATACCAAGACTGAATAAGCATTTATTTTTCCTGCAGCCTTGTCCACATCTATTCTTGTTCCTTTTTTTCTTTATGATTAGAATGAGATAAATTATCAAAGCAGTTTTAATTTTAGTTTCATGAAATCTAAAGACATTGAATGCTTTCTCAAATATTTATTGACCATTTGTGCTGCTTCTTTTGAAAATGATTATTCGTCTACTTATTGATTGGGTAATTTGTTATTTGGGCTCTTAATTTTCACAGTTCTTAGTGTATTTTATAACTTCTGATGTGTAGCTGGCAATTACTTTTTCTCATTCTATAGACTGTCTCTTTACCATGGTAATTGCTTTGCTTACTACACTGAGGTTTCTATTTTTGTCTAATTTTATTGATTTTATTGGTTAAGTCTCAGGAGTATTTCTTGTGCTGCTTAAAATCACTTCAGAAAAAATCCTTGCCTATGCCTACATTTGAAGTATTTTACCTATAGTCAAGGATAAGGCTGAGAAATCCAAAGATGCTTGGGACTGTGTTTAACACGATTGATGAATTCTACAACCTCACCTAGTGCTCCTGAAATTCTTTCTGGGATTCTCGAGAAAGAAACACTCATCTAACAAAGATAATCCAATCACAAAAGAACACACTTCGTATGCACTCATTGATAAGATACAATTTACAGACTACATGAAGCTCAAGAAGAAGGAAGATCAAAGTGTAGATGCTTCAATCTTTCTTAGAAGAGAAAACAGGAATACTCAGAGAAAGAAATATGGAGGCAAAATGTTGAGCAGAGACTGAAAGAAAGGTCATCCAGAGACAGCCCTACCTGGGAGATCCATCCCATAAACAGTCACCAAACCAAGACAATATTGCAGATGCCAAGAGTGCATGCCGACAGTAGCCTGATATAGCTGTCTCCTGAGAAGCTCTTCCAGAGCCTGACAAATACAGAGGTGGATGCTCACAGCCAATTATTGAATTGAGAATGGGGTTCCCAATGGAAGAGTTAGAGAAAGGACTGAAGGAGCTGAAGGGGTTTGCAACCTTGTAAGAAGAACAACAGTATCAACCAACCAGACCCCTCAGAGCTCCCAGGGACTAAGCCACCATCCCAAGAGTACAAAGGGAAGGACATATGTAGCAGAGGATGGCCTTGGCATGCATCAGTGGGAGAGTGGGAGAGAGGTCAATTCTCAATGCCCCAGTGTAGGGGAATGTCAGGGCAGGGAAGTGGGAGTGTCTGGGTGGGTGGGTGGGGAAGCAGCCTCATAGAAGCAGGGAGAGATAGTGGGTTTCTGGAGGGGAAACAGGGAAAGGGGATAACATTTGAAATGTAAACAAAAAAATAGCAAAAGAAGAACCATTCATCTAAACATGCAAATGACCATATAGTTTCAGTCCTTCCTGCCTGAGATCCAACATCATTTCTAGCCCTTGGGAGTTAAGGAGAAATATAGCTTTACATTGCCTAATGTAGCTCAAACAGATTGGTGTTACTTCTAGTCAAAGGAACCACTTTTAAGATAATTTTTTTAAATTTATTTAATACTTAATAATAATTCTTTGGTTTCCGGGCAAACATCCCCCTCCCCCTCCCCTTCCTTATGGGTGTTTCCCTCCCAACCCTCCCCCCCATTGCCGCCCTCCCCCCAACAGTCTAGTTCACTGGGGGTTCAGTCATAGCAGGACCCAGGGCTTCCCCTTCCACTAGTGCTCTTACTAGGATATTCATTGCTACCTATGAGGTCAGAGTCCAGGGTCAGTCCATGTATAGTCTTTAGGTAGTGGCTTAGTCCCTGGAAGCTCTGGTTGCTTGGCATTGTTGTACATATGGGGTCTCGAGCCCCTTCAAGCTCTTCCAGTTCTTTCTCTGATTCCTTCAACAGGGGACCTATTCTCAGTTCAGTGGTTTGCTGCTGGCATTCGCCTCTGTATTTGCTGTATTCTGGCTGTGTCTCTCAGGAGCGATCTACATCCAGCTCCTGTCGGTCTGCACTTCTTTGCTTCATCCATCTTGTCTAATTGGATGGCTGTATATGTATGGGCCACATGTGGGGCAGGCTCTGAATGGGTGTTCCTTCTGTGTCTGTTTTAATCTTTGCCTCTCCCTTCCCTGCCAAGGGTATTCTTGTTCCCCTTTTAGAGAAGGAGTGAAGCATTCACATTTTGATCATCCGTCTTGAGTTTCATTTGTTCTAGGCATCTAGAGTAATTCAAGCATTTGGGCTAATAGCCACTTATCAGTGAGTGCATACCATGTATGTCTTTCTGTGATTGGGTTAGCTCACTCAGGATGATATTTTCCAGTTCCAACCATTTGCCTACGAATTTCATAAAGCCGTTGTTTTTGATAGCTGAGTAATATTCCATTGTGTAGATATACCACATTTTCTGTATCCATTCCTCTGTTGAAGGGCATCTGGGTTCTTTCCAGCTTCTGGCTATTATAAATAAGGCTGCGGTGAACATAGTGGAGCACGTGTCTTTTTTATATGTTGGGGCATCTTTTGGGTATATGCCCAAGAGAGGTATAGCTGGATCCTCGGGCAGTTCAATGTCCAATTTTCTGAGGAACCTCCAGACTGATTTCCAGAATGGTTGTACCAGTCTGCAATCCCACCAACAATGGAGGAGTGTTCCTCTTTCTCCGCATCCTCGCCAGCATCTGCTGTCACCTGAGTTTTTGATCTTAGCCATTCTCACTGGTGTGAGGTGAAATCTCAGGGTTGTTTTGATTTGCATTTCCCTTATGACTAAAGATGTTGAACATTTCTTTAGGTGTTTCTCAGCCATTCGGCATTCCTCAGCTGTGAATTCTTTGTTTAGCTCTGAACCCCATTTTTTAATAGGGTTATTTGTCTCCCTGCAGTCTAACTTCTTGAGTTCTTTGTATATTTTGGATATAAGGCCTCTATCTGTTGTAGGATTGGTAAAGATCTTTTCCCAATCTATTGGTTGCCGATTTGTCCTAACCACAGTGATTTTGTAGATGTGTATATGCACCTAGGACAAATAAAATATATTTTGTATACACCAAGCATGAGGCTTTCAGGAACTTTGAGATGAGACAACAAAATCTTCACTGATGAAACATTTTGAGACAGGCACAAGACCCTATCTCATTGTCATCCTAAAAGTCAAAACTAATGGGAAGGTAAAGAATGTTTCTCACATTTTATTGGAATCTCATTAAACTGTTCACTGGGGAAGCAGACACAGCAGACCTCCATTCAGAACTCCTGAAATCTCTGCAAGGTTTCTCATGTGACCTCTAGTAACTTTAAAAGATTATTGTGGAGGTTGGGGATTTAGCTCAGTGGTAGAGTGCTTGCCTAGCAAGTGCAAGGCTCTGGGTTCGGTCCCCAGCTCCGAAAAAAAAATATTATTGTACATTGACCACATAAAAGTCATAAAACCAAAAGGAAATTGAAAGCCAGAGGCATTGGTTTGTACAGTAGACACAGTATTTCTCCACAAACTCCAGGAAGTTCTTCCAGACTTTAACTGCTTGTGGCATCCTTCTGGCTGTCCAAGAAAATGGGACGGGATGGGATAGGGTAAGGTGGGGTAGGGTGGGATGAGATGTGGTGGGGTGGGATAGATGATCATATAGGCATGGTCTATACCACACCCAGGCCTGGATGTCTTTTTTTGGAAGCATATCACTAGCCACTAAATATGCTCTTCATTTTCTTTGTTTCCAAATCACAGCATATACCCTGATACAAGGAGAAATTTCTAAACTAATAAAAAGCATTAATTTAATTTCAGCAAAGCCAAAGAAAACACAAACAGCATAATGCTAGCCTTATTAACATATATGTGCAGATTTAAATGGACCCTCTTTCACTCCCAGATCTAATAATGAAGTTGTATAACACTTCTGCAGTAAATACAACATCAAATTACCTGCACATCTTATGATTACTGTAATTATTTTTAGGGCTTTTTTGACCTATATAATATAACCTTTGGTAGAAAAATCAGTAAAATTATTTAGAAGGCAGAGATTAGTGGTTATATTTTTTTCACTATGAAAAATGTACTAAAACTAAAATAGTAAAAGAGCTGTCAAAGATAAATAAACAAAAACTCAAATACAGTGTAACTTTGTAACTAAATCCCTCTTAAAATAATCAGATTACTTTAATCCTATACTCTGATGTTTACCCTTACCTATTACCATATTTGTGAAATCTGAACTTCTCTAAGCTTCCAGGTAAGACTGTGCATTTTGGTAATTATCTTTCTTTGGATTAATCTCTTGAAGATCTACACCCTTAGGTATTACTTAAGCAAATTATGATCGTTCATGGCTATGATTTTACGTTTTCTGAACCACAACCAGATGACATACATGAAGCTATACTTGTTGTAATAGTGTGGCTTTTGGCAAAGCTTGGTCTGTGTATATGGAAAGTGTTCTTGGATATTGACATACTCAACCTCTGGCACTGTTGCTATTGGGAAGAAGTTGTACATTTGAACACAGTAAGCACTCCCTTGCCTAGCATCTCAGGAACAGAGGTCAATGGAATATGGTTTACTTCAGTCAATAATTTACTGCAGAAGGAAAATAATTATAGAGTCCAGACCTGGGGAGGTGGAGATTGCAATGACCACATAAACCCCTTAAACTAATACTAAAATCTAATTTTAAAACATTTTATATTCTCTAGTAATATGAAAAATAGTGGGGTTCTAGCTAATAATAAAAGAAATTAAACCAATAGAGTGCATGTTTCAGATGCACAAAGCCCTAGGACAGTTCCCATCAATCACACAAGAAACATTTGTAAAGAAATACTAAGAAATTAGCGATGCCATCTTTGATTTGTTTGTTTTTTTTTTATTTTGTGTCTTTCAGGACAGATTTACCTCAGTATCCTACCATAGCAAGGATGTCTGAGTCACTGGGGATAGTGCACATCCAAAGAAGATCCTGATTGCTAATTTTCAGCATTACCTTGAATGAGAACCATGTAGACTAGACCAATTCAATTTCATGTCCAACACAAAATGAATAGAAACTTCTAGCGCTGAAGTATTCCTGAGCTGACTGCTGTATTCAGGTGCCTTGTCCTGGCTCTTAGATATCTCAGTGTCTTAGAAACTCTAGACAACACGGTCACAAAAATATTGAAGAATTTAGTTCGTATCTATACATTATCTAAGAACAGATCCTTTGCTAGACATATAGCTCTCAAAGAGCCCTTAAAGCTGAAACAGCAATTGTAGTATTACCACCACAAACCCATTTGTGTTATCAATTTATTTATGAAACAATGAGCAAATGCGCTGTTACGTTTTGCTAATGGGAGAACACAGAAATAAAAGCTAAGAGACTTATCTGCTCTTGTCACTTGATTTACATTAAACAGAATATAGCCTGTCTCAAAACAGCGATGCCCCCCCCCAATCCTTTGTTCTAATTCTAATTAAGACATGATTTCAAGCCCTAGTATTTGGTTGAAGCCATACTTCATAAAGGTTGGCAAACATCTCCACTAAGAAATATCATCTTGAATGATGACCTCTTTAATTCTACCCTTGACCTGAATGAGGAGCCCTTTGAGCTGACTGGATTGTTGGCCTTTTAACCAGATTTGAGCAAATGAAGGCAGTTCCATGCTGTGAACCTTGATATATTTTTATGAGAAACTAGAGATATTAACATTTACTTAAACTATCATGTTCCATTATCAACATTCATCTTTCCTTATGAAAATGAAAGCTTGGCTTAGGCCTGACTCTGGGTCATAGTTTTAGATCTAGAGTCCAAAGACGCAGGAACTAAATGGTCAAGGAATTAACTTGGGCAAGAAATGTGTTAGAGTCAAGTGATTCTGGCTATAGCTGTCCACCAAGTATTGCCAGTTGCAGATAAGTCTGTGCAGTAAATAACTTCACACCACTCCCTATGTAATATGAATTATCCTCCTGTAGAATTATAATGAGGACCTAACACAGCAGCTTTATTAAATAATGAATGCAATTCTGTGGAAAGTACTTATAAAAATAGAATTTTTAATTATTTAAAACTGATATTCTGTCATTTATTTAACAAAGTATTGACCATGTCCTCATTAGGGCAGTTGTTAGCATTTCTTACTCATTATTCTTTTTTTCCCCCATCTTTATTAAATGGGGTATTTCTTATTTACATTTCAAATGTTATTCCCTTTCCCGGTTTCCATGCCAACATCCCCCTACCCCTACCCTTCCTCTTCTATATGGGTGTTCCCCTCCCCATCCTCCCCCCACTACTGCCCTCCCCCCAAGAATCCTGTTCACTGGGGGTCCAGCCTTGGCAGGACCAAGGGCTTCCCCTTCCACTGGTGCCCTTACTAGGCTATTTATTGCTACTTATGTAGTTGGAGCCCAGGGTCAGTCCATGTATAGTCTTTTTTAATTATTTAAAACTGATATCCTATCATTTATCGAACAAAGTATTGACTGTGTCCTCATTAGGGCAGTTGTTAGCATTTCTTACTCATTATTCTTAACTATATTGGTTATAGATACAAATTTTCATACAAATGTACAAGTAGGAGAACAACCAATGTTGGGATAGATTATTGATTCCCAAATCAAAGCACGTGTAAGAAGCACTTGCAGGGTTTGCTCAAATTATTCAATCTGAGTTTTGCCAATAGGTATGGGGTGCAGCCTGAGAATGTATTTTTGTAAGTTCCCAGGGTCTACTTCATAGCACATCATGCCCAGCCCTTGTATGCAGTGGAAACCAGAGTTGACATAGGTTAACGCATTGTCTCCATTGAGAGAATCACTGAGGCCAATGTCAAAGACAAAGCCATCAGGCAAGAGTAGTCCCCAGCCTTCCCTACCCGACCCTGGAAGTGTCTCAGCCAGAGCAATAACAAAGGTGAAATAAAGGAAGTGATATAAATAGCAAAGGAGGAGGTGAAAGTACCTTCATTTGCAGGAAATACAGTGCTATAGGCAGGAGATCCCCCCAAGATACCACACTGAACAAAGTAGAACATACAAAATCCACACCCAAAAAATCAATAGGATTTATCTATACCAAAGACAAGCTTTCTGAAAAAGAAACTAGAAAAGCAATTCCATTAAAAATAGTCTCCCAAATAATCCTGGAATATATCCAACTAAGAAGTGGAAGTCTTAAACAATGAAATATTTAAAACAGAAAAATAAAAATAAAGATGGGACTAGAACATAGAACAACTTTCCGTGTTTAGGGATTTTGAGGATGAAAATGGTCAAGTATCCATCCTAACAAAGCCACCTATAGAACTAGTGTATTTCCTACCAGACTCTCAAAACAATTCTTCACAGAAATAGAAGATAGAGCCTTAAACTCAGGTGAAAATCTAAAATATTTCTAGAAAAATACTACTCTTCAGAGATATGGTAATAAAATGAAATTATGAAATTCGCGGGCAAATAGCTTAAGCTAGGAATAAGCACTTTGTATGTAACCTAGACCCAGAAAGACAAACATCACATGTGTTCTCCAATTTATATCTTAACTTTGAATGTATATATATATATATGTATATATATATATATCCATATGTGTGTGTGTGTGTGTGTGGCATTTGAAATAGCCATAGAGGTCAGGAAATTTAAAAGAAGCCATGGGTGGGACTTTCATAAAAGGGAAGAGAGCAAAGTGACATAAAGGGAGAAAGGGGAGTAATGGAACAGAAAGTTTTAAATGGATTGTGGGCTGGAGAGCTGTGTAAAGAAGAGATCTTGATTAGGGTTAATTAACACTAAAGACCTTCTGAAAAACTAATATGGACTATGTCTGCCAAAGTTTCCTGAAATATAAACATATACATATATTTAAATAGGTTATATGGTTCCGTAAGCAGCAATATCACAACCAGATTAACAAACAAAAGACCAGTTCCAGGAATACATTACCTTTTTGTAGAGCTGTTGGCTAGTGAGGTCCCATAGACATCCAAACGTTAAGATTATCTCCACTGCTCTTCGTTATTCTCCAGAACTTAACAGTAAGTAAGGCCATGTTTGAGTCATAGAGTATGCATGAATCAAGCTGGTATTGACTTAAGAGATTCATCCCTTTCAGCTAGCTCTCATGGTACTAGAACATATAAACATACATTTATTTATTTACTTGTTTGTTCATTTATTTATAGAATAAACAGTTTGCCCCAATTCATGGGAGATGTATTGCAACATCCTCAAGAACATTTTAAACTATAGAATAGTTATGAACCTTGTCAATTTTGTGTAGTAAATAGTAAATTATTATAATTGCAATGTTCTGCTCCAGTAAATGTTATCTGAATGCATGTATCTTGTGATGACGAGACAAGACAACGCCTTTGAAATGAAAAACACAGAAGGGAACAACTAAGTCCTGCCATGTTCTCCTCCTTAGCTTTGCAGCATGTGACCCAATGGCAAAACCAGCATGATTCTTTTTTTTCTTAAAAACTTCAGAGATAAAAGACCTCTTCCTGGCACTCATTCATGATTTTGCTCCATAATTTCATAAAGAACTTTTCACGTTTCTTTTAATTACTTCAATATTTCACTCATATACTAAAATAATAATTCTTGAATGCCAGGAACTACTCTTAAATCTTGTTTGTAATTTTCTACAGATTATGAGACAAATGAGTGCCCAAGGTTTAAGAGGATGATGTACATGTAAATAGAATAGAATAAATGAACTGTCCATCATACACTATGAAGACTTACTCCTTTGAATGAACCTGTATCAAACTTTTGGAAAACATCAAAGAGCAATGTATGAGTTCTTTAAAGTTCTTTTTAGCAAACTTTGCAAGAGATAAAACCAAAGTCTTTATATACAATTCCCACATAAGAAGACTCTTAAATGGGAACTTCCCACTGTAGGTGGAAATGCTTCATAATTCCTAAGGGAGTTTTTGTTTTGGTTTGTTTTGACATAATATTGATGCCTATTCAGATCGGCTTAAGAGGAGAGAAGTGTAGGGAGAAGAAAGTTTTCAAACTTGATTAAACTATGTCTTCTCAATGCTTTTTTTGTTCTACCAACTTACTCTATGTGAGCCATTACCAGGAAGAAGAAACTGTATTCCAAGTGCTGTATCTAGAATGTGAAGCAGAAGAGAAGAAAATCCCTCTTCTAGTGCCTTTCTTTAGATTGAAGTTATCCTACATCCAAGAAACCTCTCAAACTTCCCCCTTCTTCCAGTGGACCTAAGCTGAGTTCATGCTTGATTAGGACTCTCTCTTTGTTTTTATATTTATATTTTGTTGTTGTTCAAAACATGTATTTTCTGAATTTCCAAAGGGTCTTTTTCTGAATTACTGACTTGTGAGAAATACCAGCTTTGAACTCAAATTTAGTCCACCCACAAAGTAAGAGGAGGAATCCAATTCCCCTGAGCCACTGTGCTATGTAGGCAAGGAGTAAATTTCTGGTGAGCATCAAATACTGCTATAAGTGGAGCTAAAGAAATGTCTGGTGGAGAGGCAACTGTCTACTACAGAAAACCTCAGACCTTACGCTGGATGGCTCCAGTGTAAGAACAATTGAAGAACCTTTGACATCCTGACACTACCTTTGCCCTCATAGATATTCTCCATCCTTTGACTGTAAGTGTACACTTCATAGGTTCAAAATGCCGATGCTTCCCGCTGCAATGGCACTCATGAGGTCCAGTGGCCAGTTTGCTAGCTGCTTTTCCTTTGATGACTGGAGACATAGGAGTTGCAGGTAGCATTCCTCCCTCCCCATTACCTGATAGGAAAAATCACACAAGGGTCAGACAGTACATTAATGATTCAGGAACATTTTGGTAACTTTCCTGAGGAATAAAATATATTGGGCTTGGGAAATAGTAGGTAAAGGAACCTGCCATTATGCTTGATTGTATGAGTTCAATGCCCAGGATGCACACAAGGGAGATAGGGAAGTAACTGGCCTCCACAAGCTTTTCTCTGATCATACTCATACCATGGCACATGCCATACACACACACACACACACACACACACACACACACACACACACACACACACACGAATAATTAAAATTAACATACTAGTTATCTTTCAAGTAACTTTCTGGTGTCATGTCTCTGCTCCTAAAAGTCTCCTCTACTGCACTGTGCAGGGATGTCACCCATTAAATTAAGGGAAAGTCGTCCTGAACACTATGCTCAAGTGACACAAGATTTGCAGATAAAACACCCATAAATCTGTTCACAATTTATGCTTTCAGGCTGTCTACAATCCCATGTTGTTTGTTTCCCCATAGCTGTTTCATACAGGATTGTATATCATACCCTTGAGGTAAATATTTCGCTAAAAACTGATTTGTGGTATGAGTCAGCAAGTGTTTTATAGGCATTGGCAATTCTGTTGTATGAGATACTTTTTCTTTAAGTACTGACTTTACATGAATTGAGATTGGATTCTGGTGCCTGAGTTATCTCATTCAGGATCATACTGTTCATAAATTTAAGAATTAGAATACGTGTCGCTCGTATTTTATTACACTGAGTGAGGATACCCAGGCAAAGAAGTCAACTGCTGTATTTCCCTCTTACATGTAGATTCTAGTTTTGCTAACTTTCTGTGCTTAAGTATGGTATCTGTAGGCTCTGGGAATAAATAAAGGATCCAAGGGAAAGCAGGGCTAAGGTGTTATATAAACGTAGATGGAAGAAATACAATGTAAGGGTTGGAAAGTTTACACCAGGATGTCTAGGGTGAGAGAATAGGCTGGAGAGACAAAAACCCAAGGATATATAAAAATCCATATAGAAAATAAAGAACTACTCTTATGATAAATTAAAAATATGCTTTTTAAAAATCGTGTGAATACAGACAGAATACGGCAAATATATAGGCGAATGCCAGCAGCAAACCACTGAACTGAGAACGGGACCCCCGTTGAAGGAATCTTAGAAAGGACTGAAAGAGCTTGAAGGGGCTCGAGACCCCATATGTACAACAATGCCAAGCAACCAGAGCTTCCAGGGACTAAGCCACTAACTAAAGACTATACATGGACTGACCCTGGACTCTGACCTCATAGGTAGCAGTGAATAGCCTAGTAAGGGCACCAGTGGAAGGGGAAGCCCTGGGTCCTGCTAAGACTGAACCCCCAGTGAACGTGATTGTTGGGGGGAGGGCGGTAATGGGGGGAGGATGGGGAGGGGAACACCCATATAGAAGGGGGTGGAGAGGTTAGGGGGATGTTGGTCTGGAAACCGGGAAAGGGAATAACAATTGTAATGTAAATAAGAAATGCCCAATTTAATAAAAATGGAGAAAAAATTGTACATTAAAAAAATTGTGTGAACAGAAGTTTGAATTGATGGATAATAATATCCCCCAAATTCAAAGGATTTTGTTTTGTGTTGTTGTTGTTGTTTTTTAAGACAAAACCTCACTCATAGCACAAGCTAGCTTGGAACTTACCAGGTAGACCAAGCTGGCCACAGACTCACAGCTATTCCACCTGCCTCTGCCTCCTAAGTGCTGGGATTAAAGGTGCCCAGCAGTCACAAGTTTCTAAATGAAAATGCCAATGCCACACACGGTATCTCCCTATGATCGGATAGCCCCCAGGGGTTCCCAAAACGATATCGCTCCTGTTCTTGGCCCCACACCAGAACTAGATGATAGCATCCTATAGTTAAAGACACTCTTCAGATCTCTACTCTTTGGATCAAGACATAGATAAACCAAGCTGGAAATGAGCTGGAAGATTCCTCCTCACTGGCTGCCATTCATAATGGTAGATGGTGGTATGCAAATTGCTCGGGGAGAAAAGCTATCAAAGGTATTGGATTATCAAAGAATAACCCAAATTTGTCTGTGGTTACCATGCATATATCATGTATACGAGCCTGCATGCAACATTATGGATCTGCCAGGCAAGATATAGCCAGTACTGCACTGATAGGACTGTTTTGTGAAGGGGGGAATACCCAACCATTTTCTGATTACATTCAACCTTGCTCTATGGGCAAGAATACATACTGAAGCCTATAGTTGATACGCTCACAGGTTCTAGTTGTATAGTGGTTATAGATATTATATTACATAGAAATGTAGCTGGTCTGCTTCCCAAATATTCATGGTTTTGCCCTTAAAATAGTTCTGCTCTCAACCTTAGTCAAAACAGCTTCATTTTGCAATAACTAATCAAGGGGCTGAGAAAACTGACTTTTGAGTGCTCAACCATAAATTATACAAGTATATAGCCCTCCTCCCCCTGTAAAGCCCAAGGAACATAAGGGAAGAAGAGGCCAGAGGGTAAGAGCCAGGGGACAGGGACAATGCTATGAAACACTGTCTTCTGGGAATGCCATGGCCATTGTAGTCAGAACATACAGCTACAGATCCTTGCAGAATAGTTGCACAAAGAGAGAGAGAGAGAGAGAGAGAGAGAGAGAGAGAGAGAGAGAGAGAGAGAGAGCTATGAAAGGAGGAGATGACCTAATTGTGAAGAAGAAGGAGTCACTGGAAACGGAAAGGGGATAAGAAAGAACAGGGCAAACATGATCACTGATTTTACACATGTATGAAACTTTTGAAGAGCACACTAAAATGCATTTTCTCATTTGACAACAGTCACAAAATGTCCTAATCAAAACATTCCAATTGACTATGCAAATAGAAGCAAATCGAGGGAAATCAAGTAGTTAATGACTGATCTCTTTTTCTTATTTAGCCAACCCCTAATTATGAGAAATAATTGCTTAGTTTCAGTTGGGCTTTCCTCATGAGTACTTTCACAAATTCTTCAGAATAGTTCTCTTTTTATTTATATATTTTTTGAAATATATAGATATATAGATAAATATAAAGTCAAATGTATTCAAGAAATGTTTACAATCCCAGTTCTTTACTCTCATTACATGTGACTGTTGCTAAGTTGTCCTTGATGTCTTCACTCAGCGTGGGATTTGGGGCAAGTTCTAACTAATCAGCCATTGTTTTCAGACATTTTAGCAGTCTGAAGGAAAGGGGTATTTTACCCATGTCACTGGCAAAAGAAGAGAGTCCAATTAATACTACATAGGCCTCAAGCAACAGGTAGACTTATTTCCAGGCATGACATTGGGTCAAGAATAAGATGCTGCCACTTACCAAGCTTGACTGCTTTATAAATAGCATTTGTCAGCCAAGAGAAACAAGGTATGTACTAAAACACAGTAGTGAAATACATTACTTTGTATACTAATTTTAAAATAAATGAAAATGGCATTTGCTAAAAGTAATTATGTGATAGCCATGAAGAGAAAAAAAAAAGGTCTTGCAATAGAGGTTCACAGCTATGCCTGTAAAACATAGAAAATGCAGGAATTTTCAAGAAAAGTAATAAACTAAAAATACGGCCTCTCATGTCCAAACACACAGTTATGCATAAGATTCTGATGATAACCTTTATCCCACTTGAAATAACCATTTATTCTTATGTTTCACATACCTTTTTAATTTTTCTGAATGTTACAAATCAACATATATTGACATCCATTCTCTAACAATGTGATTTTGTTTTTATTTTCAGGTATTATTAAGAACTCTTAGAAGAAGACACAAAGTTATTAGGATAAAGCTATTAGAAACTCAATCACATACCTTTATCTTTCTCCTAACATAATTTCCTCTTTCAATTTATCTGACATTCAGGTATCTTTGCCTTACTAACAAGATAATGGTTTTGCTAGCAATCATATAGCTTCCAGGAATATATATATATATATATATAGATATAGATATAGATATAGATATAGATATAGATATAGATATAGATATAGATATAGATATAGATATAGATATAGATATAGATATAGATATAGATATAGATATAGATATATTCCTTTTACTCTTCCATTTCAAACAGCTTTTTACACTAAATAAATACATTTTTATCTGTTCTTCTTTCCCCCTCAGAAGGCTAGCACTGTCTACATCAGCTTATTCTGCCTTTCCCCAGCTAAACGGGATCCTTTTCCTTCAGATGTGATGTGCCTCCCTCAGCAGGAGACATTAGCCTAAGACCCTTCAGCTTCTGATGCTCTAGAGGTCTTGATTTCAATTTTTTACTTCTGACTTTTCTATCTGCTAGGCCCACACGTGCACTTCCAGCATCTGGCATCTGCTTCTAAGTTGTAAAATACCCACGGTGAACCCAGGCCTAGTGCCAATGTTGAGGGAAAAAACCAGAGTTTTGCACATTTTTCTAGTTAGATAAAAACACCACTTATTTTCAATATTTCATATCTTTTCTTTTATTCACACTTTTTAATTAGGTGTTAGAAGCATCAGCTCTACTACTTGTTTTCATGTTCCTGACAAGACAGCGGCTTAGCTCTGTGGAGGCCAATTACTCCTTGTAACACATAGCTCAGTTGAGTCAGGTGATTCTTGCAATATCCCCAAAACCACTGACAACTGACATCCAGAGCACGACTCCTATGAATCATTTCTTTTGGCTCATCCTGCTCTGTGTCAAACAAACAAACAAAACAAAACAAAAGAACAAAACAACGACAAAAAACAAAAAACTATTATCTTAAGAGGTAAGAGGCAGAGTTCTGTGAGTCATTTTGTCCAACTATCTAAAAAGATAGTAAGAACACCAAATTTGTAGCCCATTGGTCACAAGATTAGATGGTCTGAGAATTATGGAACCTGAAGTTGCTGTGTGAATTGAAAATAATCTTGGAAGTACTATGCTCTTAGCTTTGGGAACTTGACCCAGCTCTAGGTAGAGTTGCACTGAGAAGGCTCTGGTTGCTAATGAGTGACCCTTCAGCCATCGTCACTCTTCTTTTACTGAAAAGAGACACCGTGACCAAGGAACCTCTTCTAAAGGAAAGCATTTAATCAGAAGTTTCCTTAAATTTTCAAAGCTGTAATCTATTCTCATCATGACAAGAAGTATGGTGGCAGGCAGGCATGGGGCTGAGAAGTTACGTTTTGATATTTAGAGAAACATAAGGAGAAGCACTGGGTGTAGCTTTGTCTTTTGAAAACTCAAATCCCACCCTTGGTGACACACTTCCTTCAAGACCACACCTCATTATCCTCCCTAAACAGTTTTACTAACTGAAGACCCAGTACTCAAGCATATGAGCCTGTAAGGGGAGTTATTCTCGTTCAAACCACCATACCTTGTGATTCTTCTCAAAGAAATAATGTTTAAGATATTTGTCCTTGAAGCACCATCTGGCTTTAGCCTCTTCTTCCACCCACTCTTCCTCCTCTTCCTCCTCTTCCTCCTCTTCTTTTGTCCTGTTTCTGGGAATCTCCTTACCAAAGGACCACTCACAAGTTAAAAGTGGCCTCACTAAATTAGCCGACCTAAGTTTTTTTTCCCCATTTACATTACATTCTCCTTCTCATATGATCAACTATTGTTGCATTAGAAAGGTTTGTTCTTTGTAACTACCTAAGCTCTCATGGAACCCCTATAGATGACATTCTTGGGGACAGAAAGCAATAACGATCCCCCAATACAGTAATTTTCAACACATAAAATAATTTCTTATAGATTCAAAAGCCCTGAAGCCATTCTTGTTCCTCCCACCCTTGCTCCTCTCACTGCAGTTTTAAGCGGAAAGTCAGTAATTTCCTTTCCTAGGCTCAGAGCAAACAGTCCCCCATCCCAATCTTCAGAAAAGAGCTCTAAAGAACATAGTAAGAATGACAGGAGCTTCCATTGCAAAATAATGTCTGTCTCCAGGGCTCATTCAAATCCCTAAAGGAATGCATCCAAGACTATTCTGGGAATGATCATGTAAGCCATCAAAACTGTTGACAACCCCCATTCTGACCCTACCCATTTGAATGGAGGCATCTATGTTTCCACCTAATGCCAAACAGATGGGCAATAACTTTGCTGTAATTTTCCTCCATATTGCACACACTGGCTGGTTTTGTGTGTCAACTTGACACAAGTTAGACTCATCAGAAAGGAAGGAGCCTCAGTTGAGAAAATGCCTTCATATGATCCAGCTACAAGGCATATTTTCAATTACTGATCAATAGATGTGGGCCTAGCTCATGGTGGATGGTGCCATCCCTGGGCTGATGGTCCTGGGTTCTACAAGAAACCAAGCTTAGAAAGCCATGTGCAGCTAGCCAGTAAGCAGCACCCCTCCCTCCATGGCCTATGTATCAGCTCCTACCTCCAGGTTCCATCCCTGCATGAGTTCTTGTCTTGACTTCTTCCAATAACGGAAGTGTAAGTTAAATAAACCCTTCCCTCCCCAACTTCCTTTTGGGCCATAGTGTTCAT
The DNA here is from genome assembly GCF_021556685.1 of Rattus norvegicus. Classification (NCBI taxonomy): domain Eukaryota; kingdom Metazoa; phylum Chordata; class Mammalia; order Rodentia; family Muridae; genus Rattus; species Rattus norvegicus. The sequence goes on from NC_141553.1 coordinate 45,334,285, forward strand.
CACAGCCATAGAAACCCTAACAAAGACATTTTGATTTCTCTTTTATGCATGTTAATAAATGTGTCTCTTTTTTTTGCCTATTTAGTCACAGTCAGTATATTCCTGAGACCCTCCAGAGGACACAGGAGAAATTCCACATTACCCCAACAGTATCAGGGCTAGAAACAGGCGTATCCTCACCCTCACAAGCAATGTGGAACAGCTTGATTGTTATTACAACATTGAGAAAGATAAGCAACAGCCAGCTATGACCACCACAAAAGTCCCATCATTAGATGGTCTCACCTACTTTTAGATCACAAGAGTTAGGGCAAACATTTCCTTGTTCCCTACTAACCCAGTCTTCAACCTTTAGATAACGAGCTTTACGAAAGCATCAGAACTCCTTTCATCTCCAAGTTTGCACTTCTGTCCCTTGAACCTACTTTGACACACACACAACCCACATGCCACATATACCCTTCGGATTTCACGAAGGCAGAAGAGCAGACACACCGAGCCTTTCATTCAGTCAGAGGTGGCATCGACTCCTTCAGGGATGAGTACCTACGAGATGGATAAATATGTCGTCGTGATTATTCAAAGTATGACAAGTTGTTAATTGAGTAAAACCACTGTCTCTGATTCTCTTGCACTACATCTTATCCGTGGAAAGAAAAAAAAACAATAAAAAAATCAATAAATCAACAGAGTTGGGAAGGAAACAGTGCAGGAAGACATAATGTGATGTAAAAAATGAGCAGAGGTCTCACTGCCTCTACCCCAGCTCACTGTAAAAACTGCACCTGATAACTAAAATTTCCCTCACAGAATTTAACAGGATGATAAACACCCAAAAATGCTCTCTCTTCTTGTACTTCACTGCCTCTCTTGGTATCAGGAATGAGTAAGCAGTAGCTATAAGGTCATTGGCAAACAACTTAACTAGATGCCTTTTAGTCCTCTGGGTTAGTCCCGTCTGGATCATCACAGAGACATGACGTAGCGAGTGGCTCCCCGCAAGCTTGCAAAGACAATTTGTTATTGTTATTGCCGCTCTTATTCACCTATGGGAAGCAGGATGCTGTGTGAGCCTAACCCGATACTCAGCTGTATGGCTCGGATTAGTACTCGGTCTCTCAGCGATACAACACTGAGAATTTGTTCAATCTTCCTCATCTTCGATGTTCTTATCCATAAAAGAGGGATAATAAGTGGTCCTGCCTATCAAGGTTGTTTTAAGTCAATTGGAATAATATAAAGTGTGGACCACCACATTCGATGCTAGGTACTATCAGCAGTCATCATGGTGTGGGAAGAACGAATTTAGAAAAGAAATCCCTTTTAATCCAGAACTCATGGGTTTTATATGCACCATCACTCAGCTGTGAAACCATGGTGACGGCAGGTGCCTGGTGAATATGTCGGCTCACTTATCAGAGTGACTTCACTTCTGATTTGTTTTTGCCTTACATAAAAATAAGCATTCATTCTCTCCGAGTCTGATGCCTCTTCCTGGTTAGGACAGACAAATCTGTTAGTGTGTATCCAGGCACCAGCAGAGAACTAAGTTGTCACAGGGTGTCTCTTCTAGAGTGAGGCTGCTGGTTGTATCATGTAATAAGTGACTGTATTACAAATCTACATCCAACCAATTCCACTGTCTCAGATGCATCAAGTCCAGTGTCCTCTGAACCATGTTCAAACCTGGCTCTACTGGTGGCCTTGGTGATGCCTCCAAATACCAGTTACCTTTCATATAGAAGGGCAACTACAAATTACAGTTCCTCACCCACAATGCTTGAGGGGGGATGTATTGTGAAATTGGGATTTTTCTCAGATTTCAAGAAGGGGAATCAGGAACCTACTATATGCTATAAAGCGCAGCAGCCAGAATTCCTACCAGTGAAGCGAGGTAAGGCTTCAACAAACACAGGATTATTTTCAGTAAGTCAAAATGATAGAAATTATTATCAGATTCTCAGCAGTTAGTTTAGAACAAGGTCAGATTCTGCTTCTAGATGATTTTTAAAAAAGAAAATGAAACGTTATTGTTAGCGACTTTGGTTGTGTTTGCGATTTAGTAGTGTAGGAGTGTAGACATGGACCAGGGAACCCTGTGTATTAATGCCTGTGCAATGTCTTGGGAAACCATCAGGCAGGCTATCCTTACAGTATTCCCAGTATACAGGCCACAGCCTTTGAATTAGGTGTGTTTGCAGCTCAGGACCACTCACAGCTATAGAAACTAATGCAGCGGATTTCTTTCACACAGCAAATCCTCATGAAATTGTCTCTTTCCATCTCCTACTGAATAACTCCTTTGACATCTCATTCTTTTTACTCTGTGTAAATTGCTTGACTCTTCAATAAAATCACTCCCTTGTATTCTCCAAGCATGTTTGCCCTGCCTTTCACCAGTCAAAAGCTCTCAGTCTTGGTTCAATTCTATCTCCTACCTCTCTTTGGTTTTCACTTACAGTACTCTAGTTTCTTCGTTTTCTCAGTCAATCTCCTTCCTTCAAATCTCTTCAAACCTATGCTATGATATCATCTCCTTTATCATACCAAGGAAACTGGTATCATGTAATAAGTGACTGTATTACATAATCTACCAATCAGTTACCCAGTGTGAGACTAGGCATAATTAATCTCTTCTAAATAAGACTGGAATGTAACATCATTGAGTTTTCTTGAGATGTTTATTTATTTGTTTGTTTGCTTGCTTGTTTTTACACTCCAGACTTCATTCCCCCTCTAGTCCACACCCCAACTGTTGCATATCACATACCTCCTCCTGGCCTGCCTCCTCTCCTGTCTCCACATGGATGTCCCCACCCCACCTAGCCCACCAGACCTCTAAACTTTCTGGGGCCTCCAGTCTTTTGAAGCATCTTCTCTGACTGAACCCAGAGCGGGGAATCCACTGCTGTATATGTGTATGCTGCCTGGTTGGTGATCCAGAGATCTCCGGGAGGGTAGGTTAATTGAGATTGCTGGCCCTCCTCCTCAGCTTCCTCCAGTTTTTACCTAATTCAACCAGAAGGATCAGCAGCTTCTGCTCATTGATTGGGTGCACATGTCTGCATCTGACTCTTTTACCTGCTTGTTGAATCTTCTGGAGGGCAGTCATGATAAGTCCCTTTTTGTGACACCTCATAACCTCAGCAATGGTGTCAGGTGTTAGGGCCTCCCCTTGAGATGGATCCCACTTTGGGCCTATCATTGGACCCTCTTTTCCTCAGGTTCTTCTCCATTTTCATCCTTGAAGTTCTTTCAAACAAGAATTATGGTTCAGAGTTTTGACTGTGGGATAACAGCCCCATCCTTCACTTGATGCCTTGTCTTTCTCCTGGAGGTGGATTCAATAAGTTTTCTCTTTCCACTGTAGGGCCTGTCATCTAGGGCCTCCCCCTCTTTGAGTCCTGAAGATCTCTCACTTCCCAGGTCTCTGGTACATTCGAGAGCATCCTACCAACCTCCTTCATCCTGAGGTCACCTGTTTCTATTCTTTCTGCTGGCCCTCAGGGCTTCAGTCCTTTCCTGCCACCCAATACCAGATCATGTTTCCCTCTCCTAACCCCCCACCCATATCGCTTCTCCCTCCCCTGTCTCTCCCTCCCTACCCCCTTATTGTTGCTTTCTTCTTCCTCCCCAGTGAGACTAAGGCGTCCTCACTTGGGCCATTCAGTTTGTTGACCTTTATAAGTTCTGTGGACTTTATCTTGGGTATTCTCTACTTTTAAATTTTTTTTACTATTATCCACTTATTGGTGAGAACATACAGGGCATGTCCTTTTTGGGTCTGAGTTACCTTACTCAGAATGCTATTTTCTAGTTCCATCCATTTGCCTGCAAGATTCAGGATGTCCTCAATCTTAATACATGAGTAGTATTCCATTGTGTAAATGAACGACATTCTCTGTATCCATTCTTCTGTCATGGGACATCTGGGTTGTTTCCAGCTTTTGGCTATCACAAATAAGGCTGCTATGAACATAGTGAGACATGTGCCCCTGTGGCATGGTGGGGCATCTTTTGGGTTTATTGCCAAGAGTGGTATTGCTGGGTCTTTAAGTGGGTCTATTTCCAATTTTCTGAGGAACCTCCAAATTGAATTCCAGAGTAGTTGTTCCAGTTTGCAATCCCACCAGCAATGGAGGAGTGTTCCTCTTTCTCCACATTTCACCAACACGTATTGTCACCTGAGGTTTTGATCTTGGCCATTCTGACTGGTGTAAGGTGGGGTCTCAGGGTCATTTTGATTTGCATTCCTCTGATCACTGAGGACTCTGAACATTTCTTTAGGTGCTTCTCAGCCATTCAAGATTCCTCTGTTTATTTTCTACATCTATTCTGCTATCATCCAATCTTAGTGCAAACGATTCCTCAATCTCTGCTGGGATGTTTATTGGGGACTTTAAACTCAAGCTAATCAAAACTAGACTTTTCATCCCCTACCTACAGCAAATCTGCTCCTCCCATGGTCTTCTTCATCATAACAAACAGCACCTTCAGTTTTATAGCCGCTCAAATCTTAAAACCTTACCTTAACTTTAATTTCTCTTCTCTCCCCCAATATACATCACAATCTATCAGCAATTCCTATTGATCCTACCTTCAGCACAAATTCAGACAGGAAGTGTTACAAGCAACTCCAATACAGCACCCTAATCTAAGATAGCATCTCAGGCTGTTGCTATAGCAACCCAGCTCTCGTGCATGACTTCTTTCTTGCCCTTACTGCTTACTTCTAATCAGTCACCACAGTGATGCTTTCAATGCATCTCGATCCATATTCTCTTCTGCTCAATGTGTACAGAGTAAAAGACGAAGTTCTGGCAAAGTCCCGAGAGTCAAGGCCCCAGTCCCTCTCTGAGCCTGCTGCTGTGACTCTGTTTACTATTTTACAGCCATACTTGTCTTCTTGTCATTCCAGAGTGCAATTTCCATTTCCAGCAGAAACCCCATTCTCAGGATCCCAATGTGCCTTGCTCCATTAAGTCTCAGTAGAGTCCTGCTTTGACCTCCTGATTAATATCTTCCCATGGAATCACCTCACTCCTGTCTCTTTGATTTTTCCCACTCCGCTTTCCACTCTCGAACACAACATGTATTTTCCCTATTTGGCACTTGTATAATAAATGTTAAAATATAAGGCGGTTCATAGAGGGTGGTAGTCCAGCCATTTGGCACATTTTTTCTACAGGCTAAAATGTATTGGATAAATTTGAAAGTAGGAACCATGCTGATTTTTTAATATATGTATGAAATTATAAGACATTTTCTGTGCGGGAAGCATCTAGGTGGCTCTCTCTTTTCTAGTCCTTAGCTTGTATTTATTGCCTTCTGGCAACAGCATTCCTTACTAGACAGACTTACAGAGTATTTGTGCAATGCATTGAGTCAAAAAGATCATCCTGACTGACTCTTTGCTACTTCACAGTTAAGGATTAGCATGCAGGGTAGATGTTGACACAGTGCTTTAATATGCTTACAATGAGAAGGAGTACAAGTCATCTGAGAAACAATTAATGATGACTAACACAGAGCCAGTGAACCCTCCCTTTACCCTCCACCCCTCCAATAATACCAGGGTTGTGCCATGCTTCTATCGGGGTGCACATAACTGCAGACACACCAGCGGTGAGTGAGAAACTATCAACATTGTGATTTCGTTCTCATATGAACACACTCTCCAAAATGATCCCTGAAACAGACCACTAAGGCAGAGTAAAAATGACTAATGCACATTGTTTTCCTTTATTTTTACTGAAATTAAGCTCAGTAGATTCCTTGATGTTCTCAAAACCAAATGCTGAAAGTTTTTAAAAATTGTTTTATTTACATCCAAAATGTTGCTCTCCCCCCCCTTCCTGGTTCCCTGTCCAGGAGTTCTTCACCTCATGCCCCCTCCCCTTTGCCTCTGAGAGGGTGCTCACCCACCCACCCAGCCACCCATCCCCCTTTCCTGAGGCATCAAGTCTACAGGATTGGGTGCATCTGCTCCCACTGAGGCCAGACAAGGCAGTCCTCTGCTCCATATGTGCTGAGGACCTTAGAGCAGCCTATGTAGGGTCTTTGGTTGGTCATCCCCAGTGAGTCCTGGGAGCTTCTCATATTCCAGGTCTCTAAGACTAAAACGTCATTTCCTTTCCCCCACCCACTCCACAGCTGCATATTTCCATTCATTCTCCTAGCCCTCACGGCCTCTCTTCTGTCATCCACATACCTATCCCTTTTCCTCTCCCCCTTCCTTCTCCCACCCATGTCCCTCCCTCTTTCTCTCTCTGGTCATTATTTTCTTCCCCCTTCTAAGTAGGATTAAAACATTCTCACTTGGCCCTTCCTTCTTGTTAAACTTCTTATGGTCTGTGGGTTGTATCATGTGTACTCTGTACTTTTGGGCTAATATCTACTTCTCAGTGAGTACATACTAGGCATGTCCTTTGGGGTCTGGGTCCCCTCACTCAATGATATTTTCTAGTTCCATCCATTTACCTGAAAAATCCATGATGCCCTCATTTTTGATAGCTGAATAGTATTCCATTGTGTAAATGTACCACATTTTCTGTATCCATTCTTCAGTTGAGGGACACCTGGGTTGTTTCCAGCTTCTCGCTATTATGAATAAGGCTGCCATGAACATAATGGAGCACGTGTCTTTGTGGTAGGGTGAAGAATCTATAGCATGTATGCCCAGGAGCAGTAACTTTGAAGATTTTTAAAAGTCTGCTTTATTGAGATAAAATTCCTTTAGAGGCTGGGGAAGTGGGTAAAGCAAATATTGAGCAAGTATGAGGGTTGAGATCAAATCCCTAGAACCCACATAAAGCCAGCAGTAGTAGGAAGCCTCTGTAGTCCTGTGAGAGGCAGAGAGTGGGGAATTCCCAGAAGCTTCAGGGCTGGCCTGGAACACTCAGAGACAAAGCTAAGGAGATCCTGTCTCAAGCAAAGTGATTAACAAGGGTCCACACAGTATTTTGTCCTCTGATCTCCATATGCAGGCTGTTATGTGTGTATGCCTACACTCCTACCCCAAATGGGTAAATACACACAAGCACACACACATACACACACACAAGCACACACACACACACACACACACACACGCACATGCACATATAGCATATACCTTCTAGTCTGACCACTTAAAATAGACAATTCATGGGGCTTTAATATATTCCAAAGTATATGCTCATTTAGCATTCCCAACACCCCCTCCCTGCCAATCATAGCCACTTTGTAAAAATAGAGCAAAATTGACAAAACATCAGGGAATCTAATAAAGAAAAAGAAAATTAAATTATTTAAGTGGTTTAAATGATCAAAATGAGACTAGAGAGGATGCCACCGAAACAAAAGAATCCCAAGGCGGTCTTATGGGCAAGCAACTCCAAGTCAACAGACTGCAGAGTTTAGAAGAGCTGGATGCAGTCCTAAAATGTGTACTCTACCAACAGTAAATGAGAACGAAGCAGAGCATGGAAACAGAAAATAATGAATGAGGAATTTAATCAGTAATATAATGTCTCCCTTAAGGGAGCAGTTCAGGATCAGACAATCTTCTATCACTCTCCAAGCATTTTTTTTAAATCAATCCATGTTATAGCATATCTCAGTGTTGCTAGGATACGGCACACCACGATGTTAAGGAAGAAAGTTTATGACAGTATTCAATTTTCAACGAATATTTGAAGAACTCAAACTTGGGATACTAGCTGTGGTTTCTAAGGCATTCCTCACTGAAAAGAAATGGGACATTTCAGTAAAGGAAGCAATTCTGATAATATTTGTGATGGTGTCTTTTTTCTATACAGATACACACAGCAAACTACACAAAGAAAAATTCTACTTTTTTCTTTCTTTCTGATATGTAAGCCATTTCCCCTTTCGTTGCATAATTGCACTGACTAGGACTTCCAATGTGTTGGCTGGAAGTGGGGCGGGAGCATTTAAGGTTAACCTCTGAGAAGGTTAGCCATGGGCTTCTCACGTATGGCTGTTTTATGCTGAAGTTCATGGCTGTTGTGTCTATTTCTTGCATTTTAAAAACATAACAGATGCTCAATTTCATGCAATTATTCTTCCGCATCTGTTGAAATGGTCCGTTTGTGCCCTTCATTTGGTGATATGGTGGTCCACATTCATTCCCTCATTTGGTGATATGGTGGTCCACATTCGTTCCTTCATTTGGTGATATGGTGGTCCACATTTATTGACGTTGGTATGTGAACCATCCTTGCATCCCTGAGACAAAGTCCCTGATCATAGCAAATGATCTCAATAGATCATTGAAGTCAGTTTCCCAGTATTTCTGTTGTGTGTTTCAGCATCTCTAATTATCAAGGACACTGCCCTATAGCTGCATTTTTATTTTGTTTGTAGCATTACGGTCTGGATTTGGTACCAAAGAAACCTTGGACTTGTCACGTGAGTTTGAACCACTCCATTTTAATCATTACTCTTTAAGACTTTGGGGAGTGGTATCAATTCTTCCAGAAAGGGTATAAGAGGAGTCAGCAGAAAAGCTATCTGATCCTCCACTGCTCTTTAAAGAGAGACGTATTTTTGCTGATCAAACTCCTTATTCATGGTTTTTTTCCCCAGTTTTCCTTTCCTTTCTCATTTATTCTTTTACTAAAGAGCACATTTTAGGAATTTATTCAACTCATTTAAACTATCTCGTTTACTGGCATGTGGTTAGTTTCTCATAAGACACACTTGGGATGCTTATGTCTCTGTGGCATCATTTCGAAGTCTCCTTTTGCTGATTTGAATCTGTTTTCTGTGTTTTCATTGAGAGTTTCACTGATGTTTTGTCAATTTTATGTTTCTTTGAAAAAAACAACTTAAAGTTCATTGATCTTGTGTTTTATTTTTATGCTTCACCTCTTGGTTACTTTTGCTTGTTTCCTTATCTACAAAATTTGCCATTTATTTATTCTTATATATTTGTTTGTTTATTCATTTATTTATCTTGTACTTTAAGGTATAGCATTACGAGGGCACTTTTATCCTTTTCTTGATGTGCACGTCATTATAAAATAACATCCTAGGATGGCTCACTGCATTTACTTAGTTTGGTTTGTTTCATTTTCATCTTTTTGTCTCAATTATTCTGAATTTCATCTCTAATCTTCTTCTTGATTTATTAAATGTTCAGTGACATGACCTTTAATTTTGAAATATTTGTGTTTCCAAGATTCTACCATTGATTTCTAACTTGATGCCATTGTCACTGTAAGAGATCACGTGTATGAACACTTATATTCTTACATTTTTTAATTTCCATTTAATGGTCTAATCTATGAACCTATCTCAAGAATGTTCCAAAATATGCATTCTTCTGTTGTTGGATGGATCTCTCTTAGGTGCGCTAGAAACAAAGTGCATTTAAGTTAAGTTTCCTTCTCGATTTTCTGTGGCCATGATTTGTCTAAAGGAAAAGTGTGATATCCAACTCTACCCTGCTGTTTACAGTACCGGTCTCCATCCGTATTGGTCAATATTTGTCTTGTTTACTTTTCTAACTCTGTGAATATTTATAATCACTACACCTTCTGTCTTACGTGAGACTGCTATCATTACATAAGTATTTTCTTTGTATTTATTTATTTATTTTCAGTTTTGACTTAAAATCTTTTACTTTATACAAGCGTTTCTCTTTTAGTTCCCATTTTCAGGAACTCCCTCTTCTCATCTTTTTCCTTTCTGCCTATGTTTGACTGTTGAAGGAGTTTCATATAAAGGGAATTAGTAAAGTTTCAGTTTACAAAATCAAGATTTACAAATGAGTAGTAACCTTATACTAAACATAATTATTCAGAACAGAAAACAATCCCATTTGTAATGATAAGACTAAATTATCAAGGTAAAAAGTCTGAAGGAACAATATCAAACATTGTCAAAATAAATTAAAGAAAATATTTTAAAAATCGTATTCTAAGACTTGAATAACTAATATTATTAAACTACCTACATTACAAAAGCTGATTTGCATACTAATATAATTTCTATCAAACTCCCTGTGTCATTTCTCGTAAAAAGTAAAGACCCTGCATAGATATGAGTAGATAAAGAAATCTTGAAAAAATAAACAAAATTGAAAGAATCCTACTCCCTGGTTTTAAAGCATATTATAAAGCTGGGTTTTTTTTTTTTGTTTCTGAAGTTTTTATTGGATATTTTATAAAGCTATTGTTATCAAAGCAATGTGCTATTGGCATGAAAACTTTTGGGGGGTTTCTGGGGAGCTTGATCAGTTGATAAAGTGTTTGCCACAGAAGCAGGAAGTTTGGATCCCTAACGCCATTTAAAATAAGTCATAGCAGCACACATCCATAATACCACCACAGTGGACCCACAGACAGGCAAATCCCTAGAGCTCATTGGCTGACCAGCCTCATTGAACTGTTCAAGTTTCAGGTCCAGTGAAAGATTCTGCCCCAAGCTATTATAGAAAATGACTGAGGAAAGCACTGGACATTGGTCGTTGGCCTCCAGATAAGACCATATTTATATGAACATATGCACTCACTCACACACACACACACACACACACACACACACACACACACACACAAAGTATCACATTAAACAAAGGAACAAAACGAAGTCAAAAGTAATGAAACAAGTAAAGTTTACTGATTCCCACAGTCTTTTCAATAAATGACATTGACAATACTATGCATCCACATGCAGAAAAGTAAAAATGGACCCTATGTCACAAAAAGATTCAGAAATCAACTCAAATCTATTAAAGAATTAAATTCAAGACCACAAACCATAGGTCAACGGTTAATCTGCACAACTCACTCTTGGCAATGATTTCTTATCTAGGACTCCAGAATCACAGAAAACAAGATAGTAACCAGAAAAATTCTATCCAAGTAAAAATCATCTAAATTGCAATAAGATGGTAAAAAGCAAGAGAAAACAAGCCAAGATCTCAGGTTAACACCACAATATAAATATAAAACTTTCAAAAACATTAAACTCTGCGGCTCCTTTAAAATATCCAAATTATCTCACCTGTGGGTTCTTGTGAAATTAGAAAAGAAAAATGAAAAGATAAACATTAGCTTCGTCTAAAAGGGAAAAACTAGGTTACAGTAGCAATCACATCCAAGCAAAACCATTCTCTGTGAAAGGCTACGTTTTCTGGATTCATGAATCCCTCATCATTTTCTGGGATCCAAATAAATTGAGCATCCCACTTCTCTGGCTCTGCTACCTGACTTACACACATGTCAGCTCTGCCCCAAACCCACTGCTCCTCTGGCAGTCTTAAAGTGGTCCTGGCATCTCCAATATACTGTGATTCCCCCCTGCCACACACACACACACACACACACACACACACACACACACACACACACCCACGGCTATGGTTTCACCTCTTTCAATGGCCTCCTGGCCTCTCTCTCAATGGCTTTCTGGTCTCTCTCTAGGGGTCTCCTTGTCTCTCTCTCAATGGTTTCCTGACCTCTCTCTCTATGGCCTCCTGGCTTCTCTCTCAGTGGCCTCCTGGCCTCTCTCTCAGTGGTCTGTTGGCCTCTCTACATGGACTGCATACCTCAACTTCTCTACATGATCCCTTCTATCTTGCTACCTACACTTCCATTTAGTCTGTGTCTTTACCGGTGACCTCCTCTGGCCTCTCATGGTGACAAGTCTCTGCTTTTCTCCAAGACCCCATCAATCCTGCAGCAATCGTGTCACCAAAACTAATACTACATGGGAAATTCTTATGCACTATTGAGTTCAGCTAACAGCTTGAGATGCAGCATTGCTGACCTTTGGAGGAGAGCATCTAGGTGTTGACCTTGTGGAATTACAGACTATTTCACCTCAGTAAGGCTGGTCTCATTAATCACAGCTGAATTTTCAGCCCAGCTAACTAGCACCAACTGTTGAAGTTAACCACAGAAGTTTTCACCTCCACAGATTCTTAGTTTAGCAGCTTTTTAACAGAGTATGTGAAGGACTCTCAAATTTCCTTCTGAAATTTCACAGTCCAAGTATCATCACATCGGCATTTCTATGAATATTCTTATCTTCTAGGCTCTTTCAACTAACTACCACTCATCAAGTTCTGAACACTTAATGGATGGATTTTCCATCCAAATACTTTAAAACCTTCTAGAGTATCACCGCCAAAACAACATGGTCAGTTCCATCCCAGAAATAGCTCATATTTCTGGTACCACTTTTTGTCCTGAGTTGCTTCTCTATTGTTTTGATAAAATACTAGCTAAAAGCAACTTGGGGGGGGAATTATTTATTTTATAGATTACAATTCATTATCATCTTATGCCAAAGCATGAGTTGAAGGCAGATTCCATTGGCAGGAACTGAAGCAGACCCCCAAGGAAGATTTCTGCTAATTGGCTTGCTCTCTATGACTTTCTCAACTTGCTATCTTAAACACTCAGGATCACCTGCCCAGGGTGGACACCCCCACACCAATATGAGCCCTCCCACATAAATCATTAAGCAGCAAAACACCCCATAGACATACTCCCCCACCCCATCAAATACGATAAGATAATTCCTCAGTTAAGGATCCCTATTCCCAGGTGACAGTAGTTTGTATCAAGTTGACCAAAAACTAATCAGTACAAATTATCTAATTGTAGGTGCATGTGTGTATTTCACTGTAAGAAAACAAACAGCAACAATGCTGCAAAGAACAGTAGAAAGGAAGTAGAATGGTTGGTTACTATAAAGTACTTACACCATTTATGAAATTGTTTCCTTTAATAGTAAAGCAGTTTGGACTCATTGAAAACATATATCACAAACCAACCAATCAAACAAAGAACAAACAAAAACCTTTAAAGAAAAGGCATAGAATTATATAAAGTACTTAATTAAGGGACTAACGGACAAGAGTGACAAATAGCCACGAGCAACCTATATGGTAAATATCGATCTATGTCAAGAGTTGATCTAAGTATCAGTATTACAATGATTCATTGAAAGATATTTCTTTTCTCCTCATATGGTATGTGACTTCTATCATGGGTATTCTGAGATTTTCGGCTACTATGCACTCATCAGTGAGTACGTACCATGTATGTCCTTTAGGGTCTAGTTTATCTCACTCAGGATGATATTTTCTAGTACCATCCATTAGCCTGCAAAATTCATGAAGTGGTCATTTTTGATAGCTGAGTAGTATTGCATTGTATAAATGTGCCACATTTTCTGTATCCATTCTTCTGTTGAGAAAATACCCTCCTAGAAGGAAAGGGGAAAGGGAAGAGAGGGAGTTTGTGGAAGGGAGACTAGGAAGGGGGACAACATTTGAAATGTAAATGAATCAAATAATCAGCATAAAAGAGACATTTCTCACCCAGGGCACCTCTCGAACTGCTTTGTCTCTGTGAATACACTGGTACACTCAAGGAGGTCATAGGGAGTAGATTCTAATCAGTGACTAGTCTTTCAAGAAGAGATCAACACAAAGAAATAGTTTTCCTTGATGCTTCCACATGAAGCTATTGTCAAACAAGCCTGTAGCTTATTCTCAAACAAAATAGCAACCGATGAGAGAGAGGGAGAGAGAGACTCAAAGACATGAAAGACTAAAGGAGCCAGTGTCCTCCAAACCACATGAAGGTTAAATCCTGAAGGCCTTAATAGTAATAAAAAATAATAATCTTGGTAATCTGAGTGGTCTTAAACACCCAAGAAGAAAACTGTACACATGTTAATATGATAGGTATGTTTCTTTGACAATCCAAGGAATTACAGGTCTTACACATTAGACCTTAAAACTTTGAGATGTTATTTATACATGTATTTTTCACCAATGATTCTCTTCTTGATAAGAAAAATGTTGCCAGACATAAGACTCCCAATGTCATCTCAGTTCAACCTTGTAGTGCCTGCCTGCAGCAAGGGAGAAAAGCCCACTGGCCTTTATACCTAAAAGCTGAAAGATGGTTAAACTTCTCTCTCTCTCCCTCTGGAGAAATCACCTGGAAAAGACCTCACAGGGAGAGCCTCCACAGGGATCCAAGAGCCTTAACTCAGATCCTCAGTTTATCACTCTCTAGTTCAGCCTTAGAAGCCAAAGGAAAACTGAGTAGTCCAGTGGACAGATGGTCCTGTGATCCCATGAAGAGATCATAATCGATTTTGATTTAACTATTTTTAACATACTGCTTTCTCCTGGCTTCCCATCTTGTGCTCACAATACTAATAACCCTTGCTATTATGTCTCACTCCCCTGCCGTCCTAGCAGCTACTCAAGGACTCCCTTCCTTCCTTCCTCCTGGTAGCCACACAAATAAAACCACCAATGAATTCATTATAGCAGCAAAATTGTAGTTATGAAGTAGCAACAAAATAATTTTACGGTTGGGCATTACCGCAACATAAAGAACTGTATTAAATTGAGGACACAGCATTAGGAAGGTTGAGATCCACTGAGCTAGAAGAATGAGGAAGAGGAGGAGGGGGGGAAGAGAGGGAGGAAGAATAAAGCTTTGTCAGAGTTCATAGAGAAATAAGACCCAAGCTAAGGGTGATAGAACATGCTTGTAATCTCAGTATCAGGAAGCTGAAGGAGGACACTTGACATAAGTTTGAAACTTAGCCTGGATGACATACTGAATACCAGCCTAGCCTAGACTACACGGGAAGACTCTTTGCAGAAAATGAGAAAATATCTAAACTCCATATATGTTGTCACCAGAAACTCATTTTACATACAAAGACAGGCAAATTCCATGAGCCCACAAGGGTCTAGTAGTCAGGTGCCTACCCATGGATCCACCAGACTCCAGTGGTCAGTAACCCACCCATGAGCCCATCAGGGTCCAGTGGTCAATTGCTTACCCAAGAGCCCACCAGACTCCAGTGATCAGTTATCCACCCATGAGTCCATCAGGGTCCAGCGGTCAGCTCCAAATCCATGAATATACAGACTGCCCGACATAAACGTAGTGGGTCATGAAGCAAAATAAAAAGAGAAATGGAAGGAAAGGAATTTGTAGGAAAAGAGGAGAAATAAGAGAGAAAGAAAAAAAAGGTGGGTAACAACAATAAGAATCGTATAACATATATGACTAAGATTGTCAATGAATGATTGTTAATGACATTTATTTTAAGTAATAAAAATATAAAAGGTACAAAAATCTACACAGTAGGTCAAATTAAAGGGATAAAGATATACGAGGACAATACTAAGAAAAGAAGGTGGGGACACTGTCCTTGTTTCAGACAGAGATGCCTTTCTGCCAGGGAAATGGATCAGAGATAAACAAGTGTGTTATTTCATCATGAAGGGTCAGTTTTCCAAGGAGACATCACAATATTTAACGTGCCTGTACCCTACAGCGAACATTAAAGGACATTAGCAAATACTGATAGAATCTTAAGGAGATTATGAACTTACCAGCTATCTACAACTATCTACACCAAATAGACTGATCACAAAAGTAAAAAAAAAAAAAAAATCAGAAAGAATTTCATGGAGCTCAACATCACCAATGAGCCACCCACAACTAGGATCTTTAAATTACTTTATCCAACAGGCACACAAAACACAATTTTCTCAAAGTCACCTAAAACATCACCAAGAAACCACCACACTGAAAGTCAGAAAATGTGCCTGAGCAAACTGAAAATTCTAGAAGTGATACTTTGTCCAAGTGACACCTAGACAACAGAATGTCAATGTAAATTACTGGAAAAATAATGTCTACAAAATGCCACAAGGCTGCGAGATTAGGCAAAGTGCTTTTAAGTGACAAACAGAATTCTCAAAAGAACTCGAACAGTCGTTTTGAAGGGCCAAGAAAGCGTTTTAGTGACGGCATGGCTGCCTAGCATGTATGAGGACCAATGTTTGGTTTCTAACATTAATAACCAACTAATTAAATACCGTTGTGAATGAAGTGAAAATTAAAGCAAATCAACTATCAGTTAAAATTGAACGTCTCAAGCATTTAACACTTAAAATTAATATTCTCAATCATTTGAAAAGCACTTTAAAGAGCATTAAGATAAATTAATATATACTATTGTGTTTTAAACAAATGCAGTTTACAATATAATGAATTCTAATTCTGTGAGAAGATATACCCAAACACAAAAATCCAATAGTCTAACTTGAGAATAAAAGTTTAAACAAAAGTTACAACCTGAAGGGGTCAACATTTTTCTTTAGAAAAATTAAAGATCATTTGTATCACACTTCAACCTTCAATTATCTACAAAACACTGTAATATAATGAGTGGACCTTCCAAATATATAACCCAGGTTTTCATTAGCATTGTCTCGCCGTTGAGCATTAGAACATGAGTAGAAAGCAGGATTTATTTGTTTATCTCCATCTGTTTGTGTGTGTGAATACATCCTGAGGATGTGGCGTGCGTATTTGTATGTGAGTCAGAACATGCATGTGTGCAGGCACGGTGTCCGAAGTGTCGGTGCCCTTCCCTATCTATCACTCTCTAAAGAACCCTTCAAGACAGGGACGCGCCATTACAGCCAGAAGCCAGCCATGCCCGCTGATCCCACTGCCTCCACCTTTCTAGAAGCTCACACTGGACTCTTGCCTCCTGAGTCACCTGGGAGCTGTGGGAACCTGAACTATCTTCTCATCCCTCAATAGTTAGAACTCTTGACCCCTCTCCATCTTTCCAGCACCCGTTAACAGACTCAACTCTCAATTTCCCTCAACTATAAAATGTTCATAAATATACGTCTTGTACATCTCATTGTAATAGCACTGTGAGACTAAATTCATTGGCCATATGCGTATTCTGCAAAGCACAAATTATACACGTTTTAAATTTTAAAAAAATTAAAGCAGGCAGATTTGCTGTTCTCTTGAATTTGATTACGTTTATGCTAAAATCCTCACCAAACGGTCTGAAGTACGTATTCAATAAAATGCAAATTAAATAAGTAATATTTATAATGATGTGATACTAATAATTAAAAAATTTAAGCTAAAATTTCAAGCTAGTGTTTGGCTTAATAGTTAATATACCCTACTGTTTCATTCATTCATAGGAAATTACAGTAAGAATATGTCCCAATATAAGCCTTCACCCGAACTTCAGCAATTTACCATTGACAAAACAACCAAAGGAGGCCTTTTCATTTCAACTTCAGAACGTTCAAATAAATCAAGACAAAAATTTATAATCATGATGGATGCTGATATTTTGTTGCTATGCTATGTTAAAAATAGTTATAAACTGTTGGTTCAGAATAAAAAAACAGAAGCAAATTCAGGTGAATTTCCTGTATGACGGCACGACTGATCTTACAAATCAGCACAATGTTTCTAATGGTTGCTTTTTAATCTAAAAATATTAAAGGAATTGATTTGGCCATTAAGCTCCATCTCCAATATACTGTAGCTCCTGGCCAGTGCAGGGTGGTGTGTGTGTGTGTGTGTGTGTGTGTGTGTGTGTGTGTGTGTGTGTGTGTGTGTGTGTGTGTGTGTGTAAAATGGCTGTCCCACCTGGCTTACACTACAATTTAGGAACAGGTTTTGTGGAGCAGGATTCCCTTTTATATTAAGGGAGATTTTTTTCCCCAGGGCCTTGTTTTGGGGAGAGGAGGAGCAAAAGATTCTTAGAGATAAGAATCAAATTACCTTCTTCAAGGGTCATTTGAAATCGGGGGCCAATGTAACAGTTCTTGCTGATGGATTTCCACACACAGTTACTGAGACTCACAGTCTGTGGTAAATAGAGTCTAGGGAAACAACAACCCGAGACTCACTATCAATTCATTATTAACAGGTGTGTGGCCTGAACCTCTGACCTTTGAGGTGAAGGTCCCCTCTTTTTCCTGTGTTCTCTGTGGCCCTGTGGTGGCCACTGGCCTTGTTTTCTTCCTCCCAACCTGTCCCAGGTCCCCCCTGCTCCAACATCAAATCACGCTTATTTTGTTTTCCACATTTGGTCTTTCCTGGGTTGACAACACTTCCTGGCAGGCTGAACCAGGGAAGGAAGATAAACAACACGTGTTGCTGGGACTACAAGTGATGCTGTCTTCCTCCGATGTCCCAAAGCATGTTTCTCTTACACAGCTGCCTCTAAGAGCACTAAAGTCACACTGCCATGAAGCTTGGAAAGAAGAGGGAGAGGAAGAGGGATGAGGAAGAGGGATGAGGATGAGGGGGAGGGGAGGGGGAGGAGAGGGAGAGGGAGAAGGAGAGGGAAAGGGAGAGGGAGAAGGAGAGGGGGAGGTGGAGGGAGAGGGGGAGGGGAGGGGGAAGGGGAGGGGAGGGGGAGGGAGAGGGAGAGGGAGAGGGAGAGGGAGAGGGAGAGGGAGAGGGAGAGGGAGAGGGAGAGGGAGAGGGAGAGGGAGAGGGAGAGGGAGAGGGAGAGGGAGAGGGAGAGAGGGAGAGAGAAACCTTGATATTAAAATTAGGTCTCCCTACCCAGTTTTTAAGCCTAAACATGAAGGGGAAAAGCAACTCTGATGTGCTTGCTCAAGTTGCATATGCTAGCACATAGGTAAATTAAATTATGTCACATATAAAAGCAGACTCAAGAGGGAGGGAAACGACCTGCCGATGAGTATCTGCTAGGAAAAACCAAACTTACCACCCAGGAAAGCAAACTCAATGTTTCCTGAAGTCCCTCCTGCCTTAGAAGTGTCAGAACATGGAGGACGGAATTTTAGTGATCCTTCATGTCTGCGAACTCAGTTGTCAGCTAAATTAGGTAAATAATGTAGCAACATACATGTGTGTGCATGTGTGGTGAGTTCATAACCCTTTGAGGAGCTCAGCCATAAAATCTGAAAATTTTCTATTTATAATTTTTCTAAACGAATTACCAAAAGTTCTTCTAGGCATTTAAACATAAGCAAGGATAGTTTTAATTTTACAATGCATCATTTTACTTTAAGAAAAATTAATAGTAGTAGTAGTAGTAGTAGTAGTAGTAGTAGTAGTAGTAGTAAATTATTGTCCTCAAGGAGGTTATGCTGATTTTTTAAAGTTCATTATGTAATCAATAGGCCAGACAGTACCATTCCTTTTCTGTATCTCCTCTCAAAAAGAATCTAGAAATGGATCCACAGTTGTGAATGTGGAAAAAAATTGTGTATTGCTTTCCACAAGTGCTAACCGTGAGCTGGGAGAAAATTAGTCCATTTGCAGGCATTGGAAAACCAGGGAATCGTGCCATTGTCAAGACAAGAACCAGCAGCTGCTTTAGATTCCATGTATTTCGAGGACAAATCATTCAATGACTCCTTTGACACCCAAAGTATGCCAATAATTCAATGTATTACTTGGATGCAAATTTCATACAATACGGTATGGAAAGCAAACTGTAATTGGGAGTGCCTGTGTGAATGGGGCTCTGTCCTTTGACAGAGCCCATTGTTGAACAGCAGCCTGAACCCCTGACCCTTTACTTTGCAAGGATACAATAGCCTTTGATATGAGGTGGTGGGAAAAAGACTTAGACACTCATTTCACATTCAGTCGCAATTCATCAGTTTGGCGGGGACTTTTAGCAGCTTTAATGACCGCAGCGATTGATGGTTAAATCAATTTGTGCCGGTGACAGCATGGCTGGCCTCTAGACTGTAACAATCCAGGATTGCGCCAGGCAGAAAAGACTCTGTTATTCAGATGTGCGCGGTTCCTAACTCTGGAGAACAATGAGAGAGAGAGAGTCTCTCGCTCAGGGCAGGCTGGAAAAACGTTCACATTCACTCCCCTGCTTGCGCAATGTCGTGGCTTCTCTGTAAAGAGGTGCAGTGCATTTCATTCCCGTAAGTACTGTCGCAAGTAAAAATATACAGTAGAAGACAAGGATTTCTAACGATTAACTATAACCTGAGAGATAGTAACAAACTAGAAAGAATTTAACCTTTGATTCCTTGATCGAACTGGGTGGTCCTACTCCAGCCAGCACTACGCGCCCCTCCTCCATCACCCTCAAAAAAATTAGAAAAGGGAGAGAGAAAAGCAGCAGCAGAGATTATGACATTGGGGCTTATGTTTAGGGGGGAAAGGTGAAAAAACAACCCCCACAGTACTTTGTGTCAAAAAGGAGGGAATATTGCTCCCTCTTCCGTTGGTCAGAGGTAATTTTTTTTCCTAGTAACGATTTAAAAATACATGTGTTTACAATGAAAAGATGTAAATGTCGGCATGGTGGGACAACCAGTTCACTGAGTTGAAGTGACCTGTTCAACTTTCTTAAAATAAAAGGCAGAGCAAGTATATTTTTTAAAGCTAAACCTGCTTTTAAACATTTAGGAATCCCACAGGCATAACTGGCAGTTTTCAAGCGGGGAAAAGGATAAAATGTCATTCCAACAACATTAATTTCGGTTTGGTTTCACCAGTGAATTGCATAGACAAGACTTTAAAACTCTACAGAAAACGTGCAGCCTAAAACACACCTGTAAGGTTAAGCAATGTAACGCCAACATACTATTTATATATCTGAATACTAATGCCTGGCATAACGTAAGATCCATGGATGTACTGTAACAAACATGATACCAGAGCCAACAAAAAGGAACATTTCTTGTTTTTTAAGCATGCGTTCACACTGCATTTTTTAAAACAAAAATGTTTTTAAGTAAAAAAAATTCTAGTATACAAAATATTAAATTCTACTCTGGACTGGATAAAACTGATCACAAGGGTGGACTCTGTGACCCTGAGTTGCCTTCTGTGTCCTACTTAAGAAGCAGATGAAATGATACAATTTTATTTTAGAGCTATGGTGGAGAAAAGGGGAAAGAAACCATGTCCAGAATATGAGTAGATCCATGGGAAATGGATGGCCCCCGACTCGAAGCTATGGTGTTGTGGGAAAAAATGTAAACAAGGTTTTCCAACAGATTTGTCTAAACATTGAAAGAATATTGAGTCTGTACAGAGGAGGTCTTGGCACTGAGTCCAGAGCTGTGCTTGGTAACTGGGGAGGGGAGAGAAAAGGAGGAGAGTTTCCATGGCAACGCTGGTGCTGAGCATAAATGGAACAGGCGTGCATCTTCCCATGGGAGGACTGGAGGGAAGAAAGTGGAAACGAGGGGGAAGGGCTGACGGTCCCCGTGAAGATACTTTATGCTGAATAAGTGTTTTGTGTAAATGTGTGACACACTGCACATCACCGTGTGCATTCTGAGAGATCTGAGACCCTTTTCAAAACACTGATGCAGTGATCCAAGACTGTTCTAGGTGGAAATAGATGTTTGTCTCACCATTTCCAGGGCTTACGCAAATACACTGAACACATCTTGCTTCCCGTGTCGTTATCTCCCTTCAAAGTAAAGCAATGACAGGAGACATGAGTAGAGCTTTCCGCAGATTATTTTTCTTTATTTTTGGGAGTCCTATGGATATACCCCCATTTCCTTCTCTTAGCTGCAAAGGCAGGGAGAAATGATTTCTCATTATCTTGAATGTGAAACTGATTCGCAACTCTGACACTGTTTCACCTCTCACGAGACAGCATGTTAGTTCAAGGAACAAAGCGGAATGAGCGTGAGCATTACTTACCTGACTAAATATCGTTATTAATAATTTTATCTCACTGCAAATGCCTCGGTGTCAGGATTTAATTAGGATAGCATCGAGAAGGGGTGATCGGTTGCAGTCTAGAGGCTGTGGCATGCTGTAAAGTCAGCTTATGGTCATACTTCTGTCAGAAGTGAGATTGTGGTACCAACTTGCACGGAGTACAACTGCAGTACCATACAGACTTAAATGTGCATGACTTACATTTGTGCCCAGTGCATTCATTAACCGAAGCTCTGAACCGTGATATACATTAGTCTATGAACTTAGGGAGAGTGGTATTCTCCACAACAGCGTCTACATACATAGATCAGATTCTCAAAGTATGCTTGTTAACCTCCCAGGGGATCAGAGAAATCATTTTCTGAACAAAACTTTGAGATAACACATAAATGCACCAAAATGGACACTTGTTTACTCTCATCAGTATAGTGGCCAGCATACAGTTGTCTTACGTAATGCTCGCAGATTTCTAGGCATGCCACGATTGTGGTTCTCGTCTTACAAGTAAGAATGGAGAAGCCCCTCAAAGCTTAAATTATGTTAAATTTATATCTCTGAAGAAGCTGGGGTTCAAACCCAGTCCTACGTAACTCATGTACCTTCTGACCCTTCAGCGTTCTCGTATTTCTTTATACTAAAGAATACTTTGATATAAAAAAAAAGAGTACCTTGTCCTCATCAGAAGAACTGAAGTGCAAAGGATTCACTCACCATACTAACTCTGCTCCTTAGAGTCCTTCAAAGGCTCAAAGAATACATCTTAGTTCCCATTGCTCCCGGGTTTTTGGAAGCCAGTAAAAGCCAGGAACTAGAATTCAAAGTTGAACTATCCAAGTGCACAACTAAGATTTTGACATATGACAAGTGTTAAGACTCTATAAACATGTCCTGGCTATTGTGAGCAGAATAGTAATGAATGTGAGTGGGACAGTCTCTCTTCAATCAGATGTATAGTCCTTAATACGGGCTTAGGAGTATTATATAGCTGGGTGATCTGATAGATATATTTCTGGCTTTTTCCGGAATCTCTGCACTGATTTCCATAGTGGTTGTATCAGCTCATGCTCTCACCAGTACTGCATAACTGTTTCCTTTCCCATACGTCTGTGCCAGCATCTACTGTTATTTGGTTTTGTGATTTGTCTATTTGTTGTGTGTTAAACTTAGCCATTTTAACTGGAGCAAAATTAAATCTCAGTATGGTTTTAATTTGCCCTTCTCGCTGGCTAATGATTGGTGAGTGGTTGGTTTTTATCGGTGTTCATTTGTTTTAGTAAAATCAGATTTATTTATTTTATTTCACATGTATAAAAGGTTTGCTTGCATATATGTCTGGGCACTGTGTGCCTACAGTGCCTGGGGAGGTCAGAAGAGGGCAGCAGATCAACCGCTGTTATGGGGTTGTGTCTTGGGTTTTCATTGTTGTGAAGAGACACCATGACCGAGGCAACTCTTACAATTAAGGCTGGCTTACAGTTTAGGAGGTTTAGTCCATTACCATGGAGAAAAGCATGGCATCCTGCATGCATTCGTGGTGTTTGAGGGGCCAAGAGTGTACATCTTGATGTAGCAATGAAAGAACTGGCTTGTGCTTCAGAGACCTCAAAGCCTACCTCCACACTGACACACTTCCTCCAACAAGGCTACACCTCCTAGTAGTGTCCCTTCTATGGGACACACATTCAAACACATGATCCTATGGGGCCTTACGAATTTAAACCACTGTGTGAGTTTGGGGAACCTAACCCAGGTTGTCTGCAAGAGCGACAAGTGCTCTTAAACTCTGAAAGGCCTCTCCAACCCCCCCGAACATATTTTAAAATATTTCTCAGCCATTTATCTTTCAACTTTTGACAACTCTGCTTAGCTTCATGTTGCATTTCTAGTTGGATTGTTAATTTTTTTTTGCTTTGTTCCTTGTTTGTGGTTCTTGTTGTTCTTTGTATATTTTAGATATCAGCCCTCTGCCAAATGGAAGCAGCCTATGTGTTCCTCAAGTAGTCAGTGAGTAATGAAAATATGGAACATTGACACAATGGAATGTTACTCAGCAGGTAAGGAAACCAAAATTCACAAGTAAATTTGCAGAACTGCAAACAACCATTCTATGTGAGGTAATCTAGACCCAAAAAAACAAATAACTTAGGATTTTTCTTTTGTGGATATTAGCTTTGAATGTTTAGATATGCATGTTACAATTTAAATATTCACAGATGTGAGAAAACTAGTGAGGGGCCACGGGAACAAAGGAAGAGAGAATCATTCAAGGAATGGAAGATAGAACCCAGTGACCCAGGGAGAGAGAGAGAGAGAGAGAGAGAGAGAGAGAGAGAGAGAGAGAGAGACAGAGAGACAGAGAGACAGAGAGACAGAGAGACAGAGAGACAGAGAGACAGAATGGTGGACCAGGAAGGATTAAATGAGTGGGGATGGTAAGAGTAGCAAACCCAGAGCACCCTGTGATGTGCCCCTCTGTGCAGGACTGGTAAATCTGTAGACAAAATTATGTGTGTAACTAGAGTATGAAAAAATGAAAATTGCTCCACGTATCTGAGAACTGAAAATTATTGAACCTGTGGTCAGTTCTTCTCAGTGCATTTTCTGTTGAAACCATTAAAAAACCGTGGGTGAGAGCCATGAAAGCTTTCAGAGAGTTTTCAAAATGCCCAGGCTCCTCTCTTGTAAACCGATCACACTTTTTTTTTCCAGAATGGGAGCCTAGGGATAATTTTCCATGGTAGAATTGACAACCTCTCTTCAGTGAAGAAACTGAAATAACTAAGGCAACACAAAATCATATTAGCTATCGCCCGAATAGTAGGTGTATAGGCATGCTACTATTGAATTGTTTGTGAAACAACCAGTGAAGTTAGTATGAGAGTGTGTGTGTGTGTGTGTGTGTGTGTGTGTGTGTGTGCGCGCGTGCTAGAAAGAGAGTAATTGAATAGGACTTATAAATATACCAGTGTATCCTTACCATATTAGTGGCATGTAAATTATAAGGAAAATTGCTATTGTATTTGCTGATAGAAATTTGCTTTATGCTTCTACAAATGTCAGTTACACATACAGCATCAGTTCTGTTCCTCTGTGTGGGATACGCATGAGTCAGAAGTACTAGGTGTTTGTTTGTTCTGTTTGTCTCTGAAATTTTCTACTGGGGGAGGTGCGACTTGAGGACACAATGGCTGCTTTCCGAGCTGGATACGGGCTGGCAAGGTTAACTTGGATCGATAAAGGCAAATTTACACATGTGTCCAGCAACAGAATTGTGTTGCTACAGACAAAACTAATTGCAGCCATATATCAGTCAATACACATTTTGATTCACACATAAATATTGATGATGGGCACTGTAGCTGCTCTTGTTCATATTGTACAGGATGAAACGTAAAAGTTGCGAACATAATCGAGATCGCTGAATATGATCTTTTTAATCCTCAGAGAAGATGGAGGTAGGGGGTAATGATAAAAATTAACTGAGCTTTGAGAAAAGACTTGAAAGCAGAAATACGATGGTAATCAACTCTTAAAGATGCCGACATGGGTTATTTCTATTAGAAATGGCCCTCGTTATTCCATCTTGAATAACCCAAGTTTTCATATAAACATAAAAAGCTGCAATTTATAAACATAAAAAGCTGTGATTGGGGCCTAGAGAGACTGCTTGGTGTGCAGAGTGATTGCCACACACAGTGTGTAGAGTGTTTGCAACGAAAGCACAAGGTTCAAACCGCCAGAACCCATATAATGCTAGACATGGCAGTGCAAAAATGTCCTGTAATCCCAGTGCTTTTATAACAAGATGTGGTGGGGGTGGGGACTAAAAGAATCCTTAGAAGTTCACTGGCCAACCATGGTGAACCCAGTGGTCTACAAGAAAGTGTCTTAAACAAGGTGAGAGGTGAAGACAACACCTGAGGCTGTCCTCTGACCTCCATACATGCTTTATAAATGTACACACTCTCTCCCTCTCCCTCTCCCTCTCCCTCTCCCTCTCCCTCTCCCTCTCCCTCTCCCTCTCCCTCTCCCTCTCCCTCTCCCTCTCCCTCTCCCTCTCCCTCTCCCTCTCCCTCTCCCTCTCTCTCTCTGTCTCTCTCTCTCTCTCTCTCTCTCTCTCTCTCTCTCTCTCTCTCTCGTAGAGGGGGGAGATAGAGAGGGAGAGGAGGGGAGAGGAAGGGAGAGGGAGAGAGAGAGGTGGTTTAAGCCACATTTTAATGATATAAATCATTTGGAAAAGACTGAGGTTTCTTATCTACGTAGACTATTCAACTAACAGGTCAGTTGCTAAATGCTTCTCAGGTCACCAACACTTGGTGACTTTTTTTCCTCTCCTAGGAGAAGTTAATAGCATAATTCTTGAGGTTTTTCTCTGCTGCTGTAGTCAGATAAAATAGTAAAATTCACCATCATCATCATCAACAGCAGCAACAACAACAACAAAACAAACCAAGTTACTGTGTTAATTGTTTTCACCACTGCTGTTTAACAGTCTTTCATACATATTGATGATGTTACTCAGTCAATCTTTGGAGCTTCCTAAACTTAGAAAACCCAAACTCTATACTCATCAAACAACACCTCTATCTTACCCCCACTTCTTTAGACTACAGCAACCACAACTCTACTTTGATTCATCAAGTTCGCCTATTTGATAAATTTCACACACATGGGATTACAAATATTACAAATATCTTATTTTCCTTCTTATAATGTACCACACAGATTGTCTACGTTGTATCATGGAACAGAATCTCATCTTAAGGCAGAATAATAGCTCATTAAGTGGATATATCTTTTTATCCACTATCTTTTGATCATTTATTTTTATTTTTTTAAATTGGACATTTTGTTTATTTACATTTCAAATATTATCCCCTTTCCCAGTTTCTACTCTGCAAATTCCCTCTCATTGATACTAAATAAGGCCCCTTCAGCTCCTTTAGTCCTTCTCCTAATTCCTCTCTCCATTGGGCTACCTGTGATCAGTCCAATGGTTGGCTTTGAGCATATGTATCTATCTGTATTGGTCAGGATCTGGCTGAGCCTCTCGGAGGACAGCTGTACCAGGCTCCTGTCAACAAGCACTTCTTGGCATCAGCAGTAGAGTCTGAGTTTGGGGGGACCCAGGCGGGGCAGTCTCTGGATGGCCTTTCTTCAGTCTCTGCTCCACTCTTGTCTCTGAATTTCCTTTAGACAGGAGCAATTCTGAGTTAAAATTTTGGAGATGGATGGGTGGCCCCATCCCTCAACCTGGAGGCCATGCCTAACTGCTGGATATGGTCTCAACAGGTCCTCCCTCCCCTGTGTGGGGTATTTCAGCTAATGTCATCCCCCTTGGGTGCTGGAAGCCTCTTGCTTTCCTGCCATCTGGAACTTTCTGATTGCTGTTCCCAGTTTCCCATCCCCCATTGCTACACACTCTGTTCAGTTTCCTGACCCTCTGTACATCTCCCCCATCTCCTCCCACACCTGATTCTGCCCCCCTTTTCCTCTCCCCCTCCTCTCTTCCTCCCAAGTCCCTCCCACCCTCTACTTCCCTTAATTATTTTGTTCCCCCTTCTAAGTAGGACTGAAGCATCCACTCTGATCTTCTTTCCTCTTGAGCTTCATGTGATCTGAGAATTGTATGCTGGATATTCCAAGTTTTCTCCTAATGTCCTCTTATCAATGAGTACATATCATGTGTGTTCTTTTGTGACTGAGTCACCTCACTCGAAATGATTATTTTCAAGATCCATCCATTTGCCTGTGAATTTCATGACGTAATTGCTTTTAATAGCTGAGTAATATTCCATTGTGTAAATATACCACATTTTCTTTATCCATTCCTCTGTTGAAGGGCATCTGGGTTCTTTCCAGCTTCTGGCTATTGTAAATAAGGCTGCTATGAACATAGTGGAGCACGTGTCTTTTTTATATGTTGGGGCATATTTTGGGTATATGCCCAGGAGAGGTATAGCTGGGTCCTCAGGTAGTTTAATGTCTAATTTTCTGAGGAACCTCCAGACTGATTTCCAGAATGGTTGTACCAGTCTGCAATCCCACAAAGAATGGAGGAGTGTCCCTCTTTCTCCACATCCTCGCCAGCATCTGCTGTCACTTGAGTATTTGATCTTAGCCATTGTGACTGGTGTGAAGTGAAATCTCAGGGTCGTTTTGATTTACATTTCCCTGATGACTAAAGCAGGATTCTTCTATCTGCTCGTAACATTATAATAAACAGACGTATACAAATATCTCTGCTTTTTTCTCAATCTTTTGAGGACATACTCAACAGTGAGATTATTGAATTGTCCCACAATTTTATTTTTAACTTTTTGAACAAAAGCTAGACTTTGTCCTTACAGCCATACCATTTTCCTTCCCAGAAACAGTGTAGAAGTGCAACTTAACCACATCATCAACACTTGGTATTTTTCTATTTATTTCATAATGTCCACATTGGTGGTTGTGAGATGATATCATAGTCTTGATTTTTTTCATTTTTCTCATACTTAGAGTTACCAAAAACGTCCAGGATGTATGATAGCAGCTTTTGTCTTTCCCTGTGTAAAATGCCTATTCAACCTCATATATTCATACTTGGTTTTTGAATATTTGTGTTACTATTCAGCTGCAGAAGATTTTATGCATATTAGACATCAATTTATGATACCTGCCTACTTTGTAGATGTTTCTTGCCACTCTGTAGGCTGACTTTTACTCTCTTGGATGCTTCCTGTTGCATGCAGGAGCTGTTAACTTGATACAATCTTATTGGGCTATTTTTTACTTAATTATCTAGAATTTTATCTTATAATCAAGGAATAATTCCCAAGCATATCTAATGCCATGAAGTTTTCCCCTTTATTTTCTATGAATCTCATATGTTATGCTACTAACATTGAGTTAATTTTGTCTGCAATGTAACATAATCATACATTACCTTTTACCAGTCTGAAACGAATGTTTAACACATTGAGATACACACACACACACACACACACACACACACACACACATTAAAGTCCTGGTGTGCATTTCTTCTTGTAGCACATCTCAGTTTGTAGTACCAAAACATGATTAGTGATTTCTGTATTGAACAACAAGATGCTATATCAATTCCTTTTCACATTTCTGCAACTATGTTTCTGAGAAGAACATATTTAAGGGAGCAAGGGCTTATTCGTGCTCATAGTTCTAGGAGTATACATTCCATCATAATGAGGAAGACATAGCGGCAGGAGCAGGAAGCCTGTTTACCATGTCATCCCTGTTGGCAGAGAGCGGAGAGGAAATTGGAGGAAAGCTGGCCTCTGAAAGCTTCCAAGCCCATCTCCAGTGACCCCCTTCTCATATACCTTCACCTCCTAAAGCTCCTACAAGCTCCCCAAGACAGCCACTGGTTGTCGCCAGGTGTAAAAGCACATGAGCTCTAGGGGACATTTCATATCCAACCACAACAGACTGCTCTTTCAATTATTGTCCAGACAGTTGAACATGACTGAGAAAAGTCATCACTTAGGCTGGCTGACCCATCTCACATTAATCTTTTTCACCTCCAGCTGGTTTGAGCAGGTTTTCTATTGCATATCAAAACTACTGTATTCGGGGCTAGAGAGATGGCTCAGTGGTTAAGAGCACTGACTGCTCTTCCAGAGGCCCTGAGTTCAATTCCCAGCAACCACATGGTGGCTCACAACCATCTGTAATGAGGTCTGATGCCCTCTTCTGGCCTGTAGGCGTACATGCAGGCAGAAAGCTGTATGTTGTATACATAATAAATAAATATTAAAAACAAAAAAAAAACACTGTATTCATTCTTCGTCACATTCCTCTCCTATTGCTCGGGCACGCGATCTGAGCACAAGCCACTTTCCTGAGCCTTCTGTCCTTCCATTCCCTGTGATGCTCGAAGACAGTAAAGTTCCCTGCTTAAGCAAAGATAGAGGTGATGAGGATCCACCACAGCTGTTATCTTGCCGATTCAGGGCGAATCTCAGAATTCTGAGTTCTTCCTTCTATTCCTCATTGAAATCTCCCCATTCGTGTTATACAGAGCATGTATGACATCTAAGCTAAACCACAGTGAAAGTTTCAACTTTGGAAAGACACGTACAGTTTCCACTCTGCTACGCCACGTAATTTTTAAGCAAGCATTCCCAGATGTCAGTCTGTGGGTTTTTTTTTAAACCCAAACTATATGAGTTGTGCTAAGTCTTTCAACTCTAGAGATGTAAACTGTATAGTTCCAAGCACAAGACAAGCCAAGGTTTTAACTGCTGCCTAGAAAAAGGAAAGTGAGTACAGACAGGGCGAAGGTGGCATCCGTTTTCATTCTGGCCTCGCGATCTCAGCTACAAACCAGAACCTCTCAGACTCTATCTCAGCTTTGAAGCGGAGTTAATGCCTGCCTCAGAGAGCCACTCCGAGATGTTAAAGCAACAGCACGTGCACGGAGACTTCTCTGAGAACAGTGTCTATGCCAAAGTGGTAGCTCCGTTTCCAACTGCTTTCCCAGGCATGGGCAGACACGTTTTATTGTCTGTGCTCGCTTGCAAGAATATCCTTCCGTGTCCTATTCCTCCAAACCATGTTTTTCAGGTTCCCTTGCTTTCTGGCATAACTGATTAGCTAGAGGCACTGGGAGAAGTGCAAGGGGTCTTTGGGAGATGGAAGTTGGAATGGGTAGAGTATTTCTTCAAACTTTTCTTCACCTTGGAAAGCATTTTGTACGATTCCCGGTCTATGCCAGATAACATTCATCTTAATGGTCCCTAGTCACTAACCACGAGGCAACCCTCAGTGCGGGGCTCTGCAAACTGCTCTTCTCTGTATCTAACTGTTCCTATATGGAGCGGTCTTTTGAGTCTCTTCCCTCTGTTTATAATTTAGCGACTAGGTTTTCAGCTACCTCGGGAAGAGAAGATGATGAAGATCACAAAGCGAGAGAATTAACCAGGAAGTACTCTTGGTTCAGATGATCAAGTTCTGTTCTCGGTTAAATACAGTATTCATTACGGTCAAGTCACGTGCTAACGTCACGAAAGCTTCGGTTTCTTAAAGGATTGCTACATTTATAAAATGAGTAACACTGAGAATGCAAGATGTGGTGAGTCCAATGCACCACCGCTGGACTTAACAGCAAAGCCAGGGGGTAGAAATCAAATGTAAAGAATTACACAGTGCCAGAGCAACCTCATTTTATGATCCCAGAGCCAATGTTCCCACAGTTAATGGGTTACATTATTAGAACGCCATCCCCCCACTTGCTACAGGCATTGTTGTGCTGGAATGTTGAGGTCTCTGAAGCTAATCTCAACCACATTCTCTCCCTCTGTGCCTGATTGTAATAGTTCAGAGCAGATGCACCCATTAAAAAAAATGACATTTTCAAGAAATAAAATGCACACTTTCGGAGGCCTTTTTACTGAAGAGAAATCTATTTCTTCTGCATCATTTTATTTCTCAGATTTTTTTTTCTGTCTTGAGCTATTAGGGAATCATCTCGCAGGATTCAAGTCTCCAGGAAACACCTTATTAACAACATCCCCTGATCTCCTCCCTAACTCTTCTGCTTTCCTAAGGTAATGCCAGACAGAGAACCATCATGTCTATTTGCTTCTTCCTTGACAATAGCTTACATGCATATATAGGAAGACATATGTGTTTACAATTAGATATAGGATATATCTAGAGAATCAATAATATTGCAGTGTGAGCTAATACTGTACAAAACAATTATCACTGCAAAACTAACTTTCATAATTTATTTATGAAATCTAACATTTTCCCAAGCGCTTGATTTACATTATTTCATTCCGTATTCACCATTATATGGAATGGGAGGACGAAGTGAAAGTTTCTGATTGTGTCATGTGATGCAGACTCGTGTGATGATTGGCTGAAGCAAGACCCGTGAGAGGACACGTGACGAGAGTATAAGTAGGATCCAACAGACAATGATGGGGCGCTTGCATAGCAAGCCACGCAACACTTCATTGGTCTTGCATTTTTGCTGACCATCGCTTCATTGAGAGAGGCACGGTGAAGAACTTTTCCTAGCTTTTCAGCTGGTTCTGGTTGCTCCCGCTGACTTGTGCTGATTCAGCAGAGACCTAGCTGATTCTGCTGGACCATGATGGCCACTACTGTGATTCGAGTTTACTGACGCTTTTGAACCACACTATTGGTATCCGTACACTACTGAACTGGACTGCTGGTATCTTAATGACAGAGATTGGGATTGCCCGCAAAGAACAACGCCTGAACAGGCCCAAATCACTTTGTCCTGTTTACCTTCTTTTCTCCCCTACCTTCGGATGGTGGGCTAGAAAGGATTGAAGCACTCGAGAACTCTTCTTTAAGTGGGTTTTGAAAAGAATCTAAACCTGCAGGAGGAAGCATTATTTTCTCCATTTTCTAGAGGAAATAGAAACACATTTAGTAATTATTTTAAAAGCTATCCGACTAACAGGTAAGTAAAGTAATGGAGTTGAGACTCAAACCAGAAATTTTGCTTACACAACCCAAATTCTCAAGCATCACCCATTCTGAGATGTAAAAGTCTGTAACTCTTTAACTTTACCTTTTAAACAATTTCAAGGGCAATGTAGTTTTGTTTTTAAATAGTACATCAGTACTCACTTCTTCCAAATTTCTCATAGAAAAGAGTCAAAATGAAGAGATTAATAGCTAAGCCAGTCTGGCATCAGATCTACAGCTTGTAGGCACATTTTATTAATTGCCGCACCAATGTTCTTTTCCTGATCCAGATTCAGGCCTGTCCAAATGCTACACTTAGTTCTCATGTCTCTTCAACCCCATAAATCTGGGACAGTTCTTCAACTTTCATTTCTCATGACCTTGACACTTTGATCCTGCTATTTTGTGGACCATCTATTGGAGTATGCACAATATTCTTGAGGCTATGGAAGGTGAGGATTAGGCAATGCAGAGTCATCCACAGAGTGCAAACAGTAGAGATGTGACTGGCTCAGATGGGGCTCAGGACTTGCCTGCATTTTGTGATAGAGATAAGGGTCACCCTTCTCCCACTCCAAAACCTCTTTGCTTTCATGATGAGTTAAAGAAGCACTTCATTCTGTTGTGTAATCTGTGTGGATGATTTCTTCCCTGAAACAATTGAGAGGCACATGCATATTTTTTTGCCTGTGCATTCCAAGCTAATTGGCTACAGATTTCTTTCCTGCATGAATAAAGACCATAAACACCATGCTTCTATTGTGATATGGTATGATAGGCTGTGTCTCCATCTTTTAATATTTCCAAGTTAAACACAGTTATTTGCCAAGCTTGGGTTATTATCTAGTTTGTTTGCTGGATGATCAAGGCAACATGTACAACAGTTGAAGTTCTCTGTACTACATTCTGAGTCAGATATGATTATCAAGCTGGAATACATCCTCAGGGGACATTATGAAAACAACCCAAGAAGGGCTTTTGTTAAGTATTTTGTAAGTTTTGACTCATTTTTTAAACCTCAAAACTCATCCCCAGTGACACACTTCCTTCAACAAGGTCAGATCTATTATTTTAAATTTTTTATTGGTTATTTTATTTACTTACATTTCAAATGTTATCCCCCTTCCCAGTGCCTGCTTGGCAAGCCCTCTATCCCACCCTGCCTCTGTCCTGCTTCTATGAGGGTAGTTCCCCCACACAACCACCCACTCCTGCCTCACCACCCTGGCATTCCCCTATGCTGGGGCAACGAGTCTTCACAGGCCCAAGGACCTCTCCTCCCACTGATGCCCAACAAGGCCACCCTCTGCTACATATGCTGATGGAACCATAGATCCTTCCATGTGTACTCTTTGGTTTGTGGTTTAGTCCCCGGGAGTTCTTGGTGGGGGGGGGGGGCGTCTAGTTGGTTGATATTGTCCTTCTGCCTATGGGGTTGCAAAACCCTTTAGCTCCTTCAATCCTTCCCCTAACTCCTCCATTGGGGTCTCCATGCTCAGTTCAATGGTTGGCTGCAAGCGTCTGCATTTGTATTTGTCATGCTCTGGCCGAGCCTCTCAGGAGATGGCTATAACAGGCTCCTGTCAGCATGTACTTCTTGGCATCACCAATAGTGTCTGGGTTTGGCATCTGCACGTGGGATGGATCCCCAAGTGGGGCAGTCTCCGATGGTCTTTCCCTCAGTCTCTGCCCCACTCTTGTCCTTGTATTTCATTTAGACAGGAGCAATTCTGGATTAAAATTTTGGAGATGGGTGGGTGGTCCCATCTGCCAAGCAGGGGCCTTGCCTAAACTCTGGATATGGTCTCTGCAGGTTTTCCCTCCCCTTTGTGGAGTAGTTCAGCTAATGTCATCCCCCATAGGGTCCTGGGATGCTCTTGCTTTCCTGGCATCTGGGACTTTATGGTTGCTGCTCCCAATTCCCCATCCCCATTGCTACACACCTCAAATAAGTTATGACTCTTAAAGAGACATGTTTACAATTGGCAGATGCTGGAAGGTAAGTAATTTCTCAGAGTTAACTAAATGACAAAGACAATAATAAAAGCCTTGGTTTTTATCACCAGGATCACTCACTCACAGGTCACACTTATCTTCTTGGACCCTCTCTACTGTATAGTTATCCAGTTTTAGAGACCCCTACAGGACTGATCCCCATAGATGAAGAAGAGTACATTCATAGTTTGTAAACATCGGTAGTTCTCAAACCTCTTAGTCTTGAGATCCTTAATTGAGGTGTTTGTTTGATTGATTATTTGTTTTTGTTTTTGTTTGTTTGTTTATTTTTATCAATGAGAACCCAAAAGATAGTTCGTTCTGTGGTTTATGTCCCTCACTCTTTACCACAATAAACTGAAACTACAAATATCTTAAGCATTACCTTATCAAGGTCCTTAAACATATCAGTGAACCTAAGCAAATAATGCCCTCTGTTATAAAAAGAAATTACATTTCACACAGTAGCATTCCTGAGACCATCATATTTCTCCACGTAAAACAAAACAAATAAAAAAATAAATAAAGCAAGGATTTGGTGCTTTTCAAAGAAAATAAAACAAACCAACGACAGACATGGTTTTTTTTTTCTTGTTATTACAAATTGGTGACTTTTAAGTTGTCATGGTCCTATTATTTTTTAAAATACTAATTTTTTTAATACCATTTTTTAAAATACTCACCATGCTATGCCCCCTGACACTGACTTATGAGCATTCTTGCAGAAGGCAGCGTCCTTATCCAGTTTCCTAGGACGTTACACTTATACATGTTCTGTCTGATCAAGCAGGAGCCCATGAATCGCTCTTTCTGATGAGGACCTTAGGTCTTGCAGATCTCGTGGGCTGTAAAGTCTTTCTCTCACCATCACTCTTCTCAACCTGGAACAATTCTTGAGTGTTGTACATATTATATGTCAAATCCCATCCCCACCCGATTATTATAAGTAGTTGATTCAGTTGCTGCTAGCATGGTTGATGGCGGGTGACGGAAATCATGTCGCTGTGATTCCTGTGTGTTAGACCAAGTCTCTAAGACACTGTGCCGCGGTTTAGATCCTTCCATAATCCCCAAAGACTTGCTAGTCTTTTGTCCTTTGAATATTTGCTGTTCCTGCGATTGTACTCATTATTTTCTTGGATTTTCTCTCTTCCTGATCCATTTCATCCTTCCTACTCATATCTTCTACTATGCTGTTTCAGGTGAAATATTCATGGATCAATGAGTCCATTTGTGGATTGCATATAGCAGTGTGTTATCAAAATCCATTACTGAGGAGGCTGGAGTGGTGCTTAGTGGTTAAGAATGCATACTCCTGCATGGCACCAGGGTCTAGTTCACAGTACATACATAGCAAGGCACATCACTTCAACTCCAGTTCCGGGGACCCAATGCCATCTTATCAATTTCCCAGGCACCTGCATGCATTCTGTATACATACAGATAGGTGGGTGCCTATCTTTAAAAGAGTGCATGATTAATACCCCAACTCTAATTTAATGAGTGATTAACACAACAATATTTAATAAGAAACCTAAGGTACCTAATGATCAAAGAAGAATTAAATAAAAATATGTGATCATGAGATCTTTCTGTGTAGACGAGGCCTTATTTCAAGCCTATGAATAGAAGGGGAATTTAGTTAACTGCCCAATGTACGCGATCATTGTTGTGAAGTAAGGTAAAAATGAACATGAGGGAGACAGAGAGCTTCAAATAAAAACAAAAAAAACACAGCAACAAAAACCCTCGTAAGTCAGTGCTCGTTGTTTAATCTCAGGAATATAGATGCTTTGATATGTGAAAACCTATTAGCTTTTTTGGAACAGTCTTGAACCTCAGCATCATTTATGAATATTATATTTAAACATAAATAAATAACCAAAGCTAAACTAAATGTATTTGATAGCATGAGCTGTGAAGACAGCATCCCAGATGACTGCTGCTGTCCAGTCAGCACCCTACTGGTGACTCCCACTGTGAGGAGATCCTCTGTGACCCTCATGTATGGATACACACAATCCTCCTTCTGATATGTGTGAATATAATGTATGTTGCATCTTCAAAACTAGAGAGGCCCTAACACTCAAGCAAGCTTAGCAGATAATCTTTCTCTTTCTCATCAGCTATCATTTTAAGTTAATACTTTATTAGTATCGCGAAATTTGTTTTATTTTCTATAATTATTCTCCTTTTTACATGGAAATCAGTAAGTCTATAATCATGGTGAATTTATAAACTTTAATACATTATTCAGAGGTATATAGCAGTTGTATGCCATCTAGATCACCTAAATTTATATATATATACATATATATATACATATAGTATATATGTATGGAATACATAATACATATGTATATCTACATTATATATGTGTGTATATATATATATGTTCACATATGCATTATAGTCGTATATTATACACACATAAATATATGTATAATACATATATGTAATACTATATTTACATATATGTACATTGTATATATGTTATATACATATTATGTTTATATAATTATATCAATTGTTACTATGTTTATATATTATATGTATTTTAAGAGTTTAAACAACTCTTATTTCTGTAAGTAAATTTGAAATAGAGCAAAAGATGTTTTTGCACAAATATCTTAAAAAATGATAGAATCTTCCTGTTTCTAGTGAAATGGTCTGTAATGTGGTTTTTGATTTAGGAAAGAAATATATAACTACAGTGAAAGCAATATAGAAAACCCTGTGGTATAACTACAGTATGTGCCTTTAAATATTTTAATGGATACTGTTCTCACTGCTACTTTTAACTACTCTGCTTCCAGGGGAAGGAAAAATAGAAAGAAAAAAAAAGTGCCTGAAACTGGTTGCTATGGCAGCAAGTGCAAAGAGTAAGTCTGAATCCTGTGTGAAGGCAATGAATTTACCATCGACAGGAAAAGAAATGGATTTCCTGTCACACTCTGCATATCTGCCACAGGAAAGGAACACATGGTGGACATTTTAGGATACTGAAAATGCATTTAAGATGTGCAACAATGGAAGGGGCACCTCCTCAGGTCACCTCAGGTCATCCCTCTCCACAGTGTCTTTTCACCCATATTTGCTACAGGTTCTGGAAAATGAATCCTTAGTTTGAATCTTACCATTTGTTTTCAGCAGGCCCCAAGGTGATAATGGTCACCACTATTTTTTCCTTTCAGTATCCAGGTTACTCTAACTGATGAAAGACTTCTCAGGGAACATTTTAACAGGTCATTTCAATCCTTCCTTGAACCTTGACAATTCTCCAGTTCTCACATGTGTCATCCCAGGTTTCTGGGGCTCACTTCTGGGCTACCTCTCTTTTCTCACTAAGATAGTGCCATTCGTTGCTGTTGTTGCTGTTTTCGTTGTCGTCATCAAACTCATTTGGTAAGTTGAGTTAACAACCCCTTTCCAGCATACAGTTTCATACATTCATATATGTATACATATGTGTTTAGCTATAAATGCTTCAACTTACTGAATGTAGAACTAGGCATAAAAATGTAGTTAAGACCATGCCAAAGAATAACAATAATCCTTTCTAAAGGATGCTCACTTTCACAGACACAGGGAATCTCTGTAACTAGAAACAAATGTGTCTTGCATAAGCTGCTTGGTAGATACTGTTGGGATGGTTTGATGTGGCTGTTGTAACATATGTAAGCCTGAAAATTTTTACACACACTCACACATACACTCACACACATACAAACACACACACTCGTATACTCATACATACACACTCTCACAACACTCACACACACACATAATCACACACATTCTCACACACTAACTCTCACACACATTTACACACGCTCAGACTTACATGCACACTCAAAACATACATACATACATACATACATACATACATATATACATACATACGCACACACACTCTTACACACAGTCATATGCACGAACACACATACTCCCACATTCACACACACACTGGTGCACACTCACACACACACATTCGCATTTTCTCTCGCACACATATACACATGATAAAGCAGCCTTTCCGTCTTCGAGCTCTTCCACCTGAAGCTCACTAAGTCCTGAGTGAGAAAAAGAATCTGGAGAAATAGTCTTGGACGTGGGAAACATCACCTTGTCTTGTGGCTACACATGACTCCAGACCAGAGGAAGCCAGACAAACATGAACTTATTCTGCAGCCAGGTTTACCACTGGGAACATAGACTGGGCACTATTCTCTCACCTAGACTCAGAGAGACAAGCATAGCATATTCCCCGTTTTCGTCTCATGCATCATTAGATCCAAACATGTTTGCGTTTGTCTGGAATGGTAAGTAGAATAATAGGAGTGGAAAGGAAGAGGTCTGAAAAGGGGTGAAGGGTTACCAAGAGTCTAAGAAGCTAAGAGGAGGGTATCAATCAGTAAGAGAGGAAAGAAAAAGGCCATGGAGGAGAGGTGGTTACAATCTCACACTTGTGTGACAATGTCACGACAAGACACATTTCTTTGTATACTAACCAAAGATTAGTGAAACATGCAAATTGCGAATAATTTTAACCTGGAATTCCCAGCATTACTAATCAAGAAACATTAACTAAACCCTGGTAATGACAATATAGCGTCAAGGTCTGCGTGGCGTGTGTGTGTGTGTGTGTGTGTGTGTGTGTGTGTGTGTGTGTGTAGCCTCACTGCTTTTAACGATAACTTCTGTCCAGCAGCACTGATTCATCCCTGTTATTTCCTTGCACTTTATCTGTTTTCTCTGAAGCATAAGGTCACAGAGAATAACCTCAAGACTTTATTTCAGAGATGTATCACAGCAAAAAAGATAACGCTACTGATGATAGTCTTTTGGGTTGCTTTCAGACAAAATTAAAAGCTTCGCGTACTCTAGATGCTTTCCCACTGCTTAAAAACCTTATGCTTAGGCTTCAAAGAAATCTACGTTAAAGTGCTTTTGTCCAAAAAATAAATCCTCTCAGCACTTAAGCAGTCAGTAAGAGCATCCTGATGTCAGGAGAATCAAAGAGGCACCTTCTCCCTATCACACGTCTTATCTCTGAGGAAAGTTAAAGTATCAAGAATACAATAAAACATTAAATCAAATACTAGTCTCATTATCTTATCATTAAGCAGTAGGTAGAGGTAAAGGGAAGTTAAGAGGCAGGAGCTGTTTAATGCCACTCAGAGAGAAAGCAAGGAAAGAAAATTCCCAAGCACAACCCTGGCTTATCCCTTTTGGAAACACAACTTGCCTATTGCTTTAGAAATTAATGGACTGCAGATGTTACTATATTTTAAGAGCATATTTTACCCAGATCAGAGACTATGCGTGATCCCAGTAGGGCAGATGTTTCATGCAGTCAGTGGAAAATGCGATCAAATAAGCTGTAATGGCAAAAGTAATTAAAGTTCATTACTAACAGTAAATGCACTCAGAAAACTTCAATAGCTAAGGAAAAACAACTTTTCCCCCCTTTGACCATCACATCAGACCAAGTTCTTTAACAAGAGAGAATCTTGATCACTGTAAAAGCAACGGATTCAGAGACAGGCAACTATTAGCAAAGAAGTAATATAGATTTAAACATCAAGGGATACTCTCAAAAGTTCTCTTGGGTTGACAAAAAATTATAAAAGCAGAATATCGCCAAACACAACTGATGATCAACTTGAATGTATAATAATCCCAGAAGCAGTCATATACTTTTAAAATCTTTACACTGGAAATATGACATAAAAAGTTAGAAATGTGGAAGATATTGATGGCTTCCACCAAGCTCTATAATTAACGTTTTAGGATGGCTTTGAGTATCCCTCAAAGGTGTAGAAGGACATCACAAATTATAGACTCTACTCTAATATTAAAAAGGCCAAATTGTATTGATTTCCAGTGTGTATAGCACTGTATTAGAAATATTCCAGCCATCCAGTTTGATGACTTATGTAATTTCTCCATTTTCAAGTTTAAAGACAATCAGAAGTTTGTGATCACAAAGGAGGCATTTAAACTCCAATGGTTGCTTTTCTCAGTTCACCCCTTAAAAATCCAAGGTCCTTATTGATTTTTAAATTGACTCCTATCCCACAGCTGCAACATTTTTACCCAGGAGCATCTTAAAGTCTATCTTGAACTATGTTGCATTTATTAATCCCTATTTTTGTAACAATAGAAAAGTGCTTTGACCACTTTGCCAAATTGTTACTCTTCTTCAAATTGTTTTCTGTGGTTTTGATACTTCCCTTATTCCTTAAGGCCTGGCAAAAGCATAACTATAAAAACTCTGACCCTGAAGAAAGCCAGGGTTTTATTTCTTTCCAACAATTTCTTTTAATCACGGTGGCACATTAAACTGAGAAGAAACAGTAACATGCAAACACTCGTTTTTAATTATCACTTGCATTTTTAGGCATCTTGTTTAACAACATGTAGAAGTCTAAATGTCTTGGGCACCATTACCCAGAATTTGTAAAACTGTGTTAATGAACAACTCCTCAAAATGGAGAAGCTTGCTTATGACATGACAGTCTTGTCTTAAATTCATTTCACTACATGATTCCTTAAACAGAGCATTAAAATGTCTGTTTTCAATCACATTTGACTAGAAATAAGTTCTTACACTGCAGACAATGTATAAAACCAACAAGAAGGAAAATGTAAGTTCAGTAAACTATCTGAAAAAAATTGCTTCTAAAGCATTCATATCTAGAAGCCTGGCTGAACCACTGTTAGCTTAATTTATGGCTGTTAGAAGCTTTGTTTTGTCAGATTAATCCAGGCAGGCTTCTTGCTTGGCAACACAGTAATTAACCCAGTTTCTTTCCCCCAGGCCACAGCTGAAAAATTACACAACAGAGCATAGTAAATTGTCAAGGAAAAGCATTCTAATGAACTGTATCACACATTGTTTGGGCCCCGTGACCCTGTTGTCTATGAAATTGCTCTCAGTTGTAATGCCCTGTCCAGGGAGATGGGCACAGGAAGGTGATCCAGGAGTTACATAAACCGACATTAAATATTAGAGCGAGTTCTACTTGTGAATGTTCTGCTAGTGGAGATGTGGAGTAACAGCAATCGTAAGACTTGGTTCAGCAGAAAACCATTAGCGTATAAAAATGTTGCTAAGGGGAGGCAACAGAAAGGGCAGCAGGAAATACACATGACTAATTATCAACATGCTCTCAACACACCACAGGGGGGCTGTCCCATTAACTGCTCATCTGCTCTCACACTTCTACCCTCTTACAAACATTTGAGGTCACCACACCCTGCCTTTCACTGAGACATCTTCTGTTATCTGTGTTGAACATGCCTAAGTAGCACTCAAGCCACCTCTTCATCTATTATAAGGAAGTTGTCAAATCACATTGTTCAATACTAGTGGCGGCACAAGAGAAAAAATATGTGGCTCTGAATTTTATTAAAAACATGAACAGATGCTCAACCATTGGTCACAAAACGAAGGGTCTCAAAATATTAGAGATCGTCTTCAATACAAGCACTGCTAGCAGCTTCCCCTTTGTGCAGCTATTCCAAGTTCACAAATAATGCAAGGTAAAATGTATTGTGTTGACTGAAGATTTAGCTTCAACAAATACTCGGAATTATCCTGACTCCAGAGGCAGTGGCAGAGGCAAGGATCTCTCTATGAGTTCAAGGCCAGACTGGTCCATAGAGTGAAGCCCTAGAGAAAGGTGATAGATGATAGATAGATGGATAGATAGATAGATAGATAGATAGATAGATAGATAGATAGATAGATAGATAGATAGATGGATGGATGGATAGATAGATATGACTGATAAAGATATAGATAAAAACATGCATACATACATGCATGCATACATGCATACATAAAAATACACCTAACATATACATACATGTACACTTGATAAAGATTAATCTGACATTCAGAGGAGTTTTGAATGGTTTCTAAGCAGCACCAATAAAACTAAATTTCACATTATTGTCTATCCCCTTACTCTTATAAATAGGAACTTTTTTTTCAAATATTGAAGAATAGCGATGCCCAAGTCCTGTAATACTAGAAATACAAATCTACTGTGATAGAAGAAACATCAGCTGATGGACATCAGCTGAGAGTGAGAATGCCTAGGAAGACTGAGGGGACAGAGAAGAAGAAGTGAAGGTAGATATAATAGTACTGTCACCCTAACAAGACTGGTAATCACCTAGGAAATAAGGCTCCGGACACACTTTTGAGAGAACTACTTCTTCTCTGGGAGAGTCTGGGAGAGGTTGCGCTAGCTAGGTTCATTGAAGTGGGAAGGTCCTGACCTACATAGAAAGGAGAGAGCAAGCTGAGCACAAGCATTCATTGCTCTCTATTTCTTAATTGCAAGTGCAATGTAACCATCTCTGTCAGGCTCCTGACCCTGTAACTTCCCCACCATGAGGAACTCTACCCTTCAACTCTGAGTCAAGATTAACCCTTTCTCTCTGAACTTGCTTTGGTCAGGTTAATTTTACCACAGCAACAGTAAAAAGAAGAAAGAGAGCTGGGAAGTGGCAAGTAGTTAAGAGCCCCTTCGTCTTCTTGGAAGTTGCCTTTCCCAGGGATTATCCACACACAGAACAGTCAAAGGTAGTCAAGATCACGAGGTGATATAAGAAAAGAGGTAGATAGAGGCAAGGAGCCTTGGAAATTAAAGATGATTAACTTGCAAAAGAAAAATATGTGTCTATGAAAAATAAAAAAAGTATTAGTTAATTTCTGAAAATGATTGCGTTTTTACACAGAATAAAGACAGTCATGCTTGACGGGAGATCAATTCCTGTAAAGAAACAACTCACATGATCCATTAAGGTAGCAAAGACAGCAGCATAGGCGGCCTCTGCATAGCATAGGCGGCCTCTGCATAGCATAGGCATCTCCCTTAAATCAAGGTCCCAGTATCTCACTTCACATACGCTACCCAAGGCATTCACAGCTAACTTCGTTCACAGCCAGCAAAGTGTCTTCACATAGAGCCCAGGTATTTTACATGCACTGATTCACAGTTAATGCTGTTTAATCTCTGCAGGAGACTGAAAAGGGTCTATAAATGAATTCTTATTTAGACTTTGGCCTATATGTACTAACCATATCCCCTACCTTGGTACTTAGATGTAAGATCCATTCCTTTCCAAGAAACCTCAAAAAATTTCCATTCAAAACTGTTCAACTTAAGCCTTAAAAACAGTGAAATTTATCTTTCTTTAAAGGCTGTTTAGAGCAATTTTAGGTTCACAGCAAAGCTGTAAGAACAGAACAAAATATCTGTGTCCTGTGTCGAATTGTACATGAGGGAGGTCACAGTGGCAAGATATTTATCCTTTTTACTTAGAACTGAAGTACAAAAGACACCTAATTTTACAGTATACTATTCATCCAAATTATTTTAAATAATTCAAATATTTTAGTCTGAGTTCCTTTTGTAGTTTTCTGACATATATTAAATTTAAAAACTAAAGACAGCCAAAGATTATCCTTACATACAATCAAACTCTACCTAAATTTTACTTATCTAAAATGTTTGTATAAAAAATGTTTCTTTGTTGTTCTGGACATGTTTTAATTTACATGTGACAAAGCTAGAAGAAAAATAAAAGGAAAAGGCCACACCAACAATTTCAGATTGGTGTCAGACTCCCAAATCAGGGGTAGAGAATTCTGATGTCCAAGTATTATTGGGTTCATATTTCACTCGCTTGTGTTTCTGTGTCTGATTAATTCACAGCTAAAGTATGAGAGAGGCTGAGGTGCTTGGAGTTTACTGTTATCTCACCTTCGATTCTCTCTCTATAAATCCACATTGACTTGAAGTTCTGCAAGCTATGAGCTGTGGCCTTAGAGCTTGATATGTAACAGAACACACCAGCTCCTGACTAACCACATCCCTGACTAACCTCCTAACTGGTCTCCTTCCCTCTGTTGCTGCCCTCTTCCTGCACAAAGGACTAATCTAAGAACAGCAATGGAACAATCCAGTTAAGCTGTAATCTGGATTGCTGCCATGCTCCAAACCATCCAATGGCTTTCCAAGACACAATGAGTAACTTCAAGTCATACCATGTCCTTCTATGTCCTGGAGGATTCCCAATGCAGAGATATCAGATGACTGCTCAAAAGAAGACAAAAGAAAACATTTGAGTGAAGAAATCAGAAAGGGTGGGCTAGACAACTGACACATAACATCCACTTAGCCATGGGGTCCACTGTCATCCTTAAGATCAGCACCAGATTGAGAAGCATGTAATGTTCAGAGGGATAGATCAAAGGCTTAGATACCAAGCCATGAAATGGACTCTCTCCCTACCCTCCTGGTTTTGTTTCTTGGATTGTTCAGACAACCCACTTAAC
This sequence comes from Rattus norvegicus, assembly GCF_021556685.1. Lineage (NCBI taxonomy): Eukaryota > Metazoa > Chordata > Mammalia > Rodentia > Muridae > Rattus > Rattus norvegicus. The sequence goes on from NC_141553.1 coordinate 45,378,616, forward strand.
AGAGAATTTTTTATAACCTTGATATGATATCAAAACGATATCAAGTTCAAGATATACCACAATTTTGACCAGTGGTTTGTGCTTCTCAGATCCTAAGGTTGCCCCAATGCTACAAGCCTCTGGCAAGGAGAAGGTAAGAGTAGATGTGGGAAAGGGGCAGGCGACTTCCAATTTGAAAATGCAGCATCCGGGGTTGGGGATTTGGCTCAGTGGTAGAGCGCTTGCCTAGGAAGCGCAAGGCCCTGGGTTCGGTCCCCAGCTCCGAAAAAAAAGAACCAAAAAAAAAAAAAAATGCAGCATCCACAAGAAAACCTACTGAGCTCATTACTGTCCTAACACTTCAATTTCAGAAAGAGCCAGATAAGAAATATAGACTACAAAAAGCAAAAACTTTGAAAGGTTTTATTTCCTTCTGGAGTTCCCTTATTCCTGTTGAGTCTAATTCCTGTGTGCATTTTACAGACAGACCTCTCTAAACCCTAACTTATATCCCATGCAAACCATTGTGAGATACTTATAACCACCTTATTATTTTATTGGTAGTAATAAAATGCTAACCTCTCCATTTGTTCACTTAACATAAAGTAGAATGCTGCACGGAATTTCACTCTGTACATTTCAATGCGCTTCTAGAACAGGTAAGGGAAGAGGGATCTTGAATGCGCCTTCAGGAAAGTGTAAGGTGAACAGCACCCATTCTTGTTGTTGTAGTTGACCAAGAGCTGATACGGCACTGAGCCACAGTTTGATGTAGGGAGATGGAGACTTCCCATCACTGTTCAAATTATGCTAGTCACAAGGGGATGAATTAGGAGAATGTTTATGCAGTAGTGGCTCAAAGGTATTCAGAGTATTCATGAGACCTCACAAAATTATATTACAAGCTCCATGACTGGGAAGCTGAGTGTTGTGTAGGGAGACTGGACACGGCAAGAAAATCAACTTTATCATGGGCCTGGGCTAGAAGGTTTTCAGGTTGTTGGCCTCTTATTAAAGACATTGAAATAAAGGCTCACACTGGTTGCAGAGTATCAAAGAAACTCCCATAAAAAGTGAAGGGAGAGCATGGGTCAGAAAGAAGACACTGCTGAGAGTGTCAGCGAGAGCTGGGGGGCACCTCCGTGGGTAAAGAGGGGCATCAGGAGCTCTAGGACCAGGCTTCCAATCCCCAGAGTCTATGACAGAAGATAGTGCCTGACTCTCCAAAGGCAAAGATTCCAGAGAAAGATGACGACTCAACTGAAGCAAGATCGGTGAATTCCAGGTTCAGCAAGAGAACTTACCTCAGTAAGTAAAATGGAGATGGACTGAAGAAGACATAAATGTCCTACACACATGTTCATGTATCCACACACGTTTGCCCACATATATGCATTCATGCATGGAAATACATAGACATATATTCACACCATACACATACAAAATGAGTGCGGGTCACATAAAGGATGGCACTCAATGTCCCCAACTATTGCTTGAGCTTCCTTTTCTAGAGGAAGAAGAGTAAGAAGACTATGGTTGCTAAGGGATTCCCTGTGCTTGCTCTCTTTTTGCATCTCAATAACTCCTATCATAGGAGTTTGGCCTCAAAACTCTGTAGGAGAAACTGTAGATGAAAGAATCATATTTAAGACCAAACTATAAACTCTTATGACCTTTGCAATGCATGCCTTAGAACAATGCCTGACATGTAGTAGACACTCAGAATTCTGTACTGAATTACCACCATGGGTCACCATTCTTTCTGGCCTTCCCTTTGAAGCTCCTAGGCCTACCACCTGCCTGATTAAAATACTAACTCTTTATTACAGCTGTACTAAGTTTATTGAAGCCCTCTCAAGTTCAGTCCCACTTCTCTAGTTTTATGTCTTTGCTGAAGATATAAAGACACACATGGCAACAATGACCCTTCTCTTTTAAGCCTGGCCAACTCTTACTTTCTTCTGGCAGCCTAACCAAAGCATCCTGTCACCCAGGATGTCTCCACTGAAACACTCTGATCTGATGTTCTTGCCCTCGACACTGTGCCTTACACACCCATGACTATGTGTGTTTTGTCACAGAAAGCTGCTGCCTTCACAACACTTGCTGCGTAGCTTGTTTATCCATTGCGTGCCTCTCGATCTCTGGAAAGGTGATGTGTGTTTGGGGTGTGGAGCAGTCTCACACCTATGCATTTAAAGCAAGCAACAATGTCTGACATTAGATACAGGGTGTTCAACAAATGCCTGTTTCGATTTTTCAGAAATGCCTTCTTGATTTAATTTATTTTACAGTGTGGTGTTTACTTGGTTTTGATATGATCTATTACTGCTTAGGCAGTCTTGAACTCAGTCCTTCTGCTTCATCCGGGAGAATGACGATTACAGACTTTCAAGGAAGAGAGGAAGGAAAGGAATTGCTCCCCCTTAAGCTTTTCCCTTCCAAAATGCTTTCTACAATCATGAATCCCCAACTTCCACTTAGTCTAGTGTCTAAAACTAGGTCTTATATCTACCAGCGAAGTGAACTTTCTAGGCTGAGCACCCTCCGTCCTGTGATAAATTCATGCCCAGTAGTTGGCAGGAGGTGACACATAAATAGATAGAAGATAGATGATAGATAGATAGATGATAGATAGATAGATAGATAGATAGATAGATAGATAGATAGATAGATAGATACATAGACAGGCAGACAGACATATAGATAGGTAGATAGATAGACTATTGAAATACAAGAGACTGTTGAAATACAATTCTTCTACACAATTCCTAACTATAAATTCAAAAGAAATTGCTATTAGAAAAGGAATCAAGGCCTGACTAGTGCAGGCCAACTTCTCTCACTCTTTCCCAAACAAGTGTTTCAAGGGAAATCTAAGTTTTGGCTAAATTAATTTCAAGTTCCACAATAGTAAGAGAAAATATGAAAAAACACAATTTTCTTACAGGTAAAACATCATCAAAGAAAATACCTCTGAGTTAGAAGGTGACATTGATCACTAAAGAAATAACAACAAAAGCAATTAGTAACACACTATCAAAATATCAGTATAACAAATGTGTGACAGTGAGAAACAAGAGCAGTTTTAAAGATGATATCATCACTCCACAAATGACCCACACTACTGTTAAAATACTTAAGAATAAGCTCACTTGTTCCTTTCAATAATACTTTTTAAACCTCCAGAGTTAATGATTTTTATTATATATGCATATATATGAATATAAAGACTAATATTTGTTTTATTTTTTCTTGTCATGTTTGAAAAGGGTGGGGGTAGTGTGTGTGTGTGTGTGTGTGTGTGTGTGTGTGTGTTGGTGTGTGCTTAAGTAGAAAATATCAGATAAAAACACACACTCATGGATCCATAAAAAGTTCTGACAAAATATATTTTTCTATTTATTTTCCCAATGAAATGAAATGAAACATTATAATTTAAGCTTTTCCACCCACTGCTTTTCCTGCCACACCTCCCTACAGAAATTCTCTGTCTTCCTGTTGGGGGAGAGTGAGTGGGTGGGTGTAATTCCAGGCGTTTAAAAGAGTAGTCATACCATGCTTATATGTATGCATATATCATATTAATAATTACTACTGTATGTAAGTATACCATTGCTAAATTTTTTCATGAACAATCTTTTGTGTAAATAATGTTTTAATAACAGAGTAAAAGATACAAATTCAATTTTCAATATTTTGTCTTTTAAAGAATATCAGTTTTAGAACTATTTATATGAAATGACTTTTCCCTGCTTCTGCATATTTGCCTTTTCCAAATCTTGTATTCAAAGATATACAGAGAGAGAGAGAGACACACACAGAGACAGACAGAGACAGACAGAGATAGAGAGACAGAGACAGACAGAGATAGAGAGACAGAGAGACAGAGACAGAGACAGACAGAGATAGAGAGACAGAGAGACAGAGACAGAGACAGACAGAGATAGAGAGACAGAGAGACAGAGACAGAGACACAGAGAGACAGAGAGACAGAGAGAGACAGAGAGACAGAGACAGAGACAGGCACAGAGAGAGCTTTATTTTAGTGCTCTAAATTTTCTGGCAAATGTTTCAGAGCTCTGCTCTCCAGTCCCAAGTGTACAACAGATGAAGAGGCCCAGAGGTGGAAACTCTTGAACTTGTCTTCGCCCCATCAGTTATATTACTTACATATAATTCAGAAAACATTTGCAACTGCAGCTGTGGTTGAGATTTCGAGTTACTCTTCCTGAAGTCACAAGACTTAAAACAGCCCTGTGGGAACAGAACTGAAAGTTGGGCGCATGAGTTGCTGACTTCCCTTAGTGGTTCTACTGACAAGGCTTTTCAGAGGTGCAGTGTGGAAGGAAAATGGGAGAGAGAGAACCTGTGCCCGCTCATTTCCTGACACTCAGGTTTGCTTTCAGAGCTAGTGTATCAAGAAGTGGTGTAGTTTCCCAAACCTTGGTTTCTATTTCCTCCATGTCTGGGTTAGGTTTATGCATTTTTCTTTTACAAACACACACACACACAGACACACGCACACACGCGTGCACGCACGCACGCACGCACACACACAATATGCGTCTACTAAGCAAGAACACAAGCCAACATACTCATAACTCTATTTTATTACTAAGACTGTATTTGCCCCACATGTTGTGACAAATCTGTTTCTGCTTCCTCATTTATGCTTCAAACCAGATGTCAATCAATTCGAACTAATTAAGTACATCAAAATAAAAGAAGTGCATGCTAATTTTCTTCCATTCCTCTCAGAAATAAGATTTGTATTATAATTACCCACACAACGATAATTACATTTGTGTGACTCTGTGTGTAGCAAGGATTTGTGTTGCCTACTGCAAGGCTGAGCCGTGTACTCCCTTCAGTGAACAAAAGAAACCCAGAGTGATTATTGCTCTCAGAGATTTCTACATTGTAATAAGTCAAATGGCACTGGCAGGAGTAAAAGTAGCTATGACTGGGAGGTACATTAATGGTGAGGAAGGGAGACCATGATCCAGGAGGAAGAACATGAAGCTGGGAGATAAATGACATCTTTTCAGGGAGGAGGAATTGTGGGATAGGACAGGTGAGGTGGCTCGAGTGTCACAGACCATCCCCCATCCTGCCTCTCTGACTAGTATCATGCCTGTCATGCACTAGTGGCTATTAAAATGTGCTGCTTCACATGGACTGACCCTGGGCTCCAACCGCAGAGGTAGCAATGAATAGCCTAGTAAGAGCACCAGTGGAAGGGGAAGCCCTGGGTCCTGCCAAGACTGAACCCCCAGTGAACGTGATTGTTGGGGGGAGGGCGGTGATGGGGGGAGGATGGGGAGGGGAAGCCCATAATGAAGGGGAGGGGGAGGGGTTAGGGGGATGTTGGCCGGGAAACCGGGAAGGAGAATAACAACCGAAATGTAAATTAAGAAATACTCAAGTTAATAAAGATTAAAAAAAATTTTTTTAAATGTGCTGCTTCACTGTACAATCCTGTGAATATTAAAAGTTCTCAGTCTCTGCTACTGTCCCACAAAAAAAGGGGAGTAGGAAATCATTCACAACCTTTTTGGCAAAAAAAAAAAGAAGAAGAAAAAGAAAAAGAAGAAACGATAAAAGCATGTGACGACATTTTTATTGGATAGTTTATGTATTTACATCTCAAATGTTATTCCATTTCCCAGTTCGTCCCTCTCCCATCCACCCATCCCAACTCAACACCCTTACATTCCCTTACACTGGGGAAAAGAGCCTTCACAGGACCAAGGACTTCACCTCCTATTGATGGTAAACGATGCCATCCTCTGCCATATATGCAGCTGGAGCCATGGGTCCCCCCATGTGTACTCATTGGTTGGTGGTTTAGTCCCTGGAGCTCTGTGGGTTTGTTTGGTTGATATTGTTCTTCCTGTGGGGTTGCAAACCCCTTTAACTCCTTCAGTTCTTTCTCTAGTTCCTCCATTGGGGTCACCTTGCTCAATCCAATGCCTAGCTGAAAGCATCCTCATCTGTGTCAGTAATGCTCTGACAGAGCCTCTCAGGAGACTCCCATCAGCAAGTACTTCTTGGAATCAGCACTAGTGATTGGGTTTGGTGGCTGCATATAGGATAGATTCCCCAGGTGGGTCAGTCTCTGGATGACTTTCTTTAGTCCCTGCTCCATTCTTTGTCCCTGTATTTCCTCTCCTATTTTGTTCTTCCTGTTAAGAAGGACTGAAGCATCCACATTTTGGTCTTCCTTCTTCTTGAGCTTCATATAGTCTGTGGATTTTTTCTTAGGTATTCCAAGCTTGTAGGCTAGTATCCACTTCTTATCAGTGAGTACATACCATGTTTGTTCTTTCTGTGACTGGATTACTTCACTCGGCAGAATAATTTCTAGTTCCATCCATTTGCCTAAGAATTTCATGAAGTCACTGTTTTTAATAGTCAAGTAGTAAATGTACCATATTTTCTGTATCCACTCTTCTGTTGAAGAACATCTGGGTTCTTTCCAGCTTCCAGCTATTAAAATTAAGGCTGCTATGAACATAGTGGAGCATGTATCCATGTTATATGATAGAACATCTTTTGAATATGTGCCCAGGAGTGATATAGCTGGGTCCTCATATAGTACTATGTCCAGTTTTCTGAGGAAATACCACACTGATTTTCAGAGTGGTAGTACCAGCTTGCAATCTCACCAACAATGGAGGAGTGCTCCCATTTCTGCACATTCTGGACAGCAACTGCTGTCACCTGAGTTTTTGACCTTAACTATTCTGACTGGTGTGAAGTAAAATCTCAAGCCTTCACCATTCAATATTTCTCAGTTGAGAATTCTTTGTTTAGCTCTGTACCCCATTTTTAATAGGATTATGATTCTCTGGAGTCTAATTTCTTGAGTTCTATGCATATATTGTATATTAGCCATCTACCAGATGTAGGACTGGTAAAGACATTTCCCAATCTCTTGGTTGCCATTTTGTCCTATTGACAGTGTCCTTTGCCTTACAAAAGCTTTGCAGTTTTATGAGGTCCCATTTGTCAATTCTTGATCTTAGAACATAAGCCATTGGTGTCCTATTCAGGGAATTTTCCCCTGTCCCTATGTGTTTGAGGCTCTTCCCTACTTCCTCTTCAATTAGTTTCAGTGTATCTGGTTGTATGTAGAGGTCCTTGATCTACTTAAACTTGAGCTTTGTACAAGGAGATAAGCATGGATCAATTTGCATTCTTCTGCATGATGATCACCAGTGGAACCAGCACCAATTGTTGAAAATGCTGTCTTTTTTCAACTGGAAGGTTTTAGTTCCTTTGCCAAAGATCAAGTGACCATAGGTGTTTGGGTTCATTTCTGGGTCTTCAATTCTATTCCATTGATCTACCTGCCTGTCTCTATAACAATACCATGCAGTTTATCCCAAATGCTCTGTTATTCAGCTTGAGGTAAGGGATGATTTCTGCAGACGTTCTTTTATTATTGAAAATAATTTTCGCGATCCTGGACTTTTTGTTATTACAAATGAATCTGCAAATTGCTCTTTCTAACTCTAAAGAATTGAGTTGGACATTAAATGGGTTATCATTGAATCTGTAGATTACTTTTGGCAATATGGCCATTTTTACAATATTAATATTGCCAATCCATGATCATGAGAGATCTTTCCATTTTCTCAATTTCTTTTTTCAGAGACTTGAAGTTGTTGTCATACAGATCTTTTACTTGATTGGTTAGAGTCACACCAAGTATTTTATATTATTTGGGACTATTTTGAAGGATATCATTTCCCTAATTTCCTTCTCAGCCTGTTTATCCTTTGAGTAGAGGAAGGTACTGAGTTGTTTAGTTAATTTTATATCCAGCCACTTTGCTGACATTGTTTATCAGGTTTAGGAGTTCTCTGGTGGAATTTTTGGAGTCACTTAAGAATACTATTGTACAAATACTGATATTTTGACTTTTTTCTTTCCAATTTGACCCCCGTGACCTCTTTTTGTGATCTAATTGCTCTGGCTAGGACTTTAAGTATATTGTATAGAAAGGGAGACAGTTGGAAGGTTTGTCTAGCCTCTGATTTTCGAGGGATTACTTCAAGTTTCTCTCCATTTAGTTTGATGTTGTCTACTGGTTTGCTGTATATTGCTCTTACTATGTTTAGGTATGGGCCTTGAATTCCTGATCTTTCCAAGACTTTTATCATAAAGGGGTGTTGAATTTTGTCAAATGCTTTCTCAGCATCTAATGAGATGATTGTATTTTGCTTTTCTTTTTTAGTTTGTTTATATAGTGGAGTATGTTGATGGATTTCCATATATTGAACCATCCCTGCATTCCTGGGATGAAGCCTACTTGATCATGATGAATGATCATTTTCATGTGTTCTTGGATTCAGTATGCAAGAATTTTATTGAGTATTTTTGCATTGATATTCATGAAAGAAATTGAATTGAAATTCCCTTTCCTTGTAGGGTCTTTGTGTGGTTTAGGTATAAGCATAATTGTAGCTTCAAAGGAACAAGTTGGGTAGTGTTCCGTCTGTTTCTATTTTGTGGACTAGCTTGAAGAGTATTGGAATTAGGTCTTCTTTCAAGGTCTGATAAAATTCTGCACTAAACCCACCTGGTCCTGGGAATTTTTTGGGTGGGAGAGTTTTAATGACTGCTTCTATTTCTTTGGTGGTTGTGGGACTGTTTAGATGGTTTATCTGATCCTGATTTAACTTTGGTACCTGGCATCTGTCTACAAAATTGTCCATTTTGTCCACATTTTCCAGTTTTATCAAGTATAGGTTTTTGTAGTACAATCTGATGTTTTTTTAAACTTCCTCAGATTCTGTTGTTATGTCTCCCTTTTTATTTCTGATTTTGTTAATTTGGATACAGTCTCTGTGCCCTCTGGTTAGTCTGGCTAAAGGTTTATCTATCTTGCATTTCGGGCATAGATGTTCAGAATTAAGAGTTCATCTTGGAAGATTTTTTTCCTTTGATGAGTATGAAGTGTTCTTCCTTATCTTTTTTGATAACTTTGGTTTAAAGTAGATTTTATTCAATAATAGAATGGCTACTCCAGCTTATTCCTTGGGACCATTTGCTTGGAAATTTTTTCCCAGCTACTCTGAGGTAGTGTCTGACTTTGTCACTGAGGCGCATTTCCTGTGTGCAGCAAAATGCTAGGTCCTGTTTACACATCCAGTCTATTAGTCTATGCTTTTTTTATTGGGGAATTGAATCCATTGATGTTAAAAGATATTAAGGACTAGTGATTTTTGCCTCATGTTATTTTTGTTGTTAGAGGTGGAATTATGTTACTGTGGCTATCTTCCTTTGGGTTAGTTGAAAGAAGATTACTTTCTTGCCTTTTCTAGAGTGTAGTTTCCCTCCTTGTGTTGGAGTTTTCCATCTATTATCCTTTGTAGTGTTGGATTTGTGGAAAGATACTGTGTAAATTTGGTTTTGTCATGAATATCTTGGTTTTGCCATCTATGTTAATTGAGAGTGTTGCTGGATATAATAGCCTAGGCTGGCATTTGTGTTCTCTTGGGGTCTGTAATACATCTGCCCAGAATCTTCTGGCTTTCATTGTCTCTGGTGAGAAATTTGGTGTAATTCTGATAGGTCTGCCTTTATTTATTACTTGACCTTGTTCCCTTACTGCTTTTTTTGTTTTGTGAATTTGGTGTTTTGATTATTATGTGATGGTAGGAATTTCTTTTCCGGTCCATTCTATTTGGAGTTCTGTAGGTTTCTCATATGTTCACAGGCATCACTTTCTTTGGGTTAGGGAAGTTTTCTTCTGTAATTTTGTTGAAGATATTTACTGGCCCTTTACATTGGGAATCTTCATTTTCTTCTATACCCATTATCCTTAGGTTTGACCTTCTCATTGTGTCCTGGGTTTCCTGGATGTTTTGGGTTGGGAACTTTCGGCATTTTGCATTTTCTTTGACTGTTGTGTCAATATTTTCTATGGTATCTTCTGCCCCTGGGATTCTCTCTTCAATCTCTTGTGTTCCGTTGGTGTTGCTTGTAGCTATGACTCCTGATCTCTTTTCTAGGTTTTTTTGTCTTTAGGGTTGTCTTTCTTTGTGATTTCTTTATTGTTTCTATTTCCACTTTTAGATCCTGGATGGTTTTGTTCAATTCCTTCACCTGTTTGGCTGTGTTTTCCTGTAATTCTTTAAGGGATTTTTATGTTTCTTTTTTAAGGTATTCTATTTGTTTACCTGTGCTGTCCTGTATTTCTTTAAGGAAGTTATTTATGTCCTTCTTAAAATCCTCTATCTCATCATGAGATGTTATTTCAAATCCAAATCTTACTTTTCTGGTGTGTTGGGATATCCAGGACTTGCTTGTGGGAGAACTGGGTTCTGATGGTGCCAAGTTGTCTTGGTTTCTGTTGCTTAGGTTCTTGTACTTGCCTCTCCCCATCTGGTTATCTTTGATAATAGTTTTTCTTGCTGTCTCTGAATGGAGCTTGTCCCCCCTGTGGGCCTGTGAGCCTGTGGTCTTAGGAATTAAAGTACTCCTGGGAGTCCATCTCCCTCTTGGCTCTTTTTTTGTCTGAAGAGTGGTGGGACAGCCTTAGCTCTGTGCTCAGGTGGAGACCAGAAGTCATGATGATATTCATAATGAATACAAAGACACCAAAAATGCTAATGCTTTTATCCATAGAGGAATTTAAAATCATATGTCATAGAATATCTAAAGTCATGAATTATAATAGGAAAGTCACTACTTCCTGGGTATAGGGGAATTAGCTCCTATTTAGGAAATGAGAATGGAGAATTTGGCTTGTTCTCCCCTCCTTCCTTTGTCATCTTCTAGTGCCCAGATCAGAACTCTCCCTCTCTTGTTGTATAGAAGTCAGCTCACCTTAAGAGCTCTCTTTCCCCATGACTCATGGGACTTTTTTTCCAAGCTCAGCATCAGCTCCTATGAGTCCATAGCACAGAGATTCATGGTATAAGACTTGTCAACTATGTTTTGTGAAAGTATGAGTTTTTCTGTTATTTCATATCTGCCTGCTGTCTTCGATCTTCCTTTCCTGGGCATAATGACAAAGCTAGGTATAAATTAGATATTATGTGCAATTTCCATGTTCTCTTAGAACATAAGGAAAGATTCCCAGGTAGAGATATAATAAAACACAGCTGGTAATAGCTGTGACCAAGAAGAAATGAGTGACCTGCCTTCCATTTAGATTGAAGATCACACACTCAGATACTACCTTTGTAGTCCTAGAAGAGAGGCATTACGAGCATATAACAATGACCAACCTCCTACAGGAAGCCTGAATCAATGTGCATCAGTATATAAGTGTCACATACTTCTCCATAAACTACAATCTAAATTCGTCGCATGATGTGTATAAAGAAAAAGTTGACCATTTTGATGTAGGCTATATAGCCTATACAGTAATAAAATGGATCTGAGGTCTATATAGCTTATGAATAAAGAAATGTTTGTGTCTTCCTCAGACCCTAGCTTTCAAAATAACAAAGAGGATAAGGAGAAATGGAAAGAAGAAGAGGGAGAGGAAGAGAAGGAAGGGGCATGGAGGAGGAAAACTTCTAATAAAGGCCATGGTCATATGTAGCATGACAGCTCCTCCCAGCAGATCCTCCAGGACAAAGCCATTAATAAACTCATTGTTTCAAACAATGAAATCCCTGACCATCAGGGGCTCAGGCTCTAAAGCAAGTAGCTTTGATGCCTGTGCACTCTGCCTTTCATGCAGCTCAGTCAGTCACCACAAGACTTGTACAGTTCAAAGCAAATTAGTGAGGAATTCATCTGTGAAGCAAAGAGAACCAAAAACACAGATTTACTCTGTCACAGCTGCTAGTGGTGCCAACAACCCTACAGAAGCGCATGCGAAGAGCATAGTTCTAATAAACCAGCAAAACACTGTCACCTATTTTCCGTTTTACTGTTAAAAAAATGGTGAAGATTATTTAAAGTTTCATTACATTTTATTTATTTTGTGTGATGGTAATAGTGTGGTGGTGGTGGTAGTGTGTGTGTGTGTGTGTGTGTGTGTGTGTGTGTGTGTGTGTGTGTAGAGGTCAGGGGCTAAATTGAATCCTTTGGTTTTCTCCTTCCACCAAGTGGGTCTCAGAATTAAACTTGGGTCTTCAGACTTAGCAAGGAGCACCTTCACCCACTGAGCCGTCTCTCTAGCCTGACAAGGATTATTTAAATGTCTCATTTTATAAAAAAAAAAACCTAAGTCATGAGGCTTTCCTTGGCTTGTTTACAAAAATATTGAGGTGGTAAGAGTGCATTTACTATTATTATGTGTCTTAAAACACTGGGACATACATTTGACCCTAAGAGAAAGCCATAGATAACCAAGAAAACTATCAAAATTCTCAGGGAATCATATGTGAACCAACTTCCATCACTGTGGCAAAATTGAAGTAAGCAACTTAAAGGACAAAACCATGTTTAATTTATGACTCAGCTCCTACTACACTCTCAATCTCAAGTGTCCCCCCCCCCCAAAGTCTCATATGCACAAGGCTTGGTCTTCAGATCAAAGTGCCCTGCAAATTGATGAAATCTTTAGGAGGTGGGGCATAGTTGACCGAAGTAGGTGACTGGGGGGTACCCTTACAGAGTACAGTGGAACTCTCACTCTCCAGACCTTCTCTCTCCCTCCTCCTCTTCCTTCAGCGAGAAGAGATTCTCTCTGTCTCCCTTTTACCCAGAATCCAAAAGGAAGATGACCTTAGACCAGTATTTCTAAAACCAGGAGCCCAAATGAATTTTCCTTCAGTTGATTTCTCGAGTGCATTTTCATGGCAGTAGAAAAGGACTCATTCAGAAAATTGGCACCTGGAATGGGGTGGTTGCTATGAGTAGGACTGATAATGTAGTTCAGAAACCTTTCAAAATCATTTGTAGATGCAATTTGGAAACATTTGGAGAAATAGTCTAAAGGAAGCCTGTAATGCTAGAAGCCTAGCTTGATGGGCTGTTCTCATGGAATCTCAGAACGCAATACTAATCAGAACGTACCCAGTAAATACTGCTAATGTGATTCCCAAGCAAATCGGTGACTCTGTTAGGAACTGTACTAGAGGCCCACATGGTTACATCTGGAAAACACTGTGTCTTCATTTTGTACATGTCCTAAGAAGCTACATTTCAAACCGATGGACTAATTAACTTCACAGAAGTATTTTGAATGCGGTGTATTATGCAGGTGAGGACATGTGTATGGGTGCTTTCAGCCATATTGAAATACTATGAGCAAAGCATAATATAAAATATTTGAATTTTGTTCCTTAATTAACCAAAAAATGAAGAGGAGGCAGAAGAGAATAAGATGAAGAGGAAATGCATTTGAAGTTGCAGGCAAAGGGAGAACGTTTAAGGAAGTCAAGTAATTCTCACTGGGACATGAAAGATTCCTTAATGGCATCTCAGGAATCAGAATGACCTATCCCTCATGGGCTCTAAGGTATAAGCATATAATATTATTTGAAAGATTATGCCTTTAGAAGAAAGCCCAGCATGCCCTTGTTCCATAGAACCATCTAGGAAGTTGTTTTCCCAGGATTAAGCACTCTAGGGACTTAGATATTACTTCAAACATGGTTCAACTATTGACTTGGCTATTGTTGCCCATGCAATGGGTGGTTTTCCAGATCTATAGAAGCATTGTAGTGTCAGCATGGAAGTCTGGGTGATTAGTTTGTATAGTCAGAGTGTTTACATAGCCTCGAAAGAATGCTGCGAAAAATGAAAACATTTTCCCAGAGAGGATAGTAGTGTAACATCTACCAAGAAGGCCTTGAGAAAAAAATCAGGGCCAACCCGCTAAACAATCAGTGTGGGCAGAGAGGAGGTCATACAGGCATTTACAATATGATTTACAAAATGCCAGGTATAATAGCGTGAATAAATGTTTTTCCTGCTAAGTTTCAGTCTTGGTTTCATCTAGATCTTCCCCAATACTGTCCTATTCCTACCTTTTGGAATGGAAATACCTACTCTGGCCCCTGTATCTTAAAGGTGTGTGTCTTAACAAGAGAATTGCGGACTTTGCTGAAAGACATGTCTCCTGGTGGTGTCAGAAACAGTAGTCATGAAGTCTTACCAACGTGACAGCCTAAACATGAGCGAAACAAGGACAAAAGCAATAGAGGTGCCAAAGTTGATGGGGAGAAACATGAATCCTCAGTCTTACACAAAGGGCTATAGGGAATTAAGGAACACCAAGAGGAGTGGGAGAAATAGTCTTCCCCACAGAAGAGCACAGCAACTTGTTATCCAATAACAAATGGCCAGCCCTGAAAACTTCATACACTCTACAGACTGAACAGGTTATATTTAGGAATATTTATGTACATACATAAACAACAATTAAGGAAAGATGAGATTATGAATTTAAAGTAATCACGGAGTTGAATATGGGAGTGTTTGGAGAGAGAAAAAGTATGGTGGAGCTGATGTAATTATATTTTAATCTCAGCAGTAAAAGAAATGAATTAGAATCTGTGACAAGGTCTTGCAGCTGACAGTTTTCACTGTCTCAGATGAGACTTGGATTTGAAAGTGCTGGAGCTGTTGAGACACTGAGGACCCTTACACATGGGACAAATATATTTTGTATTCTGAAAGAAGGATGAATCTTTGAAGATCAAAAGGAAATGATATATTTGAGATCTGAAATGTCTGCGAATGATTCATGTAGTGAAGAATTAGACTAGTCAAATAAAATGAAACGCAGAATATTCACCTCTGAAGAATGTAATGGTCTCTCTTCCCTTCCCTTCCCTTCCTTTCCCTTCCTTTCCCTTCCTTTCCCTTCCCTTCCCTTCCCTTCCCTCCTCTCCTCTCCTTTCCTCTTTTCTCCTCTCCTCCCCTACCCACCTCTGCCCTACAATCCCATTCCTTCCTTCCTCCTCCCATTCTCCCTGTGTGTGTGTGTGTGTGTGTGTGTGTGTGTGTGTGTGTGTGTGAGAGAGAGAGAGAGAGAGAGAGAGAGAGAGAGAGAGAGCTGTTCTGAGATAAGTAGCTTTGCCCCTTTATACATCATGCTACCCCTCACCATAGCCCAGAATAATGGAGAAATCTTTAACACTGTTCACCAAAATAAATATTCCCTCCTTCAAGTTGATGTTCTAATATATTTCATGACAGTAGTGAAAAGTAGTTTGAGAAAAGTCCCTGATTCCAAGCTTTTATCAAAGCAGTATATCATGCATGGTAGGAATACAGATCAAAGAAGGAAACGAAGATGCACAGAGAGGTCTAGGGTCTCCACATGTCCTTCAAATACATGCTCTGAGTTCTCTGTCCTTCCCTAAGGCTCCTAAACCCAAATTTTCTACCACCAACCAATAGGGCCACAAGCTGTCAACCAAACCTTCAGAACATAGGCCATGAATGGCATTGCACTTCTAAATTCCAGCAGTAGGTAAGAGTAACTATTTACTACTAGCACTATCCTGAAATTAGTGCTTTATATACCATTAGTTTAGGTATTATTCTGTAGGATACCACTGGAAATGAGAAAACCAACACTGACTAAGCTAAGGGCTTCCAACCTAAGTCACTTAGCAATTCATAAAACCTCTATGTCATTGCTTTATATATGTGATTACAGATACATACGTTCAAATCAATTAATTAAAAATCAAAAAGACACAAATTTTTACATATTCTCAAAACCTGGAAGTTACTCTTCATTGCGTAATTTTTTTTCTTGAAGAGAAGTAAATAATTTAATTATCTTAGATAGGAGCCTGTTGACATACCAATGAAATGATTCCAGCTCTGTCTAGCATGGTGAACCAGTAAATTTAACTGAACCTTATTTCACAGAAGTATGAGCAACTTACAGAGAGTAATATGACTGACAGTGTCTCCTACCACCAGCAGTTGACAGTCACTGATATATCTTCTATGTTCTAAGACCTTGTGAGTCCTCCCCCATTTACACAGGGGGATAGTTAATGACCTAATATCATGAGAAGACGTCATGTTAGTGTTTACAGATGCTCTGATTTTTAGATCACAAAGACCATGTCAAGCCTAGAACAGGGTTCCATAGTGTTCCCTTCCTCTTCCAATTCGCTACATTCTTTCTCCCTTGTGTTGACAAAATTTCCTGAGTCTTAGAGTCTGATGCAGATGTATGTCCCATTTAAGACGTTTTATCCCTAAACATATGGGTCACTATGTCACAGTGAGAAAGTCATATCTTCAATACTTTGACCAATTGATTTTCTGAAGCAGCTGTTGACAAAGGCAAAGATGAACTTTTACCAATGAGACTGACAACAGCATCAGCTTTCAAAACAAATATTGAGAACTTTATCAGACACATCACATCCATTGAACAAAATGGTAATCATGGCCTCCTCATTAGGGCCTATGCCCTCCCCAACCATTGGTTCTTCTATTATCTTATAGTACCATATGTGTGTTCTTCTCTTTGAACTCAGTTTCACATCCAGCCCCATAGCAATTATAACAGGATTATACCAGTATCCACATCTTGTAGTATAAACAAGAGTCTATAATTGAACAAGGCTGTCAGTTACATTCTTCTTACCTCAGCCCCCGCATTCGTTCTTCTGCCACAATGAAAGCTTCTAACTCAACCGCATGCTTATTTTTCATGACCTAACCCCAAGACAACGTCTTCAGCAATAGGGTCTTACAATTTAATCCTAGCATGCAATGAATAGCAGTGACAGTAACTTGTGTGGAGGATCTCAGAGATCTTCCCATCATGTAAGGAGATAGCAGATTTGTGTCACTTACGTTTTCACTCAACATCCTTTTAGCTTATAGGAAGTTTTCTATGCCTGAGTTGTCCCTTGATTTAAATTCTTTAAGTGCTGCTCGGCAACCCATTCTTTCCTTCTATTAATGTAGCCATTCTAAGATTGTAGAGTAAACAAAATGTCATGACTCACTGCTTAGAAGAATCTTGTCCAGTACCCGCACCAGAGGACATATTTGAACATGCCTGTGATGTGGTATACCTGACAGTTCAGTACAGGCCAGATACATGTTACATGATACCATCCATCTTCATTCCCTGTAATTGAGAATAGATCTTATGTTTGAAGAGTCATGTAAAATAAAGGAACATGTCATGGGACTGTTAGGGTCCTTAGCTTTTTTCCACCATATGATGTGTCTTATGTGTTACATATTACATGACTAGGCACCAGGGGTACCTAAGAGCAAATTACTTTTATTTAGTAAGGTCTCATGTTTCTTTTTTAACTAAGAGTAATAAACGTGGTATAGGCTACCACATAGAAAACTACCAGGGACACCATGTGTATTGGTTGCAGGGCATGACACAATAGAACACTAAGTTAGAAGCTTGTATCTCACACGTTAGCTTTCATGTTGTCAGAAGACTCTATCCTGTACTGCAAAAAGAGGATTCTTCCCAACAGTCTTGTCGATTCCTGATGAACACTATTTTACAATTCCTTCTGTACTTATTGTCAGCAATGGCTAATCCATTGCTTGTGAGATCTCCCTTTCCTATGGAGCCTTTTCTGAGGCAACCCTCTTATTCATTCATTTATTTATTTATTTATTTATTTATTTATTTTTCACTTTACATCCCATCCAAAGAATCCCTGTATAGACACAGCAGGTTCACATTTTGGAAGGAACATAAAAAGAATGCCCTATATGGACATACTGACAGACTGAGAGACTGACAGACTGACAGACTTAAGAAATAATCTCATTCATCTAGTTTTGTGAACCAGCAAGTTTATTAGAATGACTTAATTAGTATGAATGGCTGTCATGAGGCCTCATGAGTGAAAATGCCCCAAACCAACATGGACTAAAGTCCTTTAAATTTGCATCTCTGCAGCTTTCTAGCCAACTCGATTGTAGCTCTACCAATGATTTTCCTCCCCCACCCATTACTGTTTATATAATCTTAGAAATGGGTCTCATGAGTTTCTTACAAGCTTAGTGAGCCTCTAAAGGCTTAGAATTCTCCTCCTCCATGACAGACTTTTCAATTAGGAGAAAACAGCTACATAATAACCCCAATTGGACACCAATGACAGACAGAGAAATGATAATCCCATCTAAGTCTACTTTGAAAAAACAATGTAGTAACAAGGGTTACTTATAAAGTGGATAAGGAGTGACTTACCACAGCATGGACATTTTAGATAGAAACCTCACCAAAAAAGTCTTCCTGCCTCACCCTCAAGATGCAATCCATTTACAGAGCCTTTAGGAAGGGTGGACCTCTTGCACTTGCTTTACGCACCTACATTATGCTGTGCTACCTCATGAGTCCTTCTTTACTCTTGTGAGGCTACATGAGTAGACCCAGTCTTATGGGGCTCTCATTTGGGTACTTGTAGCTGCTTAGAATTCAAGATGGCAATATCCATCTCATGTGCAAAGAACAGAGAACAACAGCACTCTTCAGTAGATAATATGAGCATTTAGTGTCTTTGCACTCACTATAAACGTAAGCATCTCTGTTGAATTATAATGCAAGAAAGAAATTTATGTGTATGTGCCCATGTGCATGTGTGCATGTGTGTCTCTGTGTGTGTTTTCCAGTGTGTGTTTTCCACATAGGATTTGCTTCTTTTGTCTTAAAATCTTTACAGTTAACATTTGATGTTTTAATGTTAAAGAATTCCTTGAAGGCAGTAATAGAAAAGCTGTATTCCCCAAAGTTCCAAACAACTATGCTTGTATAGATTAAAGATACTCTGAAGTAGCATTTTATAAAATACCCTGTGGGCAGGAGACAGGCAGTACATTTTTTTACTAGAAAGCAGCACAAGAGAACAGGCACACATGTTGTCTCTTTTCTGAATTATTTAAATATGCTTTCCATAGCAAAGCACTTACATCTACTACTTTCTTCAAATAAACACAAAATGTATGGATTATTCCTGTTTTCAAAAGATACAGGTCCTGAAATCACTTTGCATTTCTGAGCATATTACTTTTCAGAAATCCTGGTGGGTCACAGAACAAAGTTATGCAATAGAATAAGTATACCAGTAAAGCTCATTATGAATTGATTGACTCCTTATAAATTAAAAGCAGCACCAGGCTCTTATGACAAACCGACCACAGAATGGTGGTACATATAGGAGAAAATGACAACATTAGGGATTTTTTTCCCAGATAAAAGAACTAGAAGGTAAATCTCTAATCAGTGTTTTTTCACATTACCAGCATTAGTACCAAACAACATTCTGTGTCTTCTAATATGGTGCACATAGAAGGTTATAGCAACAGTGGTGATCTGAGAGGGGTTCAGCACCCTATCACTGTTATATTAGACCAAGTATTTCTGAATCTAGTCCCAAGGTATGTAGGTATACATGATCTACAAGTCTAAATTGAGGAACCATCAACATAATAGCAGACATATGCTTTCAAAAATATCAGGGACAAGAAAAGCAGAAAAAGGAAAAGGAAAGCAAACATTGTAGATTCTAAAAGACTAAGACAATAATATAGTAAAATGCATGACCTTAGGTTACATTCTAATAAAGCCACCAAGAATATTATTATGTTTGAATATGCAATGTGAATTAGATATTTTTCAAAATATTTAGTAATAATAAATATACTCAGAATATGTAGTTACAGAAAAGACTGTATCTGACCCTTAGAAGCAGCCACTGACTTATTAGAGGGGCATCTTCCACCTGCCTTCAGGAGTTTTTTTTCAAAATGCATCAATAAACATAAATACAAGAGATAGGAGAGAGGAGCTAAACAATTCTTGTTCATTTTATGATTTCAAATTCCCAAGCATCCATTTGTTCAGGACAATGGAATTTCCTTAGACTAAAATTTTTACCACTTTGACAAACATAGGGTGAGCCTGTAGCTGACTCCCATAAATCCCAAGATTTGATCTTGATATTTTGTTTGAATGGTAATAATTATTTCTGCATTTATAAATGCATAAGACCAACGTAAAGGGGGGCTGAAGAGATGGCTCGGCAGTTAAGAGCACTGGCTGCTCTTGCACAAAACCCAGATTCAGTTCCATGTAGAGGTTAATGACTGTCTGAAACTCCAATTTCAGAGCACCTCACACCTTCTGGCCTCCTCAGACACCAGCACACACATGGGCACACACATTCATGAAGATAAAACACACATAAAATAAGGAGATCTTTTTTAAAATCTACATGAAGGAATGATACCATTAGGATGAGTAAAAGAAGATATGAATTGTGCTGTTATTATATTTATATATGTTATATATAAATATATATATGTATATTATATTTAATGTGCCAGAGTAGTAATTTGTGATGGGTTATTTTGAAGATAGATGTTCACTATGCACAGACAGTACTGTTTAGCTTACAACATGTAAGTTCATCATCAGAAAAGTTATCAGTCAGTAGGGAAAAAAATCTTTACTTGCCTATAAAGAGATCCCCTCCTTATGAAGAAGATTAAAGGGAACCAATTTCCTTCATGTTGCTGTTCAATATCTGATGAGAGACTTCAATTTATCTCTGTTAAGATTACATCTTGCCGTCCCATCCAAGGCACACTACAATAGCTGGCATGGGCTATGCACTGGTTCTAAAGGGAAACCGATGAATAGAATAGCTGTATTTCAGAACTTTAAATAGCTTTGACACTAGGAAAGTCATGCCACATTTTCCACACAAATAATACCACTGTTCTTTTGATTTAAAAAATGCAGGCTTAAAAATCAGCCTTCCAAGTGTATGGATTTACTCTGGAAAAATTTAAGACAGTAAAGCCAAATTGCTATCTGAGTACAATGGTGAGCTCAGTACAAACCACCTTACAAGTGTGTGTCAATATAACAGAATGCTTTTTCAAGGATGCCTCAACTGTTCATCTAGAAAGTCTCCTTTAAAAGATTTTAGGAAATAAACTGTCATGCTGCGTGTGCACGCTCACATAAACAGTTTTCCCTTATGCCTGAATACTCTCTTTTAATAGAATTTTTCTTGCTTATTGTGTGGCTTCATTGTATTTTTCCTAGCTATAGGACAAATTACCTAATAATAAAGACTACATTATGAAGGCTAAGGAGACCTCACATGCACATACATGTACGTTAAACTCCATATATACATGCATAAGAACACATGTACATTACACATTCATATACACACAAAACCATATACACATGCAAAGATTGTTATATAAAACATGCATGCTACATCATATATACATACACATACATGCATGCGTGCACACACATGTGCACACACACACACACACATGCACACACATGAGTTCTTAGGAGATCGCTTAGGAGCAGTATGAGGACTTGGATTCAGATCTCCAGCATCCATGTAAACAACTGGGCCCAGCAGCACACATCTGTTATCCCAGAGCTATGGACACAGAGACAGGAGGATTACAATAATATGCTAGATAGATAGTCCTGAAAAAATGAGATACAGGATCACTGGAAATCCATCTTGCGAAATAAGTTAGAGAGCAACTGAGAGAAATATTTGATGTCATTCTTTGTTCTTCACATGCACATATGTGGAGAGACCTGCACACACCCTATATGCCTATATGTATACACACAATCATGTACACTACACAAGAAAAGAAAAGAAAGACTAGATTGTGTAAGCACACATTCATGTGCCCCTGTGTTTGTTCTTCAGAAACACCTGTAACTACCATGAGGGGTAACTTTAGTAGTTCTCCTGATAGTTATGGACAATTCATATTTCAACATCACTATCTTGTACTTGATTTGTTCAACGAATGTGTACTATGTTTCTATTGTTCTTCCCAAACTATATTTGATATTAGAGATACTTTTTGTAGGTGAACTGACACTCAGGAACTTATAAATTAGTGCTATAGGTTAGTTCATGAAAAGAAGAGCATGGTGAAATGCTCTATAGAGACATGATCAGATGTTTGGCAGACATGTAAGGCAGACAGACACATGAAGCATCTAACTCTCTATGTTCAGACTTAAACATGCAAGTGTATCTAATTATATAGGTTCTGGTTGTAGAAATCTAATACAAAACTTCATTACTATTACTTAGTCCCTACTCTCTTATCAAGTAGCCGATCTTCACAATGACGAGAACCCATCGAAAATCTAACTACCAAAAGAAGCACACAGTACACTTGCAAAATAAAGGTGTCTCATCACTTAGGAAATGTGCAGCTTTTAAAAATTATTATACAGAAAATGCAAATAAAGATCAAATATAATGTCTATTATGCCACAACCCTTTAATAAAACAAAAACCAATGAAGACAAGCATAGCCAGCAAGATAAGTAATATAAAATGGGATAATGGATGTGGTTACACATTGGGATAAAGTAACAAATTGTGTCAACAGACACACTCAACAGAGGGTAATCATGCCTGGTAATGAAAGTCCCCTTCTTGAGCCTAGTGAGGTCATGAACCTTAGAAGAGAATCAACTGCTGCCAATCTGGCCTAATTTGATAATCTGGCCCAATTCCTCACTTCATTTTAAGCCTTATCCTTATACTCAGAGATAGGTGTAGCTGTCACCCTTCGTTAAAGAAGCTTCTCTTCTCAGCAAAATAGAGAGCATTACAAAAAGCCAGGACAGGGGGCAATTTAGAGATCCACAGATACAGATTAATGAGAGCTCAGGCACAGAGGATACATCAGGATTATATTTCCTGCATCTGTGCCTCAGAGAGCACTGAAGAAGAGGTGCTAGAAAGACTGAGAGACTCAGAATATCAAGAAATCGGCTGTGAAACCGTCTCTTCTATAGATGGCTGCATAAATAATACTGGGACAGTAGAAAAAACCAACAGCCGTACTAATGTGGAAAGAGGGAGATTTTCAGGACCCCAGCCTTAACAAAGCCTCACTCAAGGATGTACCTCCTTATTGGCTGTTCAAAACAAAGTAGTTGGCTTGAAACCATGTACATACAAACAAAAACAACTTAAATAAACTTAGTAGATTGTACTTATATATGCCTTGTACACAAATATGCACATATATACATATATGTGTGACAATAATAAAGGAAAAAGTCTATCAACTTGAGAGGGGAGAGCAGGAGGAGTGTGGGGGAGCATAGAAAGGAAGGCTGGAGGGGGGAAAAGGGAATATGATGTAATGCTATTTCAATCAAAAATATATTTTAAAAATTGCCTCCAAAGGCTACCTTCAGTAACCCTAACATAAATTTACAGTGTGGCCCAGACGTGTGTGTGTGTGTGTGTGTGTGTGTGTGTGTGTGTGTGTGTGTGTGTGTGTGTGTATGTGTGTGTGTATGTGTGTGTGTGTGTGTGCGTGCGTGCGTGCGTGCGTGCGCGTGCTAGGAAAGGGCAACCTCTGTGGATGGGCTGCACATTTAAGCTTGTTTGAGGCAGGATCCTTCCTCTTTGCTGTCCTTCCCCTGCATATTCCAAGCTAAGTGGTTCAGAGCGTCTGTGAATTCTCCTGCCTCTACCTTCCGTCTCCCCATAGGATCACTGGGACTATAACATACCTCCTATGCCAGATTCTTTTGATTTTTTTTTATTTTTTTTTATTTTTGTAGTATTTTTTTTATTAACTTGAGTATTCCTTATATACATTTCAAGTGTTATTCCCTTTCCCGGTTTCCGGGCAAAATCCCCCTCCCCCCTCCCCTTCCTTATGGGTGTTCCCCTCCCAACCCTCCCCCCATTGCCGCCCTCCCCCCATAGTCTAGTTCACTGGGGGTTCAGTCTTAGCAGGACCCAGGGCTTCCCCTTGCACTGGTGCTCTTACTAGGATATTCATTGCTACCTATGGGGTCAGAGTCCAGGGTCAGTCCATATATAGTCTTTAGGTAGTGGCTTAGTCCCTGGAAGCTCTGGTTGCTTGACATTGTTGTACTTTTGGGGTCTCGAGCCCCTTCAAGCTCTTCCAGTTCTTTCTCTGATTCCTTCAACGGGGGACCTATTCTCAGCTCAGTGGTTTGCTGCTGGCATTCGCCTCTGTATTTGCTGTATTCTGGCTGTGTCTCTCAGGAGCGATCTACATCCGGCTCCTGTCAGTCTGCACTTCTTTGCTTCATCCATCTTGTCCAATTGGGTGGCTGTATATGTATGGGCCACCTGTGGGGCAGGCTCTGAATGGGTGTTCCTTCAGTCTCTGTTTTAATTTTTGCCTCTCCCTTCCCAGCCAAGGGTATTCTTTTTCCTCATTTAAAGAAGGAGTGAAGCATTCACATTTTGATCATCCGTCTTGAGTTTCGTTTGTTCTAGGGATCTAGGGTAATTCAAGCATTTGGGCTAATAGCCACTTATCAATGAGTGCATACCATGTATGTCTTTCTGTGATTGGGTTAGCTCACTCAGGATGATATTTTCCAGTTCCAACCATTTGCCTACAAATTTCATAGACTCGTTGTTTTTGATAGCTGAATAATATTCCATTGTGTAGATGTACCACATTTTCTGTATCCATTCCTCTGTTGAAGGGCATCTGGGTTCTTTCCAGCTTCTGGCTATTATAAATAAGGCTGCGATGAACATAGTGGAGCACGTGTCTCTTTTATATGTTGAGGCATCTTTTGGGTATATGCCCAAGAGAGGTATAGCTGGATCCTCAGGCAGTTCAATGTCCAATTTTCTGAGGAACCTCCAGACTGATTTCCAGAATGGTTTTACCAGTCTGCAATCCCACCAACAATGGAGGAGTGTTCCTCTTTCTCCACATCCTCGCCAGCATCTGCTGTCACCTGAGTTTTTGATCTTAGCCATTCTCACTGGTGTGAGTTGAAATCTCAGGGTTGTTTTGATTTGCATTTCCCTTATGACTAAAGATGTTGAACATTTCTTTAGGTGTTTCTCAGCCATTCGGCATTCCTCAGCTGTGATTTCTTTGTTTAGCTCTGAACCCCATTTTTTAATAGGGTTATTTGTTTCCCTGCGGTCTAACTTCTTGAGTTCTTTGTATATTTTGGATATAAGGCCTCTATCTGTTGTAGGATTGGTAAAGATCTTTTCCCAATCTGTTGGTTGCCGTTTTGTCCTAACCACAGTGTCCTTTGCCTTACAGAAGCTTTGCAGTTTTATGAGATCCCATTTGTCGATTCTTGATCTTAGAGCATAAGCCATTGGTGTTTTGTTCAGGAAATTTTTTCCAGTGCCCATGTGTTCCAGATGCTTCCCTAGTTTTTCTTCTATTAGTTTGAGTGTGTCTGGTTTGATGTGGAGGTCCTTGATCCACTTGGACTTAAGCTTTGTACAGGGTGATAAGCATGGATCGATCTGCATTCTTCTACATGTTGCCCTCCAGTTGAACCAGCACCATTTGCTGAAAATGCTATCTTTTTTCCATTGGATGGTTTTGGCTCATTTGTCAAAAATCAAGTGACCATAGGTGTGTGGGTTCATTTCTGGGTCTTCAATTCTATTCCATTGGTCTATCTGTCTGTCTCTGTACCAATACCATGCAGTTTTTATCACTATTGCTCTGTAATACTGCTTGAGTTCAGGGATAGTGATTCCCCCTGAAGTCCTTTTATTGTTGAGGATAGCTTTAGCTATCCTGGGTTTTTTGTTATTCCAGATGAATTTGCAAATTGTTCTGTCTAACTCTTTGAAGAATTGGATTGGTATTTTGATGGGGATTGCATTGAATCTGTAGATTGCTTTTGGTAAAATGGCCATTTTTACTATATTAATCCTGCCAATCCATGAGCATGGGAGATCTTTCCATCTTCTGAGGTCTTCTTCAATTTCTTTCCTCAGTGTCTTGAAGTTCTTATTGTACAGATCTTTTACTTGCTTGGTTAAAGTCACACCGAGGTACTTTATATTATTTGGGTCTATTATGAAGGGTGTCGTTTCCCTAATTTCTTTCTCGGCTTGTTTCTCTTTTGTATAGAGGAAGGCAACTGATTTATTTGAGTTAATTTTATACCCAGCCACTTTGCTGAAGTTGTTTATCAGCTTTAGTAGTTCTCTGGTGGAACTTTTGGGATCACTTAAATATACTATCATGTCATCTGCAAATAGTGATATTTTGACTTCTTCTTTTCCGATCTGTATCCCCTTGACCTCCTTTTGTTGTCTGATTGCTCTGGCTAGAACTTCAAGAACTATATTGAATAAGTAGGGAGAGAGTGGGCAGCCTTGTCTAGTCCCTGATTTTAGTGGGATTGCTTCGAGTTTCTCTCCATTTAGTTTAATGTTAGCAACTGGTTTGCTGTATATGGCTTTTACTATGTTTAGGTATGGGCCTTGAATTCCTATTCTTTCCAGGACTTTTATCATGAAGGGGTGTTGAATTTTGTCAAATGCTTTCTCAGCATCTAATGAAATGATCATGTGGTTTTGTTCTTTCAGTTTGTTTATATGATGGATCACGTTGATGGTTTTCCGTATATTAAACCATCCCTGCATGCCTGGGATGAAGCCTACTTGATCATGGTGGATGATTGTTTTGATGTGCTCTTGAATTCGGTTTGCCAGAATTTTATTGAGTATTTTTGCGTCGATATTCATAAGGGAAATTGGTCTGAAGTTCTCTTTCTTTGTTGTGTCTTTGTGTGGTTTAGGTATAAGAGTAATTGTGGCTTCGTAGAAGGAATTCGGTAGTGCTCCATCTGTTTCAATTTTGTGGAATAGTTTGGATAATATTGGTATGAGGTCTTCTATGAAGGTTTGATAGAATTCTGCACTAAACCCGTCTGGACCTGGGCTCTTTTTGGTTGGAAGACCTTTAATGACTGCTTCTATTTCCTTAGGAGTTATGGGGTTGTTTAACTGGTTTATCTGTTCCTGATTTAACTTCGATACCTGGTATCTGTCTAGGAAATTGTCCATTTCCTGAAGATTTTCAAATTTTGTTGAATATAGGTTTTTATAGTAAGATCTGATGATTTTTTGAATTTCCTCTGAATCTGTAGTTATGTCTCCCTTTTCATTTCTGATTTTGTTAATTTGGACGCACTCTCTGTGTCCTCTCGTTAGTCTGGCTAAGGGTTTATCTATCTTGTTGATTTTCTCAAAGAACCAACTTTTGGTTCTGTTGATTCTTTCTATGGTCCTTTTTGTTTCTACTTGGTTGATTTCAGCTCTGAGTTTGATTATTTCCTGCCTTCTACTCCTCCTGGGTGTATTTGCTTCTTTTTGTTCTAGATCTTTTAGGTGTGCTGTCAAGCTGCTGACATATGCTCTTTCCTGTTTCTTTCTGCAGGCACTCAGCGCTATGAGTTTTCCTCTTAGCACAGCTTTCATTGTGTCCCATAAGTTTGGGTATGTTGTATCTTCATTTTCATTAAATTCTAAAAAGTTTTTAATTTCTTTCTTTATTTCTTCCTTGACCAGGATATCATTGAGTAGAGCATTGTTCAATTTCCACGTATATGTAGGCATTCTTCCCTTATTGTTATTGAAGACCAGTTTTAGGCCGTGGTGGTCCGATAGCGCGCATGGGATTATCTCTATCTTTCTGTACCTGTTGAGGCCCGTTTTTTGACCAATTATATGGTCAATTTTGGAGAAAGTACCATGAGGAGCTGAGAAGAAGGTATATCCTTTTGCTTTAGGATAGAATGTTCTATAAATATCCGTTAAGTCCATTTGGCTCATGACTTCTCTTAGTCTGTCGACATCACTGTTTAATTTCTGTTTCCATGATCTCTCCATTGATGAGAGTGGGGTGTTGAAGTCTCCCACTATTATTGTGTGAGGTGCAATGTGTGTTTTGAGCTTTAGTAAGGTTTCTTTTACGTATGTAGGTGCCCTTGTATTTGGGGCATAGATATTTAGGATTGAGAGTTCATCTTGGTGGATTTTTCCTTTGATGAATATGAAGTGTCCTTCCTTATCTTTTTTGATGACTTTTAGTTGGAAATTGATTTTATTTGATATTAGAATGGCTACTCCAGCTTGCTTCTTCTGACCATTTGCTTGGAAAGTTGTTTTCCAACCTTTCACTCTGAGGTAGTGTCTGTCTTTGTCTCTGAGGTGTGTTTCCTGTAGGCAGCAGAATGCAGGGTCCTCATTGCGTATCCAGTTTGTTAATCTATGTCTTTTTATTGGGGAGTTGAGGCCATTGATATTGAGAGATATTAAGGAATAGTGATTATTGTTTCCCTTTATATTCATATTTGGATGTGAGGTTATGTTTG
The DNA here is from genome assembly GCF_021556685.1 of Rattus norvegicus. Taxonomy (NCBI): domain Eukaryota; kingdom Metazoa; phylum Chordata; class Mammalia; order Rodentia; family Muridae; genus Rattus; species Rattus norvegicus. Next base: position 45,406,685 of record NC_141553.1, read on the forward strand.
TGTGCTTTCATTCTCTTTGTTTTGTTGCCAAGACGATTAGTTTCTTGCTTCTTCTAGGGTATAGCTTGCCTCCTTATGTTGGGCTTTACCATTTATTATCCTTTGTAGTGCTGGATTTGTAGAAAGATATTGTGTAAATTTGGTTTTGTCATGGAATATCTTGGTTTCTCCATCAATGTTAATTGAGAGTTTTGCTGGATACAGTAACCTGGGCTGGCATTTGTGTTCTCTTAGGGTCTGTATGACATCAGTCCAGGATCTTCTGGCCTTCATAGTTTCTGGCGAGAAGTCTGGTGTGATTCTGATAGGTCTCCCTTTATATGTTACTTGACCTTTTTCCCTTACTGCTTTTAATATTCTTTCTTTATTTTGTGCGTTTGGTGTTTTGACTATTATGTGACGGGAGGTGTTTCTTTTCTGGTCCAATCTATTTGGAGTTCTGTAGGCTTCTTGTATGTCTATGGGTATCTCTTTTTTTAGGTTAGGGAAGTTTTCTTCTATGATTTTGTTGAAGATATTTACTGGTCCTTTGAGCTGGGAGTCTTCACTCTCTTCTATACCTATTATCCTTAGGTTTGATCTTCTCATTGAGTCCTGGATTTCCTGTATGTTTTGGACCAGTAGCTTTTTCCGCTTTACATTATCTTTGACAGTTGAGTCAATGATTTCTATGGAATCTTCTGCTCCTGAGATTCTCTCTTCCATCTCTTGAATTCTGTTGGTGAGGCTTGTATCTACAGCTCCTTGTCTCTTCTTTTGGTTTTCTATATCCAGGGTTGTTTCCATGTGTTCTTTCTTGATTGCTTCTATTTCCATTTTTAATTCCTTCAACTGTTTGATTGTGTTTTCCTGGAATTCTTTCAGGGATTTTTGCGATTCCTCTCTGTAGGCTTTTACTTGTTTATTAATGTTTTCCTGTGCTTCCCTAAGTGTGTTCATGTCTTTCTTGAAGTCCTCCAGCATCATGATCAAATATGATTTTGTAACTAGATCTTGCTTTTCTGGTGTGTTTGGATATTCCATGTTTGTTTTGGTGGGAGAATTGGGCTCCGATGATGGCATGTAGTCTTGGTTTCTGTTGCTTGGGTTCCTGCGCTTGCCTCTCGCCATCAGATTATCTCTAGTGTTACTTTGTTCTGCTATTTCTGACAGTGGCTAGACTGTCCTATAAGCCTGTGTGACAGGAGTGCTGTAGACCTGTTTTCCTCTCTTTCAGTCAGTTATGGGGACAGAGTGTTCTGCTTTCTGGCGTGTAGTTTTTCCTCTCTACAGGTCTTCAGCTGTTCCTGTGGGCCTGTGTCTTGAGTTCACCAGGCAGCTTTCTTGCAGCAGAAAATTTGGTCTTACCTGTGGTCCCGAGGCTCAGGTTCGCTCGTGGGGTGCTGCCCACGGGCTCTCTGCAGCGGCAGCAACCAGGAAGACCTGTGCCGCCCCTTCCGGGAGCTTCAGTGCACCAGGGTTCCAGATGGTCTTTGGCTTTTTCCTCTGGCGTCCGAGATGTGTGTGCAGGGAGCAGTCACTTCTGGTTTCCCAGGCTTGTCTGCCTCTCTGAAGGTTTAGCTCTCCCTCCCACGGGATTTGGGTGCAGAGAACTGTTTATCCGGTCTGTTTCTTTCAGGTTCCGGCGGTGTCTCAGGCACAGGGGTCCTCCCTATGCCAGATTCTTAAAGGACAAACCATATGCTTTTTCAGTAGAAAATATTTGGAAATCATTAATGTTGAACCATTTTAGAAATGTAAAGCAAATTTCAAATCGCATCTCTTGTCTAAAATAAACACTTTTAAATATTTTTCTGTAAGCAATGAAAATCTACTATTAAGTAATGAAAAATCCAACTATTAAAAAGAAAACTGGGGGACCAGACTGGAGCTCTAAGGACACAGCAACCCAGGAACAGTCTGGGACAGCATCCTTTTGGTTTCCACCTGTGCCTGGAGGTGACCCCATGCCACAGCTCTCTGTACCCAGATCCCATGGGTAGACAACAGAACTCTCAGAAGTGTGGACAATCACGAGAGCACAGGGTAGACCACCACTTCAACTCACATTCCTGGCCCAAGAGGAACCTGCCTAGAACCCTCTGGACACAGAAACCTAAGAGTAGTGAGGGACAGAATCCCTCCAGTTTTGGCCTGCACCCTGAGCTGAAAGTCAGTCTCCAGGAACACAGACACATCTGAGAGTAGAGGTAAGACCACTGCTTCTGCTCCAAGGGACCTGATTGGAGCCCTCAAGGCACAGGAACAGAGGAGCAATCTGAAACAGGATCCTTATGGTTTCCACCTGCACCCAGAGCTGACCCGGTCCCACAGCACTTTGTACCCAGACACAATGAGGGAAAGAGCTGAACTCTCAGAAGTGGGGAGAATTCTGAGAGCACAGGGGAGACCACTACCTATACTCACATTCCTGGCCAAAGAGGAACCCACCTGGAGCCCTCTGGACACAGGAACCTAGGAGCAGTCTGGGAAAGGATACTTCAAGTTTCTGCCTACACCTGGAGCTGACCCTGTGAAACAGGTCTCTGTAAACAGATATCACTGGGAGAAAGCCAGTCTCCAAGAGTGCTGACACACAGGCTTACAGGAGGGTCAAGCCACTGTCAGAGACAGCTAAACCAGAAAACACCACAGATAACCTGATGGCGAGAGGCAAGCACAGGAACCTAAGCAGCAGAAACCAAGACTACTCTACAACATCAGAGCCCAGTTCTCCCACCAAAGCAAATATTGGATATCCCAACAGACCAGGAAAGCAAGATTTGGATTTAAAAATCACATCTCATGTTGAGGATAGAGAATTTTAAGAAGGATATAAATAACTCCCTTAAAGAAATACAGGACAACACAGGTAAACCAGTAGAAGCCATTAAAGAGGAAACACACAGATACACAAAAAAAAACCCTTAAAGAATTACAGGAAAAAATAACCAAACAGGTGAAGGAATTGACAAAACTATCCAGGATCTAAAAATGAAAATAGACACAATATAGAAATAACAAAGATAGACAACGCTGGAGATAGAAAACCTAGAAAAGAAATCAGGAGTCATAGACACAAGAATCACCAACAGAATACAAGAAGTAGAAGAGAGAACCTCAGGGGCAGAAGATACCATAGAAAACACAACAGTCAAAGAAAATGGAAAACATAAAAAGCTCCTAACCGAAAGCATCCAGGAAATCCAGGACACAATGGGAAGATCAAACCTAAGTATAATAGAAGAGAGCAAAGACTCCCAACTTAAAGGGCCAGTGAATAACCTCAACAAAATTGTATAGGAAAACATATTTAACATAAAGAAAGAGATGCCCATGAACACACAAGAAGTCTACATAACTATAAATAGATTGGACCAGAAAAGAAATTCCTACTCTCGCATAATAGTCAAAACACCAAGTGAACAAAACAAAGAAAGAATATTAAAAACAGTAAGGGAAAAAAGTCAAGTGACATATAAAGGCAGACCTATAAGAATTATACCAGACTTCTCACCAGAGACTATGAAAGCCAGAAGATCCTGGGCAGATGTCATACAGACCCTAAGAGAACACAGCTCTCAACTACCATAGATGTAGAAACCAAGATATCCCGTGACAAAACCAAATTTACACAATATCTTTCCACAAATGCAGCCCTACAAAGGATAATAGATGGAAAACTCCAATACAAGATAGAAATTACACCCTAGAAAAAGCAAGAAAGTAATGTTTTTTCAACAAACCCAAAAAAAGAGAACCACACAAATAGAATTCCACCTCTAACAACAAAAATAACAGGAAACAAAAATGACTATTCCTTAATACCTCTTAACATCAAGAGAATCAATTCCCTAATAAAAGGCATAGACTAACAGACTGGATACTTAAAGAGGACCCAGCAATTTACTGCATGCAGGAAACACACCTCAGTGACAAAGACAAATACCACCTCAGAGCAAAAGCTAGAAAACAATTTTCCCAGCAAATGATCCCAAGAAACAAGCGGGAGTAGCCATTCTAATATCAAGTAAAATTTACTTTCAACCAAAAGTTATCAAAAAAGATAAGGAAGGACACTTCATATTTGTCAAAGAAAAAATCCATGAAGATGAACTCTCCATTCTCAATATCTATGCTCCAAATGCAAGGGCAACTACATTCATAAAAGAAACCTTACTAAAGCTCAAAGCACATATTGTACCTCACAGAACAGTAGTGGGAGACTTCAAAACCCACATGCATCAATGGACAGATCATGGAAACAGAAACTAAAGACAGACATAGAGAAACTAACAGAACTTATAAACTAAATGGACTTAACAGATATTTATAGAACATTCCATCCTAAAACAAAAGGATATACCTTCTTCTCAGCACCTCATGGTACCTTCTCCAAAAGTGACCATATAATCAGTCACAAAACAGACCTCAACAGGTACAAGAAGATTGAAATAATCCCATGCATCCTATCAGATCACCATGGACAAAGGCTGGTCTTCAATAAAAAAAAAAAATCAGAAAGCCTGCATACACATGGAAGTTGAAAAATGTCCTACTCAATGATAACTTGGTCAAGGAAAACATAAAGAAAGAAATTAAAGACATTTTAGAATTTAATGAAACTGAAGGCACAACATAGCCAAACATATGGGACACAATGAAAGCAGTGCTAAGCGGAAAAAAACCATAGCTCTGAGTGCCTCCAAAAGAAACTAACAAGAGCATCCACTAGCAACTTGACAGCACACCTAAAAGTTCTAGAAGAAAAGAAGCAAATACACCCAAGAGGAATAGACAGCAGGAAATAATCAAACTCAAGTCTGAAATCAACCAAGTAGAAACAAAAAGAACTATACAAAGAATCAACAAAACCAGAAGCTGGTTCTTTGATGAAATCAACAAGGTAGATAAACTTTAGCTGGAAAAACCAGAAGGCACAGAGAGAGTATCCAAATTAACAAAATCAGAAAAGAAAAGGGAGACATAACAACAGAATCCAAGGAAATACAAAAAATCATCAGATCCTGATACAAAAACCTATACTCAACCATCCTGGAAAATCTGGATTAAATGGACAATTTTCTAGACAGATACCAGGTACCAAAGTTAAATCAGGATCAGATAAACCATTTAAACAGTCTCATAACTCCCAAAGAAATAGAAGTAATAATTAAAAGCTGCCCAAACAGGGCTGGAGAGATGGCTCAGTGGTTAAGAGCACTGACTGCTCTTCCAGAGGTCCTGAGTTCAAATCCCAGCAACCACATGGTGGCCCCCAACCATCTGTAATGGGATCCGATGCCCTCTTCTGGTATGTCTGAAGACAGTGTACTCATATAAATAAAAGCTGCCCAAACTAAAAAAGCCAACAACCAGATGGGTTTAGTGTAGAATTCTATCAGACCTTCATACAAATACTGTCCAAACTATTCCACAAAATAGAAACAGAAGGAAGACTAACCAATTCATTCTATGAAGTCACAATTATTACACGTATACCTAAACCACACAAAGAGAATGGACAAGACTGCCCACTCTCTCCCTACCTATTCAATATAGTACTGAAAATCCTAGCTCAAGCAATTACACAAGAAAAGGAAGTCAAAGGGATACAAAGTAGAAAGGAAGAAGTCAAAATATCACTATTTGCAGATGAAATGATAGTATACTTAAGTGACCCCAAAAGTTCCACCAGAGAACTATTAAGCCTGATAATCAACTTCAGCAAAGTGGCTATGTATAAAATTAACTCAAATAAATCAGTAGCCTTCCTCTACTCAAAGGATAAACAGGCTGAGAAAGAAAGTAGAGAAATAACATCCTTCACAATAGTCACAAATAATATATAATACCTCTATGTGACACTAGCCAAGCAATTGAAAGATCTGTATGACAAAAACTGCAAGTCTCTGAAGAAAGAAATTGAAGAAGATCTCAAAAAATGGAAAGATCTCCCATGCTCATGGATTGGCAGGATTAATATTGTAAAGATGGCCATCTTGCCAAAAGCAATCAACAGATTCAATGCAAACCCCATCAAAATTCCAACTCAGTTCTTCATAGAATTAGAAAGAGCAATTTGCAATTTCATTTGGAAGAACAAAAATAAAACCAGAATATCGAAAACTATCCTCAACAAGAAAAGAACTACTGGGGGAATCTCCATCCCTGACCTCTCAAGCTGTATTACAGAGCAATAGTGATAAAAACTGGATGATATTGGTACAGAGACAGGCAGGTAGATCAATGAAATAAAACTGAAGACCCAGAAATGAACCCACACACCTATGGTCACTTGATCTTTGACAAAGGAGCCAAAACCATACAGTGGAAAAAAAAAGAGCATTTTCAAAAAATTGTGCTAGTTCAACTGGCAGTCAGCATGTAGAAGAATGTAAATCAATTCATTCTTATCAGCCTGCACAAATCTTAAGTCCAAGTGGATCAAAGACCTCCACATCAAACCAGATACACCCACACTAATAGAAGAAAAAGTGGAGAAGATTCTCAAACACATGAGCACTGGGGAAACTTTCGTCAACGGAACACCAATGGTTTATGCTCTAAGATCAAGAATAGACAAATGGGACTTCATAAATTTGCAAAGATTCTATAAAGCAAAGGACACTGTCATTAGTACAAAACATCAAACAACAGATTGGGAAAGATCTTTACCAATCCTACATGGACTTCAGAGAATGAAATAACCCTATTAAAAAGGGGGTACATAGATAAACTGAGAATTCTAAGCTGAGGAATGTGGAATGGCTGAGAAGCACCTAAAGCAATGTTCAACATCCTTAGTCATCAGGGAAATGCAAATCAAAACAACCCTGAGAGTCCATCTCACACCAGTGAGAATGGCTAAGATCAAATCTCAGGTGACAACAGATGCTGGTGACGACGTGGAGAAAGACGAACACTCCTCCCTTGTTGGTGGGATTGCAGTCTGGTACAACCACTCTAGAAATCAGTCTGACCTAAACATAGTAAAAGCCATATACAGCAAACCAGTTGCTAACATTAAACTAAATGGAGAGAAACTTGAAGCAATCCCACTAAAATCAGGGACTAGACAAGGCTGCCCACTCTCTCCCTACTTATTCAATATAGTTCTTGAAGTTCTAGCCAGAGCAATCAGACAACAAAAGGAGGTCAAGGGGATACAGATCGGAAAAGAAGAAGTCAAAATATCACTATTTGCAGATGATATGATAGTTTATTTAAGTGATCCCAAAAGTTCCACCAGAGAACTACTAAAGCTGATAAACAACTTCAGCAAAGTGTCTGGGTATAAAATTAACTCAAATAAATCAGTAGCCTTCCTCTACACAAAAGAGAAACAAGCCGAGAAAGAAATTAGGGAAACGACACCCTTCATAATAGACCCAAATAATATAAAGTACCTCGGTGTGACTTTAACCAAGCAAGTAAAAGATCTGTACAATAAGAACTTCAAGACACTGAAGAAAGAAATTGAAGAAGACCCCAGAAGATGGAAAGATCTCCCATGCTCATGGATTGACAGGATTAATATAGTAAAAATGGCCATTGTACCAAAAGCGATCTACAGATTCAATGCAATCCCCATCAAAATACCAATCCAATTCTTCAAAGAGTTAGACAGAACAATTTGCAAATTCATCTGGAATAACAAAAAACCCAGGATAGCTAAAACTATCCTCAAAAATAAAAGGACTTCAGGGGGAATCACTATCCCTGAACTCAAGCAGTATTACAGAGCAATAGTGATAAAAACTGCATGGTATTGGTACAGAGACAGACAGATAGACCAATGGAATAGAATTGAAGACCCAGAAATGAACCCACACACCTATGGTCACTTGATTTTTGACAAAGGAGCCAAAACCATCCAATGGAAAAAAGATAGCATTTTCAGCAAATGGTGCTGGTTCAACTGGAGGGCAACATGTAGAAGAATGCAGATCGATCCATGCTTATCACCCTGTACAAAGCTTAAGTCCAAGTGGATCAAGGACCTCCACATCAAACCTGATACACTCAAACTAATAGAAGAAAAACTAGGGAAGCATCTGGAACACATGGGCACTGGAAAAAATTTCCTGAACAAAACACCAATGGCTTATGCTCTAAGATCAAGAATCGACAAATGGGATCTCATAAAACTGCAAAGCTTCTGTAAGGCAAAGGACACTGTGGTTAGGACAAATTGGCAACCAACAGATTGGGAAAAGATCTTTACCAATCCTACAACAGATAGAGGCCTTATATCCAAAATATACAAAGAACTCAAGAAGTTAGACTGCAGGGAGACAAATAACCCTATTAAAAATGGGGTTCAGAGCTAAACAAAGAATTCACAGCTGAGGAATGCCGAATGGCTAAGAAACACCTAAAGAAATGTTCAACATCTTTAGTCATAAGGGAAATGCAAATCAAAACAACCCTGAGATTTCACCTCACACCAGTGAGAATGGCTAAGATCAAAAACTCAGGTGACAGCAGATGCTGGCGAGGATGCGGAGAAAGAGGAACACTCCTCCATTGTTGGTGGGATTGCAGACTGGTACAACCATTCTGGAAATCAGTCTGGAGGTTCCTCAGAAAATTAGACATTGAACTGCCTGAGGATCCAGCTATACCTCTCTTGGGCATATACCCAAAAGACGCCCCAACATATAAAAAAGACACGTGCTCCACTATGTTCATCGCAGCCTTATTTATAATAGTCAGAAGCTGGAAAGAACCCAGATGCCCTTCAACAGAGGAATGGATACAGAAAATGTGGTACATCTACACAATGGAATATTACTCAGCTATCAAAAACAACGGCTTTATGAAATTCGTAGGCAAATGGTTGGAACTGGAAAATATCATCCTGAGTGAGCTAACCCAATCACAGAAAGACATACCTGGTTTGCACTCACTGATAAGTGGCTATTAGCCCAAATGCTTGAATTACCCTAGATGCCTAGAACAAATGAAACTCAAGATGGATGATCAAAATGTGAATGCTTCACTCCTTCTCTAAAAGGGGAACAAGAATACCCTTGGCAGGGAAGGGAGAGGCAAAGATTAAAACAGAGACTGAAGGAACTCCCATTCAGAGCCTGCCCAACATGTGGCCCATACATATACAGCCACCCAATTAGACAAGATGGATGAAGCAAAGAAGTGCAGACTGACAGGAGCCGGATGTAGATCGCTCCTGAGAGACACAGCCAGAATACAGCAAATACAGAGGCGAATGCCAGCAGCAAACCACTGAACTGAGAATGGGACCCCCGTTGAAGGAATCAGAGAAAGAACTGGAAGAGCTTGAAGGGGCTCAAGACCCCATATGTACAACAATGCCAAGCAACCAGAGCTTCCAGGGACTAAGCCACTACGTAAAGACTATACATGGACTGACCCTGGACTCTGACCTCATAGGTAGCAATGAATATCCTAGTAAGAGCACCAGTGGAAGGGGAAGCCCTGGGTCCTGCTAAGACTGAAACCCCAGTGAACTAGACTGTTGGGGGGAGGGCGGCAATGGGGGGAGGGTTGGGAGGGGAACACCCATAAGGAAGGGGAGGGGGGAGGGGGATGTTTGCCCGGAAACCAAAGAATTATTATTAAGTATTAAATAAAAAAAAAAGAGTTTGGGGAACTTAAAAAAAAAAGAAATCAGTCTGGAGGTTCCTCAGATTATTGAACATTGTACTACCTGAAGACCCAGCTATACTGCTCCTGGGCACATACCCAAAAGATGCCCCAACATATAACAAGGACACATGCTCCACTATGTGCATAGCAGCCTTATTTATAATATCTAGAAGCTGGGAAGAACCCAGGTGTCCTTCAACAGAGGAATGGATACAGAAAATGTGGTACATCTACACAATGGAATATTACTCAGCTATTAAAAACAATGACTTTATGAAATCCATAGGCAAATGGATGGAACTAGAAAATATCATCCTGAGTGAGGTAACCCACTCACAAAAAAACCCACATGGTATGCACTCACTGATAAGTGGATATTAGCTCAAAAGCTCAGATTACCGAAGATTCAATCCAAAGACTACATGAAGCTCAAGAAGAAGGATGACCAAAGTGTGGATGCTTCAGTCCTTCTTAGAAAGGGGAACAAAAAAAAATTCATAGGAGGAGGATGGAAACAAAGTTTGGAGCAGAGACTGAAGGAATGGCCATTCCGAGACTGCCACATCTGGGGATCCAGCTCATATACGTACAGCCACAAAACCCAGACAATATTGCTGATGCCAAGAAAAGCATGCTGACAGGAACCTGATACAGCTGTCTCCTGAGAGGCATGTTCCTGCCGGAGCGTGACAAATACAGAGGCAGATGCTCGCAGCCAACCACTGAACTGGGAATGTGATCCACTTTAGAGGAGTTCGGGAAACGATTGAAGGAGCTGAAAAGCTTGCAACCCCATAAGAACAGCAGTACTGACCAACCAGAGCTTCCAGGGACTAAACTACCATCCAACTAAAGAGTACACATGGACAGACCCATGGCTCCAGCTGCATGCATATGTAGCAGAGGATGGCCTTGTTGGACATCAATGGAAGGAGAAGCCCTTGGTCCTGCCAAGGCTGGACCCCCCAATATAGGGGAATGTCAGGGTGGGGAGGTGGAATGGAGTGGGTGGATGGGTGGCAGAATACCCTCATAGAGAAAGGGGGAGGGGGAGGGGATAGGGAAACCGAGAAAGGAGATAGCATTTGAAATGTAAACAAAAAATATCCAACTTTTTTTTTAAAAAGCAGAAGAAAACTGATTGCATGTACTGTTAAATGCTCTGGCTCCTATCTGACTCCCATGAGCTAGGAAAGAAAAGCATGTGAGACTATAAAGCATGTATGAAGGCTCTAGAAGGACCAATCAGATACCTTGATTACATTTTTATTTGTTTTTAATCAACACATAAAAATTTGCTTACTTTTTTATGGTTTGCCATTTCCTTAAACATACATCCCTTATTTATAGTAAAAGGTTTAAAACATGTTCTCTTAGCTTTTGAAAGGTAAAATAACTTACCCCTTTCTGTAGTGGGTTGGCTTAATTTTGAACCTTGGAATACAAAAGAGAGATGTCTGGTGTAAATATTGAAATTTTTCGAAAATTTATTTTATTTTGTGTATCTGAGCATTTTGTCTGACTATATGCATGGGGAACTAGAGCAGAAGCCATAACAGTATGTCAGATCCTTTGGAAGTGATGTTACAACTGTCTGTGAGTGTCCCACAAGAACACTCAGCCCTCTATAAGAACAGCATTGCTCTAACCACTAAGATATCTATCCAGCCCCCAGACTGAGGAATTAAAAATTTTAAAGTTTGAATTGGACAGACGGCTGATTGATCAAGTGTAAAGTTTGCTGTTCTTCCAGGGGACCCAAGTACAGCTCCCAGCACACAAGGTCTGTAACTTCTACTCCATGAGATTCAATGCCTTCCTCTGACCTCTGAGGGCACATGTACTCAACTGCATATGCATACATGCAGGCAAAACATTCAGGAACATAATTTAAAATTGAAAACTTAGAATTTTATTTTTAAGATTAATGGTGAGTATGGTGTGCAGTGGCCTCACAAAAGGTAACTTCCATTGAAACATAATGTGCTGTATTTACAGATCAAATGTGTGTTTCTTCTGATTTAGAGAAGAGGCTAGTTTGAGAGGCTTCAGTCCTCTAAAATTCATTATCTAGAAGACTGGTAGACACCTACGTGAACTTGCCCACCAAGAGCCATATAAATATTTACAATAGACTGAGTAAGAATTGCCAGTGATCAGTTCACCACCAAAGTCTATACAGAGCACACTACAGAAAGAGCCCATTCCAAATTGTGAGCTATATCAGGAAACATCCTGTCAGTCCACAGTAAGAACAGTGAACTACTGTTGTCTCTCTCCTTCATTTTTCTTATTCTTCCCCACTCAAACTAGATTAAGGGAACAATAGCAACTTGTCTACCTCGCCATTGGCTGCCAGGCAGAATGCAGTCCAAAGGAGGAGGTTCAAGCCCATGTTTCCCCAGATGAGAAACAGTGAGGTTGGGAGGGGCCTGGGACAGATGCAATCTCCTCAATCTTCTCAATCTCCTGTGTACACAGACCGTGCTGGCGAACCTCAAGGAGTTGAGAAGAGCAAGAAGGAGATGACTAAGCCCTGGACAGAGCTGAATCTGTTTCGGTTCCCAGAGTGCCAAGAATACTGAGAGACTGAAAGAGAGAAGCCCTTCTCTGGGAGATTTAGACAGGGCTCGTAAGAGTAAGGTCTCCTCCTGCTGCAAGCCTTGACCAAGGTGCTAGTCCTGGTGCTTGCTTGTCCAAACTGCTTTATTCATGATAAATGCATATATAAATGCACACATCTTACTCGGCTAAACCAGGAATTGAATACCTTTTTCAGGAAGGGATGTCCAGGAAGGGAAGCTCATTGGCTAATCACTCAGAGCCTATCTAGATACCTTATTAGCATGGAGAACTCTAGGTTTTTATGATACATGACCTGTTGTCATGGTCCTTTCAATGGATGTTGTAGATATGCGGTTATGTGTTCCAGGACAGATAGATCCTGGCCAGGAGCTGGGTCTAATGCCTGCTGTCCTCAATTATGAGAATTCCTTGGGGTTTGAACCTGTTTTAATCTTACTAGGTTTTCTGTCTGGTGACATGATCTACTTGCCCCACAAATTGCCCTGGTTTTTAGGTCTCTCAGAAGAAGGATGGAAACAGAAGCGTAAGCAAAATCAATAATCAATCAATGATGTGTGTGTGTGTGTGTCTGTGTGTGCATGAAATTGACTATAACTCCCATCCTTGTCAAGCATATGCTGAAAGAGTGACATTGATTTGTGACAGCACTCACCTGTACCTTTACATTTCTTGTTTCTATTTATGAAAGATGTGTTTTTCGGCCACTTTTCAGTTTAGTGAGGCATGCGGCTCACTACATGTGACTCACTACATACAGCCAGTGACATAATGCAAATGACATGTACCACTTACAGGCTGTCACCGTGAGGCATCCATAGATAACTCTTCCTTCTTCTCTACTTCATAAGGAAGGCTTATGTCAAGAAGGCAGAGCCCCAAAGGCAATGTGGTTTTGACTGTTGAGTTACCCCTGTGGGGATTTTACTGCCTCAGAGAATACCCAGTTTTGCAGGGGACTTGGGTCAACTAGACAAAGAAAACGTCAAGAGGTGTTCTGCTGAATACCTGGGAGAAATAACTTGGTGGGAGAGGGGTTTGTTCAGACTCAGTTTGAGAGGTTTCAACCCATCATGTCAGGAAGAAGCTGAACTGTTCAACTCTCAGCTATCTAGAATTCCACCTGTAGGGGAGCTAACAGCTTCTTCTGGGTACTTACATGTGTTAAACACACACACAAACACACACACCCTCACAAAGACACACACAGACATATAATTTTTAAAATACAATAAATTCTTCTTAAACCTTAAAGATCAGTATGGAAATGGCAGCAGAAATGATGGCTGTGATTGGGGAGGGTAATCCATTGTGCCAACGAGTCACATGTGTGTGTTTCCTATGAAACTGGATAGGAATAAGTTTGAATCTGGCTTTTGCATAAGACAGTAGCCAAAGGGAAGCAGACCAAAATATGGACCCCAAGGACCTGTTCCAATTTACACAGTTCCTATAACCAAGCCCCACCTCCCCCAGTTCTACTAAGTATGCACAAATTGTGAATCCACTGATAGATTATTGTGTTCTTTGAGTCATGCCTAAAAACACTCTCAGAAGTGTTACCAATATTTTATGTATTTTTTAATCCGGTGAAAGTATTAACCAGGATTTACCATCACCCTGGCTGGCTGAATTCAAAGAGAATAGTTGGACTAGAATAACATGTAGAGCTTTTATTAGTACTAAGAAATGAATATATTAATTATTGAGTTGAGAATTGTCTGAGGGTTTAGATCCTGGAGGACCTCTATTATCTAGAGAGCTTCTTTGAAATTTTAACAAAGGGAAGAAATAACTTAGCCTCTTGAAAATAATTTCTGTAGCAGTTGGGGTGAAATTTTTTTTTTTTGCTGCTTTATCAATTCAACCACAAAACCGGTTCCTTTTATGCTGCTTATGTGAGGCTTCTGAAAATGTTCACTATCCTAGGCAACCTGCTTCAGAGAAGATTGCTCATGAAACAAATTACATCACCCTCCCTCCCCGAAAGGAGTTCATTACCTCTGGGTGCAGACGGAGATGATTAGCACAGGAATAGAAAGAGCGACCATCTTTCAGTAGTTAAAAGCCTATCTCTATGGAAGGATTTTATAATGGGGATTGTCTGTGATACTATCAACTAATTACGGAACTCTTTAATTGCCTTGGGTTGCTATTGGTTACCTCTGCCATGATGTTCAGGTCAGAGTGCTGGCAAGGTTACATAAACACAGCTTTGCTATTTGAGTAATTTGGTGAACTGGCTCACATCCATAAATTGCAAAAGTGGTCACAATGCATTGCTTCTTTCTCCAGTGAAAAGCAAAATATTCCTCTGTCCCTTTAATCTTGCCTGGTATTTCATTTCTTTAACCAAAATTAAATAGTTAGATAGATGACACATAGATAGATAGGTAGATAGATAGATAGATAGATAGATAGATAGATAGATAGATAGATAGATAGATAGATTGACAGACCAATCACACGACAGAGTACAACCTCTGAGATGGGACATGGACTGATGTGTTTCTTTTATTGATAGGTCCCGACTCATTAATTAGATGGTGAGAGAATGGCACCTCAATCTCCTTGGTTATCCCATCTGATGTCCCTTCCAGAGACAGATCTTCCAAGACACCTTTCTACTGTTTACCAACCATGAAAAAGAAACTACCTAAGACCAGATTCTGCATTCCAGATCAGCATGCTGACCCATGGAACTATGAGCCACATAATGGATATTATGTATTTAATTTTGATGGAAGTTGGTTAAATAGGAAAGGGTAATTAATAAGATAGTGATAAAATAAACATGAAATATTGTTTCTAAATTACATTAATGATATTTCTGATAAGTTAGAAAAGGCCATTACAAGGGAACAGATGTTATTGTTACAGTCTGCATTTGACCAGTTTCTAAGCTATGTATTTTTAACTTGTCTGTTAATCAGTTGGGCAGCTGTCATACACACACACACACACACACACACACACACACACACACACATGTACACATGTACAAGCATAGCATACAACAGAGACTGCTTAAATGATATAAACAATAAAAAGTTGTTTTCTCATAATTCTGGAAGCTAACACAGCCCCAGATAAAGAGTCTTCTTCTGGTTTGCACACAGCTGGCTTTTCTCTCTTTGTCACATAGCAGAGAGACATACTGATATAGAGAGAAACAGAGAGACAGACAGATGAAGATGGATGGATGGATGGATGGATGGATGGATGGATGGATGGATGGATGGATGGATGGAAAGAGGGGGATGGGAGGGGAGGGAGAAAATCCAGAAGCTAGCGTTTCTTTTAGTAAAACACAAGCTCCATTGGAATCAGGCCTTGCCCTACTCTCTGCAGACTCAATCTCAGCCATGCAGTCACCTGGAGGCTCAGGGCTCAACAAATGAGTTTGAGGGAAACAGACATGGTGATTAAAAAATACCACTACTGTTGAACGCACATGGCAAAATTCACTTTGTTACTCCAAGATCAAGATGCATTCTCTCAACTCTTCTGTCCTTTCCCGGTTGCTTTGGATCAGCACTGTATGGATAGAAAAATATTACACCTGAAGAAGTAACTTGAACTTTTGTAGTGATTTCAGAAATAAATGGAGTGTTGGAACAAAGGGAAAATTTGATGTCTTACTCCATAGAAAAATCATTCTTGAAGGTACACAAACATGTATTATTTGCCATTTTTACTATACCATTTTTCTCCACATATTTTAGTAATAAAATGTCAATATGTGGCATTTTTGAATAATGAAATAGAAAGCATTCCATAAAGTAAAAAGCAAAGATTTCTCAAAAGCTGAGATGTTTGTGTACAATAACTTTACCACAGTGCACATAAAAATTTTACATGGCTCATTGGACAATGCTAAGAAAATATTGGTGCTATTTTATTTTACATTTGAAGTGCATTATATTTTTCCAAAGAACACTGAAGTGTATAGCATAGTGGCTGTGTCCCAAGTCATTAGAGAATGGCATATTTAATTCATTAACTGTCATTAGACACCTAGTGTTTATATTTTCATTTCTTACAGTCAATAAATGCATATTATTCTCTACCCTGATGTCTGAAAGCTATTTTCTTATTCTTACTTTCTGTATAATTGCTAATTTTGTCTTTACATTTAGGCCTTTATGTGTGTATAAAGTAAGGTAAGACTTTAGCTTGCTTTTCATGCAAACACATATTGGAATTGTACTCAGAAAAGGGAGTGCTGCCCCCTCCCCCTATATTCTACACCACCTTTTTCATATACAGCCATACATTTTGTTGGATGATTCCATTAATATGCATGCTGTAGGTCAAACTGTCAATAAAACCTCTTGGTGAAATTAAGAGACATAGTAAACATGAGACACACGAGGTTGCTGCTGATAAGATCTACCAGCATTTTTGCTGTGCAGCAAACATTTCTAGTAACTGGTAAAGGATTATAGTCTAAAATAGTGATAAATATTATAGCACAGCAAAAGGAGTATTCATAATTATTATCATCAAACTTTCTATAGTGTACATAATTATATACACTATATTCTCATACAACTGGCACTGTGGGTTTATTTTCTACACCACTGTTGTGATTTGAATGTGAAATGTCTCTCTTAGACTCATGTATTTGAACATGGCTCCTGTGGCCATGACCTGTGTCCAATGATGGACTGTAATCTGAAACCATACAAAACAAATCCTTCTTTGCTTAAGTTGCTTTGTTAGTATGTTTTAATCACAGCAGCAAAAAAAATGAAGTTATCATAACCACAGATAAATAATTATTATACTTTGATGTTATAAGTCTGATGTTGCCAATGTGTCATGGCAAGAATCTTAAGTCTCTCCCAAAGGCCCATGTGTTAAAATATTAGTCCTTAGTCTGAAGCTTTGGTAAAGAGAATGGAGCTTCCATAATAAAGGGTTTAGCTGGAGAAAGTTAAGTTATTGGGGAAATGCACTTCAATGGGATTTGGGATTCTGGCTTTTTCCTTTCTCAGTAACAACCTCATATGACCTTATAATTATATATTGTGCTACCACAGGGACCAGCCAACAGGAAATAAAACCATGACCCTAAATATAGCTTTACTTCTGAATAAATTATCAAGTGTGTGTGTGTGTGTGTGTGTGTGTGTGTGTGTGTGTGTGTGTTGTGATAGAAAGCTAGCAAACATGCTAGACACAGGATTTCTTTCAACTCTATTCAAAATCCAATTGAACTATCATTTATTTGCGGTCCATCATTATCATAAATGTTATACAGTACATTACTGTGTAAACACTAACTGTTGGCCTCTCACTCTATTGTATTAATCTTAGTGTCCACTCCATATTACATAAATTTTTAGGATATTAAAAATCAATTCTCAGTAAAACAAGTCTTTTCAATAAGTTCTTAAGACGATATTTAGTTCTTTGTACATGTCTTAGTCAATGTTCTATTGTGGTGCAGAGGCACCATGACCAAAACAACTTATATATAAAAAAAATTGCATTGTGATTTGTTTACAGTTCAGAGGTTTAGTTCATTATCATCATGGTGAGGAGTATGGCAACATTCAGGCAAACATGGGGCCTTTTGAAACCTTAAAGCTCACCTCCAGTGATACACTTTCCTCAATAATGTCACATCTACTTCAATAAGACCACACCTTCTAGTCCTTCTCAAGTTGTGCCATTCCCTGATTACTAAGCATTCAATTATATGAGCCTATGAAGGCCATTCTTAGTCAAACAACCACACTACCTGTGGTTGTTTACACATAAATTTTGGAATTATATTATGGAATTCTAAAGAATTTACTTATATTCTACATATTATTATTACAAAAAGGTACATTTTACTATACATCTATTATAAAGCAAATTTGTCTTATTCTTTTCTACATTTGAATAACTTACTTGTAAGTACTTTTGGCTACTTTTATCACAAGAAAGTAATATAATTTACAAATAATACATTTTATGTTTTTGTTCTTCCCGTGCTTAACACCCATTTTTTTTCCTTATCATATTCTATTGGCTAAAACTCTACGTAAATTCTGAGTACAGAATGTGGCATCTTTTACCAAACATGGAGGTCAAGTCTTAAAGTGTATTTTCATTATATGCCATCTGTTCTGCTTCTAAGTTGCTGAAAACATCAAATGTTTAAAAAAAAAGTGCATACTCATTGACATAGAGTAGACAAATGAAGGCTTTATAAAGAGCCATTTTGTAGATAAAAGATCACTGTAAAGAAGTCTTGAAATAGAGCAGAATTTGGATTGAGTTTACATGCCACATTGACAAGTAGGCAGTCACAGTGACTGAGCTCTACAGAGAGTTAGACAGAGACATCAGGATTCTGAATAGACAAGCAGAATACAATATTTGTTGCAAATAAGATCCAGATATTGAACACCATCTGGAGGTTAGAGAAGAACGAGAAAACTGATCAGCTATCAAGTGGGAGGTTCTGGTTACATTGGTTTATCAGAGTTTTCTAGTTAATGCTGCCTCATGGGGAAGTACACAGAGGGACACAGGAGAAGGCTCAGAATGTTGACTAAAGTCTGGCCACTTAAAGAATTTTTGTCACAATGAATATTATGTTTGCTCCTGTTTTTATTATATAGCTGAAGTAATTATATTTCACTGTATCTCAGAATAAGGCAAGTTGCATTAATATAGCTTTTAATATTAATATAAACTAATCTTCTTAGAATAAATTCTATGTTGTCATAGAGGATTAAACTGTTATCACTTGTGTATTCTAATTTATTTTGCTGTCATGTCACATACAGCTTTTGCGTCTGTATTTCACAAATAAAACTGTCCAAGATTTGGAAAACTTGAAGCTTCACTAGAAAATAAATATACTTAAAGTTGCAGCAAAGGAGGTATAGTTTCTTCAAAAAGACATGCCTTTGCACCTGAACAATATAAGACATGCCTTTAAGCATTTTTAAAATTGGCCGCATTCTCATACATCATATATTTAAGATATATGTACTCAGAGACTGCAATAGCTGAGAGGACCCTAGCTAGCCCTAACCTTTTCATTAGCTGTGTAGTGCTTATTTTGTAGCAAGAACTCTGGAACCAAACAGGCTTCCTTGCACCCATGTTTCAGAGAAAAGTCTACAAAGCCAATATATGTCAAGATCAGACTCTTTGTAAGCAGCAACTGAGAGTGAGATGTGTAAAACTGTGACTTTAAGGCTCAGTTAAGACCCCTGGAAGTAAGAAACACCATGAGCAGGAAGTGACTACTGGTGGAAGTCAGAAGCCCAGATTGGAACAGATAGCAATGTGGGCTATAGCCACTATAGATACAGCAGTGGACTGTCCAAGTCAGTAAGAGAGTGTATCCTACCATTGGGTAGACCAGTTGTCAGATGTGGGACTAAAGGATTTAATGTTTGCCCTATTTGCTTTGGTCCAATTCATCTTTGCTGTTTTCCTATTCTTCCCTTTTAAAATGTTCCTGTGTATTTTGGGGTATATAAAACAATATGGGTCTTTTTCATACAGTCTCACAGTTAAGAGTTGTCTTCAGTATCAAACTTTAAACTTAGATTTCCCATCATTATTTTAACAGTTAAGCATTTAGGGATGCCTTGAGGTGAGCTTTTGGGAGATGGATGTAAAATGTTATGGTTTGGATATGGCATGCTACCCCAAAGGTCATAGGTTAAAGGGTCATTAATAGACTACAGGATTTGGGGTGATGGTAAAAATTAATAGGTGAAGCCTAGTTGAAGTTACATTACTTCAGATGTGTTCTAGGAGAGGATGCTTGGAATATTAGGCCCTTTCCCTTTTTGGCTTCTGTTCTTGTAAAGTGCCTCCATCATGATATACTATCTCAATGCAGACCTAAAACATTGTCCCAGTGAGAGAAAGATGACTAGCACAAGTGGACACCATCCCTTTCATTTTACAGGAAGAACAAAGATTTGAACTTTCAATAAAGGCCTTTAGGTATAGTCTGTTCAAGCCCAGAGTGGAGACTAAAAATGGTCCCCATAGGCTCATATATTTAAATGCGTAGTCAGCATGGAACAGAACTATGTGAAAGGATTACACGGATTAGGAGGTGTGGCCTTGTTGGAGGAGGTGTGGCCTTGTTGGAGGAGGTGTGGCCTTGTTGGAGGAGATGTGGCCTTGTTGGAGGAACTTTGTCACTGAGGATGGACTCTGAGGTTTCCAAAGCCCATGCTAGGCCCAACTCTTTCTCTTCCTGCTGTCTGAGTGTCAGGATGTAGCTTTCAAATACTCTTCCAGCACCTCATCTGCCATGCCTGCTACCGTGCTTTCTTACAAGATGATAGTACACTAAACCTCTTAAACTGTAAGGAAGCTCCCCCCCCAAAAAAAAATTCTTTAGAAGAGTTGCCTTAGTCATGGTTTCCCTTCACAGCAGTAGAAGAATGACTGAGAAACTCAGTGTTCTTGTTCTTTGAGCTCTGTGGTTGATCATCATGCCTTCCTCTCTTAATCAGGGCTAGCCCATTAAAGAGTATTCATTATGCGCTATTATTAGTCACCTTTCTGTGGCAGATGGCTCTCATCCACTTCTATAAACCTGCCTTAAAATATTAATGGTTGAAATTAAATTGCTGTTTTGGAGAGGAACCGATCACACAAGATGAAGTCACCCTTGTTTATATGATCAATGATGCTTTAATGATTAGATGCACATTAAAGTCATTGTTCTAATACGTGTAAACCTTCTTTACTGTAAGGGAAATAAGGTAACAGATAGGAATACATATAACTTGTCATGGCATCATTACTTCAGCAATTTTTACTTCAGCTTAAATTAGGTAACCATTTTCTTAGATTCTAAAATCTAAAAGAGAGAATTAACTTATTATTAATTTTTGATACACAACAAATTTTATATGGATATGTATATATGTCTAGAGAGAAAAAAAGGTTTATTGAACATGATATTCAAGAAACATTTCTCAAAACTACATAAGCCAGTGGTGTCTTCATACCCACTTTAAAAACATTTATCAGTATTGAGAACAATAAAATATTGCCAGGGGAGAAAAGCAATAAATAACCCTATCCAGATGTAATATCAACAGAGCACAATAATGACAAGCATGGCAAGATTTGATGGTGACCAACGGCCACCTAATTTACTTAAGTCTTCTTCAATGCATGCCAGGTACTATAAAATTAGACAGCTAATCATGTCTAAGAAGACCAGGGGTCCTAAAGGGGAGCCTACTACCATCAATTTCCTAAACCAGAATAATTCCTAACTTCATTCTAAATACTTATCCTTATATTTATAGATGGGTGGAATTCTCTCCCCTTACCAAAAACATTTCATTCCACAAATACAGATATCACTGCAGAGAACCCCAACTGTCAAAATGCAGGGATCATCTGACCATGGGTGCCTAACTCAAATTAGTACCTTTACAATATAACCTCTACACTTAAGGCTGAAGAAACATGACAAAAGAGGGGTACGTAAAGTATTCAACCATAACTACAAACATCGCCTCTTCCTTCTCTGCTCCAAATCCACTGTTCCAGTCCATCCCAGGTGTGTAGGAGACCACCAGTTGCAACTCCCTTCCTCTCGCCCCCACTCCAAAAGATCACATAGCTCTCCACAAACTTTCCTTCCCCCCACTTATCGCATCTACCAGTCCCCAACTCCAGCAGGCCTTTCCTGGCCACAGCCAGTGAAACAGGTAGTCTAAATATAGATCTTCACCACTTTGGTCTCTCCTCTAAATCCAATCCCCAAATCTTAGCCCCAACTCTGTAGCAGATCATTCTCTCTGCTTTTCCCCTTCTCTCTGCCCTCCCCTCACACCCTGCCCCGGTTTCCATTGGCTCACCAAGATTTTCTCCTCCAACTTCCTCCCCAATCAACCTGCCATCTCAGACCCCTACTCCTACTGGCACTCCCCAGGAACCCACAACCTGCCAGAGAAGCACCAAGACAAAGACCTTAAAATAGCTATATGAACATGTTAGAAGTTCTTAAATAGGAAAGAAATAAATCTATTTAAAATGTATGAAAATGCCCAGGGCAGACACCACGTTCCAGACCTCCTCCCACAACCAGAGAGAATTTAACTTGCAGGAGGTCTGCCACCACCAGGCTCACAGGTGAGACCCCATCCCACTCAAATACCAGCTTAACTGGTACCCTCACAGGGCCTAGCAGAGGCAAGACCTATCCACCCTGCCAGAGACACCATTCCTCCAGTCCACAGCTGGGCCCTTAGGCAGATCAGGTGCTCCAGCACACTTCCCAATGCCTATAGTCAGAGACAGCTTGACTCCAAGGAGATCTATCATAGACAGGCTCTCAAGTGAGACACACACACCAACCCCAATATCTGACCTAACTGGGACTCCCACGGGGCCCAGCAGAGACAGGACCAATCCACCATGCTGGAGACACACCATCCTTCTGACCAATAACCCTGCCTAGGTCAGAGCCAGTCACCAGTCACCCTCCCACACCCACAGACAGCTTGACTCTCAGGAGGTGCGTCATAACCTTTTATAGGAGGGACAGGCAGACACAGAGAGGTGAACTAACACCAGAGATAATCAAATGGCAAGAGGCAAGTGCAAGGACATAAATAACAGAAACCAATGTCACTTAGCACCACCAGAACCCAGTTCTCTCACCACAGCAAGCTCTGGATACCCTAACACACCTGAAAAGCAAGATTCGGACCTAAATTCCCATCTCATGAAGATGGCAGAGGACATTAAGAAGGACAGAAATAACTCCCTTAAAGAAACACAGGAGAAAACAGGTAAATAGGGAGAAGCCCTTAAAGAGGAAACATAAAACTCCCTTAAAGAAATACAGGAAAACACAATCAAACAGATGAAGGAATTGAATAAAAATATCCAGAATCTAAAATGGAAATAAGAACGATAAAGAAATCACAAAGGGAGGCAACATTGGAGATGGAAAACCTAGGAAAGAGATCAGGAATTGTAGATGCAAGCATCACCAACAGAATACAAGAGACAGAAGAGAGAATCTCAGGTACAAAGAATTCCATAGAAGATATTGACAAAATACTCAAAGAAAATACAAACTGCAAAAGCCTCCTAACCCAAAACATCCAAGAAATTCTGGAAACAATGAAAAGACCAAAGCCAAGAATAATAGGAATAGAAGAAAGTAAGGATTCCCAGTTCAAAGGGCCAGAAAACATCTTCAAAATCCTAAAAGAAAACTCCCCTCACCTAAAGGAGATGGCAATAAACATACAGGAAGCCTACAAAATGTCAAATAGATTGGATCAAAACACCACATGCACAAAACAAAGAAAGAACATTAAAAGCAGTAAGAGGGAAAGACCAAGCAATATATTATAAAGGCAGACCTATTAGAATAACACAAGACTTCTCAACAAAGACTTTAAAGCCAGAAGATCTTGAACACAATTGTCATACAGACTCTAAGAAAACACCAATGCCAGCCCAGGCTACTATACCCAGCAAAAGTTTCAATCATCATAGATGGAGAAACCAAGATATTCCATGACAAAAAATATTTAAACAATATCTTTCCACAAATCCAGCCCTACAAAGGGTGGTAGAAATTCAAACACAAGGAGGGAAAGTAAACCCAAGGAAAACCAAGAAATTAATCTTCCCACAACAAAACCAAAAGAAGAGAACCATTCCAACATGACAGGAATCAGTAATCATTGGTCTTTAATATGTCTCAACATCAATGTACTCAATTCTCTAATAAAAAGACATAGGTTGACAAACTGGATATGTAAACATGACCCAGCCTTTTGCTGCATAAAAGAGACACAACTCAGTAACAAAATCAGACATTGCCTCAGGCTAAGAGATGGAAAAAAATTATAAGCAAATTGTCACAAGAAACAAGCTGGAGTAGCCATTCTTGTATCCAATTAAATAGACTTTCAACTAAAGGTATCAAAAGAGATGGGGAAGGACACTTCATTCTCATCAAAGGAAAAATCCACCAAGATGAACTATCAAGTCTGAACGCCTATGCTCCAAATGTGAGGGCACCCACATTTGTAAAAGAAAAATTACTAAAGCTCAAAACACACATTAAACCTAACACAATGATAGTGGGAAACTTCACCACCCCACTCTCACCAATGGACAGATCATGGAAAGAGAAACTAAACAGAGACACAGTGAAACTAACAGCAGTTATGAAAGAAATGGATTTAATAGATATCTACAGAACATCTCACCCGAAAAAAAATATATATATATACCTTCTTCTCAGGACATCATGAAATCTTCTCCACAATTGACCATGTAATCACACAGAAAACAAGCCTCAATAGATACAAAAAGTTTGAAATAACACCATGCATTCTATCAGATCACCATGGACAGAAGGCTGGTCTTCAATAATAACAAAAACAACAGAAAGCTCACGTACTCAAGGAAACTGAATGACTCTCTACTAAATGATAACTTGGCCAGGGAAGAAATAAGGAAAGAAATTAAACACTTCCTAGATTTTTAACAAAAATGAAGGTGCAGCATTCCCAAATTTATAGAACACAATGAAAGCAGTGCTCAGAGAAAACTCACAGCCCTGAGTGCTTCCATAAAGAAATCGTAGAGATCCTTCACTAGCGTCTTAACAATACAACTGAAAGCTGTAAAGCAAAAAGAAGCAAACAAACACAATAGGAGCAGATGGCAGGAAACTCAAGGCTGAAATCAACAAATTAGAAGCAAAGAGAACTATACAAAGAATCAACAAAATCAAAAGCTGTCTCTTTGAGAAAATCAACAAGATAAATAAACCCTTATCCAAACTAACTAAAGGGCACAGAGACAGTATCCAATTTAACAAAATCAGAAAAGAAAAGCAAGGCAAAACTGAGGCAAAAACAAAAACTGAGGAAATTCAAAAACATCATCGGATCTTACTACAAAAGCCTATACTCAACAAAACTGGAAAAGAGAGAGGACATGGATAATTTTCTTGACAGATACCAGGTATCAAAGTTAAATAGGGATCAGATAGACTATTGAAACAGTTCTATAACACCTAAGGAAATAGAAGTAGTCATTAAATGTCACCCAACCAAAAACAAAAAACAAAAACAAACAAAAAAATAGGGCCAGATGGTTTTAGTGCAGAATTCTTTCAGACTTTCAGAGAAGGTCTAATACCAATACTTTTCAAACTATTACACAATATAGAAACAGAATGAATACTAGAAATTCATTCTATGAAGCCACAGTTATGCTGATATCTAAGCCACAAAAAACTCAACAAAGAAAACTTCAGACCAATTTCACTTATGAATATTGATGCAAATATATATAATAAAATTCTCTGCAAACCAAATCCAAGAACACATCAAAACCATCATTAACCACAATCAAGTAGGCTTCATCCCAGGGATTCAGGAATGTTTCCATATATGTAAATCCATCATATAATTCACTATATAAACAAAGTCAAAGGAAAAAAATCACATGATCATCTCATTAGATGCTGATAAAGCTGTTGACAAAAATACAACACCCTTTCATGTTAAAAGTCCTGGAAAGATCAGGAATTCAAGACACATATATAAACATAATAAAAAAGTATACAATAAACCAACAGCCAACATCAAATTAAATGGACAGAAACTTAAAAAAGTAATCCCACTAAAATCAGGTATATTACAATGCTGTTCACTCCCTATTTATTCAATCTAGCTAGGGCAATTACACAACAAAGGAGTTCAACAAAAGACAAATCAGAAAGGAAGACACACACCACAAATATTACACATTTAGCATCTTAACATCTTTAAATTTAACTTTATTTTCTAATAGCTCAATTTATATCCATCTCACTGTGCCACCCTCTCCCACAACTCTTTCCCAAGCCATTTTCCACTTCTCCCCAGAGTGGGTTGGGACCTCTAAGGGGTATTCCTCCTACTCTGGCATTTCAAGTCTCTGTGAGGCTAGGCACTCCCTCTCCCACTGAGACCAGACAAGGCAGCCCAGCTAGAAGAATATATCCCATATCAGGCAAGAACTTTTGGGATAACCTTGCTCCAGTTGTTTGAGACCGACATGAAGACCAAGCAGCACATCTTCTAACTATATGTGGAGAAACCTTGTATTTTCTTTGGTTGGTGATTCAGACTTTGAGAGCACCAAGGCTCAGGGTTGGTTGACTCTGTTGGTCTTCCTGGAGAGTTCCTATCCCCTTTGGAGCCTGTATTCCTTCCTCCTATTCTTCCATAAGAGTTCCCAAGCTCTAAACACTGTTTGGCCATGGGTGTCTACATCTGAGTCAGCTGCTGGTGGAGCCTCTCAGGACAGCATGCTCCTGTCTGAGAACATAACAGAGTATCTTTAATAGTGTCAGGAATTGGTACTTGCTCATGGGATGGGTCTCAAGTTGGGCCGGTTATTGGTTGGTCATTCCCTCAGTCTCTGCTCCATCCCCTGTGCCTGGATTTCTTGTAGACAGGATAAATTTGGGGTTGAAAGTTTTGTGGGTGGGTTGGTGTCCTTATTGCTGAACTGGGCTTCCTTCCTGCCTACATTAACATTTTCAAATGTGAGGTTCAGTAGTATTTAGTATCTTATACTCTTGACCATCTCCAGAGCTGGCTTCTCCTTTCTTTCTTTCTTTCTTTCTTTCTTCCTTCCTTTCTTTCTTTCTTTCTTTCTTTCTTTCTTCCTTCCTTCCTTCCTTCCTTCCTTTCTTTTTCTTTCTTTTCAACTGTGCTATTTGGACCCAGAATAGCTCATACAAGTTTATAGACACCAAACCTACACACTGTTGCATATGCTAAGAAGTGTGTAGACAGGAACCTGGTATGGTTGTCCTCTGAGAGGTTCTGTCAGCACCTGACTAAGACAGATGCAATTACTCACAATCAGCATTGGATTGAGACTAGAAAACCCAATGAAAGAGTTAGGTAAAGGACTGAATGAGCTGAAGGGGTTTGCAACCCCATAGGAAGAACAACAATACCAACTAATCAGACCCCATAGACTTCCCAGGAACTAAAACACTAACCAAAGGGTATACACAGCTCCCACTACATATGTATCAAAAGATTGAGTTATCTAGCATCAATGGGAGGGGAGGTATTTGGTCACACTTAGGCTTGTTGCCCCAGAGAAGGGTCATGTTGGAGATGCTTAGAGAATGTAGGTGACTGGAGGAGCACCCTCTTAGAGGCAAATGGAGGAAAATGGGGTGGGGGTTTCAGAGGGGAGACCAGGAAGTGGGACAATACTTGAAATGTAAATAAATAAAATAATTAATTAAAAATGTATGAAAACACAAATGTAGGGTCAATGAATGAAATAGTTCAAGACATGAAAGTGGAAATAGAGTCAATAAAGAAAACCCAAGATGAAGAAAATTTGGAAATGAAACATTTAGGAATTCAAGAAGGAACCTCAGAGACAAGCCTCTCCAACAGAATGCAATACGTAAAAGAGAGACTCTCAGGTATTGAAGACAAAGAAGAAGAAATGGATACCTCTGCAGATCGTTGTCAATATGCAGGTGAAGACAGACACAAGATAAGGCAAGGCCTATGATTGGCAGTAAAAATGTAAGGCCAGGGACACAGGTTTGTAAAGCAGGAGAGAGGAAAAGGAAGAACCAAAATGGAAGAGGAGAAGGATGACCCAGATTCATGTGGCCTTAAAGGACCCCAGGTAATTATGAAAATTTCATAAGGGATGGATTTTTATAGGACAATTTGTCTTATCTAGGTGGGTAGTTTATATCATTATCAATTGGTTGTGAGTTTATTGTATAGATGTTTTGTGGAGTTTAAATTTACTGATATAAATATGATTGTTAAATTATAAACTTAATGAGTTATGATTTTAATGGGTTGCTGGAGTTGTGACTATAATCACAGCGGGCAGATGTTGAGAATGTGAGCAGAGTCCCTAGCAAGAGAGTCTAAGAGGCTGCTACTGCCAGGCCCAGAGAGTAGCTGGAGACACTGTGGTATGGAGACTGGGAGCTTAGCAGGTGGGATGCTGTGCTGATTGAGATGAAAATACCCCGCAGATGCCATGTGTGCCTACAGTGCCAGCACTAGTGTGGGTTGGAAGAGATTCCTTTATAATATTTACCACTACATACCTCAGTCAAAGAACATGTTAAATCAACAAACAGCATGGCACAAAGCATCCAAGAAATCTGGGACATTATGAAAGACCAAATTTAAGAATAATGAGAATTGAGTAAAGAAAAGAAACTCAGATCAAAGGCACAGAAAATATTTTCAACAAAATCAAAAAAAAAGAAAAATTTTCTAAAGAGGGAGATGTCTACCAAGGTGCAAGAAACCCACAGAACACTAAATAGATTGGACCAGAAGGGAAATTTCCTTCAGCACATAATAATCAAAATAATGTAGATATTAAAAAGATGCAAGATAAAAGGATCATGTAGCATATAAAGGCAGACCTAACACTCAACATCCCAATGGTGACTCTAAAAGCTAGAAGGCAGATGTGCTGTAGACTCCAAGAGACCACAGATACAAGTCCATAATAATATACTCAGCAAAGCTTCCAATCACAATAATTGGAGAAAATAAGGCATTCCATAATAAAGCAAAATTTAAGCAATATCTATCTATAAAATTGAGCCCTATAGAATATGCTTGAAAAAATATTCCATGCTAAAGAGGTAAACCACACCCAAGAACACCAAAGGAGTAAATAATTACAGACCAGCCAATCAAAAGAGGATAACACATACCACAACAAAATAACATGAATCAACAAACCCTGCTAGTATCCAAAACATAAAGAACTCACTCTGAATATTAGACATGAAGAAAACAAATGATCCAACTTTAAAATACAGTACAGATTTGAACAGAGAATTTTCAAAAGAGGAAACTCAAACGGCTGAGAAATATCCAAAGACGTATTAAACATCCTTAGTCACCTGGGAAATGCAAATCAAGACTACTTTGAGATTTCATCTTATACCCATCAGAATGTTTAAGATCAATTTTAAAAATGGCAGCTCATGTTGGTGAGGATGTAGAATACAAGGAACACTAATCCAGTGTTAGTGAAACTGGAAACTTATACAGTCACTGTGGAAATCAGTGAGGAAGCAGTTCCTCAACCCACCTCAAGATCCAGCTATACCACTCTTGGGCATATACCCAAGGGATCTGTCATCTTATCACACGGATGCTTGCTTGGCCTTGTCCATGACTGTTCTATTTACATTAGCCAGAAATAGGAAACAAGCTAGATGTCCTTCAACTGATATATAAAGTATAATACATTTATGCAATGGAATATTACTCAACCATTAAAAAGTGTGAAATCATTAAATTTATAGACAAATGGATAGAACTAGAAAAGGCCATCCTGAGTGAAGTAACCCAGACTCAGAATGATGAATATGGTGTGTATTCACTTATATGTAGGTATTAGCTCTTAAGTAGATGATATCCAAGCTACAATCCATAAAACTACGGAGG
Source organism: Rattus norvegicus (assembly GCF_021556685.1). Classification (NCBI taxonomy): domain Eukaryota; kingdom Metazoa; phylum Chordata; class Mammalia; order Rodentia; family Muridae; genus Rattus; species Rattus norvegicus. The sequence continues at coordinate 45,436,369 of NC_141553.1, forward strand.
TTTGGTATAAACTACGGGACTGGGAGGCTCAGATAGCTCTCCCTAGAAAAGTGAAATATAATTGGAATCATGAATGGATTGGGGGGGCACTGGAATGAAAGAATCAACTGAGAAGGAAGAGGAAAGAGACAAGGAATGTGATGGGGTAAGAGAGCTAAAATTTGGGACCATGAAAAAAAGTAGTATGAAAACATAATGTAATAGGAGATTTTTAAAATATATACATTTATGAAAGAAGTCTAAAAATCACCAAAAGACAGTGAAGGGAGCCCAAGCTGAACAACTCTTGTCATCAAATGAAGTTTCCAGTACTAAGATTGTGTTACTTCTAATTGAGATGTTGCCCAAAGAGGACTTATGGGAAACCCTGAACAATCCACTCTGTTCCCAAGACTATAGGTTGCTCTCCATAGACTGACAGCAAGCCCCCATTGCTGAAAATAACACCTACACAGCTCATGAAGACATGGAGAAGTTGAGATGCTTCCTATATAACACCCCTAGGTGCTAGCATCTTTGCTATTAGAAGGTACTCTGCATGTTGCCAAAGGAGAAACGTAAACACCAACTCAGGCAAAAGCCCTTTGATCTACAATGGTGCCCTGCCTGCAAGATATGCTAACCCAATGGTGGCACAAAGCTTGCGGAATAAAATGCTGTCCTGCCTGCAAGATATGCTAGCCCAATGGTGGCACAAAGCTTGTGGGAGTAACCAACCAATATCTGGTTTGACTTAGGGTCCACTCCAAGACTTGAAACCCATACCTAGCACTGCTTAGGTGTCAAGAGCCTGACACTAGACAGCCTTGAGTAAAGCCAAATATTGTCTTCTTTAAAATCCATAGAATGACCCCTAGTGACATTCTGCTATACTCCTAAGTCTGTACCTTGCTAAGCCATCAACAGAGATGCTTACCAGTGGAGCAGATGAGAACAAATATAGAAACCCACAGCTGGATAATATGCTGAGGGTGAAAGACATTGGAATACTCAGTCTTAAACAGGATGTCTCCATCAGATCTCTCCCCTCAGGTCTCGGGGAACCCTGTGGAAAAGGAGGCAGAGAGAGTTTATAAGAGCGGTAGGAAATGGAGTACACCAAGAAAATGTGTCCCTCTAAATCAACAGGATTAATGCACACATGAACTCGGAGACTGTAGCAGCATCCACAGGACATATGTGGTCTGCACTAGATGGGATCTTACCATTGAAAGTAGAGGTGGGCACATCCCCAACCCCAAAACTATCTCCAATTGATAACAATTGGAAAGTGAACATTTAGTTTGCTGTAAGGGAAGCAGATACCCTTAAGCAGCGGCTGCAAGCCCAGCAGAAGATGACCAACAGAAAAGGAGATTAAGGGCATCTTTGGAAGTTCCTGTCATCTCAGTGTTGTATCAGGGCTTCTCCTGTTTGTTTACTTTTAATTCTATCTTATTTTTAATTTTTTACTTTATCTTCCGTATACATACACATATTCTCTCTCTTTTGATCCTACAAGTCCTTGCATATATTACCGCTTTAGTATTTTGTAGAATTCATGATTTTGGAAACAAAGTCAGAGTTTATACCTGTCTCTTGTGCCTTTTGGTATGGGACTCTTTTCGTTCTACTTTTTTTCCTATTCCAATCTGTTAATTTTTACTTTGTCCTATTATATTGTAACCTTAGAAGCCAATTTGTTTTTTTAATGGGAAAGTTGGGGGGAGCGGGAGGATTAGAGAAAGAATAAACTATAATCAGAATATACTATGTGAGAAAATTCTATTTTTTTGCATTGTGTTTGAATTACATTTTCTTTTCTAATTTGGGTATTTTTCTTTTGTTAAAGTTTTATTTAATCTTTTTTTTTTACTCCAGATTTTATTATCCCCCTCGCCGTCCATCCTCAGACTGTTCTACATCCCATATCTCCTCCCGCCCACCCCATCTCCACAAGGCTGTTCCCAACTTCCTGTTCCCCATCACACCTGACCTCCCCACTCCCTGGGGCCTCCAGTCTCTTGAGGGTTAGGTACATCTTCTCTGACTGAACCCAGACCCTGCAGTCCTCTGTTGTATGTGTATTGAGGGTTTCATATCAGTTAGTGTTCGCTGCCTGGTTGGTGGTCCAGTGTCTGAGAGATCTCGGGGGTCCAAGTTAGTTGAGACTGCTGGTCTTCCTATGGGGTCACCCTCCTCTTCAGCTTCCTCCAGCTTTTTCCATAATTCAACCACTGTGGTCACCAGATTCTGTCCATTGGTTTGGTATAAATATCTGCATCTGACTCTTTCAGCATCTGGTCTTTCAGGGGCAGTCATAATAGGTCCCTTTCTGTGAGTACTCCATAGCCTCAGTAATAGTGTCAGGCCTTGGGGCCTCCCCTTGAGCTGGATCTCACTTCAGGCCTGTCACTGGACCTCCTTTCCCTCAGACTCTTCTCCATTTTTGTTCCTGCAGTTCTTTTAGACAGGTACAATTCTGGGTCAGAATTTTGAGTGTGGGATGGCAACCCCATCTTTCCACTTGATATTCTGTATTTCAACTGGAGGAGGACTCTTTGACTGCCCTCTCCCCACTGTAGGTCATTTCATCTAATATCTCTTCCTTTGGGTCCTGAGGGTCTCCCACTTCCCTGGTCTCTGGTACATTCTGGAGTCCCCCCACCCCACTTCCTACCTCCAGAAGTTGCCTGTTTCCATTCTTTCTGCTGGCCTTCAGGGCTTCAGTCCTTTTCCCCTAGCCAATACCTGATCATGTGTTCCTCTTCCCCCTCCCTGTCCCCTTTCCCACCCAGGACACTCCCTCACTCCTATGATTGCATTCTTCTCCCTCCCAAGTAGAATTGAAGCATTTTCATTTGGGCCCTTCAGCTTGTTAACCTTTTTGATTTCTGTAGACTGTATCCTTGGTATTCTGTACTTTTTTTGGCTAATATCCACCGATTAGTGAGTACATACCATGCATGTCCTTTTGGGTCTGAGTTACCTCACTCAGGATGATAAAATAATAAAATCTAAAAATGATAAAAAATATGCTAATAATGAAGTTACTCTGCATATATTCATCCATGTGTTATCTAGCTTACGCACATGTATGTTTCTTCAGAAAGCCCACACGGATGAGGTGGAGACTAGGTGGTAGAGTGCTTACCTCACATGCATGAGGTCCTAGGTTCCAGCACTGTCAGGAAGATGGATGGGGAAGAAAATTCTATACATATTTACCAAAGGGCTGTATTATCTACCAGTCTAGATACAGTGACATATAAGTTGGGGGTGGGGTGAGAAGTAGATGACCCACCATATATGACATGTGCTTCTTCAAGTTAGGATGTCTGGGTAATGAGAGGTTAGAGGTAAACTTGCCCATCAGTTTAACAAACAAGAGGAATTGTCTGGCCTGTGCCTTACTAGTTGTCTGTCTAGGTGTATGGAACACCTAAAGCAAACAGGGCAGAGTACTGTGCTCATCACTTCCAAAGGCATCTGTGGCAGAAAACAAAGGAAAGAACAAATTTTGCTGTGGTTGCCCAAAGACGTTTGTTGGAGACTGCTCTGAGAGGCGTTACAGGTGTGGCTGCCATGTCACATTTGCCTCAGTAGGTGACAGAGAGGAGAAAGGTTATGTCTACACTGTGTTCTCACCTGTGAACATTTGAATGAGTAGTAGCTTGATGCTCCCTGAAAACAAAATGAACCTTAGATGACAGGTTAGTACCAGGCAGGTCCAGACAAGGAGCTACACTAAGAAAGTCTTGAGACAGAGACAAGATGAACCTGTCTCTGGCTGTGTAGCCCAGGAGAAGTAAGCTAGAGACAGATGACCTTAACACGGTGCCAGGCACGTAGACGATGGTGAGGAGCTAGCCCAAGATGACCACCAGTCTAGTGCCATGGTACCCATACAGGAAGCTAGCCTGAGATGATGACCAGTCCAGTGCTGCTCAGGCCTGAATGGCTGGTATGGCAGACCGTACCAGAGATAATCCTTGCCTGCCTGATTCTATAATGAATGGGCGAGCATTGCACATCTGAGACCATTCCTGAGATGATTCCAGACCCTCAGAGGCTGCAAGTGCCACTAGGAGGAGGAAGTAAGTGGTGGAGAAATGGAAAAGAAAGAGAAACAGAAGGATGTGGGCAAATGAAAAGGGGCAAAACTAGAGAGTCAAGGGTAGTGAGAAATAGCCTGATGTGAGTAGCCAGTGATGCCACCTGGGACCATGGTGGTCCTGGCCTGTGCTGCCACTGGGGTCACATCTGGGTCCAGACCTTGCAGCAGCAGGGGTCTGTTATTATCAAAGGCCAGATTGTCACCCAGGGATATGTTTATATCTGAGAAATGTGCAAAACTGACCCTACCCCTCAACTCAGTATCATGGGAGAGCTGGCCCTGGGGTCATGATAGCAGGATAGCTGACCTCACCAGTAACGTGCTGCGGTACTTGGGAGAGCAGACCCACACATTACCCAGGAAGCACAGTAGAGCTGGCCCTAGTAGTGGGAGTTAAGGTGATCCAGTCCCTAAGGTGTGAGTGTGGGAGAACTAGCCCTGACACTTGACTTGTCTCCTAGGCAGAGGCATGGACAAGGGAGACAAGGGAGAGGTTCCCCCTTCCTTTTCCCTTGCTTCTTGCCACCTGTGACAGGTGGAAGACCTGGCCCTGGGATCATTAGAACAGGAGAGCTGACCCTGGCCCTCACCAGCTGCAGCACTCAGGACAGTGGGCCCTATGCTTCACTTGGGCACCACGGTAGAGATGTGGAAGGGGGGTAACTGGGATTGAGGTGCATAATAAGAAATCTAAAATAATGAATAAAAGGTTTTTTTAAAGGATGCTCATTAGAGAGACTGAAAAAAATCACATCTTGATTAAGAAAAATATGAGTTACTAAGATAAACTATAAAATGAATTTATCCATGATAGATAGCTAGAATAACCCATAATAAATCTAAAAGGTAAAGAGAAAAACTGCACTCAATGTTATTTTAAATATTTCTCTAGAAAAGAGAATTTCTCTAGAAGAGTGGGGAATTAGAAAATGCTCAATCTAAATACGTAATTACAAGCCATTTACTTTCTTTTTTGATGACCACAAATGTTTGCAATGGTCTTTTCTGTTGAACCGTGTGTGTTTGTGTGTGTGTGTGTGTGTGTGTGTGTGTGTGTGTGTAGATGCCTGCATGTGTGTGTGCATGGGCATGCATGTGTGTGTCTATTTTGTATATAGATATTGTCAAGCAACATCATTGCTTTTGTTTGTATCTCAGATTTTTTTCAAGAATTAGAACACACATAATGACACATGTGTATGATTTTAAAAGATAATTTGAAAGAATCTTTTAAAAATAAGTCAGAGACTAGACTTAGTAGACTCCATTCCAGAAAACTTGAGACCATTTTTTTTATTAGTGGTCTTAATTTTATCTCCATGTCCCCTGTTTCTCAGTCATTATATTTCCTAAGTTCTAAAATAAAATATGTCATATACTAAGTAATGGACACTGTACATGAAGAAAAATTATACATGAATGCACTCAATGTTCTGGACTTGATAATATCTTTTATGCATAATGGAGAAAATAGCTAAATATACATGGCTATATGAAGATAATAGCTACTGATTTCAAGGGGCTGATTACCATATTTTATTCTGGCATATATCCTAAAGCAGTGAAAATTTCTTTTTTTGATACAAATCCAAATTTATTTTATACATAAAAACTGGAAACATTTTGGACAAGATGGGATTAATTATAGTCATATGGGGCTGATTCTAGGTTTGTAGATGAGGGAGCTGAGAAAATTCGGGGCAGTGTAAGTATTGGGATAAGTTAGACACCTCAGATACAGAGAACCATGACTCTAGCACAAAGAGCAGACAAGCTCTTCATACGCTAAGCCTACCCCTGCCCTCTGTGTCATTAGGAGAAAGACTGTCAGAGAACAGCAGAAAAAAGTTTCTAATTTTCCTCTTCAATGTTACTGATTTTATTTTTCTCTAAATCTTCATAGACACTTTTTTCCAGAATGATGACTAAAACATAAATTCAAACTCATTACAGAAAAGTAATGAACTGTGTTCTTGAGAAACACAAAATTGTAACTGAAACAATGAAATAATTAAGTTTAAAACAATAGAATCATTCATGTACCAGCTCTCAATTCTGGCTTTTCAAAAGATAAAGCTGAAGCTTAAAATATTTATTTGATCACAATAGTACAATCTGGCTGCCTCATCCAGATGATTCCCCTCTTACACTTACCTGTGCGTCTTCACACAGCTCCCACCAATGAGGTTTTTGCTAGCAATAGATGGCCCATAGTGTTTGACTCCTGCTTCTGGTCGCTATTCAGAACAAATGTCTGGGGCTCCTTCCTCAGTTATCCTGTTCAATATAAGGTAGCCCTAGTTTCCTATAAGGTAAAAATCCAATTACTTCAGGTTTTCAAGGCCGAGGCTTCCAAATCATGCAAGGTCACTTCCAACACTCTTTTGGTCGAATCAATGAACAGGACCATCTGATCCAAGGAGTCTGAAGATGGATTCCACGTTTTGATTGGGATAAGAAACCCATGTTGCAAAAGGATGTAGACCCAGGAGGTATGACTGGGTATAATCCTTATTAAAATCATCCATGAATCCAGAGGAGGGCTGTTCCTTCTGAAGAATGGCTGTGGCATCTAATGTGCAATGAAACATATGCATGATCTGCAACTTTTCAGAATACTAAAGATACATTAACTTATATCATTTCCAGACTTTCATGATAAGAAAAAGAGAACATAAATCGCTGGGATTGTTCAGTAAATAAAATATTATACACCTTACAAGCAATTCCCAGGATGTTAAAGCTGTCATGATGAAAAGTTTACATCTGGGACACTGAAATATATTATCCATGATGGCACAACTTTGGAGTCACCAAGCAAGATTGGAATGTCAGAATTCTGGCTCCGTGTGCTGTACTCCTAAAGGGGAGAAAGCAAATAAGGGCCAGCAAGAGAGCTCATGATGTTAAAGGTGTGTGCGCCTCAGATCTAAGGAACTGAGTTCACTCCCCAGATCTCATAGCAGAAAGAGTGATCCAGCTTTCTTTGCTGTCCTGTGGCATCCACACATCGGCTCTGAAACACATTTGCCCCAATTTAAAATGCACAGCATACACACAAACACACATAGGCCATAATAATAAGTAAAATGGAGGCTTCAAAGACAAATAAAAGGAAAACATCATTATGAAACGGAAGACATAATAATTGGAAGGGTATTTATAACAGCAAAGCAGACAAAATATTAAGATAGCAAATGACAATGGTTCCTAAACACAAAGAAAAACCAGTAGACAAAAATGGGCAAACATAGAAACAGAGAATTTACACAGAAATGCAAATGTTTGATAAACATCAAAACTATTAAAAAAAAACCCTTATTGGCCAAATGAATGGCAACACAAAAGATAAATTATTATGTGTCAGCCACTTGAGGACCAATGAAATAATGAATTATCCCCAAAGTGTATGAAAATATGAGGAAATAGTGATGAAAAATTTTAAATTAGAGAAAAGTTAAATAAATTGTTCTCAAAGTCCTCATGCTCATTCTCTGAGCCCTGTTATACATTCTGTAGAAATGTACCTCAAAAGGAATAACTAGATTCATACATGTTGTACTCTGCTCAAAAGGTTGCTTACAAACTGAAGGAAAAACACCAAAGCCATCTTGCAACTCCCCAATAAGGGTTAGGTAATGAATTTTAGAAGAACTATATCATACAATGGAATTCTCTGTTCTCATCAAAACAGATGATAGAAATATGTTCATATTGATTTTGAACATTTTACCCTACTATAGTGTTGAACAGAAATGGCAGGCAATTAAACATTCTACTATGTGTGGTTCCTTAATATTAAACTATATAGTCCTATATCAAGAGAATTTGGAAGAATATTCATGTGTTCTAGCAGTTATAGCTGGTGCTAAGAGAGTGAAGAGTTAATTTTACACTATTTCTCTTTGTGTAAATTAACTTTTTAATAAGGACTCTAAGAGAAGAGCTTAGCTCTTTTGATAAGGCATCATGAAGACGTTGAAGAATCTCCTCCCAGCCAAAGAACAAGTACATAATGGGACAAAATTATTAAGAACATACATTTTGGGGCTGTGAAGAATTGACAAGTTGAAAAAAAGCATAAGAAGCATTGAATTGTAAACAACAACAACAAAAAAAACATGCTTTCTATAAAAACAGTGCTATGTCTGTGGCTTTATTTACCTAGCTTCCGAGATGTACGGAGTGAGGCAGAAGGAGAGAGAGAGGGAGGAGGAGGACCAAGCTTACACAGAAAGACCATGAAAACACACACACAGTCAGTCAGTCAGTCAGTCAGTTGACTGAGTTTACCTGGGACAGGCCAGGGCTGCCACCAGCTTTGTCTCCTGGATGGTAGTGTCTTCAGGAAAAATGCCAAAATACATTTTATAAAAATCTTGGTTGGTTTAAGCCTCTAGTTACAGCTGAGTGGATAGGAGAAAATAAAACAATCTGTGACATAAAGTATAACCCTGCATCCTGTTGGTGACATTTTAGAAGGGACATACAATGGTGATCGTAATATTAAGTAGAGAGTAGAATTATTAGATCTTCACGGACTTTAGTACGTTTTAACCTCACCTACATTAAGTCAGCTAAAACATAAAAGCTAGAGTTTGACTCAGCGTTAGAATGCATGTGCAGAGACCTAAAGCCAACACTCAGAGAACAGCCCCTACCCACAGACAACGCAGAGCGCACCTAGGAATAACTACAAACAGACCAAATTTTCACATGAAAGAGAAGAGGCGCTACTAACAAATAAAATACAAAGGGTTATAAGGAAGTACCATGAGCTCCAGGCCAACAAATTGCACAAATTAGACAAACTTCAAAGAGGACATAAAACAAAAAGACAGAGATGGATTCGGAAGAAATGGGCAGCAGGAGCAGTAAGAACTAAGAACGGAAGCCGAATGTATAATGAGCACTCTCAGAGAGAAGCCCAGGTCTGAATGGCTTCTTGGCTACATTCTAGCGAACACTTAAATACTAATTCTCCACCAACTTTTCAAAATCAGGAAAAGAGAGAAATAGGTTCTAGCTCATTCCACGCAAAACCAGTCTTATCTTTGGGCTAGAATCAGTAACAGATATCAGAAAGGATGAAAACCATTGACAAAATAAATACCTCTTATGGATGTAGATGAAAGTATTACCAAGCTGAAATTTAAAAGATAATCATTGTTATCATTAATAAACATATGAGGGGGGAGGGAGGAAGAAAGTGAGGGGGGAGAGAGAGAGAGAGGACATAGATGTTGAAAAGAGAGAAATAAAACTGGTGTTATATATAGCAATGCGATTCCATGTATAGAAAATCTTTAGGAAACTTCAACAAGGAAACCGGCTGAGTGTGGCAGCACAGGTCTCTGATTCACCTTTAGGAAGCTGAGTCAGGAAGGTTACACAGTGAGGAGAGTGAGGGGGAGGTGAGGGGAGACTGAAAGGGAGGGAGAGAGGAAGGAAAGAAGGAAGGAAGGGAGGGAGGGAGGGAGGGAGGGAGGGAGGGAGGGAGGGAGGGAGGGACAATGCAAAGCACACACCTGGAATTAATTTTTTAATTACATTTGAAACACTGTAACGTAGGATACAAAAACAAAACACAAAATTTAAAAATTCCTTTCTATTTTGTTCTTAGAAATATCAACAAGCAATCCAATTTGAAGTCCAGGCTAGGGAGATGGCTCACTGGTAAAAACACTTGCAATGTGAACCTGATAACCGAACTCCAATCCTGAAGAGAGAGAACCAACTCCACAAAACTGTTTTCTGACCTCCCCAGATGTACCTGTGTGCTTGGACACACACACACACACACACACACACACACACACACACACACACACACACACGCACACTATTTTCTAAATTAACTTAATGGAGCTTTTTTTTCTTGTAAAAGCATTGAACAAAGAAGAAGAAGGGAAAAATCTATACACAGAAACCTATTTTGGATAAGTGAGAAAAGTTAAAAGTCTTTAACAAGTATTTTTAAGATGTCAATCTTCCCAAATTTGTTGATTGGTTGAATCTAAAGTATATCATAAACTTTGTAGAGTTTTTGTTTGGTTGGTTGGTTTAGTTTGGTTTGATTTGATTAAAAATTAAACGTTAAATGCAAAACAACAACAGCAAACAACAAAGAAAATCCTGAAATTTTAATACAACAGAGTTGGGAGAGCTATTACCAATTTCAAAATACATTGTGAAGCTATAGTAGATAATAGCATCGTTCATGATAGAAAATCCACCAAATAACTCCATATATATATATGTATGTGTATATATATATATATATGTATATATATGTAGTTGTTTCGCTTTGGGTCATGGAGGTTTATGTAAATGCTGGTGTCCTTGGCCTTATTCTCCAAAAGGCTTTTAAAAGATAAGCATCTTAATTTATAATAAATTTATATATGCAGTTTATCTTGCCTATATCATAGCATTCTGCATGTCTATGGTCTGGCTGTCAGAAATAATGAGCCAGTCTCAACACACTGTTCTTGGCAGGATTCCACGGTTGGGATTGTATCTCTTTAGTGGATACTTTGTGTGCATCCTCTCTTCCATTAGCTCACCCAGGACGAATCAGATGGCCTATGTTTCCTCGCTTTTGATGACCCCCATTGGTTTGAGGATTACAGATCATGCCCTTTTAGAATGTCCTCACATTTGGCCTTTTCTGATTTCTCTTTTCTCATGGTTATACTATTGCTGTGCTTTTTGTAGATGGAGAACATAAGCTCCTCCCACCAAGGACCTATGCTACCAAGATGTCATCCCCAAAAAGTTAGAGCTCAACCACTGTGAAGGCTGTTAATTGTCGACTTGAACACTGTGAACACCCGTGAGGGATTTTTAGTCAGTTGGTTCATTTGCAGTAGGAAGATTCCCTTTAATCTGGACCCACCTTGAATCCAAATCAATTAAGATCAGAAGACCCACCTTCAATTCAAGTCAGCCTTCCTCTGGCAACCTGTTTAAAGGAAAAGAAGAAGGATGCTTTGTCTCTTCTTAAAATTTTTTTATTTAATACCAGTCTTTGCCCCCCATCCATCTCCCTCCCATCCTATTCATCCTCCCTCTTGGCTCTGAGAGGGTGCTTCCCCCATCAAGTCTCCCCTTCCCTGAGGTCTCAAGTCTGTTGGCGACTAAGCTAATCTGGCAGACCTCTGCTAAATTTATTATTTATGCCAAGAGCCTCAGACATGCCCATGTATTCTCATGGTTGGTGACTCGGTCTCTGGGAGCTGCCTGGGGTCTGGGTTAGTTGAGTCTGCTGGTTTTCCTATAAGGTTGCTCTCCCCTTCAGCGTCTTCAATCCTTCCTCTAATTCACTACTTCAGTCCAACGGTTGGGTGTTAAGTGATACTTCTGTCCCAGTCAGTTGCTGGGAGAGCCTCTCAGAGGACAGCCATGCCAGGCTCACATCTGTAAGCACATCATAACATAGTAGTGTCAGGCTCTAGTGCCCTCTCATAAGATGGATCCCAAGTTGGACCAGTCATTAGACAGCCTTTCCTTCGGTCTCTTCTCCATTTTCGTCCCTGAAGTTCTTTTAGACAGGAACTGTTCTGGGTCAGAAAGTTTGACTGTAGGGTAGTAACCCTGCCCCTCCACTGGAGGCCCTGTCTATCTATTGGAGGTGGAATCTTTGACTTCCCTCTCTCCAGTGTTGGGCATTTTGGCTAAGGCTGTCCCTGTTGAAGTTGAGTCCTTAGAGCTTCTCACCTCCCAGGTCTCTGGTACCTTCTAGAGGTCCCCCCACATCCTACCCCCAATGCTGCTTATTTCTTGACCCTCTGGGCTTCTCTCTACCCTCCCCCCCCTAACTGAACCTGTTCCACCTTTCCCTTCCCCCTTCCTCGTCCTCCTAGTCCTCCCCTCCCTATGTCTCTCCTGATTATGTCCTTCCCCCTCTAAGTGGAGTTGAAGCATCCTTACTTGGGCCTTTCTGACTGTGATACTTCTTAAGATCTGTGGGTTGTCTCCGAGGTATTCTATACTTTTTGGCTAATATCCACTAATCAGTGAGTACAACATACCTTGCATGTCCCTTTGGGTCTGAGCTACCTCACTCAGGATATTTTCTAGTTTCATCCATTTGCCTGAAAAAAATCATGATGTCTTCATTTTTACTACTTTACTATTCCATTGGGTAAATGAACCAAATTTTCTGTATCCATGCTTTGGTTGAGGGATGTCTGTGTTGTTTCCAGCTTCTGGGTATTAAAAATAAGACTGCTATGAACATAGTATCCTTACAGTATGGTACGGAATTTTTTGGGTATGTGCCCAAGAGTGGTATAGCCGGGACTTCAGGTAGATCTATTTCCAATTTTCTGAGGAATAGCCAAATTGTTTTTCAGAGTGGTTGTACCAGTTTGCAATTTCACCAGCAATGAAGGAGTGTCCCTCTTTCTCCACATCCTGGCTAGCATCCTCACTTGAGGGTTTGATCTTACCCATTCTGATTGGTATAAGGTGGAATCTCAGGGGTATTTTGATTTGCATTTCTCTGATGACTAAGAACTTTGAACATTTCTTTAAGTGCTTCTCTGCCATTAGAGATTCTTTTCTTGTGAATTCTTAAATTTTTAAACTGGGGTTTTAGGGTTTTGTTGTGGTTTGTCCTGGAGTTATCTGTATTTTGATGCTTATTACACTGCCCCAAGGACAGCTGCCTAGTCACTTACTCAGGAATCAGGTGACTTCACCAAAAACTTTTTCCCATTGAATTTGTAAAATACAGGGCAGGTACAGGATAGAAAGAGGCCTGTCATTGGAGGAGAAAGAAGGATGGGTGGGAGAGAAGTTTGAAGGAAGAGGAGAAGACTGGAATGGAAAGGGGGAGAGGGGAGGGAGAGAGAGAAGCTATGGCAGGACAATATGGCGGGGGACGTTAATATTCCACGCTGTACCTTTAGAGGTTATTACAAATGTTCTTAAGGGATGGATGGTACTGGACTTTTTATGTTTAGGTAGGCAATTATATCTTATCAATTGGGTCAAAGATTATTGTGTTGTGTGTTCTTTTATGTGACAATTTGAGTGTAGCAAAGTATGCGGCAGCAGGAGACACTGGGCTGCCGAGGAGTTGGGATGTGTTTCCACCAAGATATCTAGCAAATATCTTGGGGCACCACGGTGCTGGACCAAGTGAGGTAAAAGACAACAATACATTTTTTTAATTTTTTATATTTTTACAACAACAGGTTTTTTTGAAGGTTAACTTCTTAAGTTCTTTATATATTTTGGATATTAGCCCTCTGTAGGATATGGGGTTAGTGATTTTTTTCCCAATATATATTGTTCTCTACATGGTATCTTATGCCTTACAGAAGTTTTTCAGTTTCACTCCCAAAATTCCACTACAGAACTGACTAAACAACTTCAGCAAAGTGGCAGGATATAAAATTAACTAAAACAAATCTACTGATCTACTCCTTTAAACAAATCTACTCCTTTATACAAATGATAAATAGGCTGAGAAAGAAATTAGTGAAATAACAGCCTTCAAGACAGCCACAAAATCTATAAAATATCTTGATGTAATTCTTACCAAGCAAAGATCTGCATGACAAGAACTTCAAGTCCCTGAGAAAAAGAAATTGAAGAAGACCTCAGAAGATGGGAAAATCTCCCATGCTCATGGATTGGTAGGATTAACATAGTGAAAAATGACCATCTTACCAAAAGCAATCTACAGATTCAATGCAATCCCCATCAAAATTCCAACACATTTCTTCACAGACATGGAAAGAGCAATTTTCAAGTTTATATGGAAAAATAAAACAACAACAACAGGATAGCCAAAACAATTCTCAACAATAAAAGAACTTCTGGGAGAATCACCATCCCAGACCTCAAGTGGTACCACAAAGCAATAGTGATAAAAGAACTGCGTGGTATTGATACAAAGACAGATGGGCAGATTGATAGAAGAAAACCGAAGACCCAGAGACAAGCCCACACACCTATTGACACTTGATCTTTGACAAAGAAGCCAAAAGCGTACAGTGGCAAAAAGAAAGCATCTTCAGTAAATGGTGTTGGTCTAACTGTCGATCTGTATGTAGAAAAATGAAAATAGATAGATATTTATCACCTTGCATAAAGCTCAAGCCCAAGTGGATTAAGAATCACTACACAAAACCAAATACACTGAATCTAATAGAAGAGAAAGTGGGGAAGAGCCTCAAACTCATTGGCACAAGGGAAATTTCCTGAACAGAACACCAGTGGCTTGGCTCTTGGTTTACTTGTCCTTGCTCTCACTGGCATGTCCATTCTTTCATTGACATTTAGAGACTAGTTCTTCAGGATTCTGAACAATTATTGGACTACTGGACCTTCTGTCAAGAGACAGCCATTGTTGTACTAGCTGGACCACAGCTAGTAGGTCACTCTAATACTTCTCCTTCACATACACACTTTTTTAATCAGTTCTGTTCCTCTAGAGAAGCATTTCTCAGCCTGTGGGTCATGGCCCTTATGGAGGTGTTGAAGGACCCTTCCTAGGGGTAGCATATCAGATCTTTTTCATTTCAGATATTTACATTACAATTCATAACAGTAGCAAAATTACAATTATTAAGTAGTAATAAAAATAGTTTTATGGTTGGGGAGGTCACTGCAACGTGAGGAATTCTATTAAGGGGTTGCGGCAGTAGGAAGGTTGAGAATCACTGCACTAGAGAATCCTGACTGATACAGTTACCTGGCTGTGTCCTTGGTTTTCATATTTCTCTACTATAAAGTCATTCTTTCAACCCCAGTACCACCCAACTTGTGCCTTTGTAAGGAAATCTCTAAGCACATCCTTCAGTCAGGGAATGGTGCTATTTCATATTGTGTCCTCAAAGTGTTTATAATACCTAGACAAAGTATATTTTCACTCTAGAGATTCATCTCTTCTTCCTTGTATATTTATTTATTTAACTATTTATATTGGAATAAGCTCATCTGTATTTTATATTCTGAGTTACAGTCCAATACTACCTTATTTATTTCATTCTTCACATTGTCCCACTTGTGCTATTAGGAGCTTTTCAAGTTGGCTTCTGTTTTACTGTGACACATTGTCTGGAGCATTTCCATGGTTTCTAATCCTCCAATATGTCTACTTTATTCTTATGTCTCCGTGACATGCCCTCAATTCAGCCATTTCTTCAGAGAAAATAGAATTAGACCTCGTTATCTACAGTAATATGTTGTTTCTGGAAATGCAGTGTTTCTTGGCAGAGATAAAAGCTTATGTGTCGATTTACCTCTTACATATTCATTTACCTGTGACTGTTACCATGTAGCTTGTAGTTTTAAAATGAACACACACTAAATCTGGCTATTGCACCAGCAACAGTGATCTTGTTCACCCCCATAGCTAGCCCTAAGCAGGATCTTGCATGATTTCCTCAGGCCAGCTTGCTAAGCTAACCAAACCAGTTTAACCTGAAATTTCTGCCCAGTGGCTGGCCTGCGGAACACCAGCTACACCCACACAGCTCCCCTTAGCCCCATGAAATGAAAACACTAGAGACTTATATTATATTGGCAAGATTTATAAGGTAAATCTCCAACCACAAAATGCCCATGCCCATGCAAAGAACATACAACTCAATAATATAATAACAAGCTGTACACTTATATTAGAAATCTATTCCACTTCACTACTCTATTGCCCAGCCATGAAATCCCTAGCTTCTTGTAGCTCCTCCAGGCCATGTGAGTGTTCTCCATCTTCTTCAGCCTCCATTTTCTTCTCTTTCCCTCACCCTGCTCTCTCCCCTTCTCTTCCTTCTCTAAAACTTTCAGCTCCACCTCTTCCTTCCACTGCCTAATCACAGACTCAAGCTTTATCTGACCAATTAAGATTTCACCTGACCAAATGCAAATCAAAACAACCCTGAGATTTCACCTCACACCACTGAGAATGGCTAAGATCAAAAACTCAGGGGACAACAGATGCTGGCGAGGATGTGGAGAAAGAGGAACACTCCTCCATTGTTGGTGGGATTGCAGACTGGTAAAACCATTCTGGAAATCAGTCTGGAGGTTCCTCAGAAAATTGGACATTGAACTGCCTGAGGATCCAGCTATACCTCTCTTGGGCATATACCCAAAAGATGCCCCAACATATAAAAAAGACAAGTGCTCCACTATGTTCATTGCAGCCTTATTTATAATAGCCAGAAGCTGGAAAGAACCCAGATGCCCTTCAACAGAGGAATGGATACAGAAAATGTGGTACATCTACACAATGGAATATTACTCAGCTATCAAAAACAACGACTTTATGAAATTCGTAGGCAAATGGTTGGAACTGGAAAATATCATCCTGAGTGAGCTAACCCAATCACAGAAAGACATACATGGTATGCACTCATTGATAAGTGGCTATTAGCCCAAATGCTTGAATTACCCTAGATCCCTAGAACAAACGAAACTCAAGACGGATGATCAAAATGTGAATGCTTCACTCCTTCTTTAAATGAGGAAAAAGAATACCCTTGGCAGGGAAGGGAGAGGCAAAGATTAAAACAGAGACTGAAGGAACACCCATTCAGAGCCTGCCCCACATGTGGCCCATACATATACAGCCACCCAATTAGACAAGATGGATGAAGCAAAGAAGTGCAGATCGACAGGAGCCGGATGTAGATCGCTCCTGAGAGACACAGCCAGAATACAGCAAATACAGAGGCGAATGCCAGCAGCAAACCACTGAACTGAGAATAGGTCCCCTATTGAAGGAATCAGAGAAAGAACTGGAAGAGCTTGAAGGGGCTCGAGACCCCAAAAGTACAACAATGCCAAGCAACCAGAGCTTCCAGAGACTAAGCCACTACCTAAAGACTATACATGGACTGACCCTGGACTCTGACCCCATAGGTAGCAATGAATATCCTAGTAAGAGCACCAGTGGAAGGGGAAGCCCTGGGTCCTGCTAAGACTGAACCCCCAGTGAACTAGTCTATGGGGGGAGGGCGGCAATGGGGGGAGGGTTGGGAGGGGAACACCCATAAGGAAGGGGAGGGGGGAGGGGGATGTTTGCCCGGAAACTGGGAAAGGGAATAACACTCGAAATGTATATAAGAAATACTCAAGTTAATAAAAAAAAAAAAAAAAAAAAAAGAATTACACCAGACTTCTCACCAGAGATTATGAAAGCCAGAAGATCCTGGACAGGTGTCATACAGACCCTAAAAAAAAAAAAAAAAGATTTCACCTGACCTCACCTGAGTAAGTGATCTGCTCAAGGCACCCTTTCAGAGGGAGCAGAAAATAGAAACATCAGTCCAAATTTTTCCCTCTTTTCGTCCAATTAAAAAGCTCTTCTCTCTCAGATATAAATTGAACACAACTATCAGTATAAGATATATTTATCATGCTATATTACCATAGCCTAAATTTTTGTTGGTATTTACATACAAATAGGTGGTACAGGAATATTTTGTCTTCCAAAGTTCTTTGAGGTCAACAGAAGAGAAAGAAGATAAGAGAAGACCCACTAAGGAAGAACTTAAACATCTCTTTTAACTCAGAAATCATACTTTGGCCCATTGCTTCTTGCTTGGGATTAGGTTACAACATTCATTGCAGCACTGAGCTAAAGAAACCTTTGGGCAAACAACCTCGGAAAGCAGATGCTGATAGGTCAATGCAGTCATAAATGTTGGTGAAAATGATGCAAATCAATCTAACTTAAAGTATGTATGAGGGGTTGGGGATTTAGCTCAGTGGTAGAGCGCTTGCCTAGCAAGCATAAGGCCCTGGGTTTGGTCCTCAGCTCCGAAAAGAGAAAAAGAATTTAAAGAAAAAAGTATGTCTGCAGGCCAATGCCAGCTAAGAGATTCATAGCAACCTGATGTCAAGGTGAGAATTAAAATCTAACAGGTCTTTTAAACAACATGTATAGAACCAGATACAGCAATTTTTATCTGTTCTACATAATCATCAAAAGGGGCATTTGTGTTTGTCACAGCTTTGATTTATTTTACCTCTTCTTTCCCCTACTTTTATCTCATTTTAATAAAATAATAGTCCAGGACAGATTGAAAAGATACTTAGGAAGTGAAAAGCTTTTATTTCCAAAGACAGAGAAGCAATGGCCTTTCAACTAGATGACTAGACAAAAGCAAGTCCAAAGGTAAGCATAGTTAACAGCATAAGTTCACACTAGTGAGCCAATATGTAAGGTGTTACGCACCCACCTGGGACCTGTGCACCCTCTGAGGAAGGAAAAGCCAGCATAAGGAGAAGTAGACATTTTAATTGTTTGCAAGCATTTGCTTCATTTTTTAAAGTTACAGTAAAAGGTAAAAAAGTGACATAAATCATATTTTTCTGAAGCTAAATGTTATCAATTTAAATATTGTTTAAAGTCATCAAACTATAGGACAGGATAGATGGCTTGGCAATCAAGAGAACTTGTTTACTTCCAAGCACATAACAAAAACTCATCTCCTGAGAAGCAACAACCCCATTTGTAAAAATGTCTCTACTAGATTGGCTTGTGGGTCATTTTTTTTATTAAGGATGAACATACATGGGCCCAGCCCACTGTGAGTAGTGCTGTCCCTAGGCAGGTTGTCTTGGGTTGTATCAGAAAGCAGGCTGAGTAAACCAAGAGACAATGTTCCTTCCTGGCCTCTGCTTCAATTTTTGCCTTTAGATTCCTGAGTTGATCTTCTGCCCTGCCTTCCCTGGATAATAGATTATGAAGCTAATATAAGTCCCCTGAAACACACACACACACACACACACACACACACACACACACACACACACACACACACAGTATCTTTTAAAAACGCAGCCGAAAGTTGAAGTTTTAAAGATTTTCTGTGGTCATGTGGGTAGTCTTTATACTCTTGTCTATCTCCTTTCATGTTTTATAGTGGAAGACATAAAAGTACAGTTTGCTTCCAAATTCTACGTAAGCTGCAGGTTCTTGGAAACTTTCCATAAAGAAAAATGAAGATCTGAGAGAATTTCAAAGCTTTTCCAAATCACCAGACATATCTTAACAGATTAGACATCTTTCAAAAGTCATTTACTGAATCAACTGTGTTTGAGGCGCTATGAGAGACTAGGAGTACAGAAAGCTATTTATTAAGGATATAGAAAAGCTATTTGGAAGGAACCTGACTCTATGCTGAGAGCCTGTTTGCCCAGATGTCTTGATACATACCCAAAGCACCCCCTAAACTCAGTATCTTAGGCGGTGTTTCCTCCTAGAGAGACAAGGTTCCCATTCTTATTACCTCATCCTCCCCCCCCCCATGTTATCATTATCTATACTTAATGCCAGTCTCAGTTCTTCAAAGTGACACTTCAAGAAATAGAACCTGAGGTTCAAGAGAGAGATAATGTTTCTTGCCACAGATGTTGGGCAGATGTTCTCCATCCTCTTTCATTATTCCTTTCTTTATTTAACGCTTACAAGTTGGGTAAGCATGGGCCTTGTGCTATTGCTTAACTCTACAGGCCAGCTACCCTACAGCTGCCTGAGAATGTGTGGATTTCCTGGTGTCTGAAGTCATTCAACACCAGGTGTCAGCTTGGACAGCTCCATCATTCAATAGTGCTGGTCTGTCATGTTCGCCAGAGTAGAGAACGACAGCAGAAATGGCATTCTCCATCCTGTTTCATTAAACTGAATGTGAATTTAAAGGGAATTTGACATCTTTGAGAGGATGTGTTCTTGGACTTAGGAGACATTTGCTTTATGAAATGGAAATGCAACCATGGGAGAGATGTGGAAGACAAATCTGAGCTGGCCACCTTGCAGATCACTTAGCAGTAATTTAAAAGAAAAGGGTCAAGATTTCCAGAGAAAGTGATTCTGGGCTGAGTACATGATACTAAAATGTAGAGATGTTTTTGTGTGTCACTGAACAATGAGGACATCAGAATTGCAATAAAGATTCCTAATTATGTCTCTGGGCCTCTGGGCTGTGGTCACTTCAAATATTCTTCAGTAGAAGCCTTAGCAGTTCAGATGGCTGATTTCTCAGGGAGGGAGAGAGCTTTGTGTTAGCTCGGCATGGCTGAGCACAAAAGCTTTGAAGACTGTCTTAAGATGCACACACACACACACACACACAAGTGTGTGTGTGTGTGTGTTTGTGTGTATATATATATATACAGAGGGGGGAGGGAAACAGATATTTATCTTATCCTCATATTTTAAAACAAGAAAATATAATATTCAGTTATTATCTATGGATATGGTAAATATTTTTCATTTCTGTGTGTAAATTTGATCCTTTAAGGAGATATTTCCAGCTACTTCTAAGATTCAAGTCTTAGCCTATGGTAGCAGTTCATGCCTTTAACCCAGCACACAGGCAGGTGTTTCTCTGTGTCTGGAAAGAAAAACAAAAATCCAAAACCAAAACAAAGATTGTGGTCTATTTATGACAATTTCTGAAGTGGGCTTCTTACTTAGAATACATATAACTTCTTATGGTTCTTTTATTTGCGTTAGTTTTATTCAACTATACAACCTTAAACTATGCCATCTTCAGGAAAACGCACAGAACTGGAAATCATCGTGTTAATATAAATAATCGAGACTCAGAAATACTAATATTGCATATTTTCTCTCACATGCAGAAACAAATGTCTATTGTAAATTATGTGTCGCATACTTTACATTATATCTGTGGTAAGAGGACTATTAGGACAAAAATCCTGGCAACAAAGAGGTTGGGGAGTGGGCAATGGAAGAGGGTTGAATGCAAGCAAATTGCAAAAACACATACGTCTGAAAATGTCATGATGACCCTCATTATTTAGCGAGCTAACTAAAAACTTTATTTTTGAAATGCAAAAATAAAATTATGTAATTACAAACACCTTGGTTTAGCCTTAGAGCTGCTGGCCCTGGCATTGGTGCACTTGGAAGGGCCCTCCCCTAGTCACTCCATTTCCAAAGAGCTGAGGTGCCAAACAAGGAGCTAACGAAGCTAAGGCATGGAGCGGGTGAGATCCGGATTTTCTCTCACTGAGCCAGTGAAATGGCTCATGGGTAAAAGTTCATGCTGCATAAACCTGACAGCCGGAGTCTGATTCCCGGAACCCACTGCGAAAGGAAAGAACTGACTCCTGAAAGCTGTTCTCTGACCTCCACACATGCACCACAGAATGCATGTATCTGGATTCATACACACTTATTGACCCAATGCAAACACACAAAAATAGGAATAATAAATAAAATTCATTACTTAACATGTTTTTTCTTTTTTTCTTTTTTAGATTTTTCTAAGACAGGGTCTCTCCATGCAGTATGGACTGTCCTGGAACTTGCTAAGTAGACCAGGCTAGCCTCAAACTCACAAAGACTTACTGACCTCTGCCTCCTGGATGCTGGAAATAAAACTATACACCACCATGCCCAGCCTGAAAAAGCAAAATGTTTAAACTTATATTTATCTTCAGAGCAATCCAGGTCTTTTTCAAACACATTCTTCCATATTTTTCAGTCAGAAACTCTGGAAAAGGAAGTAAGAACGAATAATGTGGAAGCCTTTTTAATATGCAAACTGGGGCTAGCAATTGGACAGTTTTATAGTTAATTGATAGTTAATCAGATAGGTCCAGGAAGTTTCAAGAAAACAATAGCATGTAACTCTACTTTGCATCATGCATGTTATATACTGTATGTGCAAAGACTCTAATTATTTTGATGGGCTTATGAGCCAACATTGCCAGCTCACTATCCCTTGAATAACCTCAAATATTCACAATTTTCTTATGGGCAAAAATAATAACCCTCCCTTAAAATGCCTATCTAAGTTCCCTTATCGACCTTGAGATGACTGTGGTAAATCCTTCACAATTTCCCTATCTGGTTCCAGGGAAAGAAGTGCAGAGTTCATTTGGCGAGACACTGTATTTCTGACTCCTCGCAGTTGGACTAGTTGTCAGGTAGAAGGTGCTTAGGAAATGGCTTGTGGAAACTGCCTCTAATTAGGGCTAGGCTTCACACTGGTGGGAATGCATAAATGTTTAATCTGTGTATATCAATTATTTCTATAACCTTCCCACTAAACTGTGGCATTAAAGTGCTATAAAATCATGCCTGTTCCTTGAGCTAATAACATTTTTTGCCCTCCTTTCAATAATAATCTCTGATACTTAGGTACAGGGGCTGTGTTGGCGTTATAGCCATTGGTACTAGGCTCAGTTGCTCTGAATTTTGATTCGTTGTGGTTTTCTGTAATGGTCTCTGGTGCAAAGAGAAGTCCCATTGGTGAACATGAGAGCTACTCTTATCTGTGCATAATTGGGGAAAGTGCTGGTTTTAGTAAAGTTGTAACTAGGGGTTCTCCTCCAATATCTACAAATTTCCTATCCCCACGTTGTTGGCTAGGTTACAGTACCATGCATGATTTCCCTCTTCATGAGCAGGTCTTAAGTGTAATTAGAAAGCTGTTGTGTAGCACAATGGTATTCATGCCAGCACTGCACCCTTAGGTTCACTGTGCCATGCTGGGTTTTGTGGTTCACAGACATCAGAGCTGGGTAGAATAGTTGGTTATTTCCCTCCTCTGGAGACTGGTATGGCACCTCCTGGCCTTCTACTAATGAATAGAGAATGAAAATGTAGTACTATGGGATAGTATTCATCAGTGAAGAAAAATGAAGTCATAAAACTTTCAGGTGAAAGTATGGAGCTAGAAAAGATCACACCGAGTGAGCCAAACCCACATGCAAAGGGACAAATGTCACATGGTCTCCCTCATTAGAAGCTCCTACTTTCATACCTAGTGTATAACCTAGGGCAACTGAAGGAAACAGGAAAGTAAAGGGGAGGGGGCAATAGCAAGAGCTGGGAGGAAGAGGTGTGGAAACAATAAAGAGTGGAAGCATAGGGCACAAGAGATCTGAACAGAGAAATGAAGGGAAATAGGAAGGGATCTCTAATTAGGGAGGGGGGATTGATACTAAAGAAGAGAGGAAAGTGAAACAAAAATGTCTGAAACAGTTATAGGAATCATAGTATTACCTACCTAAAATACCTATAATACATGTAAGTCTGTATATAGACATACATATATACTTTAAACAGAAATTTCCATCCAGGCTGGCAATGCTCCCCCCAAGAGCCAACAACCATCTACCAAAAACCCAACACTAAGGATAAGAAACCCTCCTTTGAGTTGTTGACCAGGGTTTGTCCCCAGAACATTATTAGACTCTTGCTATTTGCCTTTGGTTCTGACTCACCCCCACCCCTACCCTTACCCCAGCCCTGATTCCCAGACCCTCGCAGTGGAAGGTAAGGTTCTGTTACTGAAGACACTGTAATTCAGACACAGCATGCAGAGACCTCTGACCTGGAACTCACTCAAATGCCTCCTCCCTAAGGACTTGCTTTCATGGTACCATAAAAAAAATGGTACTTAATTGAAACCAAACCATGACATAAAAAGGAAGGCCTTTTCTATAGGTTTCTCAGAGCAGAAAAGATTTCATGTTGATAATCTGATAGGGGAGGAGTGCAAAACAAGTCTGAACCAACAGATACTGCAGCTTAAAGGACCTCCTCCTTGGGAACTCTACGGAGTCCAAGACCCTGCCCAGAAGCACTTCCTTTTCAAATCACATCATCAAGGCTAGAAGACTGTAAGACTAACAGCTTCGAGGAAAATCAGAGAAAGAACAGATCAAAGCTAAGGATATATTTCTTTCCTTAATTGAAAAAGGAAAGAAAAAAGCTGGCACTTTTCAAAGTTGCCCAGAACCAATGACCTCTTCTATTCCAACATATTCAGTATTCTTTTTAATACTGTGTACCAAAGTTATTTCCTCTCAGCAAAATTCAAGGGGACAAGAATCATATTTAATTAACCAGCCAAATGAATGAAACTTTTATTTGAAGTAAAATATTTTTGAAATGTTTGGCTTAGGGCCCCATAATGCAATGCCCAAAATATCTTCTGATTTTTATTCTTAAGTGGGTTTTCATATTCAATTAAATTCCCTGGCTTCAAAGTTAACTTAAAGAATATTCTGAGCCAAAGATAGTTTAGTTACCTTTGAGCCCTCTAGGGAGTGCTGCTCCAAAAACCTCACGTCATTTATTCTAGGAACTCATAAATGTTGATGCAAACATACCCGGAAGGTTCATTTATCACATATAGGCTGAGGCGAGCCACGATTGAGAGCAGAGTGGATAGTAATAAATTCTGAATAGGTTCCATATTTTTGAACACTCTTTAGTCTCCAGTTTCAGTTTTCTGTCGCTACTCCAGAGCTGGAGTTTATTAAAGTGTATTAAGCAGATGACTGGGCTTCATATTTCAAATACTTCTGCCAGTCTCCCATGCAACAACAAAAAATAATTGTTCCCCATACTGATAATTCCCACCGCTGCTGACAAGTACCACTTCTCCCTCCTTTTCCCAGCCAAGAAAATGTTTTCTGCTTAACATCTGGCTAAGGAATGTTAAAAGTCCAGAAAAGTCTAGGACATCATCTGAAGTAGACATTGGGAGAAAAGTTACACCAGACATTAGGCAGTCTCCCAAAATTGCATTTACAGAGAAAGTGCACAATGTCATTTTGGGAGGATAAGAGTATCCTGAATGGAAGGCTAGGTGTAAACACTTTGATTGGTATCAAAAGTGGATTATTGTCACGTGAGCATTGAAATGTGGCACCATAGCAGCACTGAATTAGACCCACAGAACTCCTGACAGCTGCAAAGACAGGTCTAGAAGTGAATGAACTGAGTGGTACTCTAAATGATAATGCTGTCCCCAAACTGTGTCTGCCTTCTCTGTGACAAACAAGAGAAAAGAACATCAACATTAAGTTTTCGGTTTTGGGTCGGATTTTTGTTTGTTTGTGGCTTGTTTGTTTGTGGCTTGTTTGTTTGTTGTTGTTTTGTTTTTTTACTGGACCATTTCATCAAGCACTGAACCATCCATTAAATACGATAAATTTTTGTCCTGATAATATGTAAGGAATAGAAAAGTATTTCTACAAATAAGCATTGAGAAATTTAATGGCAAACTAATGAGTGATTTTGTCCAAACACTGAGCCTCCACAAATGAGTATTGTATCCAAAGAGTTACATTAATAATCTATATCTACCTACAAGTAAACAGAAACCAAAGAAATATACAGAGGGAATGGCTATAAAAATGGCAAACTGAATGCTGGGAAAGGGGGATTGGTTTCTGGGGAGGGAGGGAAAGGTTCTATCCACCTCATACAACTGTTTGGATGCTACATTGGGCTTGGATGCTGCAATCCAAGACCTCACAAAGCCTGGGTAAGTATGTTACCACAGAGTTTCAATCTCCAACCCAAAAATTTCCAACTCACCAATAAAACATGGACAATACAAGCAGACTTCAACATTCAACGAGGCTCGTGAGGCACTGAGGTAACATTCATCTGGAGATCTCAAGTAGTCCTCAGATTAGAAAAAATTTCCTGATATAGAGTAGTACCCACACTTGGTCCTTCTAATAATTGAATAAATAGTTCTATAAACTCTTTCAAAAAATATAGATCTACCTCTGCAGAACATAACTGAAAATCAGTTAGTGCAGCCTCCTCTTTTCCAGAAAAAGAGGAAAAGGCAGAGATTTTGAATAACTTCATGACTAAACTCTGGAGGAAAAGACAAGGTTCAGGAACGACCATGACTTTCCAGAAAATTGACATAGCCATGAAGAATCACGCAAGGGCTAGGGACATTACCAATATCTAGAGCGATGACTCTCAACCTGTGGGCCACAACCCCTTTGGAGATTAAATGACCATTTTTCATGGCTAACCTAAGGCCCCGTATTATTTAAATTATGACTCACAACAGTTAAGAAGCAGCAATGAGAATAATTTCATTGTTGGGAGGTCGCCACAGCATGAGGATCTGCATTAAAGTGTTGTAGCATTAGGAAGGTTGAGAAGCACTGATCTAGAGGAAGCTGGCCTGTCAGTTCACTGGGGCCGCTCTCCCAGACTCTCCATTTTACTTCCTGAGGGAACAGATCTGCTTACAGCCTGGCCAGGAGCCTCTCAATTTAAACAACTGGAACGCAAATCCCAAATGTCCACCCATCAGTCCATAACCTGATGGGTACCTGAACCAGCCCATTAACCACCTTTGATCGTTTACATTACATCATGTTGATGTTACAGTAGCCTAGAGAGACAACAAGAGGGATTTCCCAGTAAAGGTTCTGGCTCACCAGCCTTTACCATGTGGTAAAGAAGAGAATTGTCTTTCACAAGCTGTGCTCTGACACTGAGGCACATCCATACACACATGTATGCACATACCAAATAGATAAGTAAAATGTAATGTAAAAATGTTACAGGGACCTAGTGATGATTATACGTATTTGGGTAAGATGTTCCCAGGGTATATATAAATATTTTCCCATTTTATATTATCAACTTGAGCATCCATGCATTCAATATCCAAGATCATCATAGATTCAATCTCCCCAGAAATACTGAAAAATTGACTATATGGAGGAGGAAAAAACCCAATCATCATTGTTACTGATCTATTTAATGAAATATCATACACTATACCATCAAGGAATTTTGCTAGGAAATAACTTCTTGTTTCAAACCACATTTGAAAGCATAGACTATATGTTCTGACCATCAGTGTTCTCTCTGCAACTACTTTTAAATTGCATTAGCTTGAATAGGCGTAAACGTTGATTTAACACTTTAGTATCACTCTTGACATGTACTGTACAGCTTTACAGAATAAAAAGTCACTTGTCTGCCTGAAAATGTCACTCTCTGTCTATTCACATAGTACATCAGGGGCCCAGAGCTCAATTCCCAAGACCAAAGAGAAGGGAAATGATTTATTTAAAAAAAAGAAAAATAATAAACAACTTTAGATGATACAGAGTTTATAACAAACTGTGTTTGTAACTTTAAAAGCTACAGTGGAATGTTCCTTTTATTTTATATATATATATGTGTGTGTGTGTGTGTGTGTGTGTGTGTGTGTGTGTGTGTGTGTGTGTGTGTGTATGAATCTCAGTGTATGCTGTGTCTATTCTGAAGCCACCAGAGGCTAGGAGAGGGGGATCAGATCTCCTGGAAATGGAATTACAGGTAGTTCTGAGCGACCATGTGAGTGCTGGGAACCTTGAATCTCTACCCTCAAAGACGTAGTTTTCATATGTTGTGTGCATGTCTGTGTGTAGGCCAGAAGCAAGCATCATAGTCCCTGGTGCTGAAGTTGTAGGCAGTTGTGAGCCTCCTTACATGGGTGCTCGGACCAAATTCAGTTCTTCTAGAAGAACAGCACTCTTAACCAGTAAGTATTCTCTCTAGGCCAAGGTTGTTCCGAATTTTTATTACTTTATTACTTTGTTTTAATTAAGACAAAATTATAACACTCCACACCACCACCCTTTGCTTTGTCAAATCCCTCCCATGCCCCCTCCCTCCAACTCCTCCCTTACTCCCACTACCTCTCAAATATTTGGCCTCTTTTTCTTATTATTGTTGCATGAATAATTATATAAACAACCTGATATATCCATTTAGTGTTGCTTGTGTGTTCATAACTTCAGAGCTGAGCACTTGGTATGGATGGGAATAATCATTCAAGGGCTCGTCCCTGTCCTTAATTGCTAATAGTTCTTTGTCCAAGTGTAGGGCCGTGTGAGATACTCCTGCATGTTAACATATCTATTGGTGGTGTATTTCTTCAGGTCCTATTTGGGACATAAATGTGTAACTTCCCTGTCATTTCCATAAGACATATGGAAATTTCACATCAGACTTTCTGGTCCTCTTGCTCTCACACTCTTTCTATCTCTATTTCTTTGGTGTTCCCTGAGCCTTGGGTACAGATATTGTGTGTTGTAGATGGGCTAGGCACTGCACGCTCAGTTGATCTCTGCTTTGTGATCAGTTATGGCTTTCTGTCTCCACTTGCTTTGAAGAGAAGCTTCTTTATATGGGACAAGAGCTACACTTATCTATGAATAGAAGGATAAGTTTTAGAATACAGTTAGGATTTACACTGATTTAGAAAAGAGGCAGTAGTAGGCTCTTCTCTAAGATTAATAGCCTCATTAGCCCTAGGTAGTTGCCTAGGTTTCTGGTATGGGGCATGATTTATTTACTGAACTTGAGTCCAATTAGACAGTTATTAGCTTTAAGAATTACTAAGCTATTAGTGCTTCTCTTGCAGATTTAGGGGTATCTTTCTATGCTGGTCACTGGTGTGGTTTCTAAGTGTCACGTGTGTTTTCCTCCTTTAGCAACTTGCAAATCACCTCTGATACTATAAAAGCTAGGCAAGAAAGAGACTTTCAGGTCAACTCGAGATCCAGTCTTCTGAGTCCTGTGTCTAACATGCGTGTCATCTTCAATATGGACTTAGTCTCAGTCTCTGAGGGGTAACCAAGAGCAACAGCAATATACAGTACTGGTTTTGGCCACTACCCAAAGACTATACATGGACTGACCCATGGCTCCAACTGCATATGTAGCAGAGCATGGCCTTGTTGGGCACCAATGGAAGGAGAAGCCCTTGGTCCTGTCAAGGTTGGACCCCCAGTGTAGCAGAATGTCAGAAGGAGGGAAGGGGGTAGATGGGGAGGGGAACACCCTTATAGAAGAAGGGAAGGGGGATGAGATAGGGAGCTTATGTCCAGGAAACCAGGAAAGGGAATAACATTTGAAATGTAAATAAAGAAATCCAATTTTAAAAAAGTTACTATTTCTTTAAAGTAAAAAAAAAAATACTGGTTTTGGAGTCATCGAACTTCTCTATCCAATATCCAATATCCAATCTCATATATAGTTCTTGGAAATTTGTGACTCCTGTGGGGAAGTGTCGTCCACTCAAGTGGCATGCGTAACTTCATTTAAGATAAATATAGGTATGATATACAACTTAGAACATTATAAAATAATGATTCTTTCGGGTTTTATTAAATATCCTTACTGTTCCTTCTTTTGAATTATGTCTTAGTTTAATAGATAAAAGGTCAAACGTTGGTTCTAGTTTATAGTTTTATAATTACATATGTGCAGTTTTGTGCATCTATTAACTGTTTGTATGTCTTGAAACAGCTGTTCATATCATTTGCTCATTTGTAACCAGAGACATTTGTTTTCTTATTGCTTAAATATTTTGGGTATTAATGTCTGATGTGATTCCTGACCTGAAAATATTTTCTCACAGGTTGGGTTGCAAGTTTTCTTTATTGTTTCCTATGTTGTGTAGATTTTAGTGCTCAGTAAACCTCATGCCCTTGCTTCTCTTTCCTGGCTTCTGTGTGATGGATCAGAACTGAGAAATCTCTGCTCAGACCAGTGTCATGGAATTTTCTATATGTGTTCTTTTCAAGTGGGTTGAGAGTTTGCAGTCTTGTTTAAGTTGCTGATCCCTTTTGACTTCATTTTGGTTTGTTTGTGCCTTGTTTAGAAGATTCCCACATAGGACAGAGACATCTGATGCCCCTGGAACTGGAGTTTCTCAGGAATTGTGAGCTGCACTGTGTGGGTACAGGAACGAAACGCAGACCCTCTTTGGAGGAACAAGTGCTCTTAACTATTGACCCATTTCTCCAGCATCTTTCAAGACATTTCTCACCCTGATAGTTAGAGACCAGTTTGTAATTTATGTTTTCAATTGATTTCTACAGTTAAGTTCTTACAATGCCTGTTTAACTTCAGGAATGTTGGCATGGAGATCATGGGAGCATGTTAGAAATTGATGTAAAATGGTGAGCCAGGATTGGTATGATACAATATGTCATCCCCAAACATGGAAACATGGCCCCCCAAACCAAGCTCCTTTGTTATCTTCTCTTTCTTTCCCCTTTCATTCTCTTTCTTCCTTCTGTTTTTTCTTTTACTTTCTTTATATAATATATTGGGAGGTAAAGTCATTATTATGATGATGGGAGAAAAACTTCTCCCAGAAACATATAAGCCCATCATATTTTTAAAACCTTTTTTTAACACCTACTAAAAACTAGCCCTGTCTGAACTGTTGGGAAAGAAAACA
Organism: Rattus norvegicus; assembly: GCF_021556685.1. Lineage (NCBI taxonomy): Eukaryota > Metazoa > Chordata > Mammalia > Rodentia > Muridae > Rattus > Rattus norvegicus. Next base: position 45,466,477 of record NC_141553.1, read on the forward strand.
GATACCATTCATAGCAATGACAATCTTCCCTTTTGGTTCCAGGTACATTGCATTTCTTCCTTTGTAGCCAAGTGACTTTTTTCATTACTCTTTTTTAAAAGCAGAAAGTAAGAGTTTTGTCCTGCTTAGTGGTCTGGGCCAAGGGATGGGTTTGGGTTTTGATTGTGAATTCTTCAGAGGGATTGCCCAGGCATACATGTTGCTGGATTCAGAGAAGCCTGCTTTTGGTCGTTCCTTCTTGAGGATGCTGGACTTTCATGTCCATGCAACATAATCTCGATGCTCTGCCTGCTTCCAGTTTTGCTCATAACTTGTCTCCTAGAGTCAATTTTCCCTGGCAAATCCACCTCAAAGGCCAGAATTCCTACATAGTGCTCACATTCTTCATTTTCTAAGTGGACAAGGAATGAATTGTTATTACTAGAACCAAACTACTGAGAATAATGTTAGGCTCAGTTGTGTATCAAAACAGAAAATAATCAAAGAGAAGTCCAGGTCCCTAACAAAAGAGGTTCCAAACACTCCACTAGGTGTGGTTTTCTGTTTCCCAGTGTTTCCTTCCTTTTTAGAGATTCCTTATTCTATCCCACATTAGCTTGATAAATGATTCCTCTCACCAGACTTGGTCATTATCAAGCTTTCTGAGAGGGCCTTGGAGAAGAAGATTGTCTGCCAGTGACAAAGGCGTCTGTCTAACAGATATGCTTCTTCTAGTGTCTATGGAGTTTCTTTCATCAGAATATAGTTTGGGGCATGCTGGGCTCTGGGCTCCAGTGGAGTTTACAGAACATTTGTCACCGTCAATCTCTCTGTGGCATCTCTGACCCATCCTTCTCCAACCCTCTTGGGTCCCCATCTCTGCTCTCAAAAGCATGGTTCAGCCCATGTCCTAGCTACTTTGTAAACCACATACCTGCCATTCAAACATATTGTGATATATTTTTTCTCTTTATTTTGGATAAATCTCTTCCTCGAAGACCATAAAATCAAAGCCAATACTTTCTAATCAATAAGTCTGCCACCATATGCTTACTTTCCCCTTAGCACAGTCAACCCAATGTATTTTCCCATCTCTACAAATATTTGCAAATCAGGTCCGTCACTTAGGGAAATTTTGCCACAAACACTAAAAACATAAAGACGACCTGCCTATTTCCAGCCCTATTCTTTCCAGCCCTTTTTTTACACTACAACTGTAGTCTCCTTCTACTGAAAGGCTGTGCATACAGCAGACCCTTGCTCAAGTCTCTGAATAAGTCACCACATTGCTCATTCATGAGGTTCAACATCCTTCTTAGCTTTGTCTGCCTTCAACTCTAATGCCATCTTTGATTGTAACACCTGCCTCTCTCACACCCTGTATGATAACCTTCCAAGTGCCCACAGTCTATCTAAATGGGAGTAATGTACAGTGATGCACACTTTCTCTCTGTTACCTCTAAGGATTTACAAATGCAGACAATTCTACTTGCAAATGGTTTCCCCTGATTCCTCTTTGAGTGACTCAGACATTTTATGGCTCCTGTCTTTTGCCAGTGTGGAAGGGATCCCTTGACTTTCAGACTACACTGATTTCCCCATAGTCCTGATACTTCCTACCAAGGAATCAATCAGTTCAAATGTAATGACCTAGTTTCTTTTTCACTTTTTATTCTCAGCAGTAAATAAATATCTTCAGAGTTAGAACTGAATCTCACACATCACTATAGTTTGAGCATCTAGTACAAACACTGCAAAATACTTGGTTTGTTAAACTTGAGCATGGCACTGTGAATAAGAATGTTACTTAACATTGTTCTAGTCCTGGTGCTAATTATAGGCACAATTCTAAAGGATCTTGCAGCACTGATGAACTGACTACATATCTTAAAATTCATTAATAAAAGAAATAAAATAATTAGAATTGGATACAATGCTATATTAGCAGATACATAGTTACAATAGTTAGGGGTCAGGAAAGGGCACGATGGACTGTGTTTCTAATGAGAAGGAATAACAAAGGGGTATGATTGGGTGTAGAATCTAGACCAGTGGTTCTTAACCTTCCACAGGGGTCACAACCCACAGGTTGAGAACCACTGGTTCAGACTACAAACGATTTGACTAATGAAAATGGAATTAGATACAGGATAGAATTTAATGATCCAGGAAAGGCAAAGCCCAGATGGAAACATTTACATACAAGAGATAATAACCAGTTCATTAAGTATGGAAAGAAGGAAAGGAAGAGTTATATGACAAATCCATCCAATTTAGTAACCATGGAATGTTCACCATGTGCTAGGCACTGCCCGACCTCAACATTTGAAACATGGCAAGCTAAGTATCTCGAATTATGCCCTCATGTAGTTTACCCTCAATTGAATTAATAAATATGACATGCAATTAAATACAGATTCACACAGAAATATGTTTGAATACAAGACTTGCTGATATATAATACATAATATAAGCATTCTTTACTAAAATCTAAAAATCCTGAATTTAGAAATATTCATTATCTCAAGACTTTTAAAGAGCAGATAACCTAAAGTATTATTATAAGCAGCACCATGATGGGGATAAAATAAGGTCATAGAAATATGGAAGGAACTTATATAATACCAGAGAGGGTAGTCAGGTGGGCCTCAAAATAGAGATGGGGTTTAAGAATCTTTTCCTACAAAGATAAAAGAGTAGCTAAGCAAATAAGAAATGAAAGAGAGTTTCAGTCAGCGGCAAAGGAAGGTGGGAAAATCTGTAGACAGGCATGACCAAGGCAAGTAACCATAGCCTGAGGCAGATCTCTAAGCCATTTTAAAAGTAGAAACTGGACATGATCTAGCCTGCAGCCATTCCAAATGTTGTGCTGAAAATAAACTAAGGAAAAGGAGGACTATTGCTATGCTTGGAAACAAAACTGTCCCCAAAGCTCATGTGATAAAGTCTTGGTCCCCAGTTGCTGGTGCTGAGAGATTATTTCCTGAGGGCATTGACTCCATCAGCAGATTGATGCACTAAAGAGGCAAGAAGGACAGAAAGAGCATTTAGGGAATGGTGCCCAGTGGGAGAAGTCAGGCCACAGGGGCATGCTTTTAAATGGTCCATCTTGCCCCAATGCATTTTCTCTCTTTTTTCTTCTTTTATTATCCCTCTCCCTCTTCCTTTTTCTCTCCTCCTCTGATTCCTCCTTCTTCTCCCCATTCCTGCTCCTGAATATCATGAGATGATCAGCTTTGCCCCACCATATGCTCTCTGCAGGTAGCATTTGACATCACCACAGCTTAAGAACATTGAAACTAGATGGCTATGGACAGAAAATAGAAATGTAGAGTTCCTCACTTGTGAAGAGACACCATGACCAAGGCAACTCTTATAAGGACATTTAATTGGGGCTGGCTTATGAGTTCAGAGATTCAGTCCATTATCATCAAGATGGGAATATGGCAGCCTCCAGGCAGACATGGTGCAGGAGGAGCTGAGAGTTCTACATCTTTATCTGAAGGCTGCTAGCAGAATACTGGCTTCCAGGAAGCTAGGAATAGGGTCTGAAAGCCCACACCCACAGTGACACACCTACTCCAACGAGGTCACACCTCCAAATAGTGCCACTACCTGGGCCAAGCATGTACAAACCATCACATTTGGGATCATAGAGACATATGAAGCAGAATTTATAACTTTATAATGATCCATATGAAAGTATGGTAACTCAGGCAAGAGTGGTAGGGATGGTGAAAAAATCAGGTTCTGTATCTGTTTACTAGACCATGGTATTTCTTAACAAGATGAGCTTAAGTATGAGAAAAGAGTGCATGGTGACTGTAGAATTTAGGGCTTGGCCATTGGAAGAATGGAATCCCACTTCCTGAAACAAGGAAGAGTAGAGTTGAAGCTTATTTGGGAAAGAGGTGATAAGAAGTGGGTTTGCTTATGTTGATTTGTTAAATTCATCAAAACTTCTAAGAGGAAGTAAAACAAAGGGAAGGATGGAGAGATGGCTCAGTGATTACAAGGCTGATTGATCTCCCAGAGGACCTTAGGTTCAATTTCAAGCCAACACATGGCTCATAATCTTCTGTGGCTCCAGCATGAGGAAATGTGACTCCCTCTCCCGACCTCCAAGGGTAACAGGAAAGCATGTAGCAGACAAAAAGTGATCATACACATAAAATGAAAATATGTTTTAAAAAATTAAAAGTGGTAAGAAGGAGTTAGTCTAGGGTTTATAAACTAAATCAAGCCTGAGAACAAACTTGAGAATTATTATCAAAATGTAAAAAAAAAAAATTTAAATCCATGTGGCTTGAGTGTAACTGAGAAAATGAACTTGGACACATAAGATTATTGAAGACTGAATTCTTTAGCAAAAGACAGATGTGATGTGAGAAGAGAAAGGAGGTACTTGTATGTATATAGATTTAATCACTATCCCTGTGACGAGCTCTCTCAAATTGCACGAGAAGCAACATAGCACGAATGCCTCCAGTAAATCCGGCACACATGCATGTTGAGAGGTGGAAATCCGGTACCTTCAAAAGTGCATAAGCATTTCCTGATCTTTAAGGCATTAGCTAGGAATGGAAATAAGAATTTACTCGAGTGCCCCAACTCTCCAGCACCTAATGCGTTTCTGGCAGGATCCAAATCAACGGTAAAAGCATGGCATTCAGAACTAATTCTTGTTCCCGCAGAGCAGGAATAAATGTAATAAATCCTTTCCATTTCTATTATAATAAGCGTCAATTATGTCAACAATGGTATTTGATGCTATAGTTAGGAAGCCTTTAAAAGCTGACAGGCCCTGTTCCAAGTGTGTTATGCTTGTTAACTCATTAGTCTCCACAAATCTGTGAAGTAAGTAACAAATGAGTTCAGGATTTTACATAGTTGATGTATTTGTACTGTGCCTTGATTTAAACTCCAGCATTTTGATGCCAGGTTCTATGTATTTTATCTTTTGAGATCCTCATAAAATATAGTCATTATTTATTATGAATTTGTTGTAATAAATTCTAAATATGAATCTACTTCTTTAGGGTAATAATATAATTAGCTAAAAACTTATAGAACAAATCAGAGGACACAGACTCAAGTTCGTACCTTTCCTCTCTCTGACCATGTGTCTGTCTCTGAATAAACAATTGAAGGACCTTGAACCTGATTCTTCCTGTGTAGAATAGTACCCATTTCAACCTAGGTTTGAAGAACTGTGTTGTTCTACATGGAGACAGTCTCCTGACAATCTGTTTTCTTTTATAGCAAACAAGAGGAGGAAGTCTCTAAGAAGAAATTGTCTTACAGTGACACTGGCCCCACTCTACAGAATGACAGTGTGGTGGTTTAAGTAAGAATGCCTAATATGAGCTGTGTTCTTTGGTTATCGGTTGCCATGCTTAAGTAGACGTAGATCTGTAATGACGAGGAGCAAACTGAGTAAGGAAAAATATAAAATGTATAGTTTTAGGGGAAAAGGAGCACAAGGTGACAAGTACAGTGCTCAAGGAGATAAAAATTTAAAAGAAAACACTGATAGTGCATGGAATAAAGAAAATGGTGATCTCTGGGCAAGACCCCATTCAGCTAAGCTTCCAATTTATGAAAAGGAATTAAAGAAAAGCATAGGATTGAGTGTGGTGGCTCCCACCTTTAATTACAACACTTGGGGGGCAGAGACAGGTAGATTTCAAAACTCGAGGTCAGCCTGGTCTACAGAGTAAGTTCCAGGATATCCATGCTTAAGCAATGAAAGAAACCATCAAAAGGAGCTGGTGAAAAGAACAAGGAGTCCATGTTCCAAAGCTGCTAACAAGGTTTAGAACCAGCTCAAGAGGAATAAGTGTACTACCATCAACGAAGCTGAAAGGAGTTGCAAATCTGAAGATCACTTTGACAGTAGACATGGAGATGAAGAGTTTGAAGTTTGCCCTGTTGGCTTTCAGTCTTGCTCTGATCCAACATTTCCTCACTATGTCTCATTCCCTTGTGTTTAGAATGGGAATATGCAACCTGTGCCATTATATGTTGGAAATATGAGATCTCATCTTTCATTTTAATTTTACAAGAGATTAAAGTTAAGACACTGTTGTGAGTCTCAGAAGAGACTTTTGGACTTTTAAACGTGTTTGATAGACTATGTACACTTTTAAAGTCAGACTGAATACATTCCTGTATTATGATATGGCTACAAGCCTATGGTGACAAGGGAGTAGAATGTGGTGGTTAAGTAAGAATAGCCCCTATAGACTCATATTTAAATCCTTGATCACTAGGGAGTAGTATATCAGGAGGTGTGACCTTGTTGGAGGAAGTGTTTTACTGAGGGTGGGCTTTCGGTTGTCAACACCTCAAGCCAAGCCTAGAGTCAGTCTCTAGTCTCTGTCTCTGTCTCTCTCTGTCTCTCTCTCTCTCTCTCTCTCTCTCTCTCTCTCTCTCTCTCTCTCTCTCTCTCTCTCTCTCTCACTTTCTCCCCGCTGCCAGCCAATCCTGATATAGAACCCTTAGCTCCTTCTCCAGCACCAGGCCTGCCTAGAAGCTGCCATGACAATAATGGACTGAACCTCTGGAACTGTAAGCCACCTTCAATTAAATGTGTTCCTTTATAAGAGTTGTCATGGTCATGGTGTCTCTTCACAGCAATGAAACCCTAACAGACCAGTTGTTATATCCGGTGCTAGATCAGGAGAACTTTACCTAGTTAGTTTATCCAAGAAGCCAGGCATTAGTCCCCATGCTTCTTCCTCTCCCAATACTTAATTATTATGCATAGCTTTGATCTTCAATAGCAACCAAAGGCTAGCTACTCTGTATGACTACTTAGCCTTTCACCCTACTGGAGACTTCAAAGACGGGTTCAGTGACAGGTCTCTGAATTGGAACACACGCAAGCCTAGATGTTAAGCTCCTGGCCTGGACTGTATGTTTGAAACCCTCCTCATGCTGAAGAAGCACAATTATTTTTGAGAAAGGAGAAAGAGATTCTTCATATATAACTAATATTCATCATGCTGACTTCATGCATCAAAAAAAAAAATTCGCTTCCTTGATTACTCCATCTAAAGGTACTTCCCTATTCGTGCTAGTTAAAAGGTCACTAAGGAAGCTAGATGTCTTTGCTTCACTGTGAGATCTGGGAGTGAGAACTTCCTCCCATTGAGGATTGAGCTGTTTAATAAGGAGTCATAAGATGTTGGCTTTCTTGTTGAAGAGCAGTGAGCCTGATCCGGGCTTATAACCTGCAATTCAACTCTTCTCATTTCATTTCTATAAGACTAAAAAGGATAGATTCTCCCGAGATGAATGTGCACTATAACCCACCAAGCTTTAGCTAAAACACCTCCCAGCCCCACAGTCTGTTTTAATGGTGTCCTCATTCCTCATCTTATCCTATGGGCTAGAACACAGTGTTAATTTTCTGTGTGGAATTCTATTGGAAAAACTCTCTGGTCAAAACATAGGGATACAAGATGGCTCCTCCGGAGCCACCTTTTGCTATTTTCCAAGCTGTATCCACACAGAATAAAGAGGCCATCATCTTTGCTATGAGCACCTGTCTTAGTCAGTGTTCCATTGCTATAAAGAAACACCATGGCCACAGCGACTCCTATAAAGGAAAACATTTAATTGTGGCTGGCTTACAGTTCAGATATTTAGGCCATTGTCATCATGGCAGTGAACATAGCAGCATGCAGGTAGACATATTTCTGGAAAATTAGCTGAGCATCTAGATCTGCCAACAGCAGAGAGAGAGAGAGAGAGAGAGAGAGAGAGAGAGAGAGAGAGAGAAGCGGGGAGGGAAGGAGGAAGGGAGACAAGGAGGGAGGGGGAGGGGAGAGAGAGAGAGAGAGAGAGAGAGAGAGAGAGAGAGAGAGAGAGAGAGACTGACTGGGCCTGGCTTTGGCTTCTGGAACCTCAAAGCCCAACCCCAGTGACACTTCCACCAACAAAGTCACATCTACTCCAACAAGGACTCATCTCCTAATTCTTCTAAGTAATGCCACTCCCTGATGATTAAGTCTTCAAATACATGAGCTTATTGGGGACCATTCTTATTCACACCAAACTACCTTTCATATTTCAGTGGCTCGGCACTTTCTTTTCTCAGAAATGTTACCTAAGAATGGTAGAGATTACATAGGAAAGAAACAGATCTTTTTTACCTCCCAAATGTGTTGGAAAATAGTTTTTGATAAAAAGAACTCTTTGGGGGGCACTGGCGGTGCTTTAAAACAGGCTAATATGTTGAGGGGTTCTTTTTTTCAACAAATTTTTCAGATATTACGTTTGAGAGCAAATGACCCACTTATCTAAATCAAAGCTTTATTGACCTGTGGCTCCATTGGTGGTAGGACATTAAAGAACCCTGCAAAGACAGCTGTGTGTGATACACTGCCATCCTATGAGAAGAAAAACAGGCAGCTAGAAGTTCAATATCTCACTTTCTGTATTTGTGGAAATTAAAAACCTTGAATCATGGATAACCTTCAAGAAGTCCTTCAGAGAGCCAATTGTGAACCCCACTAGTAGCTAAACTACAAAATGTGCCACTCTTCCCATACAAACCCAGAGTGCATCTTTGATTATTCGTTAACAGGCAAAGCCCTCTTCGTATTTACCTAAAGGTATAAGTAAGAGCATGAATTTGATAAAATAATGGGGAATTTAATATTCGTTCAGTCACTCCTTTGTTCCCCTGACATGAAGAGACTTAGATCTTAGACTTAGGTAGAAAGTATTCTGCCATTTTCCGTGCTACATTTCAATTGTAAAATTGCAGAGAAGTGTGCAGTTGTCCAGTTATCAACAGATAAGGAATCAAGGTTCCTCAAACTCTGCTCTCTTCTTGTTATTTTAGATGGTTTATATAGATATACCATATATATATTGACCTATATTGAACTGGATAAAAAACACACAATTTGGTGTTTTCAAAATACATATACACTAATAAAAAGACCACCAAGGCAAGGCAATGAGATTTTTTTGTTACTCCCCCAAATTCCCTTGTGCATTTTTAAGTTCCTCCCTTTTTCTCTTTTTGCTGCTTTCCATCCTCTAAATTTATGGATATTAACCTGTGGGCAATCAGGAAACCAGATGTTTCCCTTTCAGTTACCAGCCTTAGGAAAATTGAGGAAATAACATTGTAAAGTTTCTTGAACACTAGATGCAAAGACATACCAGGTTTTCTTGACAGCCATTTGCTGTCTATAGTAAAGTATTACTTAAAGGCATTCTGTTCCTCTATTTCACCTTAGTAACACTGGCTGATAGTTACACTCAAACCCAGGGGAGCAAAGAAAGAAACTCTGTAAGTGTCTTAACCTTTGTGCCTTCAGTTGAGAAGGAAGGCTATGTGTGCATGTGAAGGAGTGGTGGGTCACAAGACACACAAGGAGGCCCCAGTCAGTTCAGTTAAAAAGAAGACGTGTTTATATTTGCATCTTTCAGCACCGAGTCCAGTAGAAGAGGCATTCAAAAAAAAAATCACGAAAAGCTTGTTGAACTGAGATGAACCAGTGACTTAATCCTGGCAGAACAAAGATATTCATTGGAATACCATCTTCTAGACACGCTAGTTCTCTGTTACATAAAAACTCAAGAAAATGTGGAAGGGACACAGACGGGTAGGGGGATAGGGAAGGACAGAGGGGGAGAGAGCGTGAGTACACAGCAATAAGGAGCACAGAGGCACAAAGATAAACTCGCTAGGCACAAACTGGGAACTCATCCCCCTGTAAGGCGGATCTGTAAAGGGCAGTGTCCGCTTTCACAGCTCCACACACCACAGACCTGTGTTCTCACATGCTATTTGTCACGGCTGTCTTCATACATTTAAACTGGTGCACACACCCCACATCTACACATCTGACCGGAGACTCTGAGCCAACAGAAAGTCAGCACAGAAATGAACTGGTAGAAGAGGGACTGGAACAATGGCACCACATTGAAGGGCACTTAACTACTCCTGCAGAGGACCTAGGCCCCACATGGTAGCCCAAAACTGTCCATAACTCTAGGGGTGCACATAATACCTGGGCATACATATAGGCAAAACACTAATACATATGAAATAAAAGTAAACCAATCTTTAAAAAAGAAAATGGCTTTGTTCATCTGAGCCCTGGTTTGGTCGTAGTTACTTTATCCTTGGGAAGTGCCTTGCTCTCTTATTCCACGTATTCGTAGACTGTCGCTAATGCCACTTGTTTATTTAATTAAGTACGCTTTCACTTCAGGGCTAAGATTGGTTTCCCATTGTCTCAGTTAATAGGTTTTTAATATTTTAAATTCCTGGCGAGGCTTGTTTTCTTTGGCCTTGTTCCACTAAAATTAATCTTTCCTAGTGTTGTGGGGAAGGCCGAGAGACAAGACTCAGATTGCCAAGAGGGATGCGCTGGTCCCCAGATGTGGCCTCGGGCCAAAGAAGGCCAGGTGTTTCAAATTAAAATTGGAATGTTCTGTGTTCCTGGGGTGGCATTTGCAGTTGGAAATGAACTTTGGGCTAATGAAGTGAGAAATGGCTAGATCGAGCAAGGCTAAAAGAGCAGTTTCTGCCACTTAAATGGCAAGACCTGGCTAAAGCCCCCTTGACATCACTCTGCTATATAATCTAATGATTGCTGGTTGCAAGGAAAGTGGTTGGTGGAGTCGCCCCCCAGCTGCTTCCTTACTTCTTAGCTCACATAAGCTAAAGGTTGAGGATGCACTAGGAGGTGCCCTGGTTTCTAAACATCTCATTTTTGCCAGAAAGCACTTTGGACACACAAAGGTGAATCCAAATAGTGTGTAACCATAAGAACAAATCGAGGTGGCACACATTTTCTATTTCTCTCTAGGGTGTTTGATGCCTGTTTGATGACTAAGAGAGCTGATACCCAAGAGGTCAATTAATGCCCTCAAAAGTTAATTAATCAATGACCACCTCAGGGGAAAATGTTCGCTCTCTCTAAGATTACATTTTTTTCATATTCTTTTTCCATCTATCCTGTCCCAATGTTTTAGTTTCTTTAAACAACATGATGAAAGGTGCTAACTTTAAATTGCTTATAGATTAATATTTTGTAGTATCTCTCTTGGTATGAACTGTTGCTTTAAAAAGCTGTTACCCCATGTAGCTAACGCGTGGTAATTAAGTACCTTAACCCAGCTCACAGGACTTTGAAAGTCACTGAAAGGCTTCTCTGAGGCAGACCCTGCTGTGAGGTTCATGTTCACTCTCACATAGCCCTGTGGAGTAGCTGCTGTTACCGATCTGCTGTGTCAAAGGGTACCGCTGGTGAACGGTGGCGCTGAAATTTAAGTCCAAACCAGCCTGAACCCATGTTCAAATATTAACTCTTCCAGTTATGCAGGGTTTTTTATAGCTACTGAATTAAAGTGGGTATCCACATTCTCTACCTATTCATCACTTTTCCACATAATTTATAAAAGCTAGTTGGTGGGACTAGAGAGGTGGATCAGAAGTTATGGGCCCTCGATGCTTTTCCAAAGGATGTGAGTTCATTCCTCAGCACCCACATAGTGGCTCACAACCACGAGTATCTCCAGTTCTAGGGGATCAGTTTTTCTCTCCTGGCTTCCACAAGCATTAGGCATGCGCCTGGTCCACACGCATGCACAAGGCAAATGCGCCCAGCACACACAGAGGAAAAAACACTTACACACATAAAGCGACAACGAGCTTTTAGAAGTAGTAAAATAAAGTGCAATGTGTGGTAGTTTTTCTGAACCCCTACCACTAAAATTCTACCTTTAATTGCCTCCAAACAGATTTCAAAGTGATATAAACGTTTGATCCTGAATCATGACTATCACCCACTCTAACTGAAATCAATAATTACACTTGTGCTGAATTCCTGGGGTGACAGGAAAAAGACTGCAGTGTGTTGACAGTACCACGTCATTAGGACTTAATAAATATTTCCAACCTTCTTCTCACCCTTTGTCAACTGATTCTCAGTCTGTTAACAGCATTCCCTGTGGCCACCATTGTCATTTAGACATAAGTCACTGACTTCTACACTGGAAACCAGCTTCCTGCTTTCTCCTATCTTTCTTCTGAACTGGAATAAACTAGGAATTTGCTTTATTTTTTAAATAGGCAGTTCTATTGAGGGGGTAAATTATTTAACTATAAAATTAGCCAATAAGACTTTCCTTTATACAATTAATAATTAAGAAAAATAAAATCTACACTATCTAGAAGAACTAAATCATGATTGTATCTCATGTTTATGGACTGTGTTTCTAGTGTTTAAGGGAAAGTCCTTTGCATCTGATGAAGCCTGTAAAAATGAGATTAGTGTTCCATTGCTCTTACAGATGGCAAGTGTTTCATTTCATCTATACTCCATTCACCAGTGCCAGTTGACTAATATACATAATGAAGAAAACAGCCATTGACGTAAAATGTGTTTTAAAAGACAAATAATTTTTCTGTTAGATAATTTGGAACAATTTTTATACTGTGAAAATAGAACAAAGGGGATGACTCAGAGAATGAAGGGCCTAGTATGTGAACACAAGGACCTGGTCCCAGATCCCCAGAACCCACATTAAAAACAAACAAACAAAAACAGCTGGCATCATAGCATATACTGTTAACCACAGAACTCTTCTAGAAGGAGAAGATACCTAGATCCCCAAAGCTTATAGACTAGTCAACCTAGTAAATTAATGGTTGAGCGGGAGACTCTACCTCAAAATAAAGGTAGAACACAATTATGGAAAAAAAACCAACAATGGCCTTAGATTCCACATACACAATCCCTCACATACCACACACACACACACACACACACACACACACACACACACACACGAATATGTACACATACCCAACATCAGATAAATATACAAACAGGAGATGTGAATTAGGCTCCTGTTATTAGTCAGAAACTCAACAAATTAACAATGACCACTGTAGATGATGTGCTGAAATTTAACCTCAATTTTAATTTTTTTATATTATTTATTCAGTTGTTACATTTGTGCCACATACATGTCTGGTGCCCCAGGATGTCGGAAGAGGGCATCAGATGCCCTGGAACTGGAGTTATGAAGGGGTGGAAGCCATTATATGAGTGAGAGGATTAAACCCAGTTCTTCTGCAAGAACACGTGCTTTTAAACACTGAGCCATCTCTCCAGTCCCAAAGCTAATTTTAACAATGACATCTTCGGTAAATAAAACTTGGAAATAAGATGAAATTATTAATCTATTTCTCAGCTTTTTAGTCTTAAGCTATTTAAGGCACAGTCAGTTTATCCCCTCCTTGTCAGGACCAAGTGTATCTGACTATTGTGACAACAGACTTCCATATCATTTTCTTTTTGTGGCACTTTTACTGAACAATTAGATGGAGCCTCTTATTTTAGGGCTGTCTACGTTTCTATTGTAAAATGCAGCAACTAGAAGTAGGCATTGCATTATTGCTATCTCTTAATCTTAATAACATTTATGCATGATAATAATTAATACTAATTCTGCAGCAGTTGACACAATAGAAAGAGTAAGACTTTTTAAGTGTTACACTTGAGTCCAGTCTGGGCTGTACAATACCTTGGCTGTGTGATTTCTGACAAGGAGCCTAGCCTCTCTGAGCTTTGGGTCTTCCTATATGTGCTTTCCTATGTGTGATTTCCATAGAGCCCTACATCAAGAAACCGAGAAGCAATAGCATTTGATACTTCAGTGGTTTCTAGGTCCAGCTCTAAAACTACCAGAGGATTAGAAGAAAGAAAAGCAAGATGAAGTCTATTCCCTTGGTACAACTTGACCTCTGTCCACCCCTTCCACTTTCAAGGCATCTTTCTGTATAGCCTCCACTGGGTTCCTGGGACTATCCATTCTCCCCTTCTCTTCTGAGATGAGGTACTTCAATAAATCTATGATTAACCCTTAGAGGCCTGTGAGTCCATATACTAAGGTCATCTTTATAGATTCCCTTAACTCAGCCATCTTTGACCTACCTAGGTCAGAGCTGCCCACCATTTCCTGCTGAGTTCCTGGCTGGCATAGTTCTCTAGGCTATGCGGGGGCACAGTTGACTCGACCCATTGGTCTATTCTGAGAGGAAAAATCATAAGCAGGGTCAGGCATTTCCCTGACATTAATTGTATATTTGTTACCTCAAAGCCCCTTACTTCATTTATAAAGTTTCATTGCATACAGAGTGAACTTGGTACGTGCTGTCATGTAGACCCCCGGATTCTTGGTTTTAAATTTTCATGTGATATCTGTGTCTCAAGGGCATGAGTAATAAGGTATTGAAAACTCAAGAGAAATCCTACCTTATAAATAGTCAAGATTTTGTTTTCTAGTCTCATGATTCCCTAGCCTGTTGGTTGAATATTATACCTACAGATAAACATGTGTGCAAATATACATATATATTATTTAGACAGAAAGTCTGAGCAAGGACATGAAAGGCAGAAAATTATTCTATGAGATAGAGTATCTGGGCACTGATATCTTACTATAAATAGTGTTTTAAATAAAGACCTCTGATCAAGAAATGTTAGGGGAATTTTGGAGATAGCATTCTGACTTTGGACTGCAACCAGTCTACTCAAGTTTTACTGCAAGCCAAGTTAAACATGGATATATCAATATGCCATTTATAACAAACTAAATCTAGAATTTTCCCTTCATATATAACATTGTTCATTGCCTAGCTTGGAATTTTGAAGTACTGCTGCAGATAGATAGATAGATAGATAGATAGATAGATAGATAGATAGATAGATAGATAGATAGATAGATATGATGTCTTTTTATTGTTGCCACATATAAAGAAATACTTCATGCATTTAGAATTCACCTAGCATATCTGATACTCAGTCACTCCCACTGCTTTATAAATCATCTCACTGTTATTATCAAGCAATTATTATCAAGCACGGTTGCATTTATTCAAAAAACTAACTTGGCACCCTTATTTCAAGTATGGGCTCGAGTATGATTATAATTGCAAGGAATTATGTTTAAACAGGCAAGATATTTTAAGAACTCCACATTGATATGTTGTCCTCTGTTGAAAAAAATTATTTTAAAAGAGAATTACAAAAGAGAGGAAACCATCTATTCATTCTCCTTCTAAGTCACTGGGAGAATACATTCCTCTTTTACACTCTCCTGATATAATGCTAGGTAAACACTCATCAGGGTTATTGTGTATGAAGAATTGCACTTCACACTTATTCAAAATTCAGTCTTGGTTAAGGGGTGAGAGCAACACTTGTCTCTGGCTGTAAGGATAAGTTCTACAATGCACTCAGGAAGTACACTGGTTAGGACAATGAGTAGCACACAGCTGCCTAGGACTAGTATTTACCCTTCTTTCTTGGCAGACCTCAGAGCACCTTTAAATACTAAGAGCTGGTCCTCAAGGGGAAGGCTTTCCCATCAATCCCAGCTTAATTCTTCCAAATTCTGTGTCTGCAAGGTGTGGTGTCTTCAGCAGTAGGGATGCGACCTTCAAGTTCTGGGAGGTAACCAAGGACAATAGCAATGGCCTAGATTGTTTTGGGAGACTCTTCCACTGCCCTGACCAACAACTGAAAGGGAGGTTTCCCATGCCTACCTCTGTGATTTTGAGTAGGTAGTCTAGTGTTCTTGGAGGGATCATTATTATCCTAAGTGGCATAACCCCACTCTAAATTGTGTGTGTGTGTGTGTGTGTTTGCATGTATTCGTAATCTTAAATAGACATAAAATGTTTCCCTATGGCCTTTTGAATCAGCCTTAGTATTCCTCCTCCCTTCCTCTTCTTTATTAATACCCTGCTTTTCTTTTTGCAGCATATGGAGACCATCACGGAGATCTACAACTGCAAGAATGATTGACTGATGGATGCCCAACCTCAGGTAATGCATCAATAACACCACCCTAGGCATGAGCCTCAAGGAGCTTTGCAGAAGTGGGGACAGAAAAAATTGTGAGAGCCAGAAGATGAGGACATCTTCCATGAGATAGTGTCTTCTATATACTACCAAGAGATTGCACTTATGAAATCTCAAAAATATGGTCAATCTAAACAAGATGATCACGATGACATCGGGTGACATCACATGGATGTGGGAAATCTCACAAAAACTCATCCACAGATGAAAAGCTACAGGCAAAGATGGCTGCCGAGAATGGAATACTCTCTCTTCTTCCGGTTGTTTTATTTTTCAATCCCCAAAATACTCCTTCTTCTCCCTGATGGTTGTTTCAATCCCAAGAATTCAGCCCTACACACATAGGAGCAATACTAAATGAATTTAACAGACTGTGGTTATATATCCACATGTATGTGTGTGTGTGTGTGTGTGTGTGTGTTTATAATAATAGTTAAAGAAGAGGAAGTCATAAATCTTATTGGGAGTGAAGAGGATACAGGAGGAGTTGGAGGTAGGAGAGGGAGGGGTGAGAAGGATGTAAATGCTCATAAATGAAATTCTCAAAATAAATTAAATCTTAAAAAGAAAAACACAATTCAAACCATAATAGCAATAGGTCATTGAGTTCTTATCAGATGTAAATATACGCTGCAAATTTTATATGCATGACCTCATTTGACCTCTAGCACTCCATGAGAAAATTAGTGATACACAGGAATGAGAAATTAAGGAATAACTTGGCCAAAGTACAGAATTGGAGATCAGTCCTCAAGCTGTCACAGAACAGGGGTGCTTTCTGTCTCTAATTGTATTTCCTCCACAAATAAATTTTCACAATCTTCTAATGATCTCTTTTATTCAATATTGAGACTAATGAAAAGGCTGAGCAGGTAAAATATTTGCTGTGCAACTGTGAGAAGCAGAATTCTTAGATTCCCGTCATGCACATAAATGACAGCTGGGCTTGGCAGATTGCCTGTTACCAAAGGATATGGGAGGTAGAAACAGGGATCCCAGCAGCAATTGGCTAGCTACTGTTGCCCATAAGGCTGAGCTCCTGGTTCAGCTCAGAAATCCTGCCTCAGCGAGTAAGCTGGGAGTGGTTAAGAACACATACACACTTGCACACACATAAATATGAACACAAATACATATAGAAAATATAAATTAATAAATTTAAGATTAGAAAATAATTATAACTCACAAAGACAGTATGTCACTAACTAAAGGCATGTATCTTGGAGTGAGGATACACAAATTTACAATGATGTGCCTTTTACATATAACAGTTGGTACAAAAGAACTTGTCCAGGCACCTGAAAGATCTCCATGATACCCACAATGCCCTCATCATCTTTCCAGAGACAGATGTTGTTCACAGTTCTTATTTACAAGATATTTGGAGATCCATCTTCTAGACATAAAAGAAAGAAAAGAAAGAAGATGGAATGGGAGGGAAGGGGGAGGGGAGGGAAGGAGAAGGGAGGGACCTGAACAGACACGATTTAAAGGTGCCAGACATCCAAATGGACCATTTATCAAAGCCCTAATTGAACCACTTTGATTTATATCCACTGAGCTAAGAGACTGACACTTCTGCAACCATTTCCAGAAGCACAGGTACCCAGCCAGGCACACAGACAATACTTTCAGATGTGTAGCTTCATAAAATGATAAAAGGGGGGATAAATATTGATGAGGCAGCTGCTCTGGGTTTTTTTCTCCTTTCTTATTGGTTATTTTATTAATTTACATTTCAAATGTTATCCCCCTTCCAGGTTTCCCCTCCAGGACTCCCCATTCCATCTCCCCACTCCCTCTAAGAGGGTGCCTCTCACCTGCCCTCCCCACTCCCACCTCAACACCTTAGCATCCCCCTACACTGGGGCATTGAGCCTCCACAGGACCAAGCGATGCCAGATAAGGCCATCCTCTGCTACATATGCAGCTGGAACCATGGGTCCCTCTCTGTACTCTTTGGTTGATTGTTTAGTCCCTGGGAGCTCTTGGGTATCTGGTAAGTTAATGTTGTTCTTCCTATGGGATTGCAATTCCCTTCATCTTCTTCAGTCCTTCCTCTAATTCTTCCATTGGGGTTCCTGTGCTCAGTCCAATGGTTGGCTGCAAGTTTCCACATCTGTATTGGTTAGGATCTGGCAGAATCTCTCAGGGGACACCTACACCAGGCTCCTGTCAGCAAGCATGCTTTGGCATCAGCAATAGTGTCTAGGTTTGGTGTATGTGCTATTTTTTTAAATAATTAAACAGTTAAAGTGGCTTGTGCTTGGCAATGTTACTAATACTCTTAAGACTAGAATCCTTCTTAGCCATAGTATAAAACCTATGCTCTTAAAAATCCCAGAAAATTACCACATTTGCCATAGAAAACAAATTTTAAAAGTATTTTTATTCTCTTCCAACAAGCATTGAGATGTAAAACGTTGCCCAGTTTTATGTAAAACATTTATTATTTTAAATGTATAGAATGTACAGGGAGTCATAAGATGCCACACAAAGAATGATTAATCTCTTCAGTCAGTATCTTAGTTAGGGTTACTATTGCTGTGAAGAAACACCGTGATCACAAACAAGAGAGGGAAGAAAGGGTTTACCTTTGCCTCAGCTCCAAATCACTGCCCATCGCTGCAGAAAGTCAGGACAGGAACTAAACAGTGCAGGAACCCGGGCAAGCCTTTTGCCACAGTCTCTGAATGTATATGAGTATTAGCCATGTTGTGTCTGGAAAACATGGCTTCCTTGGTGTCATCCATCTGCCTTGGCTCTCAGGTTCTTTCTGCCTCCTCTTCTACATCATTTCCTAAGCCCTGAGAGGAGAGGTTGGATGAAGACAGCTGATTTAGGACTGAGTGTTCCAATGTGTCACTCTCTGTTCATTGTCCAGTTATGAGGCTCTGCATTGTATCCCGTCGACTGCAGAAGGAATCTAGTTTTTGAGTATAGCAGAATGCTGTTAGGAGTGATTTTATTGCTAGGCTCCTTTGCCAGAACAGTAGTGCTTGTGTTCCCTTAAGTCCATGGTCCACCTAGTCTCATATTTTAGCCCACCCAAGTAGTATCAGGTATGGGTTCCATCTTATGGAATGGGCCACAAATTTAACCATTTACTCCCACAAGGATTGTGGCACAATGTACCAGTATGTCAGGCAGGCAAGTTACCATTGTATATCAAAAGGTTTACTGTTCTCCTTTTGGTATCCTGTAGAATGCTTCCCATAGAATAAACAATAGTTATGGGATTAAAAAGCTCTAGTTAAGGTTCAATGAGATATATAAGTATTGTCTTCATTCATGGGACTTTGCCACAAATGGATGAGTTTATGGAAAGCAGCCAATAGTCTGCATTGTTTAAGGGTTTCTACAGGATCCCTTTGGCCAACAAGCCAATTAGATGTAATCCATTCCTACCATTGGAAATTGGTGGTAAGAGATGTATAGTCAGGGCTTTGACTCTCTCATTATTTAATGACCCTATTTAGATTTTTTTATGTGTATATATTTTAAGAACCTTCTACTGTAGTGGGTTTCTATATGATCCTTCAAATTGCCTTTAGTATTAGCTATCCCACACTGTATGCCTACCCTTACCCTTCTTTTGCCTCCACAACTCTGTTTAACTGATTAATCCTCCTTATATGTCTGTCTTGTCTGTCTATATACATACATGTGGGTGTGAGTGTGTGTCTCTGTGTATGTATGATAGATGATATTTTTATATGTTCTTGTATTTGATTTGTAAGTATTTTATTGAGAATTTTTGCATCTATATTTAAAAAGAAAATTGGTCTATAATTCTTTATTGAGTCTTTGTGCTTTTTGGTATCAGGGTAATTGGACCCTCATAAAAAGAATTAGACAATATACTATTTCTAATTTGCAGAATACATACACACATATACACATATATGTACATATAAATATATCCATGTGTATGTATATGATGTATGTATGTATGTATGTATGTATGTATGTATTCTACTTCCCTTTCCTCGAGAGATACTCCTCCTTCCACTTAACTCCTTATTCTATACCTAAACTTTTTGGTTATTAGGATTGTAGACTCCCTATGTAAGGCTTAAAAGCTAACATTTTATATATTTATAATATATAAAAAGTTATATACAGTATTTGTCTTCATGGGTTTGGGTTACTTGAGAATGACCTTTTTTCAAGTTTTATTCATTTACTTGGAATTTCACAATTTTCTTTAATTTTAAAAGATGAGTAATATGTTTTATATAAATGTACCATATTTTCTTTATTCATTCGTCTGTTGAGGGACATCGAAGCTGTTTTTAATTACTGTCAATTATGAATAGAGCAGCAATGAACATGGTTGAGCAAGTGTCTTTGTGATAGGATGAAATGCCCTTTGGTTCTATGCCCAAACATGGTATAGCTGTATCTTGAGGTAGATCTATTGCCAACTTCATGAATAGTCACCATATTGATTTCCATCGTTGCTGTACAAGTTTGTACTTCCACTAGCAATGGATGAGTAGTCCCTTTATCCCATGTGCTCATCAGTATGAGCTGCCCATTTGTTTTATTGATCTTGACCATTTTGACAGGGGTAAGATGAAATCTCAAGGTAGTTTTAATTTGCATTTCTCTGATAACTAAGGATGTTAAAACTTTCTTGAAACATTTTTCTGACATTTATGTTTCAACTTTAAAGAGTTTCTACTTAGTCCCATATTCCATTTTTAATTGGGCTATTTGTTCTTTTGATGTCCAGTAGTTTTAGTTCTTCATACATTTTAGACATTACTCCTCTATTGGACACAAAATGGGGTATGTAATGGACCTTTTTGTCAGATGATTTTTAGATTTAACATTTTTGACTGATGTATCCATTTTTTTATATTTATCTTCAATGCCTGAATTTTTCTCTTGGGTATCTTGTACTCTGTTAGTGAAGCTTGCTTCTGTAGTTCTTTTTATAATTCCTAATTTTTCCATTTCCATAATTCCCTCAGTTTGGGTTCTCTTTACTGAGTTTATTTTCCCTTCCAGGTCTTAAATAGTTTTATTTATTTCACCACACTTTTGTGTCTTCCTCGGTATATTTAAGAGATTTATTTATTTCCTATTTAAGAACTTCTACCATTTTCATAGGGTCGATTTTAAGAATTTTTTTTTTCCTGTGCTTCGGCTATGTTCAAATATTTGGGCTTTCTGTGCTAAAATAGCTAGGCTCCAATGGAGACATTGTGCTGCTTGTGTTGATTGTGTTTTTACACTGGCATTAAAGCATCTGAAATTGAGATGATTACAAGTCTAGGTGCTGATTTATGCATTTTTTTGTTGGATGATTGCTTTATTCCTTAGTTTCTGTCTCCTATCTGAATTTTCAGATAGTGTAATAGCTGTGTGTTACCTGCTAGAAAAAAAAATTGAACCTAATAGGCTCCAAACAAAAGAGATAGGGAAATACACTACATATTCATCAAAGGGAAAAAAAATCCACCAAGAGGACATCTCAATGATAAGACATGGATTTTTTTTACTGTATATAGAAGAAAGATGGATCCTGTTTTCAAATCCAATCTGATAGTCTGTGTTTTTAATTAGAAAATGGAGATCAATGGTGTTGCTAGTTATCAATGAATAGAGGTTGCTTGATGATGATGATGATGATGATGATGATGATGATGATGATGATGATGATGTTTTGCTTTTGTGGTGCCTACCCCTCCCCACGTCTGGATCATTTATTTCTTGTGTTTTGGGGATATGGATGGTAAATTTTTTCAGGTTAAAGTTTTCCTTCCAAACCTTGAATAGAGTTGCATAGGTGGATAGATATTGCTTAAATTTGGTTTTATCATGGATTATTTTTCTCTTTCTATTGTGATTGATACTTTTGCTGGGTATAGTAGTCTGATATGGACTCTCTTGCCTCTTTGAGTTTGTAGAACAATCATCCAGGTCTTTTCAGCTTTTAGAATCCCCATTGAGAAATTAGGTGTTATTCTAATGGTTCTGACTTTTATATGTGACTTAGTTTTCCCTCTTGTAGCTTTCACATCCTTTATTTGTTCTGCACATTTAGTATTTTGATTCTTATGTGTAATAGGTAATTTTTTCTGCTTTAATCTATCTGTTGTTCTGTATGCTTCTTGTTTCTGGATAGGCATCCCTGCTTTTTCTGCTATGATTTATTGAAGATATTTTCTGTGCACTTCTGGATTTCTTCTCCATCCCTCATTTCTCTTATTTTATACTTGTTTTCATTATCTTATCCTAGATTTGTGGTAGAATATTTTTAGATTTCACATTTTCTCTGATCAAGGTATCCAATTTTTATACCTTGTTTTCAAACACTTGAGACTCTCTCCTTTGTGTCCTGTATTCTGTTAGTGGAGTTTTCCTCTGAAGTTTGTTTGACTTCCTAAATTTTTTATTTTTAGATTTATCTCAATTTGTGTTTTTTTTTAATGATTCTATTCCTACTGCTATGTCTTGTACTGTTTTCGTTATTTCATTTCAATCTTCGTGCTTTCATGGCCTTTGCTAAGGATTTATTCATATCTTTTTTTAAGGTCCTTGAATACATACATAATTGTTGTAAAACAAAACTCAAGTGGTGGGGGTTTTTTGTCCCACTTTTGATCATTCAGTTCCCAGATAAAAGACACACAATTTTTGATATTATAATATGTCCTAATTAGCAGTAGAGCTGGGCAAATATCCATCCCGTGTGCTATTAGAATCTATTTACTCATCAATAGGCCCAAGTTATAATTTGCCAGGCTTCATCTGGGCAGCTCTTAACTCCAATTAGCCAGCCTGCATGGCTATATTTTCATAATTAACCTGCCCCATTGTGGCTCCCTCCTCTCTCCACCTTCTCTCTTCATACTCCACAGACCTCAAGCCTGGGAACCCCAACATCCCCCACAATGTCTCTTCTGCCCAGCTATTGGCTGGAAGCATCTTTATTTAACCAATAGTTTTAAATTAAGGAGCAAGATCACATTGTACATGTGAATGCTTTCATTCTTTTAGGGAACCAAACTTGGGGGCCAGTATCTAATATCACAATACATAACAAAAGACCAAGCCTCCACACATAATAGCTATTTTGGAGTCCTTATCTCTGTTTCCGTTATATAGCATTTCTCAGAGCCTACTAGGTTTTCATGGAAGCATATTTTCTAGGCTATTAGTAATTTTGTTTTTGTACTGGTGTCTAGGCTTCTAGATTTGGGATGATTGAAGCGATTCTGAATGTTTATATTTGATGTTGTCTTTGTTGGGTGGATTCTTCTGTTTCTGTTGCTTTGTCTGGTACTTAGGGGAAGTGGTAGCTGTCAGTTGCCTGGTAGGGAGTGCTTCTAAAGGTTAGTGGGTGACAGAAGCATAAATGTAGGCTAGGGAAAAAAGTTGAGTACAATTCAAAAAGGATCTAAGGAGCCCTGATTTTACCTAGAACTGCAGGCATCACAAAGAATTGGACATGGTAGAAAAAGGAGATCCCACATGTAGGTTGCATTAGAGGAAAGAGACTGTCTGAAGAGACCAGGATAAAAGCAATAGGGCAAGTTTGGATTTGGACCAAAAATTAGAGTCTTTAGTAAATGAAGTTGAAGATAGGCATGTTTAAACATGGTTTTACTGATTTGAGATTGAGAATGAAAACAGATGGGAAGAAGAAACAAAGCTGAATCCATGGAGTATAATGTACAAAGAATTGAGGGAGGGATGGGGAAAAGGAAGGAGGAAAAGAAGGAGGGAGGACAGAGAATGTTGACAGAGAGGGATGACAGGGGAAGGAAAGGAGGGAGGGGAGAGGGGGGAGAACACAGAGGGAGGGAGAACAAAAAGGGAAGGCAGAAAGAGTGGAAGGGAAAAGATAAGGAATAAGGGAGGGGAAAGGAGAGGGAAAGGGAAGGAAGGGAAGAAGGGAAGGAGGCCATGAAGGCAGTCTGCTACAGGGCCAGAATGAGACTGGAACTGAATTATAATTTCTATTAAAAGCTATTTGTTCTTAACTCATATCAATGTTAATGTCAGTATTTTAAAAAAATTACTAAAAAGTACTATGTTGCAGAAGATTTTTCAAGACAATACCTTTTTTTCTTTCAAGATAAAAGAATATACCAAATGAATAATAGTTATGAAGTAAATTGCCCCATAGCAAGATATTATGCATAAAGTAAGTGAGCTTTGAACATATAGCAAACATCCTAAACAGGGTGTCTCAATCAAATTCCTCCCTCAGGGCTCAGAGAACCCTGTAAAACAGAAGTTTGATAAAGTGTAAGACCCTCTAAATCAACTTGTTCAATTCACATATGAACATAGAGAGACTGGATCTGGATGGGATGGGAGGTGGGGAGAAGCTAAGATGGGTAAAGGGAGGGGATGCCACAATCAGGATAATATTATGTGAGAAAAAATATATCTTCAATAAAAGGGAAAATAAGTGAATTGTAGGCTTAATTCTTCCTGTGAGAACGTAGAAAAGTCACAAAGTGACATCATCCAACACTTCTTAACTGTTATCATATTCTCCATATGCCATGCATTTCAATATAGATTTGTCGTAGTCGTTGTTGTTGTTGTTGTTGTTGTTGTTGTTGTTGTTGTTGTTGACTTGCTTTATTTTTGTTGATAAGTTGTTTCTTGGTTTATTTTGTTTTGTTTTGTTTTTCATTTTTGTTTGTTTTTGAGCCAGATCCTTGGACAGAAGCTGACCTTGAATTTGCTATACACTAAGGATGACCTTAAAATGATTCTGTGGTCTCCATCTCCAAAGTTCTTGGATTACAGTGTATGTGACCTCACATGAAGGATATTCATAAATACCCTTTGATTAGTATCATGAATAATTCCTTCATTTTGTGCTCATATTTATAACAAGATAATTCTACTGTAAGCATCACAGTGAAAATTAAAGGCCAGATCATTAATACAACTGTAGAGAGAGAGAACAATGAAGACTATGATGAATGTTACATTATATGTCATGCCTAAATGTGTTCACATTTAAAATTGTAGAACACCATATAAAAAAATGCACCCATGGTACACATCTATCTCAAAGCAGGATGCCAGTGCCTCTTTTCTCATTTCTACATTCTTTTATCACCTCGCTGATGAACCCATATGAACATATGGGAGTTTTCTATGGTTGTGAATGTTTAACCGGCCCCTGTCTTTAATATAAAAGATTCTTGGATCTCTATGGCTAGAAATTGTTTCACATTTCCTCTTCTGTTTACAGACTTGTTTGCCTCTCCTGAGGTTAGTCCCCCTTATATTCACCCCAAGGCTTCTCTGCCATGCCATTGGCTTTCCTTACTGCTAGTACTTAGGTGGTTTCTGTATTTTAAAAATAAAGGATTTCATTAATTAATGATTGTATTTGCTTCTTTAGGATATCATAGCAATGTATCACAGATTGGAGAGTTTAATAAGCAGGAATTTATTTCTCTATGATTCTGGAGTTTAAGCTAAGATCAATCAAGAAGTCAACAGCAGAAACAGTATTTTCTCCTCTCCTGGTTTGCAGGTGGCCAGCCTGTCTTGTGCTGCAAAGGAACATCTTCTATTGTGTTTGCCTCCAGGCTTCTTCTTGTTCCAATCATATTAGATTAAGGTTTCATATGACCTTAATTTAAATAACCTTTTTAACTACTGTGTCTCTAAGAATACTTATATCTGGAGGTATTAGACATTAGAACTATAATGTATGGACTTGGGGGACAGAATTCAATCCACGCTAATAAAAGAGGGACAGAAAAATTCCTCGTGAGTTTGATTTTCTACTATAGGGCCCTGTTCAATAAAATGTCAACCTTCAATGGTTGGGCCAACAGCTGTCAACAGCGCAACTGCCATTGCAGTTAGAAAGAAGAAATGGAAAGCTTTATTTACTTTATATTTTATTATTTTTATGTTAGTTTAGCTTTATTTGAGTTACTCATTTCTGTTTACAGCTAATTTCCTTCTATCCTTCTTACTCTTTTCTATTCAGGGTGGATTTTCAAAGTTTCTGAAACTTCTCTCTTCCATGTGATTCAAATTCTATAGTTTCCACACATATTACATATATCCATTACAGATATATATGTAATTTGGGGGGGGCACTAGTCTTTCTCATTTCCCTTAGAAAATAACAGTAACCTGTCCTTTGTGTACATAAAACAATGAATGACTAGGCTTTTATTTAATAAACTTCCTTAATGTTATGTTATCTAAATCTTGTCACCCACATGTAATGACTTCACCTTGTCCCTCTGACTACATCATTGAAAAGATCAGATTTCTATCTTTATAGCCAGCTTCTCTCTGTCAGTTCCTTAACCTACATCTTCCATACTCTCAGATAATTTCCCTTTAATATTTTTTGGTCAGGTGACTTGAAAAGGAAGAAGAGGAATGAACACCTGTGTGTTCAATTATCTCCCTTATGATGGAATCACACACGCTCAAAGCAAATATATTGAGGCTTTTGGGTAGATTTCAGAGGCCACTGTCAAGCTCCACTACAAGAGACAGTAGATGATTCCCTGTACACAGAGAGTATTCCTCACGCCTGTCTTTGAGTCACAATTTCTGTGACATAAAAGTAAGATCTGAGATCTAGTCTGTGATTCTTCTCAGTGTCTCCGAATACATTTCACCTTCAATGTTGCTAGCTGGTGTATCTTTACCTCCTCATATTTCTGGTACATCCACTCCCTCCACCCAAGACTTTGGACTCACTGAGTGAGCAATGTTTTTTGGAAAGAAGTGGGCCATCTTTTTTTTTCTTGGCATAACCCGATTCCACTTTAAGCTGTGAGAGACGCTACTGAGCTTATGTTACAGAGGCGAACACCAATATTCACAAACACAAGAATCAGAGTCAGAACTGGTGATGGCTCAGGGAATGTTCTCTCTGACTTAAAACATCTTAAACATATGTGACTAGGGCCTCTGAAGAATTTAAGTGGACAAACTCACTTAAAGATCACATTGTAAATTATAACATATAATTCTATTTGTTGATGGCTGCTTTATAAAATTATCCCCTCTAATTCTCTTAAAATAAAAACAGAGAACCTTTTTCCTATGCATACACATTTGCTTTTCTGTATGTTGGGTCTAATTACAACAAAGACTGTGGTAGACTTCAACAAAAAATGCACATTGTGGTGGTTAATATTGTCAACTTGGCAGAATCTAAGATCACCTAGCAGACAAGCCTTTGGAAAAACATGTAAGGCACAACCTAGACTAGATTAGCCTATGGTCAGAGCTGTTAGATGTTATCTAGATTAGGCTAGTAGGCAAGAGAAATCCACCTTCCCCATGGGCAGCAACATTCAATTAGCTAGGGTCAGGGATTGAATGAAAGGGAGAAAGAAAGATGAGCAGGGACATTTATTTATCTAAGTCTCCTATCAGCACAATGTGCCTAACTGAGCCTTTGAACTAAAATAAACCCTTTATTTTTCTTTTAACAAGTTTTTGTCAAGATATTTTACCACATCAACAGGGAAATACTAATACTAACATAATCTAGAACTCTTGAGATTGAAAAAGGTACCTGTGCTTGTAAGTAAAAGTAAAGCATAGTTATCACCATGGAAGATTAGGGTCTCAGTGGTGCCTGGTGAGTGCTTTAAATGAATAACAGCAGACAATCAGTTCCACTGATAAGTTTGTACTTCTCAAAGATGGACTAATCATGGGGCATGAAAGAGCCTTCTTTTAAAGATCCTATAGACTTTTCAAATACTTTCAATTGCTCAAGAAAAAATAATGTAATGTTTATAGCTAAACCATGGTCCTCATGATGAGCATGGTACTGTGGCATATAGCATAAGAACTCAAAATCCAAAAGGTTCTATCCTATAACAAAAAGAATATCAGTAACAATAGCAATGTAACAGTTTAATAGGAGACTATCATAAGACTTGGTTTCCATTTTCCTTTTCCTTTTATTTTTCCTTCCTTTCTTCCTTCCTTCCTTCTTCCTTTCTTTCTTTCTTTCTTTCTTTTATTCTCTCTCTCTCTCCCTCTCTCTCTCTCCCTCTCTCTCTCTCTCTCTCTCTCTCTCTCTCTCTCTCTCTGTGTGTGTGTGTGTGTGTGTGTGTGTGTGTGTCTTTCTCTGTCTCTGCCTCTCTTTCCTTAGTTGTGCTGGAGATATTGTGTACTCTACGAGTTCATCCTCCACCTCTGTATCATCTGGAGAAGCCTCTGAGGCTCTCTAAGGCTTCTTGGAGCACCCCTTAGCCATGTGGAGCACTGGAGCCAGCCACCATCATTTTGAATCCAGGGCAACTCTTATTAAGGAAAGCATCGTCTTGAGACTGGCTTACTGGCTCTGAGGTTTAGTCCATTATCGTCATGGTGGGAAGCATGGTGGTAGGCAGGCAGACATGGTGCTGGAGAAGGAGCTAAGAATTCTGCATGTGGATTGGCTGGCAGCAGGAAGAGAGAGTGACAATGGTTTGGTCACCTGAAACCTCAAAGCCCACCTCCACTGGCACACTTCCTTCAACAAAGCCTCACCTATTCCAATAAGACCACACCTCCTAATAGTGCCATTCCTTATAGGTCTAAAGAGGCCATTTTTTTAATTCAAACTGCCACAGACTTGTTCTTGCAACTGTGAATAAGTAAACAATTTCTCTGGATGTTCAGTCTCCTTATTTATAAACTGTTCATTATATAGTACATGAGGAATGATGTAATAATATGCCAAGGCTATAATTATTTGATTGCTTCATATCTTGTCCAAACCAAGACAGTTTTAAAAGTGAAAGGAGGAGCTACCAAAAATAATGGCAGGAAGAGAAACAGAAATCAGTGTTCAGTCCTGCATACTGGGGTAGTCAGTCATGATCAGAAGATTCTCTTTGTTGCAGAGTATGTGATATTATAATATGGTTCTGGCTTAGAGAAGGATTTAAGTAAATGTTTTGTAAAACTGAAGGGGTTTGCTTTGTTTAAAAAATGGTTTCATAGAATCGAAAAAAGAATAGCTGAATGGAGTTTCACGGGGTGGAGAGAAGCAGAACTGAAATTGTGGCAGCCACAAGAATGACAGGTGTGGAAGAATGGCTGTAGTGGACAATGGAGCCTGTCAAAGCCAGTAGGGCCAGTCCTAAGGCCACCAGGAGGCTCCAGTACTACCAACTAGGCCAGTGCTGCTGCTGTCTGCCCTATTTGGGAGAGGACAGTGTGGGGACACAGCACTGGCTGAGCTGAGGACATGGTGGCATACAGCAGCCTGGAGCTGGCTCAGGACCTACTCCTAGACATACTGCACAATTACCTGACTCTGTGCAACGACAAGATATCCAAGATGAGCAATAGTTTACTTCCGGATTAAGTCTACCCGCAAGATTTCTATGGTCCAAGCTGCTACTAGACACCATGTTGGTATCCATTGCCTGTGCTGCTGCTGGAGGCTGTGTTTATGCCTGTGGTCTGTAGTGCAGCAACATATCATGCTGCTATGCCTCACCCATGATTTGTACTATAGCTGGAAGCCATATTGATATTGGTTCTGTAACTGGAAACCACGTGGAAGTCCATGATCTGTGCTGCTGCCAGTGCTATGGGCAAGAAAGCGTCTTGACAGCAGTATTGACGCTGTTAGTCTCATAACTGAAAATAAGAGATATTGAAGGTTTCTATGACAACTTCCTCTATAGCCCTCAGAAACAACAATATGGACAGGAAGCTATTGAAGAAAGTTCTTTAAAACTTTGATAAAGATGCTGAAGTATCGCTTTTTATAATTGATGACTTCTGGTAGGGAGGGGAGAATTTTCTTTAAAGGGTTGACCACTAAAAGTCTGACCGTGCAATAGTAAGCATATGGGCAACACAAATTGCACTTGTTGGGTTTATTTTTTAGGGGGGAGCACAAGGGTGAAAAGCTAGACCTGAGAATAATAGAAACAGGCTATGATTGGGGTGCTCTGTACAAAATTGGGCTACACTGTAAAAAAAATATGTTGGGATAAAAAAAGAGTTTTCATGGGCATAATGTCTCTTCACAGCATAGAACATTGACAAGAACACACTCCAAAGCCCAAATTAATTCATTATGTCTAACTGTAGACTATCTTCTTTCTGTCCCACCATGTACATTAGGTAATCCTGGGCCTCTAGGATTGGGAAATCTTAGTAGTTTTCTACCTTATGTTCTACTCCAGGCTCTTAGCCATTAGCTAGGAGGAACCTCAGTCCCTGAAACATTAAAAGTATGTCTCACTTGCCCAGCCCAATGTAGCTAGGCCATGGAACCACAACTTAGTAGTTTACACTACAGCCAATAATAACTAAAACTTCCCCTAGCCAGGTTCACTCATGGAGAAAATTAAGAGAAATTTTGATGACTCCAGATATCAATGGTCTTTTAGAATGTGGTAATAGCAAGCTATGAAACCTTTTTAAATAAAGTGCCTACACCTATCCTCAGAGTTGAGAGTTGGTCTTGTGCCTAGAGACCTGGTTACAGTCTGGAAGCTAGCATCATCATGATTATTGAACCATACCTTATATCAATGTTGTATAAAGAATGTTTCCCAGTTATCTCTGATTGGCTAATAAGGAGTTTATCAGTCTACGGCTGGGCAGAGAAGGCAAAATGACCTCTGATCCCAGGGAGAGTGTTTCAAAGCAGGAGAGGAAGGAAGAGAAGAAGTGGTGATGAGGCAAAGGGTCCAGGAGAAGTTGTGAAGAGCAGGTTGCCATGGGATTTGCCAGAGGACATCATGGAGCAGAGCAGACCAGGGTGAAACTCAAACTGCAAGTAATATAGGACTGGGAAGTAAATAGCATAGCTAAGATAGATGACTATCTGCCCAGTCACAGTGCTTAGAGCTTGTTAATAAATTTAATGGGTCTTTATGTCAATTATTCAGGAGCTAGAATGGGCTGGAACAAGCATAGAATTGCCATGTAGTTTAGGACCAAAATGGCGCATGAGAACCCCTCCTGCTCCCAAGGAATACTATTCACTCTGAGGGGTAGGGACATGTCTGTTTAGAAGCCAAGGTGCAGCTCAGGGTGGTCAGGCTGAGATGATACAGAATATGGTACTTTGTACTTCAATTCCTCAATGAGAGACTCTGAAACAAAAAATACTTTTATATTTGTAGAGGCAAAGAAAGGGAGTGAAGAAATAGAGAAGAAATGAAATGTAGGGGGGAAAAGGAGAAAAACATAGACTGTTTTTCATACCATAGTACTTGAGATAGAAAGATTTTAAAAGACAGTATCACCATCATCTAGTGAAAGAAATAAGGAAGAGAATGGCTACCTACACTAGTGGAAGCAAATGAGTTTGGTCCATGTCTCAGTGCCCAGGCTGGACACATGAAACATTCTCTCCCATAAGAACTACGGTAGAATTTGAAATACCATGAAGCCCTTGAAGATCCTCCTGTCATAACTCAGAAGACAAATGGAGGGAGATTGGCCAGAGAGCTCCTAGACAATGTAGGGATCTGACTAGTGGTGGTGGGTCTATAAATGTTATTAAAACATGTGTGCTCCATTTCTTCCAGTTACATTAAAAAACAGCTTCTATCAAGGAACAAAAAGGCCATTCCAAGTCTATGATATTTCTATCCCAGAATGCACCAATAAATATGGGATTGAAATATTGCTTTCAAAGCATCGAACAAAATGTTTTAATTAAGAGAGGATTTGTTTCCCCAGTTTGCCTCCTTTCTGGCTTCACCTCTGCCCCTGGTTATGTTCCCTCAGGTCAAAGTCGAGAAGCGTGAATTCAGTGGAGATGCTTTCCCTGCCTCAGCCCTACAGTCCCATCCTTGGAGCCCTATAGATCGGAGGGGTAGAAATGTGCATGCAACATCAAGCTGGTAAATCAAACTGGCACCAGGGAGCTCCGATTCGTAGCATTTCCTGATTTTCATAAGAGATGCCAAGCCCAGAATGGCTGTGTTGAGGACAGCTGTGTTTAAAGATGGCTTGAGAAATTCCGAAAGATGTCACATTGAGTTGATATAAACAGACGCATAGCAACACAGGGAGGAGAAATCTAATACAGTTATCTGCCCCAGCAGTTCTATATAAAAATGGTAAAAAGAACTGCTATCTGCAAGTAATCACCATTTTTTTTTTTGGACTTTGTATGGAAGTCCTAGAGACTGCTATTGTTGTTTCCCGAAGAATAAAGGAAGCCATTGTTATTGTGTTCAGGAATAAATGTTTAGGAACATATTAGAAATCACAGAAGGAAAATTCAAACCCAAATCCATTTGATTCCATAGTCCAAGACCTAACTTTGCCCAACTCATCATCCTTTAGAGTAAGTCTAACTCCCTACCTGGACTTCCAGAAGTTCTAGCCACATTTGTGTGCTCCTGTCATTTATTGCTGACTTTCACTATAATCTGTCTCACTTTCTTTTATCACATTAAAAAGTGATTGGGTTTTCCATCTGCCAGTGGAGATGATCTTGTGCCACAGCTCTCTATACCCAGATCCTATCAGAAGAGAGCTGATCTCCCAGGAGTGATGACAAAATTGAAAGCATAATGAAACCACCACTTCTGTTCAGAGAGACCCACCCAGAACACTCAGGACACAGGAACCAAGGAGCAATCTGGGACAGGATCCTTCTGGTTTCTGTGTGTCTGTACCAAGATCAGGATGGGAGAGAGCTGGACTAACAGGAGTGCTGATGCATCTAAGAGCACAGGCGGAGACCACTACTTCTCCTCAGAGGTACTCATTCTGAGCCCTCAGGACACAGGATCCTACCAGTTTCTGTCTGCACCTGGAGTAGACCCTGAATCACAGTTCTTAGTACCCAAGACCCGCTGGGAAAGAACTGGTCTCCAAGGAGTAATGACACAGTGGATTATAGGAGGGTCAAGCCACTGTCAGAGACAGCAAGACCAGCTTACAACAGAGATAACCAGATGGTGAGAGGCAAGTATAAGAACCTAAACAAGGGAAACCAGAGCCACTGGACATCATCAGAACTCACTTCTCCCAACAGAAAAAAACTCCTGGATACACAAACTCACAGGAAAAACAAATTTCTGATTTAAAAATCACATCTTACAATGATGTTAGAGGACTTTAAGAAGGATATAAATAACTCCCTTAAAGAAATACAGGAGAATACAGGTCAACAGGTAGAAGCACATAAAGAAAAAACATAGCATCCCTTAAAGAATAATAGGAAAAAAACAACCAAACAGGTTAAGGAATTTAACAAAAACATCTAGGTTCTAAAAATGAAAATAGGAACAATAAAGAAATCACAAAGGGAGACAATCATGGAGATAGAAAACCTAGGAAAGATCAGGAGTCATAGCTGTAAGCCTCACCAATAGAATACAAAAAAAAAATTGAAGAGAAAATCTCAGAGCAGAAGATACCATAGAAAACACTGACACAACAATCAAAGAAAATGCAAAATGCAAAACAATCCTAACCCAAAACATCCAGAAAATCCAGGGCACAATGAGAAGGCCAAACCTATGAATAATAGGTATAGAGGAGAGTGAAGATTCTCAACTTAAAGGGCCAGTAAATATCTTCAACAACATTATAGAAGGAAACTTCCCTAACCTAAAGAAAGGGAGGCCCATAAACATACAAGAAGCCTACAGAACTCCAAGTAGATTGGACCAGAAAAGAAATTCCTCCCATAATACAATAGTCAAAAGACCAAATGCACGAAACAAGAAGAATATTAAAAGCAGTAAGGGAAAAAGGTCAAATAAAATATGAAGGCAGACCTATCAGAATTACATCAGACTTCTCAACAAAGACTATGAAAGCTAGACAATCCTGGACAGATGTTATACAGAACCCTAAAATAACACAAATGCCAGGCCAGGGTTCTATATCCAGCAAAACTCTCCATTACTATAGATGGAGAAACCAAGATATTCCATGGCAAAACCAAACTTATACAATATCTTTCCACAAATCCAGTCCTACAAAGGATAATAGAGGGAAAACTCCAACCCAAGGAGGGAAAGTATACCTTGAAAACATAAGAAAATAATCTTGCAACAAACCCAAAAGAAGATATCCACACAAACATAATTGTACCTCTAAAAAGAAAAATAATAGGAAACAACAATCATTGGTTTCTAATATCTCTCAATATCAATGGACTCAAGTCCTCAGTAAAAAGACACAGACTAACAGACTGGATACATAAACAAGACTGAGCATTTTTCTGCATACAGGAAACATACCTTAGTGAAAAAGACAGAGTAAAAATGGTGAAAAAATTTTTCCAAGCAAATGGTCCCACAAAACAAACTGGAGTAGCCATTCTAATATCGAATAAAATCAACTTTCAACCAAAATTACAAGTTATCAAAAAAATAAGGAAGAATACTTCATAGTCATCAAAGGAAAAGTCAACCAACATGAAATCACAGTTCTCAATATCTATGCTTCAAATGTGAGGGCACCCACATTCATAAAAGAAACTTTACTAAAGCTCAAAGCACACATTGCACCTTGTGCAATAATAGTGGGAGATGAGCATCCCACTCTCATCAATAGACAGATTATGGAAACAAAAACTAAATAGAGATGTAGTGAAACTAACAGAAATTATAAGCCAAATGGATTTAACAGAAAACTATAGAATATTTCATCCTTAAAAAAAGAAATATACCTTCTTCTCAGCAGCTTATGGTACCTTCTCCAAAATGGACCTTATAATCACTCACAAAACAGGCCTCAACAAATATAAGAATAAAGAAATAATACCATGCATCCTGTCAGATAATAACAGATTAAGACTGATCTTCAATAACAACAAAAACGACAGAAAGCCCACATACATATGAAAGCTAAACAACTTTTTAGAATTTAATGAAAATCAAGGCACAACATACCAACAATTATGGGACACAATTAAACCCATGCTAAAAGGAAAACTCATAGCTCTGACTGCCTCCAAAAAGAGACTAGAAATAGCATACACTAGCAGCTTGACAGCACACCTAATAGCTCTAGAACAAAAGAAGCAAATTCACCCCAAAGGAAAACATGGAAGGAAATAATCAAACTCAGGGCTGAAATCAACCAAGTAGAAACAAAAAGAACTATACAAAGAGTCAAAAAAAAAAAAAAAAACAGGAACTGGTTCTTTAAAAAATCAACAAGATAGATAAACACTTAGCCAGACTAACTAGAAAGCACAGAATCAGTATTCAAATTATCAAAGTCAGAAATGAAAAGGGAGACATAACAGTGAAAACTGAAGAAATTAACAAAAATCATCAGGTCATACTACAAAAGCCTATACTCAACAAAACTGGAAAATCTGATGGAAATGGGCAATTTTCTACACAGAAGCAAGGTACCCACTCTCTCCCTCTATTTATTCAATATAGTACCTGAGGTCCTAGCCAGATCAATTAGACAACAAAAGGAGTTCAAAGGGATACAAATTGGAAAGGAAGAAGTCAAAATATCACTATTTGCAGATGATATGATAGTACACTTAAGTGACCCCAAAAATTCCACCAGAGAGCTCATACAACTTCAGCAAAGTAGCTGGGTATAAAATTAGCTCAAACAAATCAGTAGCCTTCCCTACACAAAGGATAATCAGGCTGAGAAATTAGGGAAATGACACCCTTCACAATAGTCACAAAAAATATAAAATGCCTTGGTGTGACTCTAGCCAAGCACATAAAAGATCTGTATGACAAGAACTTCAAGTCTTGGAAGAAAAAAAATCTGAAGAAGATCTCAGAAAATGGAAAGAACTCCCATGCTCTTGGATTGGCAGGATTAATATAGTAAAAATGGCCATCATGCTGAAAGCAATCTACAGATTCAATTCAATTCCCATCAAAATTCCAAGTCAATTCTTCACAGAGTTAGAAAGAGCAATTTAAAACTTCATTTGGAATAACATAAAACCCAAGATAGCAAAAACTTGTCCCAACAATAAAAGAACTTTTGGGGGAATCACCACCCCTGACCTCAAGCTGTATTAGAGAGCAATAGTGATAAAAAATTGTTTGATATTGGTACAGAGACTGCAGATAGATCAATGAAATAGAAATGAAGATCCAGAAATGAACCCACAGAGCTATGGTCACTTGATCTTTGACAAAGGAGCTAAAACCAATGGAAACAAAGAGAGCATTTTCAACAAATGATGCTGGTTCATCCAGAGGTCATCAAGGTCATCATGTAAAAGAATGCAAATTGATCCATTCTTATCTTTTTGTACAAAGCTCAAGTTCAAGTAGATCAAGTTCCTACACATATAACCAGATACACTGAAAGCAACAGAAGGAAAAGTGGGGAAGAGCCTCGAGCACATGGGCCCAGGGAATAATTTCCTGAACAGAACAGCAAAGGCTTATTTATGCCATAAGATGAAGAATCCACAATTGGGACCTCATAAAATTGCAAAGCTTCTGTAAGGCAATGGACACTGTCATTAAGACAAAATGGCAACCAACAGATTGGAAAAAGATCTTTACCAATCCTACATCTGATAGAGGGCTAATATCCAAAATATACAAAGAACTCAAGAAGATATACTCCAGAGAACCAAATAACCCTATTAAAAATGGGGTACAGAGCTAAACAAAGAATTCTCAACTGAGGAATATCAACTGGCTGAAAAGCACCTAAAGAAATGTTCAACCTTCTTAGTCATCCAGGAAACATAAAAAAAAAAAAAAACCCTGAAATTCCACCTCACACCAGTCAGAATAGCTAAGATCAAAAAACTCAGGTGACAGCAGATGCTGGCAATGATGTGGAGAAAGAGGAACACTTCTCCATTGTTGGTGGGATTGCAAGCTGGTATAACCATTCTGGAACTCAGTCTGGTGGTTCTTCAGAAAATTGGACATTGTACTACCTGAGGACCAGCTATACTACTCCTGAGCATATACCCAAAAGATGCTCCAACATATAACAAAGACACATGCTCCACTAAGTTCTTAGCAGCCTTATTTATCATAGCCAGAAGCTGGAAAGAACCCAGATGCCCTTCAACAGAGGAATGGATACAGAAAATGTGGTATGTTTATACAATGAATTACTATTCAGCTATTAAAAACAATGACTTCTTGAAATTCTTAGGCAAATGGATGGAACTAGAAAATATCATCCTGAGTGAAGTAACCCAATCACAAAAAAACCCTATATGGTATGCACTCGCTGATAATTGGATATTAGCCCAAAAGCTGGGAATACTCAAGATACAATTCACGGACCACATGAAGCTCAAGAAGGAAGACGAAAGTGTGGATGCTTCAGTCCTTCTTAGAAGGGGGAACAAAAATACCTACAGGAAGACATATGGAGGCAAAATGTGGAGCAGAGACTGAAGGAAAGGCCATCCAGAGACAGCCCCATCTAGGGGATCCATCCCATATACAGTCACCAAACCCAGACAATATTGCAGATGTCAAGAAGTGCATGCTGACAGGAGTCCGATATAGCTGTCTCCTGAGAGGCTCTGCCAGAGCCTCACATGTACAGAGATGTATGTTCACAATGCTCCCAATGGAGGAGTTAGAAAATGGACTGAAGTAGCTGAAGGAGTTTGCAACCCCATAAGAATAACATCAGCCAACCAGACTCCCCAGAGCTCCTAGGGACTAAACTACCATCCCAAGAGTACCATCCGTAGGGATGAACCTATTTGCTCCAATGGCCTTGTTGGGCATCAATAGGATCAAGAGGAGAAGAGGCCCTTGGTCCTATCAAGGCTTAATGCCTCAGTGTAGGGGAATGTCAGGTCAAGGAGGTGGGAGGGAATGGTTAGTGGGTAGGGCTGCACCCTCATAGAAGCAGGGGAGATAGCAGGTTCCTGGAGGGGAAACCAGCAAAGGGGATAACATTTGAAGTGTACATAAAAATATCCAATAAAAAGGGGGGAAAGTCACTGGCGCTGGACAGACTACTCAATCAGCAAAGTGATTGTTACACAAGGGCCTGAATGTAACTACTCAGACTATTTTCTGAAAATGGTCACAGCATTTTGTGCTTATGATGCCAGCACTAGGACAGTAGAAGCAAGAGGATCCTTGGCACTTGCTAGCCAGTTGGTCTAGCCAAATCAGTGGGCTTCAGACTCAGAGAGACCCTGCCTTTAAAAATAAAGTGGAATCACTTTTAGGCACTCACATCCATAATCCCAACTCAAGAGATGACGACAAGGAAATTTCTGTGATTTCCAGGCTCAATTGATCTACACAATGAGCTCCAAGCCAACCAGAGCTATACAGTGAATGGAGAATGATTGAACGTTCACCTCCAGTGTTCATAGACATACATATACATAGATGTGTGGTATACACAGATAAAAAAAGGTATGCACACAAACACACAAAGACATTGCTACTACCTCCATTGAAATTAAGTTTACCTTGTTATTTTTGTTTATTTAATTATGTGTATGGGTATGTGTGCACATATGTGTGAGTGTGCATATACGTGAATGTGTGCACGTATGCATGTGTGTGAGTACGTGTGTATAGGAGGACATGTGTATGTGTGTATGGAGGTTGAATAGCTTGCTGAAGGCAGCTGCCTCCTTCCACCATGTGCATCCTGGAAATCAAACTCAGGCTGGCAGGTTTGGAGGAAAGTGCCTTTATCTGCTGAGGCATCTTATTAACCTAAATAGTTTAATTTCTTAAAAAGTAAGGATGAAGTTGGGCACGATGGTACACACCTTTATTCCCAGCCCTCAGGAGGCACAGGTGGTTAGCTCATTATGAGTTTAAAACTAGGGTGTTCTACATTGCAAGTTCTAGGCAAGCCAGGGTTACATAATGAAACCCAGTTTCAAAACTAATATTAAATTAATTAAAAATCCAGAAGAAATAAAAGACATGAGTCAATATCACTAGTTCACAGGTGAGTTGTCCTGTTGTTACTCATGGTGGCATCTCATACACTCTAAAATATAAAACTGTTTTTACTTTTTAGTTTATTTAATGTGCATGAATATTTTACCTGTCTGCTTATATGTGTATGACATGTATGCCTAGTGCCTGCAGAGGCCAGAAGAGGACATCAGATCTCCTAAAACACACATTTGTGAACTGCCATGTGTGTTCCAGGGATTGAGTTGGGGCCCTCTGCAAAAGCAGCCAGTGCCGTAATGATTGTTTGGTTCCCTACCCATTAAGTGACAAGGGTCACCCTTCCAGAATGGAGGCCATGACTAATCACCCTGACTCCGAGCGCTTTGGCCTATGAAATAAGCTCATTAATTCTTACAGCCTGGAAAGCAACATCTGTAGCAATCTGCAGCACAGCTGGAAAATCATTTTATAAATTCATAAAAACTTAGGAGGATTTTCAATTGAATAATAATCACCCTTCAAAGACTCTCAGTAAGTATCTTTAAAAATGGGCCATGTCAGGGGGTTTAAGCATTGATGTGTAATTGAGCATTTCTGTGCTTAACTTCAATTATCAGTGTGCAAATTAGAAAATGATCTTCTACTTTTAAGGTTCATGGCACACATCAGATCCAAGTATACTAACGTCCATATTGGCTAGGATGTAGAAATCAAACCCAAATATGAATCCATCAATTCATTCTTTAATTAATATTTATATGAATATATCACATGTATATGAATATATATAATTTATCACATGTTGACATAGCATTTATTTTCATAATAAAACTTTCATGAATATACCAGCCTGCATTCCTGTGACATATGCAGGAATAAATTCTAAATTAATCAGAGGACTATTTCTATGTTCACTATTTTTCAATACACGACAAAGAATTTTCAACTTTGAAAGGCTATTTTTATATGCTTTCCTGAATTATCCATACATGAATTTGCATACAGAAGGCCCTCAGCAATGTTGGCTAAGTGACTTACTGACCTTTAGTTCAAGTAAGACATCTGGAGGAGGGAGAGAGGGCAGAGGTCCAGTTTTTGTTACCATAGAATATCTTTGCTGCCACCAGTGAATTAACAATGTCATCCTCAAAGGCAAAGGCTGGCCCATCATTTTGTAGCTTAGCACTCACATCAGATAGTGAGATTCTAGTTCAATATATATTTCAAGATTTCTTGTCTGCGTTCACAGATATATTAAAACAGGATTTCTGCCTTTAAAGTACTTTATAAAATTATAGCAATCAGAGATAAGTATTCTCACACAATGAATACCCTGTGTCTTCAAATAGCTCATGATTTAGAATGCTGTTTCTACTCTTAAAGTAAAGCACAATTTTGAACACATAATGGTAAGTCATATTTGAGTAGAATGCTTTACTTACTATTTATTCTTCCCATAAGTTTTAGTCAGAAAATGTCAACAATTTCTTAATTAAAAGTATTTACAAAAATATAAAAACCATTAGGAGTGGGCATCTTGTACTTTCAATAGTATTATATAAGGTATTTTACCTCCCTAAGAAATGTCAAGCTGGAATCTTCCATCCCTCAACTAAACATAGTCTAAGACATAATATCTGACAACAGTGTCACACTTTGCAGAGATCTGAAATTCCACTTATGCTTTCTATAAAATTCAGTTTCGTATTCATGAAAATAAAATAACATAGAACTCATTTTCCTATTCTGTGATTTCCTTTGTCCAGGAAAGAGTTGGCTGATGGGCAGGTGGTGGAAAAACTATATCCTGGTCTAAAAGTATAATGGTAGTTCTGAGGCTGCTGCGTGTGAAAAGTCAGACAAGCATTGCCAAAAGATGTCTATTTAGAGTTCTTTTCAATTAAAAATCAACTTAAGGATTATCAACTGACCTCAAAATACCAACAATCCCGGGTTATCTGTATAAATTCAGGGGTCCATTGAAGTAAAGAAATGGAGTCTTAGGAGAAACATTAGAGAGTAAAAGTGATGATAAAAGTTGTGTTGTTAGCTGTGTCACACCATCCTTTGGGCCCTCTGCTGGAAAAGTAGAATCAAGTCTCAAATAATGCCTTTTAAATTGTATCCTCTAGTATTATAGATGTAGGACAGTACTGTATCATACCTCTGTGGATGTAAAATAGCTTGTACCTGCCTTATGATACGTAGTAGTGACCGTGCTTTATCAGAGCTGTTTTTAATGATGTTGCTCAGAATGTTTTCTTTCCAGATGATGATTGAGAAGCTAATTTAAAAAAAATGGTGCCAGGTACCACAAGAGTAACAGAACTGTGCTGTTTTCTCGGGTTTTGTTTTTTTACTTTTTTTTTTTAATGGAGTGTGCTGGATGTCTCTACAGTTTTGTTCAGATGACTGCACAACCTGGAAAAGCTGTTGCTGCTGTTGATGCATAACACACTGCTATTATTGGTCTTTTTATATAAATATAAATATAAATATAAATATAAATATAAATATACAGATATATAATTTGAATTTTTGGAAACTTTAGCTGTGCTGTCAACTTTGGAAAAAAAGTATCCCCGTTTACTGTGTTGAGTTGGCACTGTACAGAAATTAACAGCCATATTGGTCTAGAAATGTTGAACTTAAGTTTTTTCCATTTGTACAGGGGTAACGCACTGTATTAAATATGTAAGGTCTTATCTACGTGGGTTTGATTACAAAAACTAATAAAGTATTCTCTAAATTAAAAAAAAAAGTTGTGTTGTTAGCATGTCAAGAAACTGGTGTGATGCCAAGAAGTACATGCTGACAGGAGCCTGACATAGCTGTCTCCTGAGAGCCTCTGCCAGAGCCTGACAAACACAGAGGTAGATGCTTACAGCCAACCATTGGATTGAGAATAGGGTCCCCAATGAAGGAGATAGAGATAGGACTGAAATAACTGAATTGTTTTCCATCCCATAAGAAGAACAACAATATCAACCAACCAGACCCTCCAGAGCTCCAGGGACTAAACCACCAACCAGAGTACACATGGCGGGACCCATGGCTCCAGCTGCATATGTAGCAGAGGATGGCCTTATCAGACATCAATGGAAGAAGAGGCCCTTGGTCCTGTGAAGGCTGGATATGCCCCAGTGTAGGGGAGTGCCAGGGTGGGGAGGTGGCATGGCATGGGTGGGTAGATGACAAAGCACCTTCATAGAAGCAGGGGGAGGGGAGATGGGAAAAGGTGTTTCTGGAGGGGAAACCTGGAAAGGGGGTGACATTGGAAGTGTAAATAAAGAAAATATCCAAGGAAAAAAAAAGAAAAAAGAAAAAAAGAAACTGGTGTGACTTCTCAAAGCTGAAAAGAAGAGGAAGTTCATTTCTCCTGGGATCTCTAAAAAGGAATGCAAGCATACATATATGTCTGTTTCTTGATTATAGCCACTGAGACAGGTCTACAGCCAAAGCTACAAGATACTAATTATTTTGTTTTAAACAATAAACTTGTATGAGCTATCCAAGCCCAAATGACTTAACAAAGTCAGAGAAAGGAAGGAAGGAAACAAGAAAGGAAGGAAGGAGGGAAGGAAGGAAGGAAGGGAGGGAGGAAGGAGGGAGGGAGGGAGGGAAGGAAGGAAGGAAGGAAGGAAGGAAGGAAGGAGGGAGGGAGGGAGGGAAGGAAGGAAGGGCCAGCTCTGGAAGTGGTCACAAAGAATGAGATACTAAAGTCTACTGAACCACACATTTGAAAATGTTAATGTAGCCAAGCAGGAACGCCAGTGGACCAATAGAGACACCAACCCACCCACAAACTTTCAACCCCAAATTTATCCTGTTTACAAGAAATCCATGCACAAGGGATGGAGTGGAGACTGAGGGAATGAATAAACAATAACTGGTCCAACTTGAGACCCGTCCCATGAGCAAGTATCAATCCTTGACACTATTAATGATACTCTGTATGCCTGCACAATGGAGCAGGCTGTCCTCTGAGAGGCTCCACCAGCAGCTGACTCAGATGCAGACACCCATAGTCAAACAGTGGTTAGAGTTTGGGGACTCTTAGCCAAGAAAAGGAAGAAGGATAGCAGGCCCCAAAGGGATAGGATCACCACAGGAAGACCAACAGTGTCGATTAACCTGGACCCTTGGGGCTCTCAGAGTCTGAACCACCAACCAAGTAACATACACAGGCTGGACCTAGACCTACATATATATATGTGGGGACATATATGTAGAGATGGACAGTTCGGTCTTCATGTGGGTCTCAAACACCTGGAGTAGAGGTTATCCCAAAAGTCATTGCCTGTGTATGGGATATGTTTTTCTATCTGGGCTGCCTTGTCTGGCCTCAGTGGAAGAGGAAGTGCCTAGCCACACAGAGACTTGGAAATGCCAGGTGGGGGTTATTCACCCATGAGGACCCATCCACTCAGGAGAGAAGTGGAAAGGTAGGTATGAGGGAAGAATTGTGGGAGAGGGTGACCAAGAGTGGGACAGTGAGAGATAAAAAGCAAATAATTTAAAATAAAATTAAGATCTATGGCTAGCGCTTGGGCTGTCCTACAGTCCTTGAACCCTAAACCTACCTGCAGAGAGCTGGTCTGTCAGGAGTGCTATCCTTTCTAGCCCACAGCCCACAGGTGGGGCCCCCACTTTCTGTCCACTGACTATCCAAACAGAGGCCCATGGAGAGTTCACATGTCACAGGAGCCTCAGGACAGCCTAGAACAGGACACTTCCAGTCTTCATCTGCACCCAGATCTAAGGCTGTCCCACAGCCCTCTAGACCCAAAACCTGCCCTGAGAGAGTTGGTCTCCAAGCAACCTCACACTCCTAAGATCACAGACTCACAGGCTCACAGGCTCACAGAAGGGACAAGCTCCAGTCAGAGACAGCAAGACCAAATAACATCAGAGATAACCAGATGGCAAGAGGCAAGTACAAGAATCTAAGCAACAGCAACAAAGACTGCATGACATCATCAGAACCCAGTTCTCACACTACAACAAATATTGGATATCCCAACACAAAGAAAAAGTAGGATTGGGATTTAAAAATCACATCTCATGATGATGATAGAGGACTTTAAGAAGGACACAAATAATTTCCTTAAAGAAATAGAGGAGAACACAGGTAAACAAGTAGAAGCCCTTAAAAAGGAAACACAAAAATCCTTAAAGAAATACAGGAAAATGCAACCAAACAAGTGAAGGAATTGGACAAATTCATCCAAGATCTAAAAATAAAAATAGAAACAATAAAGAAATCACAAAGGGAGATAACCATGGAGATAGAAAACCTAGGAAAGACATCAGAAGTTATAGATGCAAGCATCACCAAAAGAATACAAGAAATTGAAGAGATAATCTCAAAAGCAGAAGATACAATAGAAAACATTGACACAATAGTCAAAGAAAATGAAAAAAGCAAAAAGGTCCTAACCCAAGATCCAGAAAATCCAAGACACAATGAGAAGACTAAACCTAAGAATAATATGTATAGAAGAGAGTGAAGATTCCCACTTTAAAGGGTTAATAAATATCTTCAACAAAAATTATAGAAGAAAACTTCCCTAACCTAAAGAAAGAGATGCACATGAACATACAAGAAGCCTACAAAACGCAAACAGATTGGACCAGAAAAGAAATTCCTCCTGCCACATAATAGTCAAAACACCAAACACACAAAACAAAGAAAGAATATTAAAAGCAGTTAGGGAAAAATTCAAGTAACATTTAAAGACAGACCTATCAGAATTACACCAGAGTTCTCAACAGAGACTATCAAAGCTAGAATATTCTGGGCGGATGCCATACAGAACGTAAGAGAACACAAATGCCAGCCCAGGCTACTATATCCAGCAAAACTCTCAACTATCATAGATGGAGAAACCAAGATATTCTATGACAAAAGCAAATTACACAAGATCTTTCCTCAAATCCAGCCCTACAAAGGATAATAGAGGAAAAACCCCAACAAATGAAATAAACTACACCACAGAAAAAGCAAGAAAGTAATCTTCTTGCAACAAACGCAAAAGAAGATAGCCACACAAACGTAATTACACCTCTAAAAACAAATATAACAGGAAACAACAATCACTATTCCTTAATACCTCAATGGACTCAATTCCCCAATAAAAAGATATAGATTAATGGACTGGA
This sequence comes from Rattus norvegicus, assembly GCF_021556685.1. NCBI lineage: Eukaryota > Metazoa > Chordata > Mammalia > Rodentia > Muridae > Rattus > Rattus norvegicus. Next base: position 45,511,331 of record NC_141553.1, read on the forward strand.
TATATAAACAGGACCCAGTAGTTTGTTCAATATATGAAACAAACCTCAGTGACAAAGACAAACACTACCTAAGAGTAAAAATCTGGGGAAAAAAATCCAGGCAAATCATCCTAAAACACAAGCTGGAGTATCCATTTTAATATCAAATAAAATAGACTTTCAACAAAAAGTTATCAAAAAAAAAAAAAACATTTCATACTCATCAAAGGGGAACACTCAATTCTTAACATCTATGTTCCAAATGCAAGGGCACCTACTTTCATAAAAGAAACTTTACTAAAGCTCAAAGCATACATTACACCACACACAAAATTGTAGGACACTTCAACACACCACTCTCATCAATGAACAGATCATGGAAACAGAAATGAAACGGAGACACAGTGAAACTAAGAGAAGTCATGGACCAAATGGATTTAACAGATATGTATAGAACATCTCTTCCTGAAACAAAAGAATATACCTTCTTCTCAGCAGCTCATGGTACCTTCTCCAAAATGGACCATATAATCCCTCTCAAAACAAGCCTCAACAGAAACAAGAATAAAGAAATAATACCATGCATCCTGTTGAATATTTATGGATTAAGGCTGGTATTCAATAACAACAAAAAGGGCAGAAAGCCCACATACATATGAAAGCTGAAAAACTCTCTATTCAATTACAACTTGGTCAAGGAAGAAATAAAGAAAGAAACTAAAGACAAGGCAAGTTGTATACCTAAACTTATGAGATACAATGAAAACATTGCTAAAAGGAAAACTCATACCTCTGAGTGCCTCCAAAAGAAATTGAAGAGAGCAGACACTAACAGCTTGACAGCACACCTGAAAGCTCTAGAACAAAAAGAAGCAAATTCACCCAAAAGGAGTACACAGCAGGAAATAATCAAACTCGGAGATAAAATCAACCAAGTAGAAACAAAAAGAACTATACAAAGAGTCAACAAAAACAGGAGCTGGTTCTTTGAAAAACTAAACAACATAGATAAACCCTTAGTCAGACTAACCAGAGGGCACAGAGACAGAATCAAATTAACAAATCAGAAATGAAAAGGGAAACATAACAAAGGAAACCAAGAAAATCAAAATTTTATCAGATCCTGCTACAAAAGTCTATACTCAACAAAACTGGAAAATAGGAAAGAAATGGACAATTTTCTAGAGAGATAACAGGTACCAAAGTTAAATGAGGATCAGATAAACCATCTAAACAGTTGCATAACCCCTAAAGAAATAGAAGCAGTCATTAAAAGTCTTCCAACCAAAAAAAAAAAAAAAAAAAAAAAAGCCCAGGACCAGATCAGTTTATTGCAGAATTCTATCAGACCTTCATAGAGACCTAATACTAATACTCTTCAAATTATTCCACAAAATAGAAACAAGGAAAACTACACAATTAGTTCTTTGAAGCCACTGAAAGATCTGCACAATAAGAACTTCAGTCTCAAAAGAAAAAAAATTGAAGATCTCAGATGATAATCATGCATTAGCAGGATTAATATAGTAAAAGTGGATACCCGCGGATCCCGGCCCGCAGCAGCTCTCTGCTCCCAGACCCGGTGAGAGAGAGACCCAACCGCCTGGTCAGGTGGGCACTCCTGAGGCTGCAGAGCGGAAGAGACCACCAACACTGCTCACCCCTGCCCACATCCCTGGCCCAAGAGGAAACTGTATAAGGCCTCTGGGCTCCCGTGGGGGAGGGCCCAGGAGCGGCAGGACCCCTGCCACAGACACCGCCGGACCCTGAAGGAAACAGACCGGATAAACAGTTCTCTGCACCCAAATCCCGTGGGAGGGAGAGCTAAACCTTCAGAGAGGCAGACAAGCCTGGGAAACCAGAAGAGACTGCTCCCTGCACACACATCTCGGACGCCAGAGGAAAAAGCCAAAGACCATCTGGAACCCTGGTGCACTGAAGCTCCCGGAAGGGGCGGCACAGGTCTTCCTGGTTGCTGCCGCTGCAGAGAGCCCCTGGGCAGCACCCCACGAGCGAACCTGAGCCTCGGGACCACAGGTAAGACCAAATTTTCTGCTGCAAGAAAGCTGCCTGGTGAACTCAAGACACAGGCCCACAGGAACAGCTGAAGACCTGTAGAGAGGAAAAACTACACGCCCGAAAGCAGAACACTCTGTCCCCATAACTGACTGAAAGAGAGGAAAACAGGTCTACAGCACTCCTGACACACAGGCTTATAGGACAGTCTAGCCACTGTCAGAAATAGCAGAACAAAGTAACACTAGAGATAATCTGATGGCGAGAGGCAAGCGCAGGAACCCAAGCAACAGAAACCAAGACTACATGCCATCATCGGAGCCCAATTCTCCCACCAAAACAAACATGGAATATCCAAACACACCAGAAAAGCAAGATCTAGTTTCAAAATCATATTTGATCATGATGCTGGAGGACTTCAAGAAAGACATGAAAACACTTAGGGAAGCACAGGAAAACATTAATAAACAAGTAAAAGCCTACAGAGAGGAATCGCAAAAATCCCTGAAAGAATTCCAGGAAAACACAATCAAACAGTTGAAGGAATTAAAAATGGAAATAGAAGCAATCAAGAAAGAACACATGGAAACAACCCTGGATATAGAAAACCAAAAGAAGAGACAAGGAGCTGTAGATACAAGCTTCACCAAGAGAATACAAGAGATGGAAGAGAGAATCTCAGGAGCAGAAGATTCCATAGAAATCATTGACTCAACTGTCAAAGATAATGTAAAGCGGAAAAAGCTACTGGTCCAAAACATACAGGAAATCCAGGACTCAATGAGAAGATCAAACCTAAGGATAATAGGTATAGAAGAGAGTGAAGACTCCCAGCTCAAAGGACCAGTAAATATCTTCAACAAAATCATAGAAGAAAACTTCCCTAACCTAAAAAAAGAGATACCAATAGACATACAAGAAGCCTACAGAACTCCAAATAGATTGGACCAGAAAAGAAACACCTCCCGTCACATAATTGTCAAAACACCAAACGCACAAAATAAAGAAAGAATATTAAAAGCAGTAAGGGAAAAAGGTCAAGTAACATATAAAGGGAGACCTATCAGAATCACACCAGACTTCTGGCCAGAAACTATGAAGGCCAGAAGATCCTGGACTGATGTCATACAGACCCTAAGAGAACACAAATGCCAGCCCAGGTTACTGTATCCAGCAAAACTCTCAATTAACATTGATGGAGAAACCAAGATATTCCATGACAAAACCAAATTTACACAATATCTTTCTACAAATCCAGCACTACAAAGGATAATAAATGGTAAAGCCCAACATAAGGAGGCAAGCTATACCCTAGAAGAAGCAAGAAACTAATCGTCTTGGCAACAAAACAAAGAGAATGAAAGCACACAAACATAACCTCACATCCAAATATGAATATAACGGGAAGCAATAATCACTATTCCTTAATATCTCTCAATATCAATGGCCTCAACTCCCCAATAAAAAGACATAGATTAACAAACTGGATACGCAACGAGGACCCTGCATTCTGCTGCCTACAGGAAACACACCTCAGAGACAAAGACAGACACTACCTCAGAGTGAAAGGCTGGAAAACAACTTTCCAAGCAAATGGTCAGAAGAAGCAAGCTGGAGTAGCCATTCTAATATCAAATAAAATCAATTTCCAACTAAAATTCATCAAAAAAGATAAGGAAGGACACTTCATATTCATCAAAGGAAAAATCAACCAAGATGAACTCTCAATCCTAAATATCTATGCCCCAAATACAAGGGCACCTACATACGTAAAAGAAACCTTACTAAAGCTCAAAACACACATTGCACCTCACACAATAATAGTGGGAGATTTCAACACCCCACTCTCATCAATGGACAGATCATGGAAACAGAAATTAAACAGTGATGTAGACAGACTAAGAGAAGTCATGAGCCAAATGGACTTAACGGATATTTATAGAACATTCTATCCTAAAGCAAAAGGATATACCTTCTTCTCAGCTCCTCATGGTACTTTCTCCAAAATTGACCATATAATTGGTCAAAAAACAGGCCTCAACAGGTACAGAAAGATAGAAATAATCCCATGCGTGCTATCGGACCACCACGGCCTAAAACTGGTCTTCAATAACAATAAGGGAAGAATGCCCACATATACGTGGAAATTGAACAATGCTCTACTCAATGATAACCTGGTCAAGGAAGAAATAAAGAAAGAAATTAAAAACTTTTTAGAATTTAATGAAAATGAAGATACAACATACTCAAACTTATGGGACACAATGAAAGCTGTGCTAAGAGGAAAACTCATAGCACTGAGTGCCTGCAGAAAGAAACAGGAAAGAGCATATGTCAGCAGCTTGACAGCACACCTAAAAGCTCTAGAACAAAAAGAAGCAAATACACCCAGGAGGAGTAGAAGGCAGGAAATAATCAAACTCAGAGCTGAAATCAACCAAGTAGAAACAAAAAGGACCATAGAAAGAATCAACAGAACCAAAAGCTGGTTCTTTGAGAAAATCAACAAGATAGATAAACCCTTAGCCAGACTAATGAGATGACACAGAGAGTGTGTCCAAATTAACAAAATCAGAAATGAAAAGTGAGACATAACTACAGATTCAGAGGAAATTCAAAAAATCATCAGATCTTACTATAAAAACCTATATTCAACAAAATTTGAAAATCTTCAGGAAATGGACAATTTCCTAGACAGATACCAGGTATCGAAGTTAAATCAGGAACAGATAAACCAGTTAAACAACCCCATAACTCCTAAGGAAATAGAAGCAGTCATTAAAGGTCTCCCAACCAAAAAGAGCCCAGGTCCAGACGGGTTTAGTGCAGAATTCTATCAAACCTTCATAGAAGACCTCATACCAATATTATCCAAACTATTCCACAAAATTGAAACAGATGGAGCCCTACCGAATTCCTTCTACGAAGCCACAATTACTCTTATACCTAAACCACACAAAGACACAACAAAGAAAGAGAACTTCCGACCAATTTCCCTTATGAATATCGACGCAAAAATACTCAATAAAATTCTGGCAAACCGAATTCAAGAGCACATCAAAACAATCATCCACCATGATCAAGTAGGCTTCATCCCAGGCATGCAGGGATGGTTTAATATACGGAAAACCATCAACGTGATCCATTATATAAACAAACTGAAAGAACAGAACCACATGATCATTTCATTAGATGCTGAGAAAGCATTTGACAAAATTCAACACCCCTTCATGATAAAAGTCCTGGAAAGAATAGGAATTCAAGGCCCATACCTAAACATAGTAAAAGCCATATACAGCAAACCAGTTGCTAACATTAAACTAAATGGAGAGAAACTTGAAGCAATCCCACTAAAATCAGGGACTAGACAAGGCTGCCCACTCTCTCCCTACTTATTCAATATAGTTCTTGAAGTTCTAGCCAGAGCAATCAGACAACAAAAGGAGATCAAAGGGATACAGATCGGAAAAGAAGAAGTCAAAATATCACTATTTGCAGATGACATGATAGTATATTTAAGTGATCCCAAAAGTTCCACCAGAGAACTACTAAAGCTGATAAACAACTTCAGCAAAGTGGCTGGGTATAAAATTAACTCAAATAAATCAGTTGCCTTCCTCTATACAAAAGAGAAACAAGCCGAGAAAGAAATTAGGGAAACGACACCCTTCATAATAGACCCAAATAATATAAAGTACCTCGGTGTGACTTTAACCAAGCAAGTAAAAGATCTGTACAATAAGAACTTCAAGACACTGAGGAAAGAAATTGAAGAAGACCTCAGAAGATGGAAAGATCTCCCATGCTCATGGATTGGCAGGATTAATATAGTAAAAATGGCCATTTTACCAAAAGCAATCTACAGATTCAATGCAATCCCCATCAAAATACCAATCCAATTCTTCAAAGAGTTAGACAGAACAATTTGCAAATTCATCTGGAATAACAAAAAACCCAGGATAGCTAAAGCTATCCTCAACAATAAAAGGACTTCAGGGGGAATCACTATCCCTGAACTCAAGCAGTATTACAGAGCAATAGTGATAAAAACTGCATGGTATTGGTACAGAGACAGACAGATAGACCAATGGAATAGAATTGAAGACCCAGAAATGAACCCACACACCTATGGTCACTTGATTTTTGACAAAGGAGCCAAAACCATCCAATGGAAAAAAGATAGCATTTTCAGCAAATGGTGCTGGTTCAACTGGAGGGCAACATGTAGAAGAATGCAGATCGATCCATGCTTATCACCCTGTACAAAGCTTAAGTCCAAGTGGATCAAGGACCTCCACATCAAACCAGATACACTCAAACTAATAGAAGAAAAACTAGGGAAGCATCTGGAACACATGGGCACTGGAAAAAATTTCCTGAACAAAAAACCAATGGCTTATGCTCTAAGATCAAGAATCGACAAATGGGATCTCATAAAACTGCAAAGCTTCTGTAAGGCAAAGGACACTGTGGTTAGGACAAAACGGCAACCAACAGATTGGGAAAAGATCTTTACCAATCCTACAACAGATAGAGGCCTTATATCCAAAATATACAAAGAACTCAAGAAGTTAGACCGCAGGGAAACAAATAACCCTATTAAAAAATGGGGTTCAGAGCTAAACAAAGAATTCACAGCTGAGGAATGCCAAATGGCTGAGAAACACCTAAAGAAATGTTCAACATCTTTAGTCATAAGGGAAATGCAAATCAAAACAACCCTGAGATTTCACCTCACACCAGTGCGATTGGCTAAGATCAAAAACTCAGGTGACAGCAGATGCTGGCGAGGATGTGGAGAAAGAGGAACACTCCTCCATTGTTGGTGGGATTGCAGACTGGTAAAACCATTCTGGAAATCAGTCTGGAGGTTCCTCAGAAAATTGGACATTGAACTGCCTGAGGATCCAGCTATACCTCTCTTGGGCATATACCCAAAAGATGCCTCAACATATAAAAGAGACACGTGCTCCACTATGTTCATCGCAGCCTTATTTATAATAGCCAGAAAATGGAAAGAACCCAGATGCCCTTCAACAGAGGAATGGATACAGAAAATGTGGTACATCTACACAATGGAATATTACTCAGCTATCAAAAACAACGAGTTTATGAAAGTCGTAGGCAAATGGTTGGAACTGGAAAATATCATCCTGAGTGAGCTAACCCAATCACAGAAAGACATACATGGTATACACTCATTGATAAGTGGCTATTAGCCCAAATGCTTGAATTACCCTAGATCCCTAGAACAAACGAAACTCAAGACGGATGATCAAAATGTGAATGCTTCACTCCTTCTTTAAATGAGGAAAAAGAATACCCTTGGCAGGGAAGGGAGAGGCAAAGATTAAAACAGAGACTGAAGGAACACCCATTCAGAGCCTGCCCCACATGTGGCCCATACATATACAGCCACCCAATTAGACAAGATGGATGAAGCAAAGAAGTGCAGACCGACAGGAGCCGGATGTAGATCTCTCCTGAGAGACACAGCCAGAATACAGCAAATACAGAGGCGAATGCCAGCAGCAAACCACTGAACTGAGAATAGGTCCCCCGTTGAAGGAATCAGAGAAAGAACTGGAAGAGCTTGAAGGGGCTCGAGACCCCAAAAGTACAACAATGTCAAGCAACCAGAGCTTCCAGGGACTAAGCCACTACCTAAAGACTATACATGGACTGACCCTGGACTCTGACCCCATAGGTAGCAATGAATATCCTAGTAAGAGCACCAGTGGAAGGGGAAGCCCTGGGTCCTGCTAAGACTGAACCCCCAGTGAACTAGTCTATGGGGGGAGGGCGGCAATGGGGGGAGGGTTGGGAGGGGAACACCCATAAGGAAGGGGAGGGGGGAGGGGGATGTTTGCCCGGAAACCGGGAAAGGGAATAACACTCGAAATGTATATAAGAAATATTCAAGTTAATAAAAAAAAAATATATAGTAAAAGTGGCCATCTTACCAACAGCAATCTACAGATTCAATGAAATCCCCATCAAAATTCCAACTCAATTCTTCATAGAGGTAGAAAGAGCAATTTGCAAATTCATTTGGAATGACAAAAATCCCAGGATAGTGGAAAAATAATCTCAACAATAAAATAACTTCTGGGGGAAACACCATCCCTGAACTCCAACTGTATTACAGAGCAATCATGATTTAAAAAAAAACTGTATATCATTGGTACAGAAACAGGCAGGTAAATCAATGAAATTGAAGACCCGGAAATGAACCCACACACCTATGGTCACCTGATCTTTGACACAAGAGTTAAACTAACCAGTGGGAAAAGACAACATTTTCAACAAATGGTGCTAGTTCAACTGTAGGTCAGCATGTAGAAGAATGCAAATTGATCAGTTCTTATTGCCTTGTACAAAGCTCAAGTCCACGTGAATTAAAGGTCTCCACATACAACCAGGTACAACGATACTTGTAGAAGAGAAAATGGGAAAGAGCCTTGAACACATAGGCACCTGGGACATTTTCCTGAACAGAACACCAAAGTTTTATGCTCTAAAGTCAAGAATCAACAAATGGAACCTCATACAATTGCAAAGCTTCTGTAAGGGAAAGGACACTGTCACTAGGACAAAATGACAACCAACAGATTGGGAAAAGATCTTTACCAATCCTACATCTGGAAGAGCTAATATCCAATATATACAAAGAACTTAAGAAATTAGACTCCAGAGATTTAAATAATCCTATTTAAAAAAAATGGGGTACAGAGCTAAACAAGAAATTTCAACTGAGGACTACTGAATGGTTAAAAAGCACCTAAAGAAATGTTCAACATTCTTAGTCATCAGGAAAATGCTAATCAAAACAACCCTGAGATTTCACCTCATACCAGTCAGAGTGGCTAAGATCAAAAACTCAGGTGACATTAGATATTGGTGAGGATATGGAGAAGGAGGGACACTCCTCCATTGTTGGTGGGATTGCAAGCTGATACAACCACTCTGGAAATCAGTCTGGAGGTTCCTCAGAAAATTGGACATAGTACTACCTGAGGACCCAGCTATACCACTCCTGGGCATATACCCAAAAGATGTTCCAACATATCACAAGGACACCTGATCCACTATGTTCATAGCAGCCTTATTCATAATAGCCAGAAGCTAGAAAGAACCCAGATGTCCGTCAACAGACGAATGGGTACAGAAAATGTGATCCATTTATACAATGGAATATTATTCAGCTATTAAAAAGAAGGACATCATAAATTTTACAGACAAATGGGTAAAACAAGTAAATATCATCCTGAGTGAGGTAAACCAGACCCAAAAGGACATGTGTGGTGCATATTCACTCATAAGTGGATATCAGCCAAAAAGTGCTGAATACCCATGAAACACCCCAAAGAACCCAAGAAGTTAAACAAGAAGGAAGGCCTAATGGAGTTTGTTTGAATCCCAATTAGAAGGGAGAACAAAATAGTCATGGGAGGCAGAGGGAGGGAGGGACTTAGATAGGAGACTTCTACTGGAGGTGGGGAGTTGGGGGAATATCTAGGAAGTCCCAAAGACCTGGGATGGGGAAATCTCCCAGGAGTTAATGCAAGTGATCTTAATGAAAATGCCCAACAGTGGGAATATGGAATCTGAAGAGACCACCTCTAGTAGCCAGTCAGGACTCACAGTAGAGGGGTGGGGATACCAACCGGCCTACAAAACTTTTGGCCCCAAACTGAGAGATTTAAAGGACTGGAACTGATGATTTGGGGGAGCAGGCTGGTGTCTCAGGCAGATTTTTCTGCTGGAGTTGAAGCTAAATCCCTTCCCTGAGGAAACCTGTGAGACTTTTCAAGAATAGAATGAGGCCTACAACCACTGTGCATATTAACTACATCAACAAAATACTCCCCCTGCAGCACCTAATCGGTGTTAGAGAATCTAGAGGCACCCCATCCTTTTCTATGAGTTGTCCCTCAATCCTAGACTAAGCTGGGACTGAGAGTCAACCCAAACCTTTCTTCCTCCCAGCTGCTCTTCTCAGGGTATCTTAGGGCAGCAACTTGAAAAGAAACTAAGGCAAACATCTAAACCACGTGCTCTTGTTTAGGTGCGCAGTGTCCCCCAAAAGGTTCATGTGCTTTGGTCCCCTGCTGGTGATTTTAAGAGATGCTGGAAGAAATTGAAGATGGAACCCAGCGGGAAGAGGATAGGCCACACCTCCGAAGGCTACACCCTGTCCAGGTCCCTTGTAGCTCTCTCTGCTCTCTGGCTTTGTAAATAAAAAAGTTCATCCTCCACCCACTCTCATACCCCCGACACTCTGATCAATGAAGCAAAGGACGATGGACTAAAACTGAGCCAAAATAAATCTTCCTCACTTAAACTCTGGCTAACAGGTATTGTGTCAGCAAAGCAAAGCAGCTGACACACAGCGCCTCGTCTCTTATTCCCTTTTCTGTTTGAAACGTATCTCAAATATTCCATTTTTTCTTTCACATGATAATGCTAAGTATATGAAAAAATCTTATATTTGGTTATATGTCATTTAATTTTGTATAAAACTCCTTTTTTGTTTCTTATATCCCAGGACCTCTGTTTTTAGTAAAACATATTTATTTCAGTAGAAATATAAGGCCTGGATCTCCAGAATCGTGTGATCAAAACAGCCTGTAGTGTGCAAGGTTTGTAGCTGACAAAGACTGGTATTTTGAGTAGCAATATGTTTCTGGACCTCCTCTTCCTCCTCCTCCTCCTCTTCCTCCTCCTCCCCCTCCCCCTCCTCCTCCTCCTCCCCTCTTTCTCCTCCTCCCCTCCTCCTCCTCCTCCATTATGGTTGCTCCTCCTCCCCTCCTCCTCCTCTTCCTCCTCCCCCTCCCTCTCCTCCTCCTCCTCCTCCATTATGGTTGCTCCTCCTCCTCCTCCCCTCCTCCTCCTCCTCCCCCCCCTCCTCCTCCTCCTCCATTATGGTTGCTCCTCCTCCTCCCCTCCTCCTCCTCTTCATCCTCCCCCTCCTCCTCTTCCTCTTCCTCCTCCCCCTCCTCCTCCTCCCCTCCTCCTTCTCCTCCATTATGGTTGCTCCTCCTCCCCTCCTCCTCCTCCTTTATGGTTGCTCCTCCCCCTCCTCCTCCCCCTCCTCCTCCCCCTCCTCCTCCCCCTCCTCCTCCCCCTCCTACTCCTCCTCCATTATGGTTGCTCCTCCTACTCCTCCTCCCCCACCTCCTCCTCCATTATGGTTGCTCCTCCATCCTAAGACACAATTCTATTCCTGTTCCAAGCCCTACAGGATGACCAAATTTCTAGATCTGTTTTCTAGAGTAAACTAGCTTCCATTCCAACCCATTTTCTCTAACTGATGTCTTCAGTTCCTCCTGTACTTTTCGTGTGTTTGACGCTTTAAATGAACTCTCTGCTTGTTCTCATGCCTTGGTACCCTGTCTTTCCTTTTCTATACAGGTCAGAAGGCAATTATACTCCCAGTCCTGACTGTAGCCAAATCAGGAACACTTAGGTACCACATAAGTTTGGAGAAGTAAGACCACCCAGTGTAGATGGCGGAGAAAGTCTTTGTGCACACATATAAGCACTGGAGAAGCCAACAAAAGTTAAACTTGCAGTTTATCTCTCCAGTGGTATGAGGTGCTTAGCTATTCCTCCTGGAGTTCTGGGAAGGGATGGAGCTTGCAACCTGGGGGGTCCTTTGCTGTCTGGTAAGCCAGACTCTGCCTGTATCTCCCAGAATTTATGTTTTTCCTTTCTTTTTCCTTCTAACTCTTTCCTTCTGAAGCCTGGAATATTACTTCTAGGCTATAAAATGCATCATTATAAGAGATTTACCTCAGTCATGACTCTTGTCATGAACATTGTTTCTAAGTCAGTAAGAACCCATTTTATGGATGAAGCTATAAAATGGCTTTGTAAAGGGCTTCAAGGTAAACGTGTCTTAAGCCTTGTTGTACTCATGGAGCTGAGTTAATTGTTATCTGAACTTTTTTTCCAAAATTGTACTATGCATAAATATGGCCAAAAATAAATAAAATAAAGCAAATGAGCTCACATCAACCTCCAAGAAGTCTTGGCCCAACACTAGTTACTAAGCTAGGGTTGAAGGCAATTTCATTTTTCCCTCATTGGGATTGTCTTCCTGGGAAAGCCTGCAGGGGCCTCCCACAGCCAAGTTATTATTTAAATCATAAACCAGAAAGCTATTCTAAAATTCATCTTCTACATTGCTCACCCTGCTCAAATTCACCAACCACAATGAGAGAGAGAGAGATACAGAGACAGAGAGGAAGAGAGACAGAGAGGAAGAGAGAGACAGAGAGGAAGAGAGAGACAGAGAGGAAGAGAGACAGAGAGGAAGAGAGAGACAGAGAGGAAGAGAGAGACAGAGAGGAAGAGAGACAGAGAGGAAGAGAAACAGAGAGAGTTGGTTCTGCTAACTCTACTTCATGCATATTTTTATAATTTATGCTCTCCTTCAAATGCAATTTCAGTCACTTGGTTGGAGGCACACTCTCTCTAACATGAAATTTCCCAAGTGTCCTTTTGACTCAGGCCAAGATGCATAAAAGCAACGACAGAAACAGATTCCTATACAAGAAGTTCATGAGGGAATGCTTAACAGTACTTGAAAGAAATTGAGGAAGGACAGTTAGAAACAAAGTTGGACTTCCATATAAGTAGTGCAGAAACCAACACAGCTCCCTAGAGTTTATCTGAATTACAAAATGGGGCTGGCCACTACTGGAGGATGTTGCTCAGTATAGGCCACCCTCATCCAAACTAGCAATCCAGACAGTATATCAAAATATGCAGCTTCCTCTGTTGAAATGGTTTTCTACATCCAATCGCAACACCGTTGCCAATAACAGTATTTTAGTTTTATTAGCACATGTTCATTATACAGCATAAAAGCTTAAATTATGATGTTTCCATGCATATATATCATGTGAGTGACTTTTTTTTAGACATTCTCATAATTCTCTTCCGTCCTCTCTTCCATTCCTGCAGATCCTCTTCCCCGGCAGTTTCCTCTTTGTTTTTAAGTCTTTTTTTTTTTCAGTCTATAAAATCAGTCCTTAACCTGCGGGTTGTGACCCCTTTGGGGGTCAAATGATCCTTTCACAGGTGTTGCATATCAGCTACCCTGCATATCAGATATTTACATAACAATTCTTAACAGTATAAAAATTATATTTAGAAAGTTTCAACAAAAATAATTTCATGGTTGGGATCACTGTAACATGAGTAGCTGTATTAAATGTTTGCAGCATTGGGAAGGTTGAGAACTACTAGCCTAGATACTTGCCTGGCTTATTTAATTTATAACTTCATTTTGCTCAATGGCACAGTAGTATTTCTTTGAGTGTGTAGCATACACTTTCGTCTTCCACCCATCTGCTGAGAGACACCTGGGATGGTTCTGCAACTTGACTACTGTGAATAGTCCCATATCAATTTGATCATGGCATGATCCGTTTCAAAATATTTCAGCCTTTGGCTACAATTCTCAGAGATGTCCCAATTTTCTTCTCTGAGAGAGAAGAAACAAAACAATTCAAAAAAACAAAACAAAACAAAACAAACCAACAAAACCATATCAAGCTTCCCGGCTTCGTGTCTCACTATATTCCCAGACAGCTGAAGATGTCGTCATAAAATATAGATATTTTATACCTTACATCCATACACGTCTCATTCTCTTCCAAACATTGAGATAAATTATAGCTCTCAGTTTTATCATGATAAGTAACATCTTCAAACTATAAAACTATGGTTTTCATTTTTCTAAATAAAATGGATTAGGCAATTCCAAGAGTGGGAACAGGGAATGTTACTGAACAGAATTATACTCTCTTGGGTAAAAGAAAAACAGAATAAATGCTGGTTCAAAAATATTAATGAGTAAAAATTACCTAGCACTATATGGAATTTTTGGTTGACAGGTAAGAGAGTTGTAGCTCACACAACAATAACAGCCATCTGGTACATCTTCACCAGACATGTATTTACATCATTATTCATGTTAACAATAATAAACATAAACTGGGGTTCAAAGAAGTTGAATAACTGCCCATCCTAATAGACATGGGGCATCACTGAAATCAGAGCCCAAGCTAATCAAACCCAAGTCTCTGTTCACCTGGTTTCATTAATTTAATTCATTGCCATTGAGGTTTGAGCTAAGAAAAAAATAAATAAATTCTAACTTTGTCATCGCTATGTCATGAAATATTTTTGTCAAGAATGAAATTTGATGCTTATCCAAAATGACAGGCCAGAGAGCACTCATTTTAGCTGATCGCATGCAGGAACACACAGGAACCACAGAGCATGAAGAAAAGGTCAACTGGAGGAAGAAACGAGCTCTCAGATGGTGAAAGTCAAGTGTAAAAAGGAAGCAAGTTGGAACTGGATCATAACACCCAAGGGTTATATTTATTAAACCTAGTAAGCACATCAGTAAATACCACAGCCTCTTGTGACATACCTGTGTATGTTAAACAATTCAACAATCAGGAGCTCAGATATGGGCCTTTGGCAGTGATGCTGCCTTCAAATGGAGGCAGTTAAAGCTATTTGCTATACCCAAAAATGCCCAGGCAAGGACAATTCAATCGTTGATGAGAAAAACAAGGAACTTGAATTCTTCCCAAAGCAAGAGAAGAGTAATGAGGCAAGATTGTCTCAATCTGCAACTCTTTTGGGAATACCACAGAAAACAGGATTCATTCATTCATTCATTCATTCATTCATTCATAAATAACTTTATTGAATGCTTGCTGTATGCCAGGTACTGAAATAAACACTGGGAAAGCTGTGGTGAGTACACAAAGTCCTTAGAATATTTTAACTTGTATTACAGTGAGGGGAAATAAAGACATGTTCTCAAATTGTATGAGTATTCTAAGTAAAAATAAGAAGGGACAATATCATGAGGAGAGGGGTGTGTAGGTCTTCAGGGGCTCTGCATCAGGAATACTTGAGTGAGGACTTGAATCACAAAACCAAGCTGGTCTGAGAAAATGACAGAAGGAAGCAACACCTCAGGAAGAGAGAAAAGCAAGTGTCCTTCATAGTCAAACACAGAGAGAAGCTGGGTAAACTGAGGTAAGACTCAGGAGGGTCGGAATAGGGAAGAGAATGACAACACCATGAAAAGCTTGCACAGATGAGAGCCTTCAGGTTTTGAACTCGGGAGCTTCATTCTGAGCAATAGAACAGTTTCCAACAGCAGAGTGGCGGAAGGTAGCTGCTGCATATGCCCCTGTGAAGGAAGAAGAGATGGTGACAGCTTGAACCAAAATGGAGCCAAAGCAAGTGATCTTTACTCAGAGCAAAGCCCTTCCTTGTGGTGTGGCTATGCAACATTAGATGACAAGTGAGGACAACTACTGGGCTGTCCATATTAGCGACTGGGTGAGATGCAATATCATTAACTACAAACAATGACTAAGAAAAGAGAGGGTGGTGGAGGAGAGGAGTTTGGGTGGCATAAGTGATTAATGATTTTACTTTGGATGTGTTAAGAGTCTATATTACATGTGAGACATCAAAGTGGGGATTCTAAATAAATAGTAAGACTTGAGAACCTGAAACTCAGAAGAGAACTTAGAGACATATTTTAGGGGCTTTGGTACGACTGTAAAAAGTCGTTGTTATTTCAAATGTAAAGACTGAAAGAAATCACTCCTATGGCGTGGACAGAGAAATAATAATCAAGTAAAGTACGTAGGATATAGAATGAGCGTGGTGGCACGCAGCTGAAACCTCCCAGGTGGAGGCAGAATCATCTGGAGTTCAAGGATTTCCTGTAATACGTAGTGAATTTGAAGCCAGTCTGGGCTACATGAGACCCTATCTCAAAAAAGAACAACCTGGGACATTGTAACACTGAATAAAAGTTAGCAGCACATTTATGAATGCACATCAGTCTCTCTTATAAAAAGCATTTCTCTGAGGACTTGGCCTGCTTCAATTTTAAGTCAATCAAACCACCTTAAGATACAAAAATTCTTTCATATTTACAAATGAGGAAACCGAGACATGAATCCACTGAGAAACTGGAGAGTGAGTGGCAGAGCTTAAGACAGGAGGCTTTGGGAAGGGGGCAGTTGGGGATGCATGAGGCAAACTGGCAGAGGGATGTCAAATAAAATCATAGGAAAGAGTTGTTAATCAGAAGTTAATGGTGATTGTCACAGAAGTTTATGAGAGAACCAAAAAGAGAAGAAATGATCAAAGGGGAAATGGGAGGTGCGATGTGGAGACACCAAGAGACAATTCATGGCTATTGACAAGATTCCAGAAGTTTTTGTTAATTTAGAGTATGGGGTGTAATGAGCATTCTCTAGAACTGGGCCACATGGTGGCACTGACAGTGTATGTGTTCAGATTCCATTAGAATTACAGGTTTTGTGGAAAGAAAACAGAGTTCTCTCACTTTTTTAGTGAAACAAGCAGTACATATATGTATGTATGTTTGTATATATGGATGGATATATGTTTGGATGTATGTATATATGTATGCACGTGTGTATGCATGTTTGAATGTATGCATGTACATATACACATTAAATAAATCTGTCTTCAGACACACCAGAAGAGGGCATCAGATCCCATTACAGATATTGTATACTCATATACATGAAATAAATAAATATTTTTTAAAAACTAAAGAATGTAAGGTGGTTGAAAACACTGCAGTTCTTCAGCCCCGAAATTTCTAAGGTCTTGAAACAAGCCCAGCAGAAACGGAGCTCTGAATAGGATAGACACACTCCCAGTTTTCTGGTGGCAGCCCTTTTCAGTTGAACATCACCCTCAACTAATAATAGCACCAGCCCTCATACTCAGAATTGTCTCTTTAGGTCAGTATGTTAAGTGGTCTCATTAGTGAAAAGTGGAGCACACACCAGGCATATGTAATATAGAGTCAGAGCACAATGATAAAGGAGAAAGACCTACTGTTTCTTAAATATTTATAATAAAACAATGATATTCATATTCAATATCCCTTTAAATTTTATTTAGAAAACCCAGAAAGTTGCTAAGTTTGGGAGTGGGGAGCTTACAAGGGTAAAAGGAAGATATGGAAGGTGTGGGAAATGAGTGAGGTTGGGGTGCATGATATGAAATTCCCAAAGAATCAAAAAATTATGTTAAAAAAGCGCTATGCAAACATTTGCCCTGATTTTACAAATGAAGATACAGAAGGTTAGCCCAATATCTTGCCCAAGTCATAAACTTAGAAGGCAAGAGATTTGTAATTTCAACTCAGGCCTGATAGATTCCAGTGGAAAGCAGCAAATTAGTATTTATCATATAGTTTAGACCTAAGAAAGACAAGTTTTGTTCCCACACATATTAAATTTTGTTATTGAGATATTTAAATAAAGTCTTCTTGACATGCCTTGGAAACTAAAAAATAGACCACATCCCTCCACAGATTCATTATTATATAATTGTGAGCTAAAAGTTCTAGAAGCCTGGAATTAGAAACTTCATAGAAATCACTTAGCTCTACTCTTCAAGCTCATAGTTTTTATGAGTATACAGAAAATGATTATTAATATTCTGTATCTATTAACTAATGCTGGAAATATATGACAGCAGTTATTCCTTAACCAGCCAATTCCCCAAATAATCACAGAGACCTCTTAAAGCTTTGGCTTAGCTATGCTGATTTTCAGCTAGCTCCTCTAAGCTAACCAACTGCCTGGAACCATCCAGCCATGTTTCTAGCTATACCTTCCAGGCCTATAGTCACATCTCTCTCCTCTGATGTCTCCTGGCAAAAAGGATTTCCTCTTTCTTCTTCCTTTAGTTCCTTTCTCCTTACTAGGAAGTCATGCCTCTCTCTCTACTGTCCAATCATAGGCTTTAACATTTTATTGAACAATTAATCTGGAGAGCAAGGTTTGCATAACAAAAGCTGGTGTATGTGAGAATTTTCTAGACTTAGGGCTACCAGCTTTAGGATACAGAATTTATCATTTAAATATATAGCAGCACCAGACCAACCCCAACACAAGTAAATTCAATATTGAAGGAAAAGCTCAACTGTCTGTACCAGCTTGAAAGCTCTGTAGAATGTATATGAAGTTAAATCTGAATAAAGAGACAAGAATGGAAACCCCACAGAGAGGAGTAGAAGGCAGGACAAGACAAGGAATCCACTGTGAACCAAATTAACATTAAATCAGGCAACAATTTGACCAACACACCTTTTGAGCTAACACTGTTCAAACTGGAACTTTTGTTGTGAGAAAGTTTGACTTCTCTTGATTTCTAGGCAACTTCTGACTTTGAGAACTCAGACAGATCAGTTACAGCACCCATGAACTCCCCAAGCATCCACTGAGGTGTAGACACTGGCCTTTCCTGGGCCTGAGCCTGAGCCTGATCTCTACCTTGATGATTCTGTGTATTGTTTATAGCTTCTTTTGCCAGAATAGGTGCCTCACAATACATTGACCTATTCTATTCAGAATTTCAACTACCTGTACTCATGGTGACTAGGTGGGCCCACCAAAATTCCTTCCTCAGGAGCACTAGTGTGAAATATAGAAAAATACCCAATCATAGCATGGTGAGGTTAAAATAAAAAAGAAGCAGTAATGTTTGCATGATCAAGAAGAAGCATGAGAGAGCCAATTATGAGTAGACAGAAAATTTCCAGTAAACAAAATGTTCAACATTGTACAAAATGATGGTAGTTTATTTAGCAAAAGTAGTGAAACCAGAGGGAGCCCCACCAAGAGAGAACAATTAAGGGTTTATTAAAACCTGTTTGCTCTGAACAGCCTTGAATCCCAAATGGCTTCTCTTTCCAGAATGTACTGTTAATAGTGGCTTCAGCATAGCTCCCATTGCTTTTGTGAGATTCGGCTGTTCTTCCTATGAGCCCCATCTCCTTTCTAACCACACAGGTCATTTGGTATTACAGCACCATTATTTGAAACAGTCTAATGTCCCTGAACCAAATCCCCTAAATGCATCCACTGTGTTTCTACATAGCTTCCTCTTTTCCAATTAACAGTCACAAAGACAGCAGAACCTCATGCCCCGTGAGAGTGGAGAATGTAGAGACGGGAGCGGGGTGTGTTGGGAAGGAATACAAATGATGCATTTGGGTGTTTCTATTTGCAGACTAGGGGATGTTGCATATCTGTGGGATTCTTTTGTGTCATCTCCTCATTAGCAGACTCTAATTTCCCAGCTGATAAGCCTCTTACCATCGGTACAAGTCACCCTAGAGAGGGCTGCTGAGATTTTAAATAATTTGGTTTTGTTGTTTGCTTTGATGGGGATGTGTTCCTAGATTAGTGAAGTGGAAATTTCTAGTTTCTTGGAAAATCGGTTGTGTCGCATGATTTTTCCAGAAGCTGCCTTGTAAGAGGATGTTTTGCCGAAGCAGACACATGAGAGGACAAGTTATGTTTTGCTGGAGCAGATTTTTGAGAAGGCGTGTGATGTGTATACTCTTTGGAAAGAGTATAAATGGAACCCCATAAAACGTGAGAAGTAGCTCTTGCATTGCGACATTGTGCAATGCTTCACTGGCATTGCATCCTGGATAGAAACAAGCCAAAGAACTTCTTGTATTCTGGCTGATTCTTGTTGCTTCTGCTGACTGCTGATTCAGAGGAGCCTTGCAGTTTCTTCTGGATCAAACCACTGCTATTAATTCGTGTTTGGTGTTTCTTATTGGACTAGACTGTTGATATCCTAACAATTAAAAGTGGAATTGCCTCAAAGAACTACTTCTAAACAGGTCCACAATCCCCTTTTCCTATAAACTTTCTGTTTTCCCTACCTGTGGTCAGTGGGCTAGAAGAGAGGTTGAAGCATTTTAGAACCCTAAATAGAGTAAACTTAGAAAAATCTAAGCCTACCAATTAGAGGTCTGATAATTAGGGGTGCACAAAAAATCTACCCCATCTCTTTCAGCCCTGGAGATTTTCTTAGTGTTCCAACTTATATAAATCACTGATTGCCTTATCAATATATTTCCACTGTGATCATGTATAACATTCTTCCCAGTAGATCAGCAGTAAAATGACTGACACTTCTATGTTTTTATGCAATAAAATAAATATTTCTGGACTGAGGACAAGGTTTAACAGTTAAGAGCTCTCAGTGTCTTGCAGAGGACAGGAGATTGGTTCTAACCACCCATATGGCCATTTAAAATAGCCTATAACTTTAGGTCCAGGGGAACCAACATTCTCTTTGGTTTCTATGAGCATCTGCACTTAGGTACACACACACACACACACACACACACACACACACACACACACACACACACACAGTTAAACTAAATCTTGAAAGAATCAAAAATAAATAAAATAACCCATGAAAGCAAACCACCTTGCCAGCCCTACTTGGCAACAGCATGCTCTCCCTGCATGGCCGTCACATCTCTAGCCCCACCTCTCTACGCCTCCCAGGCTCTGTTACCCCATCCTTCCCACCTCCTCACTGATGGTTTGTTCACTGAAGTGGCCTTGTTAAAGGACAACTGACTCCATTTTACTTTTGAGTGAAACAGTATTAGACTTTGATGATGTCCTTATCTGAAGGTCAACTTGGTTTTTTGACTTCTTCTTCCTCAACAATATTGTGAATTATACACTGTAAATTGTTTCCATTGTTCCAAGAATTCATTGACCATAAAATGCTTCATAGTATATTAACTGTCAGACCATAAACCTATAACAAGTCTGATCATAAACCCATAACATGCACTTTTCCCATGATCATAAAAATAACTGCAAAATTCCATTTTTCTTAAACCACTTGCTTATTTGCCATTGAATAAACAGCTTTCTGTTTCTGATCTGGGCAGCTTTCATTCTCCTGCTTCTGCAGAGAGTGTAAGTCTGGCCCAGCCATAAAATTAAAAATTTTACCTTGCAACATCTCTGTATTCGCTTCTTGTTTTCAAGATCATAAAAGCATTACAAACTGCAGTGTATCACATAATGTTTTGGGATTTTGGGGGGTTGGTTATTGTTGTTGTTGTTGATGTTGTTGTTATTTTTTGGAGTGGGGTTTGTTTGGGGGGGTTGGCCTCCCCCCCCAAAAAAAACAGCTTTAAGTACAAATTTTCATTGCATATTTGCAATGCAATTGCATGGATCTCGTTCAAGGTTTCTTGTTTCTGAAGTAAAAATACTTGACCATCACTTACCTCATGATGGTGCCCAGAGTCACAGTGACCTTGAGATGAGGTAGGACATCCAGGGGCAGGATCTTCTAGAGCTCCAGACTGCTGCACACCTTCCAACCTTCCTCAGTCCAAGACCCCCAGAGGAAAACTGGGAACCACTGTCCGCCATGCTTACTTGCAGCCTATAGGCCCTAAGTCCCCTCCTACCAGCAGGGCAGTGCACGCATGCTCACATGCGCGCGCGCACACACACACACACACACACACACACACACACACACACACCACACACAGCTGCTCTCTGCTCTGCCATCGTCCCTTCCAATTTCATAAAACTACTTCTTAAAAGCAGCTTCCCATCAGACCTGCCTCATTTTAATTGTTCCAGAAATACTATGGGCTCTACATATGCCTGGAAGCAGGTCAATGCTTTGGTTCTGGCTTGGGTTCCTGCCACGGCAGCCTCTCCACGGTGGCAGTGAGGGCAGTGGGAGAGGGGGCGTTAACAGCTTGGCTATGGTGCTTCTCATCCATGTACTGAGCCCCACATGACTGCTGCATGAGACATAGGTGCCCTGGTCATCTTGGCTCTACCTGCCATCTTGCACAGACTATATCCCCCAACATGCTGCCCAGCTGCATGATGGCCCTATTCCTGAGCAATGTCAGGGTGTCTGAGAAGAAAAACGACTTGTTTTCTGGTCTACTCTTGGAAAGACCTCCAGGGTCTATGCAACCTGAGAGGCCGTGGTATCCATGATCAGGAGATAGGCTGGGATCCATGGTCAGTGCTCCTGCTCCAGAACAAATTGATACCAGAGGTCCAGATAGGTTTCCATGATCTGTGCTGCTACCTGAGGCCATGTCAAGGTCTATGGTTCCTGCTGCCATGGTGGTGTCAATGCTCCTGCTGCAGAGCAAATGTCCATATTACTACTGAAGTATTACTATTGGAGGTCACGGGGATGTCAGTTGTCACGGTATCCTAGGGCTGTATGGCTGTGAAGAGACATCAAGAGCAGAGTAACTCTTACCAAGGAAAACATTTAATTGGAGATGGCTTACAGTTTCATAGGTTTTTCAATCCATTATCAACACGGCAAGAATGATGACACACAGGCAGACACGATGCTGGGGAGGGTACTGAGAGTTCTACATCTCAATTTTCAGGCAGTAGGGAGAGACTAAGCCACTAGGCCTGGTTGAGCTTCTGAGATCTCAAAGCCTACCCCAAAATGATGTAATTCTTTCAAAAGAGTCACATATACTCCAATAAGGCCACACCTCCTAATAGTGACACCCCCTATAGACTTACAGGGGTCATTTTTATTCAAACCATCACATATGGTCATGGGGTTAATAATTTAAACTGATTAATAATTTGGAGAACATGGGAGAAAGGTGGCACATGGAAACACAAGCAGGTGGCAATGTTCATGTATTTCTCAAGAAAAATAAATTTATTAAATAATAAAACAAAATAGAAATGACCAAACTACATTATATACATGTACGAAATCATCAAAGAATAAAACCATTTCCTATAGACTCGTATGCAAGCTATGAAATCTTTCTCTGCTTTCTATGATTTAACTGCTGCCTTTCATTTATATTTCCTTTCATTTTATTGAGTAGGGTATGTTGGATTAGTGGAGGCAAGACAGAAAGAGTTAACTAATTCCTTATTAGTCAATCTTAATAATTCCTTCCACCATGGTGGAGGCAAACGTGTCAGATGATTGCACCTGCGATACATTTAATACAGCAGAAGGAACTGACAGGAATCTGGAGAGAAGCAAGATACTAAGACACAGCCCTAGAGTCCCAAGTCCATGGTAGGACAGTGATGGAAGACCAATCCAAGGTTGCTGTGGATTCTGGGAAAGGCAGTCTGCAAATAAAATCTTGTGAAACTCCCTTTCAGATGGAGTTCTGTGACATCCATGACAATACTGTACCATCCAGTGTGCCTTCTGCTTCTCCTAGAGATGTGGGTAAGTCACGCCCTGTGAATGCTACTCTTGGTGGTCAACTTGATTAGACCTAGAATGGCTAAAACCCCAAGCATCCAGACAGATCTGCAAGGGATTTTTCTTGATTGAATCATTTGATGGTGGAAGACCCACCCTAAATCTAGGTTACACCTCTGGTAGAGGACGTGGAAGATAGAAGCTTTTGCTTTTTATCTCCTTGCCTTCATTCTCATTGTCAAGGTCATATGTCCTGCTTCTTTGAGACTCTGATGTGTACTGAAGATCCATCCAACCTCATGGACAGGACAGTTATTGGATTCTTAGACTTTCCTCCAGAGGGAGAACCATAGCCTATAAGCCACTCTACTAAGACTCCTTTTTATATATCAAGATTTATTCTCTCTATCCTGTTCCTCTAGAAACCCCAACTAATAGACTACCTCACACGGTCAGAAACTTTCACCTCTATCAGGAAGAGTGGAAGCTGACCTTAGCTATTTATTAAAAACCCACTTCAATGAAAAAGCATTAAAGAGCCCCAGGGTTCTAATCTCCTCCTAAAACCCTACCTGCCAACACAGTTGCACTGGGTTTCAGGTTCCAAGACATGAACTCTCAGTGGTGTATTCAAACCATAGCACGGCTATAAACAACCGCTTCATAAAGACTGTACAATTATTGCTCTTCACCAGCTAATTCCTCTGAAACTCCTGCTGTGTGTTGTATTGTAACTTTAAGTCTCTTGACTTTAATTCAGCTCGCATCCCTCTTATGAACATAAAGAACACTACGCCAAGCTCATAGCATCCTTTTCGATCCTTCCTTCCATTCCCAGCTCTGTGAAGCTACTGCAGTTAGAGATACCTTACAAATGGGGCAGGGCGCATTTCCACATCTCCAACCTTGCTGCTACCTCCAACTTATCCTAAATGTTTTATATTTCCAATACTTTAATATCAGTCGAAGGGGAAAAGTCTCAAATGATTCTATCATCACCTTTTATGTTAATGAGTATCCATCCAATTTAATTTACATAAATTAACCATTATTCTTAATTTGGGAATGCTAATACATTACACTAAAGGGAATACCTCAAAAGAGATTTCTTAAAATAATGTGCCTTCACTCTGAAACTACCTGTCATATTCCCACCTATATGGAATTACCTTAACTTACTAGGTAGGTGTTCTGTGGAGTTGCAGGGTTTCTGAAATTTTAAAGCAGAGAAATTATAATTTTATGAGACTGTTCTGATTATTCACCACTAATGTTTTTACATTTATATTTTTCAACCCAGAGAATACTGTCTTGCCTTTCAAAATCAAGCATTAGTCTCAGAAAGCTTTCAACAAGGAATTAGATGTTTTCAAATGTGAATATTTAGACTGCTAATCTATGCACTGAATGTTATTATCAGGTCTACAGAATCAGTGAAATATACAAAATGAATAATTCAGTATCCTCATATTCAAATTGTAGGGAAGTATAATTCACTTTTGACATTTTAATTAAAGCAAGCTCCCAAATATAATTGTTATGGTTTAGTCTGTTGCTATGTACTGTAATGTTAAATTCTGTACCTGAAGACCTAAGCCTATAAGTGAATTCTCATATTTGCACACATTTGTTCCACAAACCTTGTTGCTTAATTTAAAACTATTGGTTATATAAAATTGTCTAGCCAATTGTCTAGTAAAAGAAATAGAGGTGGGTGGGTGTTATGATTTCTATGCTTGGCCTATGGAGTGACATTATTAGAAAGTGTGCCACATTGGAGTAGGTGTGGCCTTCTCGGAATAGGTATGTTACTGTGGGTGTGAGCTTTAAGACCCTCATCTCAGCTGCCTGAAAGTCAGTATTCTGCTAGCAGCCTTTAGATGAAGATGTAGACCTCTCAGTTCCTCCTGAATGCTGCCATGCTCCTTCCTGGATGATAATGGACTGAGCCTCTGAACCTGTAAGTCAGCCCCAATTAAATGTTGTCCTTATAAAAGTTGCCTTGGTCATGGTGTCCAATCCTAACTAAGACACAAGTTGGTACCAGAAACTGGGGTATTGCTGTGATAAGCCTGACCATGCTTTTGTTTAGAAGACTATGGATATTGGAACTTTGGATTTGGAAAGCAGTAGGATGCTTTAAATGGGACTTAATGAGCTATCCTAGTAGGAATATGGAAGACTTTCTTACTGAGAGTGATTTCACCTGGCCCAAGAGGTTTCAGTGGAAAATTTCAATATGTGGTCTAGAAACAGGTTTTGCGGTATTTTGGTGAAGAATGTGGCTGCTTTTTGCCCTTATCTAAAGAGTTTGCCTAAGGTTAAGGTGAAGAGAGTCAGATTAACTGCATTGCAAAGGAAGTCTCAGAAACGCCCACTATAGGCCTTGTTCTCTGGTTAAGTCTTATGAAGAGCATTTTAAACAAGCATAGCAAACTGAGAAAGGAAAAATGTAAAATATAAGGTTCAAGTATTAAAGGAGTACCAAGAAGTGAAATGAAGCTGAATTCTTTGTTCAAGGAGATAACAAATTAAGGGAGTGGGACCTTGGGACAAGATCCTACCCAGCTAAATTTAGACCCAGACATGGTGGTACATCCCCAAGATCTAAATAACTTTAAAAGTCCCACAATCTTTATAACTTCTTACATATTAATTTTTCAATCCCTTTAAAATATCCAAACTCTTTTAAAATTCAAAGTCTTTTCTCAATTCAAAGTCTCTTAACTGTGGGACCCATTAAAATACTTTCTTATTTCAAGAGAGAAAAATAACAGGGCACAGTCATAATCAAACTCTAACCATCCAATATCTGAGATCCACTCAGGATCTTCTAGGGCTTGGGTCACTTCTCCAGCTCTGCTCTTTGTAGCACACACCTTGTCTTCTAGGCTCCAACAGTCTGTATCTCACTTGTGCTGTTGTTCTTGGTGGTCTCAGAGGCCAAGCAATACTAGATTGCGTCCCCTGGCTTGCTCAGCTTGCTTTCTTATAGAACCCAGGCTACCAGCCCAGGGATAGCATCACCCACAATGGGCCCTCCCACCCTTGATTACTAATTGAGAAAATGCCTTACAGCTGGATGTCAAGGAGGCATTTCCTTGGGAGAGGCTCCTTTCTCTGTCATAACTCCAGCTTGTGTCAAGTTGACACACAAAACCAGAAAGTAGAGTGAATTACCTAGAGGAAAAGGAAGAATGGAAAGAGGGGAGAAAGCCACCATGAGGGGAGATGGACCGTGAGCACATGATCAGAAGAGACAACAAGTATCTGGGGTACTCTTCTGGGAAGGTACCCAGGCCTGCAATTAGAAAAGTAGATTAGGGGTTACCTCTTCCCCCCCGCCCAGTAATTGTTAAAGCCAAATAAAATAACTGTGGTCTGAGTCTATGGATTCAGACTTATTTTTAAGCTAGTCGGGGATAAGCTTAATATTGTTTTACTACAATAAATTATGATTCATACATCTTTAAACAAGTCAATAAGCATCAGCCAATAAACTAAAAGTACTCAAGTTCAAGTTTGTGTCAACTCCATCAAAAGGTGTCAAAAACTAGCTCTGACAACATATGTCTCTGAGCTGAACTGCCAATATTCCTTTTCAATATATGTAGCTATATTTGATTTTTCCTGATATACCAATTATACTGCCAAAAGACAAAGTTTAGGGCCTTTTCTGGTGACTATGTTTGGGAGTGGTGCTAGATTGGAAATTTTGTTATTCTCCAAATCCAAAATATCCCATGAGGTTTATTATGTTGAAAATATTTTTCTTCTTCTCAACATATTTGTTTTGCTCATTTGTAATTCTGGTTGTTGATACTACCAGAGAATTTTACTGTGAAAGACTCAGTCAGTTCGTCATGTTCTCTTTCTAATGTGATTCCCACCTTGTTGCTATAGCTGGCTTTTCCATAGTGAAAAGGAGAAAAGGATTTGCAAAGACAAGAGAAAATGTGTTTCCCTTTGCCACAACAGCTACACAGTTTGTGTGTAGAAGGAACATCAATTCTACAGCATTTTGAACTAGCTAGAACAAATTACTCCAAAATTTGTTCCTTTGGTGGACAGTAGAGGGGAATCCCATTCTGCTACTTTGTATGATGCTGAAGAAAAGAGTAGGTAACTAAAGTACCTTCACCTCTGCCAGAAGAAGCCTATGTTGTGAGCCACTTGGGAGACGGTGGTGTCAGGGACTGGAGAAAG
Source organism: Rattus norvegicus (assembly GCF_021556685.1). Classification (NCBI taxonomy): domain Eukaryota; kingdom Metazoa; phylum Chordata; class Mammalia; order Rodentia; family Muridae; genus Rattus; species Rattus norvegicus. Next base: position 45,538,640 of record NC_141553.1, read on the forward strand.
GTGGGGGCTTGAATGAGTGTCAGCCATGAAGAGCTGTGCTGCCTTTAACCTATAGCCACAGACATGATGCAATTTCTTGAAACCAATGTGACAGAAAAACAGAGCCCTTTATTTAAAAGAAGGCAGGAAAGTGCCATTCTAAATACTCTAAGGCCAGGCATTAGTAGCTCACATCTTTAATCCTAGCACTCGGGAGGCAAGGGCAGGCACACCTCTGGGTTTGAGGCCAGGTTGGTCTGCATTCCAGGCCAGCCAACTACATAGTGAAACTCTGTAGAGTTTCATAACAATAACAAGAACAGCACCCGCAAAGCTCCAAACGATTAACAACAAAAAAGCCTCAAACGAAAATTCCCAAACAAAACAAAAAGTTCTAAAATTTAAAGTTTTTTCCTTTTTTATGCTACAGTGTCTTCACTTTTTGTGATATATATATATACATATATATATATGTATATATATATATATGTATATATATATATATATATATAATTTCATCTTAAGTCACAGTACCAGATAGGATATAGCAAATATATATGCTTCTCTGGTTGTTGACACTACCAGAAATTTACTGTGAAAGACTCAGTCAGGGCATATATATATTTGCCATGCCCTAGCTGCTATTGTAACTAGAGATGAAATTAGCATGAATTTCACCATTCATCATTTGGGCAAACAGACTGGTTTTAAATGCAAACCAAGACTATATTATTTTTACGTACAATCCCTGAAACTACACACTCTTCTCTTTTGTATACTCTTTTGGTTTTGTTCTTAAGGAATGTCTATTCGGAGGGATACTCATTCTTATTGTTGAGAGTTGTTTTTCCATTTCTGAGCTCATTACGTCAGTATATCACACTTGTTCAAGCTATATTTCCTAGTGTCGGAAGTCACGCTACTTGGCCTATGGAGAATTGCCCTTTTCATTTTTAATTTATTTTACCACCTCCCCTCCCCCATCAAAGAATTTGTTTATCTCTCCTGTGCCTTGTTTTATGAATGGTGATAGACCTCTTTCTTATTATGCTTTCTAATGCTCACCAAGCCTTCTGATTACTTCATCTGAGCCACGGTGCTCTTAGGTGGTAGATTTATCGACTGATGCCAAATCTTCAAAGGATGTGCATTAATGAAAGTCTACATATTAAACTCTTGAATTCTAAACCTTTACCTTTACTTTCTTCTATCCAATTTCTGCTACATCAAAACTATAGGTACTACTTGTATAAGAACTTTCTTTTATAATATCTATCTATAGATACTATGATATCTTTCTATATATCTATGTATCTATCATTGCCTATTTATTGTGTTTGCATGTGTATGTATGTATAACCTCCCCTCCATGTGCATGTCTGTGTTTATGTGTGTTAGGGTGAAGAGGATGATTTATGATTATTGACCTCTTCCCCAAGGAGAATAAGTGTTCTTGTAGATCTACAAAATAAAGAAAGATACATGGCCATGATTGACAGTGGACAGCATAATAATGGTACTCTAGTGACCTGATTATTGTTGGGTTGTTTTTTTTTTTCATGGGGGGATTTTATTTCTAAAGGGTATGGTTGGTTTGGATGGTTCTCTGTGTGTGTACCTATTACATATAAATGTGTATGCGTATGTGTAATGATGATGTATACACACACATGTGTGTAAGTACATAGTCATTTATTGCTGTGAATATTTATCCCCACAATATGTATGTCTTCAACATACTTCAAAGAAGTAGGGATTCTAATACAAGTGAAGGGACACCCCAGCAGTAGCATATATGAACTTGCTACTGAGAATGAGGACAAGCAGACAAAAGTCAAAAGCTTCTCTCCTCCATGTCCTTCCTCTAGGCTGACACCAGAAGGCATGGCCCAGATTCAGGTCGGATCTTCTGACCTCAGAATATCAAATCAAGAAAAAAAAATTCCCCACAGGTGTGCCTACATGCTTGAGTTTTAATTCCAGATGTAGTCAAGTTGATGACCAAGAATCACAGACATCCATATGAAAATTAAATAAATGTTTTTATTTATGTGTGTGTACATAACAGATTAGAAGTTTGATTGTAAAAAATACAATAATAAACTTTTAGAAGAAAATATATTAGTCAAACAGGGCTAATGATATCCAAATTGAAATATAAAAATTTCCAAAACTGGAAAATTCTGGTCATCAAAAGACATTATTAAGACGAAGAAACCATGAAATATCTTGGCAATAAAATTATACAAATCTATATCTAAAATATATATGAAAACCATGAACCAAAAAGAAAAATATGATTCAAATGAAAATGGAGAAAATACTTTAAAAAATGGCTTAAGGCACAAAATTGAGGTATCAGGATTATAAAAATTAAAAGCACAATGAAGTAACATTAAATGCCCTTAAAAATATGTAGTGTTGGCAAAAATATAGATCAACTTAAGCTGTCATACACGGGTGGTGGGAGTGTAATTGAAACAAACATATTGAAAAGTATCTGGCAGCAGTTATAAATGCAAAACATATGCTAATTATATATGACCCTATATACACAAAAGATAGTGCACAACACTTTTCATAATAGCCAGAAACTTGGACTTAACAAAACGTCCATCAAGAATAGAATGAAAACCAAACCCCGTGGGAGAGAGACCTCACCGCCTGGTCAGGTGGGCACTCCTGAGGCTGCAGAGCGGAGGAGACCACCAACACTGCCCACCCCTGCCCACATCTGGCCCAAGAGGCAACTGTATAAGGCCTCTGGGTTCCCGTAGGGGAGGGCCCAGGAGCGGCAGGACCCCTGCGCCTGAGAGGGCCCAGGAGCGGCAGGACCCCTGCGCCTGAGACACCGCGGGAACCTGAAGGAAACAGACCGGATAAACAGTTCTCTGCACCCAAATCCCGTGGGAGGGAGAGCTAAACCTTTAGAGAGGCAGACACGCCTGGGAAACCAGAAGAGACTGCACTCTGCGCACATCCAGACGCCAGAGGAAAACACCAAATGCCATCTGGAACCCTGGTGCACGGAGGCTCCCGGAAGGAGCGGCACAGATCTTCCCGGTTGCTGCCGCCGCGGAGAGGACTTAGGCAGTACCCCACGAGCAAACTTGAGCCTTGGAACCACAGGTAGGACCAACTTTTCCCCTGCAAGAAAGCTGCCTGGTGAACTCAAGACACAGGCCCACAGGAACAGCTGAAGACCTGTAGAGAGGAAAAACTACACGCGCGAAAGCAGAACACTCTGTCCCCATAACTGGCTGAAAGAAAACAGGAAAACAGGTCTACAGCACTCCTGACACACAGGCTTATAGGACAGTCTAGCCACTGTCAGAAATAGCAGAACAAAGTAACACTAGAGATAATCTGATGGCGAGAGGCAAGCGCAGGAACCCAAGCAACAGAAACCAAGACTACATGGTATCATCCGAGCCCAATTCTCCCACCAAAATAAACATGGAATATCCAAACACACCAGAAAAGCAAGATCTAGTTTCAAAATCGTATTTGATCATGATGCTGGAGGACTTCAAGAAAGACGTGGAGAACTCCCTTAGAGAACAAGTAGAAGCCTACAGAGAGGAATCGAAAAAATGCCTGAAAGAATTCCAGGAAAACATAAATAAACAAGTAGAAACCCATAGAGAGGAGACACAAAAATCCCTGAAAGAATTCCAGGAAAACACAATCAAACAGTTGAAGGAATTAAAAATGGAAATAGAAGCAATCAAGAAAGAACACATGGAAACAACCCTGGACATAGAAAATCAAAAGAAAAGACAAGGAGCTGTAGATACAAGCTTCACCAACAGAATACAAGAGATGGAAGAGAGAATCTCGGGAGCAGAAGATTCCATAGAAATCATTGACTCAACTGTCAAAGATAATGTAAAGCAGAAAAAGCTACTGGTCCAAAACATACAGGAAATCCAGGACTCAATGAGAAGATCAAACCTAAGGATAATAGGTATAGAAGAGAGTGAAGACTCCCAGCTCAAAGGACCAGTACCAGTAAATATCTTCAACAAAATCATAGAAGAAAACTTCCCTAACCTAAAAAAAGAGATACCCATAGGCATACAAGAAGCCTACAGAACTCCAAATAGATTGGAACAGAAAAGAAACACCTCCCGTCACATAATAGTCAAAACACCAAACGCACAAAATAAAGAAAGAATATTAAAAGCAGTAAGGGAAAAAGGTCAAGTAACATATAAAGGCAGACCTATCAGAATCACACCAGACTTTTTGCCAGAAACTATGAAGGCCAGAAGATCCTGGACAGATGTCATACAGACCCTAAGAGAACACAAATGCCAGCCCAGGTTACTGTATCCTGCAAAACTCTCAATTAACATTGATGGAGAAACCAAGATATTCCATGACAAAACCAAATTTACACAATATCTTTCTACAAATCCAGCACTACAAAGGATAATAAAGGGTAAAGCCCAACATAAGGAGGCAAGCTATACCCTAGAAGAAGCAAGAAACTAATCGTCTTGGCAACAAAACAAAGAGAAGAAAAGCACACAAACATAACCTCACATCCAAATATGAATATAACAGGAAGCAATAATCACTATTCCTTAATATCTCTCAACATCAATGGCCTCAACTCCCCAATAAAAAGACATAGATTAACAAACTGGATACGCAATGAGGACCCTGCATTCTGCTGCCTACAGGAAACACACCTCAGAGACAAAGACAGACACTACCTCAGAGTGAAAGGCTGGAAAACAACTTTCCAAGCAAATGGTCAGAAGAAGCAAGCTGAAGTAGCCATTCTAATATCAAATAAAATCAATTTTCAATTAAAAGTCATCAAAAAAGATAAGGAAGGACACTTCATATTCATCAAAGGAAAAATCCACCAAGATGAACTCTCAATCCTCATCTTCGGTTGGTTTATATACAAGTGTGCAATTTCTAGGCTTGAAAGTAAAATGATGCTATCTGGTGCTGGATAGAGGAGCCTTATTTTTTATTATGGCAGCTTGCTATTTTTGTAACATGGTGATTTGGTTGAACACAATAAAGTACAGTAGTAACTGAAAAAAAAAGATATAAAGACAACAGTCCAGATAGTCTCATATACATAGATGGTTTTCACAAACGTCAGAAATCCACAAAGTATGAGATTTAAAGTTATTTATCTTTTTTTGAGACATATCTGCTCCTAACTGTTCCCCTTTGGTGGATTTAATGAAGAATGTGAACATCTCTACCTTCAGGTGAGGAAATAATTTGTGGCTAGGCAGCCACTTGACAAAACTGCCTGTTTCATCTGCAGACTATACTGTCCAGAAAAGGACAAATTATGCAGAATATTTGACTGATAAACTCTGCCAAGACAGGGTGATTAGCCCTTCAAAATCTCCATTTCAAGAGTCTGTCAGTTGATTTTGGGCCCGAAGACTGAAGACTTGCACTCACATGTTCCTAACAGGCGACTGCACTAGTGGAGATTTGTCTCTACAACCTCTCAGTTCTGGAAGCCATGTTAGGCTTCCTATGTGTATAGATATTTGGTCGTTCTCAGATTTCTGATGGGGTTGAAGACTGATTCTAGTTTCATAGCCTATCAGGCTGTTTAACTCTGAAAATACATATTTTATTGGATAGTTATCAGATAGTGTAAAGCTAGCAAGATATAATATAGATTTTAGGCCTTTCTTAAATAATGGATAATAATGGAATGGATAACTAAATATTCTGTATAACTGATGTAGTGTTGGACTGGGTGTTAGATATATTTTATGCTTTTAATTACAAAATGATAATAGTTGTGCTCAGCTTAAAAAAAAAGAAAAGAAAAGAGAAGAAAAGAAAAGAAAAGAAAAGAAAAGAAAAGAAAAGAAAAGAAAAGAAGCCACGCTATGGATCAGCAGCGGCAGTATTGTATATTTATCTCTTATGGGTGCAGCAAATCATTTGGGAACAGTTTATGGAGCAGAAATTCCAAATTAACCCTTCACTCACTGTGTCGTGATATAGAACCATGGCGGTCTCGCTGTCCCGCCGTGTTGTAAACTTCGATTCTTTTAATTGGATTCTTTAGGTTGTTTGTGCATTAAGGACGCATTAGGTAAAGGGAGTAAAGAGTGTGAAGGTGTCTTTAAAAAAAAAAAAAAAGAAAAGAAATGATGGAATTTTCCCGATATTTTTCAGCATCTAATGATATAATCATGTGACTTTTTTCAGTTTTTTTTTTTTTAACTTGAGTATTTCTTATATACATTTCGAGTGTTATTCCCTTTCCTGGTATCCGGGCAAACATCCCCCTCCCCCCTCCCCTTCCTTATGGGTGTTCCCCTCCCAACCCTCCCCCCACTGCCGCCCTCCCAACCCTCCCCCCATTGCCGCCCTCCCCCCACCAGTCTAGTTCACTGGGGGTTCAGTCTTAGCAGGACCCAGGGCTTCTCCTTCCACTGGTGCTCTTACTAGGATATTCATTGCTACCTATGAGGTCAGAGTCCAGGGTCAGTCCATGTATAGTCTTTAGGTAGTGGCTTAGTCCCTGGAAGCTCTGGTTGCTTAGCATTGTTGTACATATGGGGTCTCCAGCCCTTCAAGATCTTCCAGTTCTTTCTCTGATTCCTTCAACGGGGGTCCTATTCTCAGTTCAGTGGTTTGCTGCTGGCATTCGCCTCTGTATTTGCTGTATTCTGGCTGTGTCTCTCAGAAGCGATCTACATCCGGCTCCTGTCGGTCTGCACTTCTTTGCTTCATCCATCTTGTCTAATTGGGTGGCTGTATATGTATGGGCCACATGTGGGGCAGGCTCTGAATGGGTGTTCCTTCAGTCTCTGTTTTAATCTTTGCCTCTCTCTTCGCTGCCAAGGGTATTCTTGTTCCCCTTTTAAAGAAGGAGTGAAGCATTCACATTTTGATCATCCGTCTTGAGTTTCATTTTTTCTAGGCATCTAGGGTAATTCAAGCATTTGGGCTAATAGCCACTTATCAATGAGTGCATACCATGTATGTCTTTCTGTGATTGGGTTAGCTCACTCAGGATGATGTTTTCCAGTTCCAACCATTTGCCTACGAATTTCATAAAGGCATTGTTTTTGATAGCTGAGTAATATTCCATTGTGTAGATGTACCACATTTTCTGTATCCATTCCTCTGTTGAAGGGCATCTGGGTTCTTTCCAGCTTCTGGCTATTATAAATAAGGCTGCGATGAACATAGTGGAGCACGTGTCTTTTTTATATGTTGGGGCATCTTTTGGGTATATGCCCAAGAGAGGTATAGCTGGATCCTCAGGCAGTTCAATGTCCAATTTTCTGAGGATCCTCCAGACTGATTTCCAGAATGGTTGTACCAGTTTGCAATCCCACCAACAATGGAGGAGTGATCCTCTTTCTCCACATCCTCGCCAGCATCTGTTGTCCCCTGAGTTTTTGATCATAGCCATTCTCACTGGTGTGAGGTGAAATCTCAGGGTTGTTTTGATTTGCATTTCCCTTATGACTAAAGATGTTGAACATTTCTTTAGGTGTTTCTCAGCCATTTGGCATTCCTCAGCTGTGAATTCTTTGTTTAGCTCTGAACCCCATTTTTTAATAGGGTTATTTGTTTCCCTGCGGTCTAACTTCTTGAGGTCTTTGTATATTTTGGATATAAGGCCTCTATCTGTTGTAGGATTGGTAAAGATCTTTTCCCAATCTGTTGGTTGCCGTTTTGTCCTAACCACAGTGTCCTTTGCCTTACAGAAGCTTTGCAGTTTTATGAGATCCCATTTGTCGATTCTTGATCTTAGAGCATAAGCCATTGGTGTTTTGTTCAGGAAATTTTTTCCAGTGCCCATGTGTTCCAGATGCTTCCCTAGTTTTTCTTCTATTAGTTTGAGTGTGTCTGGTTTGATGTGGAGGTCCTTGATCCACTTGGACTTAACCTTTGTACAGGGTGATAAGCATGGATCGATCTACATTCTTCTACATGTTGCCCTCCAGTTGAACCAGCACCATTTGCTGAAAATGCTATCTTTTTTCCATTTGATGGTTTTGGCTCCTTTGTCAAAAATCAAGTGACCATAGGTGTGTGGGTTCATTTCTGGGTCTTCAATTCTATTCCATTGGTCTATCTGTCTGTCTCTGTACCAATACCATGCAGTTTTTATCACTATTGCTCTGTAATACTGCTTGAGTTCAGGGATAGTGATTCCCCCTGAAGTCCTTTTATTGTTGAGGATAGCTTTAGCTATCCTGGGTTTTTTGTTATTCCAGATGAATTTGCAAATTGTTCTGTCTAACTCTTTGAAGAATTGGATTGGTATTTTGATGGGGATTGCATTGAATCTGTAGATTGCTTTTGGTAAAATGGCCATTTTTACTATATTAATCCTGCCAATCCATGAGCATGGGAGATCTTTCCATCTTCTGAGGTCTTCTTCAATTTCCTTCTTCAGTGTCTTGAAGTTCTTATTGTACAGATCTTTTACTTGCTTTGTTAAAGTCACTCCGAGGTACTTTATATTATTTGGGTCTATTATGAAGGGTGTCGTTTCCCTAATTTCTTTCTCGGCTTGTTTCTCTTTTGTATAGAGGAAGGCAACTGATTTATTTGAGTTAATTTTATACCCAGCCACTTTGCTGAAGTTGTCTATCAGCTTTAGTAGTTCTCTGGTGGAACTTTTGGGATCACTTAAATATACTATCATATCATCTGCAAATAGTGATATTTTGACTTCTTCTTTTCCGATCTGTATCCCCTTGACCTCCTTTTGTTGTCTGATTGCTCTGGCTAGAACTTCAAGAACTATATTGAATAAGTAGGGAGAGAGTGGGCAGCCTTGTCTAGTCCCTGATTTTAGTGAGATTGCTTCAAGTTTCTCTCCATTTAGTTTAATGTTAGCAACTGGTTTGCTGTATATGGCTTTTACTATGTTCAGGTATGGGCCTTGAATTCCTATTCTTTCCAGGACTTTTATCATGAAGGGGTGTTGAATTTTGTCAAATGCTTTCTCAGCATCTAATGAAATGATCATGTGGTTCTGTTCTTTCAGTTTGTTTATATAATGGATCACGTTGATGGTTTTCCGTATATTAAACCATCCCTGCATGCCTGGGATGAAGCCTACTTGGTCATGGTGGATGATTGTTTTGATGTGCTCTTGGATTCGGTTTGCCAGAATTTTATTGAGTATTTTTGCATCGATATTCATAAGGGAAATTGGTCTGAAGTTCTCTTTCTTTGTTGTGTCTTTGTGTGGTTTAGGTATAAGAGTAATTGTGGCTTCGTAGAAGGTATTCGGTAGTGATCCATCTGTTTCAATTTTGTGGAATAGTTTAGATAATATTGGTATGAGGTCTTCTATGAAGGTTTGATAGAATTCTGCACTAAACCCGTCTGCACCTGGGCTCTTTTTGGTTGGGAGACCTTTAATGACTGCTTCTATTTCCTTAGGAGTTATGGGGTTGTTTAACTGGTTTATCTGTTCCTGATTTAACTTCGGTACCTGGTATCTGTCTAGGAAATTGTCCATTTCCTGAAGATTTTCAAGTTTTGTTGAATATAGGTTTTTATAGTAAGATCTGATGATTTTTTGAATTTCCTCTGAATCTGTTGTTATGTCTCCCTTTTCATTTCTGATTTTGTTAATTTGGACGCACTCTCTGTGTCCTCTCGTTAGTCTGGCTAAGGGTTTATCTATCTTGTTGATTTTCTCAAAGAACCAACTTTTGGTTTTGTTGATTCTTTCTATGGTCCTTTTTGTTTCTACTTGGTTGATTTCAGCTCTGAGTTTGATTATTTCCTGCCTTCTACTCCTCCTGGGTGTATTTGCTTCTTTTTGTTCTAGAGCTTTTAGGTGTGCTGTCAAGCTGCTGACATATGCTCTTTCCTGTTTCTTTCTGCAGGCACTCAGCGCTATGAGTTTTCCTCTTAGCACAGCTTTCATTGTGTCCCATAAGTTTGGGTATGTTGTACCTTCATTTTCATTAAATTCTAAAAAGTTTTTAATTTCTTTCTTTATTTCTTCCTTGACCAGGTTATCATTGAGTAGAGCATTGTTCAATTTCCACGTATATGTGGGCATTCTTCCTTGATTGTTATTGAAGACCAGTTTTAGGCCGTGGTGGTCCGATAGCACGCATGGGATTATTTCTATCTTTCTGTACCTGTTGAGGCCCGTTTTTTGACCAATTATATGGTCAATTTTGGAGAAAGTACCATGAGGAGCTGAGAAGAAGGTATATCCTTTTGCTTTAGGATAGAATGTTCTATAAATATCTGTTAAGTCCATTTGGCTCATGACTTCTCTTAGTCTGTCTACATCTCTGTTTACTGAATTATATCAATGGATTTCCACATATTGAATCATCCCTTCATGTCTTGAATGAAATCTACTGGACTAAGATGGATGATGTATTGATGTGTTTCTGCATTCAGCTTGTGATTATTTTACTTTTTTTTAATAAATGATCCTAAGAGAAAAAAAAAAGAATAGAATGAAAACTAATGATTAGTATATCCATATAATGGAGTACTATTTAGTTATACTTTTCAATTATACAATATAAATGAAATGCATATAACTCCATACAAAATACCTGATTCTCTTAACATAATCTCATGTGAAAGAATCCAGAGACAAAATAAGCAAATAGATATTCATTTACCTTAACTGCCTGATTGCTTTTTGACCTAATATTTATATGAGTGTATCCATTTTGAGAAAATTATCATTTTTTTACTTATAACATACATTTTGTTATATGTATGCTTTAGATTCAATTTAAACATTTAAAAGAACAATCTGCTACATGGATGTGTCCATATTCTTAGCAGAATATTATGACATTTTGCTTTGGTGTGTAACACCATTAATAATCCAGAATAACGAGAGGGGGGGGGTAGGTCATGGCATTTCCTTATATCGGCTGAGTTTGAAGGCAAACATTGAGTTATAAACTTTTTCTTTTGCCTTTTTACTGTTTTACATAATTCAGTTATATACAAGTAGAAGATAAAAATTCTTATAGAATGTGAATTTATAATACAAATATCTTTTTAAAAATTTATCCTGATTTCAGATTTAATCAATTTAACCCTGACCATGAATTTCTCACTCCCAGGAACTATGGTTGTGGGTCGGCTGTTCCCAGTCTACAGAATTCAAAAATTGAACCATCATTCATTCCCTATCTATTTACTGCTGACCACCTCCATTTGACATTCTTTCCAATGCAAACCTTGTGTGAATGCTAATATTATCAACTAGATATCCCACCACTCTGAAAAAAAAATTATTGCTGCATCTGGACCCAGTGTTTAGCATTAGGAGAGAAAATTGTTCACATATGGAAAGTCCTCCTCCCTTCTTCTTATCTTAACAGGAGTAGAGCAAACCTGGAAGGAAGGTATCAGAGCTGTGCTGTTAGAGCAACAGACTGGCTCTGCATTGTGGAAGAAAGTAAGAGAACAAACACAGATGAGTCTTAAAACTTGGAACTTGGGGGTTGGGGATTTAGCTCAGTGGTAGAGCGTTTGCCTAGCAAGCGCAAGGCCCTGGGTTCAGTCCCCAGCTCCGAAAAAAAGAAAAAAAAAAAAAACTTGGAACTTGGCTGTCATAATAGCCAACGCTATTGGTTAATTACACAATGCCTTCATTCATCCTTAAGGATAACACAGACCCAAGTTAGGTACAGTATAATACTATTATCACTAGAAACTACACTGGATACAACTCAGACCCGTATGGATAATTCACTCTGTAGCCTACAGTCGCCATCTGTAGTGGTTTGAATGAAAATGGCCTCTATAGACTTATAGGAAGTGGAACTGTTAGGAAATGTGGCCTTGTAAGAGAAAGTCACTGGGTGTTAGCTTTGAGATTTTGGAATCTCAAGCCAGGCCCAACGTCATTCTCTCTTCCTGCTGCCTACAGATCACTGAACCAATCAAATGTAAAATATGTAAAAACCTTGGAAACACTTAAACAATGTGAAATCCCTGCCACCAGGGAGTGCTGCCCACTCCCACTGTGACCTCTGACTCCTGAAACCCCAAACCAGCATAATGTACTCTCCAAAGACTTTGGAATAACAACAAAACAGATTATTCCCAAGACTGAACAACAAGAACCATTCAGCTGGTTCACAACCCAAGCTGGAGTAACAGCAAACAAAGATACAAACACCCATTTGACAAAGGTGGGATCAGATATCCACACTAAGAAACACCACCAATGACCTAACTCCAGGTGCCTAGGTGCCATCATGAAAATGTCAATGACATGAAAAAACAAGACAGTATGCCTTCTCCATAAATGACCCTATCATAATGCTCCCTGAGGAGAGCAACTTAGCTGATACACAAGACAACAACTTCAAAATAGAATAATTAGCCACAGACACGTAAATCAAAGGCAATATAAGCCAATGCTTGAATGAAGACTACAAAGACATACTTGAGGAAATAATGAAAACAATTCAAGATTTAAAACCAGAATTTAATAGAGATATAAGCTATGAACAAAAACACAAAGTGAAGTAAAACTCAAAATGAAAAACTCAAGAAGTCAAACAATTAGCTCGGTGAAAAAAATCTCACCAACTGATTGGACTGAAGACAAAATGGCTTCCTGTCTTCTTTTCAGGGCCGCTGATGCTGCTTCATGGTGCCTGGCCTCAGCTCCTCCCCATGAGTCCTTCTATCCTGAAGTCTTAATACAACTGAAGGTCCATCTTCACTAATGGCGTGTCCCACCTTTCATAGAAGCTTCCATGCTGCCAAACCGGTACACACTTACACATTACTAAGTTCGGATGTCAAATTGGTGTTCATCTCTGGTACTCTCTGAGCCACAACTTTTATAGAATACCTCTAAGGAGATAGTACTCAAAATATTTCACCTCAAAGATGCTAGAGTTGACTCTTCAGCTCCAACCACCCAGCATCAATTGTCCCAGTAAAGATTTCACAGTTCTTAATCCAAAAAAAAAAAAAAACACACACATAAATGATGCTTAGAGAGGTTTAGGTTCCCTCCGAATTTTCAGAAGCCAGTGCCATGCTCTGCACCTCTCTCAACGTCCCAGTCTTCCAAGGTCCCACAATAGCTCCTTAAGCTCTGAGTGCTCAATAGCTTTTTCTGTGGTGGTTTGAATAGAAATGGCCCCATAGGCTCTTAGGAACTGGCAGTATTGGGAGGTGTGTTCTTGTTGGAGTAGGTAAGGTCTTGTTCGAGGAAGTACATCACTAGGGCATGGTGTTTGAGGTCTCAGAAGCCCAAGCAAGGCCTAGCCTCTCTCGTTCTCTTCCCACTTCCTGTGAGAGCTCCTTCTCCAGCACCATGTCTGTTTACATGCTGCCATGCTACCCACCATGATGATGATGGACTAAACCTTTGAAATTGTAAGCCAGCCCCCAATTAAATGTCCTTTATAAGAGCTTCTGTGGCCATGGTGTCTGTTCACAGCAATAGAAACCCTAAGACACTTCTGTAGCCCAAAGTTCCAAAATTCTTCCATAATCCTCCCCCTAAAAACATGTTTAGGTCCATCATAGTAATATTTCACTCTATGCTCTTAATTTCTATATAAATTTTCTCTCTTTTGCTTTGATAAAACACTGACCAAAAGAAAGATAGGGGAGAAAAGGATTTGTTTGGCTTAGTGGTTTCAGTGCGTCATCTGGAGAACTCAGACCATACTGAAGAAGATACCACTGAGGAATGCTGCTTACTGGCTTGCTTTCCACGGCTTGCCCAGCCTACCTTTTTATATAACCCAGGACAATAGACCCAGGGATAGTTACAGAAACTCAAGGTAGAAACCTGGAGTTAAAAATTGAAACAGAGGGATACTCTGCCATACTTGTAGATGGGAACATTGCATAACTGTCACTTGAGGGTCTTCATCCAGCAGTGTAT